>NC_140793.1:5999177-6649177 GCF_037176805.1 Vigna unguiculata
CTTACCTGTCTCTTTCTCCACCATGTCGTTTTGAACAGATCCCATGTTGCCTTCACTGTCCACATGTTTCAAACACCTTTTCTGCAGGATACTCACTCTAATTTGTACATCCGATTTTTCTCCTTTTCTACCCAGGCTGCTAGCCGACCGTGCTTGTCCTTTAAGTACAGTACCTGGTTTTTTATCATAATCGAGTCTCCTTTCTCCACTATATGACCTATGCTCAAAATATTACTCTTCAGCTCAGGAACATAGTAGACATCCCTGATTTCTCCAACTCGTCCATCCTTCTGCATGTGCCGGATTGTTCCACGCCTTTTTATCACCATCTTGGAATCATCTCCACATGACACTAATTCGACCTCCACCTTAGTGAGTTCGCTGAAGAAACTATCATCTCCACACATGTGATTGCTTGCTCCTGTGTCTAGATACCAAACCGAGTTTAAACAACCCGGACTAAGCTCGTCACCTAATCTCCTTTCCTTCACATGGCTTGAACTCCACTCAGCTTCCAATTTACTGCTCTTGAGTTCGGCATCTGAGTTTTGCATCATCATTAAAATCCCTATCTCTTCCTCGTCGTCTTCCTCTGTGAGAAGATTTTTCTCCTTTTTTTCCGATTGACAATATTTTGCTATATGACCGATCTTGCCACAATTGTAGCAACATGTCGATCTGCATTCTCTTGCGTAATGGTCGTACTTGCCACACCTAAAGCATTCCACTTCTGACTTAGACCAATCTCCTTGGCCCCTTTCTTGACCACGACCATGCCAATTCTGCTGCCTAGTCTGATCTGTGCTCTCTTCAACATTCATCTCGGTCACATCCACCTCGACCTTGTCTACCTCAACCTTGGCCACCTCGTCCTCTGCCACCTCGTCCTCTGCCTCCAGGACCTCGGCTCTGAGTATTCCGAGTCTCATCCAAATCAAGTTGCGCCTTTAGTGCTTGATCACACGTTTCGTGCTTCTTCCTTCTCCTTTGTTCATGGGCCTCAAATGACCCGACAAGTTCTTCCACAGAGAGAACTGACAGGTCCTTCGACTCCTCGATAGCGCATACAATGCTCTCGAAATCATCTGTCAATGATCTCAAGATTTTCTCCACAACCCGGCTTGCTAGCATTGGTTCTCCATTCTTGCCGAGTTGGTTAGCCACCTTCTCTACCCGAGTTATGTGCTCGGTTACCTGCTCTTTATCTTCCATCTTCAACCCTTCAAACTCTCCTCTAAGAGCTTGAAGCCAGACTTGTCTGACCCGGTCGTTCCCTCTGTATGCAACCTCCAGAATATCCCATGCTTCCTTTGAAGATGCAACGTTTGCAATCTTCTCGAAGCCTGACTCGTCCATCGCATTATACAAGAAATACAAAGCCGACTTATCTTTCACTCGCGTCTTCTTCAGTGCAGTAATCTAGGTTGCCGTCTGATTTGCGTCCTCCGTGGGTTCTTCGTATCCGCTCTCCACTATATCCCAAATGTCTTGGGATCCCAGAAGGGTCTTCATCTGCAGACACCAATTATCATAATTGGTTTTCTTGGTCAATTGCGGCACCGTCATACCGTTCACAACTTTTGCCATCTCTCCTTTTTTTTCTCCCAAAGCACTCAAGCGCACACTTTTCTCTCTCTCTCTCTCTCTCTCTCTTCACTCGGTACTCGGAGCATAAAGCTCTGATACCAATTTGTTGGAAAAAACTCACACACACTAGAAAAATATGCAATGTAACTCATTGTGGTATTTTTCATTGATGGAGAATGCGCTATTATATAGCCAATTACAAACCAAATAATAACAAACCAAACTAAATCTTTATCTAATCTAATCTTATCTAATACCCCATATTATCAAACTAAATCTTATATACTCCAACTAACTAAAATAACAACTAACTTAAATCTAATTAACCGAATATAAAATACCCTATCACTTTACTAAATAAAAACAACTCTATAATCTAAAAAATAATCTATATATTATCTAACAAAATTAAAAATTATCCAACAAGAATATGTGGGTTTTTCACCGTAATTTCCTACTTCTAATAAAACAGTTTTTTTCTTATTTAAATAGTGATATATTTAACCATCCAATAACTCCAAAGTTAATGCTTATAGTCTCCTATATCACTCACTTTTTTGTATATTTTTTTTCTGCTTCCTATTTATTTCTTTTAAGTCATTTATCCAATACAAAGTTTATGTAAGTTCTTATTTTGCTGCTTTCTTAAGATCTCATCATACTATATTAAGTTTAAGATTTTATTTTATGATTGCTGTTTTAATACAAAAGTCTTACAACATTTTACTAATTTTATGTAAATATAATTGTTTATGATAAAAAATGTAATTTTATAATTGGTGATTGTGTTTAACATTGAGAAGTTTAAATTCAAAAGACCGCATCAACATGTTCCAATGAAATTTTTTATAAGATTCAACTCTTAAGTTTAAGATTTCTAGGTATAAATTTACATTAGATATGTCTTTAATTAGGTGTCATTTATGACTTGTTTAGATTAGATTAGTTGAGTAGATGAAAATATTAGTATAGTCATATGTTAGAAATTTATGAGAGAATTCATTATAATTTTGAAATAGGGCTCCATGTATATTATTGTATTAATTAATTTTTTGGCTTTGTCTTTCTATCTTTCCTTATCTCTACGATACTTATACTTTTAACTTTTACATTTTCTAAGATTTCAAAATGTACATTTGATGAATATATGGAGTTCTTTACTATGTTTTACAATTTTTTAGAAGTTGATGTATATCGTCAAAATTTTGTAAAGGAATCCTACATGTTATAACTCTTGGGTTTATATTTTCCATACAGAGGTTGTAGTCATCGAGTATGGTTCTATATATATAACATTGTATACACATATAAGTCATTCGACATCATTTTTAACTTAAAATTTTAAAGCAATGGGGTTGTGGGTATTTCATCTTATATAGTATTTAATTTTATTTTTTTTATTCAATGTGAGACTTTGACTCATATTTGGATTATTCCAAACAAGAACTAAATCTCCTAAATATCAATTCATGGTTACAAAATCAAACAAACCATTGAGTTTTGTACTAATCATTTTCTGTTTCGAGATTTGATTCGTATGAATGGTTTGATTTTGTGGATTAATCTGTTTTAATATGTTTGATTTTTCTTTTGATTTAATTTTGTTTTCCAAAGGTATTTATTAGGGAGAGATTATATATATGTGACATGAGTTGAATCCACATGAGGATTAACACTACTTTTAATCCAAAACCTCGAGACCAAACAATCTCTCCTCAAAGATCTCAAGTATACAATGATCTTATAGCATTGTTGTTATGGTTATGATGTTGTGTTATGTTAGTTATTTTTGGTGTTACAAAAGTCTAAGCCGCAATTACCATGACGAAATTGATTCTAATGTTATTGGTAGAGTTTTTTCTTCTTTTTCCTTTTGAGAGGTTCATTAGAGAGGGAGATCAAATATACGTGAATTCACATAAAGATTGACAGTACTCTTAATTCAAAACCTCAACATTTCATTAATAGCTCTTATTTTATATGACATTTAATTTTGTTATTTCTATTCAATGTAGGATTTAAACTTATACTTTAGATCAACACTTTGTTAGTATATTTAAACACCCAATAAATAATTATACTCTGAAGTTTAATTAGTAAAGTAAATAAACATATACTCTGTAGTTTAATTAGTAAAGTAAATAAACACATTCTTCATCTGGATCAACACTTTGTTAGTATTTAAACACCCAATAAATAATTATACTCTCAAGTTTAAATAGTAAAGTAAATAAACACATACTTCATGTTTGTTTAGAAAAGTTGTTTTTATTTATTTATTTCCCTATAAATAACCACGTGTTACATTCTATATATCCCTATGAAATTGGAACATGGGCAGAACTTCCTTTTGTATGTATTTGGCAATATATTGGTAGACAACTTCTGTTGGATGAACACTGTCCCAAAATACATACTTTGAAGGATCATCACATGTTGAAGTGAATTCATTACACAATGGAGTTACTTCAAACAACCCAGTTCCACAACACCCTTTATTCGTCTCCTTGAAACCTGTGTCATAAACAGTGTATTATAGATATTGGTTAAACATATAATTTAGTTCATACATCAAACAAATTCTCAACACATACAACTTTTCTTTACTAAAAGTGAATATAGTCTAAATCTGTTTATAATATACTCACCATATTTTTGTGGCTGATTAATAAGGTTGATCAGTGTGTAATATATATCTGTATAAACAACTTTGCTTCCTGGAAGCATTGCTTGTATTTTAGGCAATAGCCGTGTCAATTTTCGATTGTAGAGCTTTGCATCTGAATTCTCATCCTCTACACATTTCCTATCTTTTATTTTTCCTGACTTTGTTATTTGAATAGGTATGCAGCCAATGCAAGGAAGCCCAGAGACAGCAAATTTTCTGCATCCAAGATCGTACAGTTCCTACAATTTTTTTTTTCCTGAAGGATTAGTGTTATGAAGTGAACTTTAAATTTAACTCAATGTTTCAAAAGTAGTTTATAAAATGAGATTTTCACCCACTTTTATCTTATAAATCTATTTTATCTTTCATCAATATAGAATCTCCAATACACCCGTTCATATCGAGACATATACATCTCTAATATGAAACTAGACATTAATGAGTAGTTCGATAATTATCTAATAACAGGTGGCACCATAGACTGAACAAATAACAAATTTTTTAAATAATTAACAAATGGTAACATAAACCCAAAAGATAATAAATTTTACTATGAAAAACTTCGAATGACCCTAATACTATCTTAAAAATGGATTTTAAAACTAACTCAATTCCAGGAAACTTATTTATTATTTCAGAACAGAAATCTTAAAATATGAGAATTTGATTAAAAAATGCATTAAATTACTTGGGTGGATTTTAAGCCCATGAATTTTAAGTTTAGTTCAACTCCATTGAACTAACTTATTATTATTTGAGAATAAAAATCTTGAGCTGTGATAATATGATTAAAAAATTTGCATTAAATTACTCCTGTTTACCTTCATGAATATCTGAAGCCTACTCTGCACGAAATCTTGGTATCCATCAATGTTGAACTCCAATTTTCTAGTGGAAATGTCATAAAAGTTGAGGAGAAAGTCATTTGTTCCTGCACTGATAATAACAAGAGAATCTCTAAGTATCTGTTTAGCTTCATGTTCTCCTGCAATGGCCTTGAGTCTTCCTACGTAAACTTTGAAGTATTCAATTTGTTGTGACACTGCTATTGCACCTGTTAAAGCAGTGGTGAGATCATCAAAACCTGATCCCCCAGATGCAAAGCTGACACCTGTTAGAAGATCTTCATCTGATAGGTTAGGGTGAAGGAAAGGAGGAACAGTGTTTTTGAGGTTCAACACTGAGGCAATGAAATCAGGAACCAGTTTTCCATTAGAAAACCTACCAGTAGGAACATGACCAGGGAAATCCTTACCATAAGGAAAATGGTTTCCCTTAGCCAAAGTTTTGATGTAATTGTTGTTGCCTGTGTCTACTGTTGAATCCCCAAACACTAGAATGGATGAAAACTTTGGTCTTATCAAGTCATTGCCAAAGCTTGCAACAACAACAACACTGGTGCAAAGGTGTATCAAAATGATGGAGTAGGATGCATAACAAGCCATTACTGTAACTTCAACTATGTGGTAAGATAATACTTATATAGTGAACGTAAGAAGAAACTTGTTAATTAGTTTCGACTTTAAATTTGTGTATTGCAAGTGATCTGAACCCAAGAAATCAAAAACGTGAGAATGAAGCCAAGACAGCTATTTTAGGTAAGTGAAAACAACGTCAATGGATTTTCCTGGATTTGATTGAGCTAAGTTTTCAAATAGAATCGACGGAGTTTCTCTAAGAAAAAAGTTACTCCATATATTAAAATTAAATTACATATTGAGACAAAAGTATAAATGATATATGGGAGCCTTTAGTTTATGGATAAATGAATAATAATTTATGAAAAAATAATTTTAATTATTTTATTTTTTCTTCTAAAACTTTTTATAAAAAATATTATAATTGTGGAATTGATCCATGGGTTTATAAATAAATAAATAGTATGTGTGTCATATAATTGGGACAATTCTCTTCACTACTTTTATATGACAAATACATAAACCAACCTCATAATTATGTACGTTTCAGTTGAAGTCTCACATGTCTCAAACTTTCCAATAAAATTTGATTAAGTTGCATCCATCTCTTTCTCTTTACTTTCTTTTACCGGTTTTAGTTTTTCTTTAACTACTGGCAAAATTGGTTTTAATTCCCCCCTTAATTTCCTTAAAAATATTTTCTTTTTAGAAAATAAAAATTTCATCACTCTGCTTAACATTTAACTTAAATTACTAATTTCATAACAACTTATCACAGCTTTTAGTTTTAAATTCATCTGTTAATAAATATTAGATCATCAAAAGTATATATATATATATATATATATATATATATATATATATATATATATATATATATATATATATATATATATATATATATATATATATATATATATATATTTTGGAACACGTCATGTGCATAAAATAATACATCAATCTATTATTAACGTCCGGGTGAATAAATTTATTTTCAAAAAATAAAAATAAAAGTAGAAAATAATGTGAAACAAAATTTTCTTTAAATATTTTCAAACATTAATTTTAGAAAAAAAAAAGAAAAAAAAGAAAAAAAAAGAAGAAAAGAAGGAAGAACCCAACTTGTTATTAATTTTCATGAGCCCAATAACTCAAATATTTTCTACCTTTGTTCCTGATAGAGAAATTAATTATATAATAATAATTAGAAACAATATCTCTTCAAATGGTAAGAATCAATATTATTAATTGGGATTAATTTTGTGCTCCGATTTGTTATTGATGATGATTGATTTTGTGCTCTGATTTGCTGCAATTTGATACTCATAATTTGTTACTATCATGACCAAATCCTTCCTTATATTGTTCGTTACAATTAAGGCCGAAATTGCATTGATATTGCAATGTGTGAGTATAAATACACACTCTGTCATGACCGAAAAAAAAATTCTCTACATTTCTCTAATTATTTTCTATCACCACTCCTACACACACCTTCTCTTTTATCTCTTTTTAAAAAAAAATATTGAAGGAGGTAAAAAAAAAGAGAAGAAAACATTTTCTACAGTCTCTCTTTCTCTCATTACCACCCACATAGACACCTCTCATCTTTATCTCTATTGGAAAAACAAAAAAAAAAGTATTAGAAAAGGAAGCAAAAGAAAAAGAAAAGAAAAAAGGTGAGGAGATATTGAAATTGTTTCGTTACTCTCAATTCTTTCATCTTTTGATTTAGTTTGTTTTTTCAATTTTCATTCTTTTTTTAATCATAAAAATATATTTTCCCCCTTTCTTTATTATCTGTCCGGCCGCTCACGTCGCATGACATCTAATTTAGACTTTTGTTTTTTCTAAAACTATATAGAGATGATCTAAAAATAAAATATAACTTTCTTTGTTTACTCTTTTATATCTATTTGGTTGCTCACGTCGCAATGACATCCACAACTACTCTAAAATAACTTTAAAAAAATTTATAAGTGATTAAAAAAATAAAAAATAAAAGGTTAGGAAAAAAAGAATTTATTTGAAGTGTCTATCCGGCCGCTCGCGTCGTGTGACACCAATTTTAAAATAATACTAAAATTTAAATAAAAAGATTTTCAAAATTATAAAACAAATTAAATCATTTTCAAATAATTTTCCAAATAGATTTTTCAAAAAGAACTACGTAATCCTGATTCTCCATTCACATGGAGATACGTAGAAGCGAGGATTAATCCTCGTCGGGCCCAACAAATCAAAAAAATAGTTTTGTTATTTTTTGTACATTCTTTTATTAATATTTTTGGGGAAAATTAAATATTTTGAAAAAACCACATAAATTTTGCACATTTAATTAAAGGTACCGTCTTAGGACCGACGTTGTGGGGTGCTAATACCTTCCCCACGCGTAACCGACTCTCGGACCCAAAATCTGGTTTTTCGCAGACCTTGCTCTTTTTTATGGTTTTCTATAGTTTCCTATAATAACTATGGTGGCGATTCCAAAACCTCTTTTTTACAAATTTTATTTTGTGGTTCGTCGTCCCGTCGTGATTTCGGTTGCGATAGATGGCAACTTCACTGGGGATGCTAGAGAGTCAAACCATTTATTTGGATGTGCAAAATTGATGTGGTTTTTCTTCATATTTTTTCTTTCTCATTTTTTTTTTGATATGTGTTTTTTTATTTTTTTTATATTTAGAATAATTTTATGTGTATATTCTTCTTTATTTTTGTATTTGGAATAATTGCCAGGTGTGGGTTTGGGTATACATTGTGTTCTCCCTTCACACACACGTTTTATTCATTACTTGAGTGGGGCCCTATACCCGGGTCTGAGTTGCTTAGAATTAGACGGGGTTGTGTAGCAGTGTCACAGTGGATGTACTTCCCAAGTGGTCATTGTGAGAACCCCAGCTAGAGTTTGTTTGCTTCATTGGTACTCCTACTTCTTGTTGTTTACCAATTGTCGTGGGAAATGCCATGAAGTGGGTCATAACTCTAGTGACCTTGATATTTAGGTATTAGAGAACTATTATTGTGAGCACATATACTTTCTTTGAATATAATAATAAATTCATCACAATCTTGCATATCATGTGAATAAGTGCCCTGGGAGGCACAAACATGCATTGCATTCCATTATGTGGCCATCCATTGTATCATGTTCATAGTTTCAACATGCATATGCATAATTAAAAAAAATTGCACTAAAATAAATTCAAATTGTTTCCCATTTTGCTTGTCAATGATTTCTTGGAATATTTCTTATAAAAAATGAGTAAATAATAAAACATTCTTTGGTCAAATCAGTGGATTTAATAAAGAAATAAAATAATTTTTATTATCAATTCTTTTAAAATACCCATCTAATCTTGCATGCATAAAATTGCTCAAATTTATCTTCCTTTCCATCTCTCTTCCACCATATAACCTTGTTTTCTTTTTCATGGAGAATTATCATAAAGGGGACACATGCCTTAAAAATGATTACAAGAAACTCTTTGAACACAAAAAAAAAAAATACAAAGGGAAGAAAAGTTCGCTAGACTAACAACTTTGAAGGACAGTCTAGGCAAAAAATAAGACAAAAAGAAAGTGAAAAAAGAGAACCAAACAAGGGGCATCTGTAAAATGAAATCAATTATTTTCCTGTGAATTTTTTTTTTAGAAAACACAATCATGTTTTGAATGATGTGTGGTCATGTTTCTTTATCCAAAAAAAACAAAAGTAATTATCCTTTGCTACCCAAATTGAGCCTTCCAAAAAATTTCTTTCAAATTACTCTAAACAAGGATCACCCTTCCACTGAGGGTTGACATAATGTTTGCATTTGTTTCATCCGACTTGTAGTTCACCAATACAAAAATATCAAAAAAGAAGAAGAAAGAAATGATATGGTTATATATATATATATATATATATATATATATATATATATATATATATATATATATATAACCATATCATTTCTTTCTTCTTCTTTTTTGATATTTTTGTATTATATATATATATATATAAGCAAAAGTTTGAAGAATGAGAATAAAAGGTCAAAATATAAAAAAGAGAAGCAAAAGGTGAACAAGAAGAAGTCAAACAAATTCTGAATGAAACATTATTCAAAGATCCTTGTTGAAACAATCCTCACATCACTTGTTTGGGCCTTTACTATCATTTACTTCCATACCCCTAGCCTTGGCCACAATACAAGCCTAATAAAGTCCACACAGATCAAAGATTGATTATTATCTTTCGAAGGTTTTATTTAGAGGAAAATTTTGATTTGCTAACAGGTTTGTTCTAAAAAAAATATAAAAAAAATAGATTAAAAAAGTGTGTTCAGAGATTTTCTTTTAAACATTGGGGCAGTTTATGTTTGGTTGACATGTTTTCAAAACTTCAAAATTAGCATGGACAATCAGCCAATTAAGCTAAACTTCGGTTGTTCCCTTTCAATTCATTCTTCATGAAATTCCATTTTTGCTCATACAGTATCCTCTGCTCTAAGCCTAAACCTTGACCAACCTTAACATAGTCCATCTTTATCAATCACAAACCCAAACTGGGGCAGTCACTTTGTTTGTGATTCATATATTCCCATCATTCATTTTGAATTGGGGCATTTATTTACATTGAAGTTTGTGATCACATCAGAGGCAACTTGTGAAGACTCCATCATTTTTTAATCTCCTCGTTTGGAAAAAGTCAAACACGCTTTAGCACCCTAAGACCATCCTAGGCTCTCACACTAGGGGCAATTTTTTTTTTAAATCCCCATCATTTTCTTCATATCATCCACAACTAGGAAAGCCCAAACACATTTTGTGTCCCGAGACCAACTCAAATTGGGGCAACTCCCTAGTTAATCTTCATTACCTCATTAAAACCTTTTCAAACTCTTGGCAATTTCATGCATGTCATTCAAATAGTGTTTCAAAAGAAATGATTAAAAAAAATGATTCGTTAGTAGCTGATTAGATCAAAGAAATGATTTGGAAAAGTAAAAAAATATCAAAGTAGAATGATTCCATGAATTCGAAATAATAATGAAATGGGGAACAATTCGAATGTTTTTTAAAAAAATGCAAAAGAAAATTCATACATAAGGTAATTCATACATCATACCAAGCCATGCATACATGAGTCATTCATCTTTTTGAATAAAATAGTTTACACATTTCCAATCAAAACTCTCTTCACTCATATGAATGGTTATTGAATCCTTGCGTTTTAGAAGGAAGAAAATTATAAAAAAAATACACAATTTGGTTTCTATGATGTTTCTAAAATTTTGGTCCTTTTCATTTATATGAATGACCAATATACCCTAAGCCTAATTTCCATTGGCCCCTAAGTCCAATTCCCACACTAGTTCCTAAGCCTAGATTTCACACTAACCTCAAGCCCAGTTTTCACACTGGCCCCCCAAGCCCAATTTCCACTGGCCCCCAAGCCCAATTCCCACACTAGTTTCTAAGCCCAGATTTCACACTAACCTCAAGCCCAGTTTCCACACTGGCCCCCAAGCCTAGTTTCCACATTGGCCCCTAAATCCAGTTTTGTCTGGCCTCATAGGTTTTTTCCTAGCCTCTAAGCCTAGTTTTCTTTGCTCTCAAATTAAAATAAAGGAAAATGAAAAAAAAGCAAATTCTACCCATGCATCCACGCATCCATGTATGCATCATCATATAGGTTCAAAAAGAAAATCATAACATGTCATGCATCATCAAATCATCCATCATACTCCACAAAATCATTGAAAATCATTTCAAAAAAAAGTCAACAATGATAGTTTTTTGTGTAAGTCTCACCAATGTTAGACATTCACGCAATGTTTGTCGACACTTCAAAAGCAAAATCCAGGTTCTCTTTTTATACATCAAGACCCTCTGCAAGGCAATGGTCATTGATTTCTTATGTCACATTGAGGCCATCTACGAGGCAATGGTCATCGATCTCTTTACATCAATACCCTCTGCAAAGCAATGGTCATTGATTTCTTATGTCACATCGAGGCCCTCTGCGAGGCAATGGTAATCGATCTCTTTACATCAAGACCCTCCACGAGGCAATGGTCATTGATTTCTTATGTCACATCGAGACCCTCTACGAGGCAATGGTCATCAATCTCTTTACATCAAGACCCTCTGCAAGGCAATGGTCTTCGATCTCTTTACATTAAGACCCTCTGCGAGGCAATGGTCATTGATTTCTTATGACACATCGAGGTCATCTGCGAGGCAATGGTCATCGAATCCTTAAGATATAGACTCTCTCCTTGAGATTAGTCTAATCTCTTTTTCAAAAAACAAAGTACAAAAAGAATATGGTTTGTCAAATCGTGACCCTCTACATGGTAATGGTCACTGAATCTTTTGGATATAGACCCTCTCCTCGGGATTAGTCTAATCTTTTCTCAAAAAATATAAAAAAAAATTCAAATCGAGGCCCTCTACATGGTAATGGTCACTGAATCTTTTGAATAAACCCTCTCAACGGGATTGGTCTAATTTGGTTTTTTCAAAAAGTAAAAAAAAAACAAAAAGAATTAGTGTGTCAAACCAAGACCCTCTACTTGGTATGGTCAATTTGTCTTCAAATTTATCTTCTTTTGAAACCCGAACAAAATTAGTGTTTTTATCTTTACTTATCTTTTATTACGATAAAATGAAAAAGTCAAATTTTCATATTATCTAATAAAGTCTAAGTAAGAAGGGACAACTGTCAACACCCAATTTCGTCCAAGTGAATAAATTTATTTTCAAAAAATAAAAGTAAAAGTAGAAAATAAGGTGAAACAAAATTTTCTTTAAATATTTTCAAGCTTTAATTTTAGAAAAAAAAAGAAAAAAAAAAGGAGGAAGAGCCCAATTTGTTATTAATTTTCATGAGCTCAATAACTCAAATATTTTCTACCTTTGTTTCTGATAGAGAAATTAATTATATAATAATAATTAGAAGCAATATCTCTTCAAATGGTAAGAATCAATATTATTAATTGGAATTAATTTTGTGCTCTGATTTGTTATTGATGATGATTGATTTTGTGCTATGATTTGCTGCGATGTGATACTCATAATTTGCTACTATCATGACCAATTTCTTCCTTATATTGTTCGTTACAATTAAGGCCGAGATTGCATTGTATTGTAAGGTGTGAGTATAAATACGCACTCTGTCTTGATCGAAAAAACAATTCTCTACATTTCTCTAATTCTTTCTCATCACCACTCCCACACACACCTTCTTTTTTATCTATGTTTTAAAAAAAAATATTGAAGGAGGTAAAAAAAAAGAGAAGAAAACATTCTCTACACTCTCTCTTTCTCTCATTACCACTCACATAGACACCTCTCATCTTTATCTCTATTGGAAAAACAAACAAAAAAAATATTAGAAAAGAAAGCAAAAAAAAAAAAAGAAAAAAGGTGAGGAGATATTTAAATTGTTTTAAGGTACGTCACTCTCAATTCTTTCATCTTTTGATTTAGTTTTGTTTTTCAATTTTCATTCTTTTTTTTTATCATAAAAATATATTTTCCCCCTTTCTTTATTGTCTGCCCGACCGCTCGCGTCGCATGACATCTAATTTAGACTTTTGTTTTTTCTAAAAATATATACAGATGATCTAAAACTAAAATATAACTTTCTTTGTTTACTCTTTTATATTTATTTGGTTGCTCACGTTGCAATGACATCCACAACTACTCTAAAATAACTTTAAAAAAATATTAAAAATTTATAAATGATTAAAAAAAATAAAAAATAATAGATTAGAAAAAAAAGAATTTATTTGAAGTGTATATCCGGTCGCTCGCGTCGTGTCATACCAATTTTAAAATAAAAGTAAAATTTAAATAAAAAGATTTTCAAAATTATAAAACAAATTAAATCATTTTCAAATAATTTTCCAAATAGATTTTTCAAAAAGAACTACGTAACCTTGATTCTCCATTCACATGGAGATACATAGAAGCGGGGATTAATCCTCGTTGGGCCCAAAAAATCAAAAAAATAGTTTTGTTGTTTTTTGTACATTCTTTTATTAATATTTTTGGGGAAAATTAAATATTTTGAAAAAATCACATAACTTTTGCACAATTAATTAAAGGTATCGTCTTAAGACAGACGTTGTGGGGTGCTAATGTAACATCCCTATTTTTTTTAATAACTGTATTATTTATTTTAAATAAAACACTTAGAAAAAATTATATTTTTTTTTTACTAATGTTTTGTATTTTATTATGATGTAGTTTAAACATTAAAAATATATTTTATCATGATGCAATTTTTACTTATTGAAAAATAATATATATATATATATATATATATATATATATATATATAAAGAATTTTCTAAAAGAAAAAAAAAATAATATAGAAAAGGAAAAGAAAAAAAAAAGAAGAAGGATAAGAAGAAAAGAAGAAAAGATAAGAAGAAAAAAAAAAGGATAATGATGATTTGGATAAACATGCATATGCTTAGCTTTTATATATATATATATATATATATATATATATATATATATATATATATATATATATATATATATATATAATGAATGTTACGTGAAGGAAGAAGAAAGTGAAAGAAAGGAGAAAGAGAGAGAAAGGAGAGAGATAAAAAGAAGAGAGAAAGAGAAAGAGAAAATAGAAAAGAAAGTTTAGAGCAAAGATTCAAAGAGATTCAAGTCTTCTACAACTATTATTGGTGTGCTCTTCAATTAATAAGGTAAGGGGGGAGTGAGGTTAAGCTCTTTTTATATTAATCTTGATAAACTCATGGGTTTTATATTAATCTTTTATTTATTTTGACTCATATATTATTCCATTTACTTTCATTTAACTTATTTTCATTTATTATCCTCTTATATTTATTTTATTTAATTTCCAATTATACACTGATCCTGTTTATTTATTTATTTTATTTAATCTCCAAATATGTATTGATCCTGTTTATTTATTTATTTTATTTAATCTTCAATTATGCACTGATCCTAATTATTTTATTTTATTTATCTCCAGTTACGTACTGGTCTTATTTATTTATTTTATTTATCTCCAGTTACGCACTAGTTCTATTTATTTATTTTATTTTATTTATCTCCAGTTACGCACTGGTCCTATTTATTTATTTATTTATTTTATTTATCTCCAGTTACGCACTGGTCCTATTTATTTATTTTATTTTATTTATCTCCAGTTACGCACTGGTCCTATTTATTTATTTTATTTTATTTACCTCTAGTTATGCACTGGTCCTATTTATTTATTTTATTTTATTTATCTCCAGTTATGCATTGATCCTATTTATTTATTTCAATTAATATATCTCCAGATACGCACTGGTCCCGTTTAATTTATATTTTTGTTATTTTATTTATTTATAATGTTATAATCCTTATCTAATTATTTATTTAAAGTTCTTGCTTTGATTCTTATTTTATCATTATTTTATAATTAAAAAAATGTGAAGTGAAAGTAAATATTATTTTATTGAGTAAGCTTGGATAGAAAAAATTGCATGTACATTTTATCGTTGTTTTATATTCTTTGTGTATAGTTTATACAATGACATGATTTGATAGTCATCACATTTTATGACCTTTGAAAATATCCAAGAGTATGTCAATTAAGTAAGAGTTAAGTCTGGTTTCAATAAGTTGAGATTAAACCAGTGTCAGAGTGTTTGTATTTGGAAAGTCACAGTTTGGTACACTGCGGGATGAAAGGCAGGGACCATGGTGGGGTCTAAGGAAGTTTTACCAAGTAGGTGAATATCTGGATAGTTCAGAATAGCGCACTAGACTAGGATATTCATAGGCCAAACTTGGGACTATCCGATACCTGCTCGGCATCGCCAAGGTTAGGTAGTGAGTATATATCTCTTTTGTGAGCCGATGAATGGCTAATATTCTCGAGAAAGAAATAATTATGATTGTACCAATGTTTTATGAGAAATACTCAACTACTTAATCACTTCCCAAAGTAACTTTTGATGTTCATATTGGATCATCAGAAGTGGAATATGGATCCATATGTCTGGTAAAACAAGATCAAGTTTTGTGGTTGTAGGTCCAAATCTAGGCCCTCGGTGTCTGTATTGTTTGTTGAGTTTATTAAGATTGATATTTAAGGCTTGTAAAGACCTCACTCCTTTCATATCTTTTTCTTTCATATGTACTTGTTGCATGAGCAGAAGAGGAACCTGCTCAGTGAGAGTTGTTCGGGATATTATTGGTGGATCTTCTGAAGATTGACTCATGGATAATTTCTATTAATATCTTTAGGAGATATTAAAAATATAGATAAATCTTCTATTCTGATGTAGGACTCTTAATATTTTACAAATATATATTTTTGTAATATTTCATGAACAATTACAGAGATGTAAACTATATATATGAATATGAAGTTATGTTATTATTAATGTTCCCTCAAGGATAATCTTATGGTAAAAAAAAATTAATTCCATATCTTTTTATCGAATAATAATTATTTAGTATAGTAGTTTGGGTGTCAGAGCTAATACCTTCCCCACGCGTAACCGACTCCCAGACCCAAAATCTGGTTTTTCGCAGACCTTACTCTTTGTTATGGTTTTCCATAGTTTCCTATAATAACTATGGTGACGACTCCAAAACCTCTTTTTACAAATTTTATTTTTTGTTTCGTCGTCCCGTCGTGATTTCAGTTGCGACACCTATATAAAGATTTCTTCCATCTATAAACTTTATCCTCTTTTTCTAAATTGGTTTCTCTTGGGAGGAACATGTTATCTCCAATATATTGGTTCAGTAGAAACTCTAAATATTTTAAACTCTCAAAATGTGTAATCACTATTGCATTCGGATAAATAATTTATTTATCTGGCGTTTTAGAATTTTTAATGTTATGATTTGTTTGGATAAATTAATTAAAATTTAATATATTTTGAAAGGCATTTCTAATGAATAAAATAGAAACAAAATTTTAAATAAAAAATATTTTGAAATTTCACTTTTTTTCACTTTATTCATGGAGTTCAAAACGAGTCGGTTTAGATTGAAAGTTTAGTCGACAAGCTGAAGGCTTAATTGAGTCAGCTTAAGTTGAAAGTTGAGTCAATTATGCTTGAGCCAAAGTTCAAGACGAGTTGATCTGTGTTAAAGGGGTGGGACAGGTCAGCATGGGATGAATGTTAAGATGGATCAGCAATCCAAAGGTTGAGACGAGTCAGTCAAATCAAAGTTTGAGACTAGTTGGTGCAAGTTGAAGGTTGAGTTCATTCAACTCAGATCAAAGGTCGAGCCGATTTGACCCGAGACGAAGGACGAGACGAGTCAATTATGGCCAAAGATTGAGATAAGGTGGTTAGGCCGAAGGTCGTGACAACTAGATTTGGGATGAAGGTCAAGAAGAGTTGGGTCGAAAAAGGTCGACCTAGGTGCAAAAACGAGATGAGTCAGCCTGGGTCTAGGGTCCTGACGAGTCGATATAAGTCAAAGGTGAAGTTGTATCATAAATTGAAGGTCGAGTTGAGTTGTCCCAGACCAAAGCTCTAGTTGATTCATCCTAGGGCAAAGGTTGAGTCAACTCGATAATGGCTGACAGTCAAGACAAGTTGGTCAAGCTAAAGGTCGAGATGGGTCAAAACAGGGCAAAAGTGGTGACAGGTCAGCTTAGACCAAAAGTTCTGATGAATAATCGGGCTGAGGGCTAAGATGAGTCGCATAGGCCAAAGGTTGAGACGAGTCGATCGGGTTGAAGGGCGAGATGATTTGGTGCAGGATAAAGTTGAAGCAAATTTGGCGTAAAATGAAGGTCAAGCTGTTTTATCGCAAGGTGAAGGTTAATATGATTTGTCCTATGATTAATATGGCTGAAGGTCGAAACTAGTTAGCCTGGAATGAAGGTCAAGATGGGTCGACCCAAGTCGAAGTTCGGGACACATTGACCTAGATCAAAGGTCGGTACGAGTCGATTCGGGGCAATGGTCAAGACCATCCTAGGTCGAAGGGTAGAGTTAGTTGTCCAAAGAGTAATTCCTTTATTTAATAAATTTGAATATCTTTGAAGCAAAATAAATTGTTTGGATGAGGAAATTAAAAGGAAAGTAAAATTTAGGAATTTTAAAAAGGTGTTTTAAATAACTATGGCAAAATAATTTAAATTCACTTAAAAAATAAGGAATTTCAATTCCACAACTAGTCATTCCCTCTCTATTCTAGGTATCAATTTGACCCATGGTTGAGCCCAAACCAACTCCCAAAAAAGACCCTATTTTATTAGACTATGGATTGACTCAGGTTTACCATTGTCTTTAATTGACTCGGATTGACCTTTGACCAAGGTTCTGGGCAAACATAGGTCCATCTTCGACTAGGCCAACCTAACTCAATTCTTCGATCTTTGTCCAAATCGGCTTAGGTTGACCTTCATTTGGGCCAACTAACGTCGACCTTTGACTTGGAAAAACTTGCCTTGACCTTCGACCCAAGTCAATTTGACTCAATTTTTTGGGCTGACTGACTCAATAAAATTTTTGGTTCGGGTTGACTCGAGTTAACCTTCTCTCGATCTTCTACATAAGCCAACTTAGCTCGGCCTTAAGCTCGGATCGAGTATTTTTACTTTTGCTACTCTTTTAATCTTTTTGGCTTTTTGGCTCAACCTTTTTTTTTAGGCATTTTGGCCCTATAAGGTTTTTATTTTTTTACTCTGGTGAACCAAGGCCAAGTCCTATAGGCTAGACTAGCTCTATACTCTCTATACATATTATATTATATACATATACATTTTGGAAAAAAAAATATTAAATATTATTTTAATGTTTAAATTTAACTAATATTTTTTACAAATTTAAATTTCAGAATCAATGTTTTTAATATAAAATTTTATCTTCCAAGAGAAATTTAATTATTTTATCTAAATAAAATATTTAAAAAATAAAAAATAAATTGATTACAAATATTATATATTTTAATATTTTAATTTCTTGAAATGATTCTTCGTCCAAACACATGATAAAGGATTCAAATAATTAAAATCTATATTTCCATATAATTTGATATTCAACTATATAATATTGTAACAAAGTGACCATCTCTGTATCTATATTAACTCAATTTTTAACATGATGGAAACACTTCCACTCGTAACTAATATACTTTTTCGCTTACAACGACACTCTTATTCTCTTCTACATTGATATCAATTAACTACACACATATACACCGAAAAAGTAAAACAGAAAGGAAAAGAGTTGGAATTAAAATATACAACTCAATGAATTTTGATAACAACTCCATTTGTTTACAAATAATGCTTGATTTAATATTATGATATGGTCCTATAAACTTCACGGGGAATGTAATTCGTCCACTCTTTACGTATTTAAGAAATCAAGAATTTTCATCCTTTAGATATTATGTTTAATTATTTTTATACTAAAAGTGTAAAGTTAATTCAGCATCTAAAACAACACGCGTAAGAACCTCTAATATAATTTTTCCTACGAACAAAGGGTCACTTATTTCTTAAGATTGTCGTAGCCATGTGCCAAAAATAAAATTAAATAATAAAAACTAAAATCAAAGTAATACGAAGTATCATTTTTAGATTTTGTAATCCTAAATGTAATTATTGTATTTTGAATCGTGCACTTTAAAATTGTATCCACAAGTGTTTTTTAGATTATTCATTTTACAATATAACTAAATTAAAAATAACACTAAGTATCAGTTTTGAATCCATAAGTGTATTCTAGATTATTCACTCTAGAATATAACACCCAATGTAAGATTGAATGGTTGAAAGAATATTAAACAGTGAAAAGTAATATACAAAACCTAAACAAAAGGAGGTACCAAATTCAAATTTTTCTTTTGTCATTTTTGTGCTACAGAAGTCAAATATTGGCTTCTACTTTTTCAGTTGAAAATTGAGTGACAATCACGGATCACTTATAAAACTCTAACCAATCTTTTGAAAAATTGTCTTCCACTTTTTGGAAAATGAATTTAAAACCAATAAGGGTACATTTTTTGTTGCTTTCAAAATAAGAAAGCATTTGGAAAAATGTTTCTCAACTTCATGTTCCTGTGAAAATAAAAATTTTCCTTCTGCCAAATTTTCTTGAAAGTGCTTTTAAATATCTCAAAAGATCAACTTAATCTTATTAAATTTTGATGGCCAATGGAAAATGCTATATGACAGTTCGTGCCAATTGGAGTAACGTTACACACGTGAAATTAAAGTAGATGACAGATTATTGAACATTTTATATCTCCTGCAAAAACCAAGAGAATGCAACAATAATTTACACTTGAAATCCATAGAACCTTCCTCTGTAGCACGGTTTAACAATAGCAATCAAATGTCTGCAAAACAACCGTACTTTTATGCTGTTCTATGTCAAGGCTGTCAAGCATTCCATGGCAGCCTATGCGGATACATTCAATTGCTTCCTCATATGGCTTATTTGAAATGATGATTATGCATATAACTCATTGTTGCATACATAAGCAAAAAGCAATTGTCTAGAAAAGAATTACATCAACTGCAGAAGCCACCACTAGTTTCTTGTTGATTTTGTACATTAAGGCCTCTCTTTGCTGCAATTCACCTGTGAGGAGCAGATGTATGTGACATAGGGTATGTCACAGGATTCACGTTTACCGGTGCACCAGGTACAACTGCACCGGCAACCGGAGCCCTGACACCGTATGCCATGTGTGCAGGTGAAGGAAGGTTCACTGGGGTGCCAACTGCAGATACTAAGGGTCCTCCTACAGGTTGTCCAATGGTAGGAGCAGCATATATTCCAATTCCGGGCACCGCGGTTGAAGCCGGGGTGGCTTGTTTGGTTGCTTTGACAGTAGAGTTGGTGGCAGAACCATTAGTCTGACCGGTGATTGGTCCTTGTGGAGCTAACACGTCGCCATTGTTAACGCTGGTGATATCATGTATGCTGGATCGCCTTCTATCTTTGTTCATGGAGTTTAATCGAATGAAGTACTTTTGGGCATGGCTGGCAACTTGTGTAGGTGTTCTTGTCACCACAAAGTTTCTTGATATGCTTCGCCAGTCACCTTTCCCATACTTGTCCAAGCCCAGAAGAAATAACCTGTTCAAACAATTTGAAATATTAAAAGGAAATAAAGCGTGATAAGTATATGGACGCATGTTTCTGAGATCCAAAAAAGAGAACCATTCAATAACAGTATCCAGAAACTGCAAAATTAACACACTGATGCAATCATTGGTCCTCAGATTGTAATTCCGAACTGAAGAAATCCAATGCATCACAAACACAGCACACAGATACATATATAACTTAAATATCAAGTTTCTTATATTATTGTTTAAGGTCTTAAATCAGCTCTGATATGCGAACATTTTAAAATAAAACGCACTACAATATCCCTAAAGGAGATTGGTTAATGCTGGAAAAAGCATCTCATCACATGTCAATGTTTGTTTGATTTGAGAATTTGATGATAAATTATACGCAACTTTCTCTATAGATTTAACGAGGCCACAAGAATAGGGAGCCAAGCTTAGCTGAAAGATATCAAGAGAAGGTGCCTGTGTAATAATCCAAATTGCAAGCCTACTAGAGAACTATGATACAATAATAAGAGCACACCATAACATAATCATACTTCTGAAAAAATTAGAATGCGTTCATATTTTTAATGGGAAATTAAGAATCAATCTTTCTTTTTCTGCCTGCAGAGGATGCAATCTTGTTAGCTATTTAGTGAGAAAAAGAATATAGCAACCTACTTAAGAATTTAATGTGCACTAGAAGGTTGACATAAACGACTTAAAAGACTAACTATAATCAAGTAACCACAACACAGCAGTTTAGGCAAACTTAAAATCTAACAATCCCATACTTTATATTATACATCATTCCCTGCCACACTCAAAACCAGGATTATTGCCATTTCTTGGAAACATTGACACTAAAACCCAGTAAAAGGATGGAAAAAATGTGTCAGCTTTGACCATAAACAATTAGAAGAATTAAGGAACAAATACTAACTAAGGAATCCTAGTATGTTCCTTTTTATATGTCAAAAAACCTAAACGAACTCGAGTAATTCTGAATAACAAAATTAAATTATAGACACAAATGTAGCCCTAACATCAAATATATTTCTACACAAAAAGTAAAATGATGACAGAAATCAGATCAGCAATTTATTATAGATCCAGGATTGAACATAAGGGTGTCTACACAACTGGAAGTAATGGAAACTAAACCTTCACAAAAGTAGAGCGTGGGTTAAGGAGAAACTACTCTACCCACATCTGTGGATCTATTCACAAAGCCAAGAATCCAACTTCTGACATATATTTAAAGGGTCTATGTTACTTGGCACTTATCCCAAACCTCATTGTATCAGATCTGCAATTTTGCAGCTGCCTATATGATAAAATATTCTGGCCTATGTGGCTTTTAAAGAACCCCAATCAGCAGATCACTTCAGTTAAGAATCTTGTAATATTTTTTTTCAAGGGACGTATAGTATCCTAAGCTGGGACTTAGCAGACATATAGTACCCTAAGCTTGGACTTATCCATAAAAAATTCGTTACAGAACAACCAAATGCTTGTCCAATAAGAACTTCAAGCATGCCAGGCTTAAACAACACCTAAGAATCTATTTTTTCTATTTTTCTTATGTGTATGTTTCAAGTAAAATCCAAAACAAACCAAGCGGATCTCAAGGAAATGTGTTAGAAAAAATCAATAGTAGTAATTAACACAATTTTCATGCAATAGCCAAACACTCAATGGCCATAAGTGTAACTAACCAAAAATTAAATGTAGAAAACTCAGATTTCTTGATGTATAAAGCATTTTGATTTTGCAAGGTCCACAACTTCACTCTCTAGCCCCAGCTACAGAACAGATTTTATTAACGTCTGCAATGCAAAATAGCTTATCCAGAGAGTCCAATATGAGAAAGGTTAAAGATGGTACTCATTATAATGGTTTCTGAACTATAAAATGGACAACAGAAAACGGATAAATAAAATATTGACTTTACTTCCCAAAGCCTTTGGCTTAGCTACATATGGTGTACCAAACATGCTCACTGTAAGAGGTTCAATCTTATGCACCGGTTCCTTTACCCATCCCTTTGGGCATCCTAGTGGGGGATCTCCTAGGCTTCTCCACCATGGTGGAACCACCCAAGGCCCCAAAACTCTCGTTAAGCCTCCAAAAATCCTGCTTTTTATTAAACATGAGAAAAGTAGGACAAGGTTTAAGCATCACTCCAATCCCCACAGAATTGCTCTCTTGTGGGAAATGCTGTAATATTTGTTACAATGTTAGTCCTTTATAATGCTAGAGTTACAACTTTTCTTTTACCATTTTATGACTTTAACACTTTAACCCTAAAACCGAACAAATTCTCACAGAAATACAGTCTTGATACAAGTGAAATATCCAATAAACGAATCCTGGTCACAAGTTGTATCCTTGATTTAAAACAGAACAAGGAAATAAACCAAGCCTTACCATGCAACTTGTATCTAAAAAACAAAGGATGGCATCCCCAAACACAAAATGCATATGCATATAACGTGTGTAGAACAGAACATTGGATAGAACGACCATATAAGCTACAAAAGTCAAGCCTTCCTAGAAGACATACACCACGTCCTGAATGGAAGAGAGAAATAAATAAAAAACCAAAATTTTACATACTATAGGTTGTTAATGTCGACATGAAGCATATGTTTTTTATCTCTTATTAAAGAAAAAGTACATAACAATCTTACAAATTTGTTTCGATGTCAGTACCAACATTTGTCATTTTAATCCCCAAAACATATCAGCAATTCTTCAACTTTGAGTTAATAATTACTTGTAGGTTGTCTCAACGTAAAATTCAGTAGACTTTTCATAGTCTTGATTTTAATATGAATACAAGTCAGTCACTGCACTGTTTATGGAGACTCTGAAGTAAAAATATTTTTCTGTGTATGCTCTATATCTCCTTTTTCCATCCAATCTAACCCATTAAATGATAGCACACATAAATATTATCTCCTCTTTCCTGAAAGCTTTATTCAAACTACAGAGTAATGTGAAATTCGGTCCTGGAATTTGCAGTTATTTCAAATTACCAACATTAGAGACTAGTGACGAGAAGTCTCTCGTTAAGAATTCTCTGTAATCTTTCTTCCAAGAGGAAATCTACAATAATCTAATAATAAAGTATCCAATTGGACTCACTTTCTCTGGCACACAAGAATAAGTTACTTAATTGCATAACTCTTGTTGATATGAGAGATGATTGTTGACCAATTGCTTTTTGTTTTTTACTTTAAAAGAATAACAAATCCAAAGTGTGTCCAATACTTTTATAGCAATGTAAAACTTACTGTATAAAAGGGGCAGATGACCATGTAAACGAGACTCAGAACACCAAAGCCGAATTTAAGATTAAAGAACTCCTTATCGGGAAATGGACCCTCCAGTATATGACCTTTTATCTGGAATTTGGGTGTAGAAGGGATAATAGACAAATATAAACTTAAGTTAGTTGCAAAGTGATATACTTGAGGGATAAGATATGCCTCCTGAAGGTCTTGTATGGTCTTGAGCAATCTCTAAGAGCATGGTTTAAGAGATTTACGAAAGCAATGGTTTCCTTAGAATACAAGCAAAACCAAGAAGATCATACTTTATTCATAAGGCACTCCGTTACAAAAAAAACTCACTATATGTTGCGCTACATAGATGATATGATTATTGTAATGAAACAACAACATTGACTTTGAAGAGAATGCTGGCAACCCAAATTCAAATGAAAGACCTAGAAAACCTCAAGCATTTCCTTATTTTGGAGGTTTCTATTCTAAAACAGAGATTTTCATCTTCCAAAGAAAATATGTACTTAATTTCCTCAAGGAAACAAGTAAGCTAGAATGTAGAGTCTCATGAATTCCTATTGAACAAAATCACAAAAATTGGAAATAAAGAAAGTTCTCTTGTAGAAGGACCCAATATCAAGTATTGGTAATAAAACTTTATTTATTACATACGAGACGAGGTATTACTTATGCAATTAGTGTGTCAGTTTATTACATACGAGAAGATGTAGCCCCTTTCTTGGGTTTGATTTCAAGTACAGAAGAATTTTGTCAACTGAGTACTTGAAATCAAACCCAAGAAAGGGGCTACTGTTTAGAAAAGAAAACACTTTGACCCTAAAGATATATGCTGATACGGACTATACACATTATGCTACTAATGAAAAATCTACCTCCAGGTATTGTATGTTTCTTGGAGCAAGTCTGGTAACCAAGAGAAGGAAAATGTAGGATAAAATATCCTGTTCTAGTACACAAACTGAATGTCAAACCCATGCTCAAGGTGTGTATGAAGGACTCTTAATGAAACTCATACTAGATGAATTTAAATAAAGATTGACATCCCTATACAATTTTACTGTGATAACAAGTCAACCATGAGCATGGTCCATAATTCAGGATAACATGATAAACCAAACATTGAAATTAACAAGCACTTCATCAAATATAATCTTGACATAGGTCTTGTGCTTACAACCCATGTCCCTAGAGAGCTTAAACTAGCAAAGGCCAGTTGGGAATGATTGATATTCATTTACTAACTTGAGGGAAAACGTTATAAATACCATATGAAAATAAAATTTGAATATATAATTCATTTCAGCATATTTTTATTTCCTTATTTTAAAGAATGTGATTATTATCAATAAAATAATTCTTTACTCCTCAGTTCAAGTTGGTATTAGAGTCTATCATAACAAGATTTATTGAGCCTGTCATATCACCTACCACTGGATTGGTGTTCAACCGGTTATAAACATTTAGTCCCACGTTAAAGGGGGTATGATGAAGATCATATATTAACTACAAATATGAATCATGGTTTACAAGTGGATGCAATCCTCACCTAACAAGATAGTTTTGTACAACTGACTTACACATTAATCCACTTCCTAATAGATCTTAACGATAGTCACCAAATCTGACCTAATGCGGATCATACTTAACAGGTCAAGGTGACCTAACCCACTCCCAAGTTCCCAAATTACAATTTGTTTTTCCTTCAACAGTGCCTATCATCCTCTATTTTGTCTCTAGAACTGACTAATTTCTACCATTTTCTACAATGAAGTATCCCTTAAGGGTTACAATGCCTTACAGCTATATAATGCGCCCTCTCAGACTCTCCTAATAGGAAGTCATTTCCTAAAGAATCAGCACCTTAAACCAAACTAAAATCCTGAAAACATCTTTAACTTAGTGACTCAATACACCTGACTAAAATTAGGTACAAAATAAGTTCATGAAGACACAGTACATGGTCATGGATTTTCCATTTCTCATTGAGGCTTTTACTACAAGGAACTGCATAGAAATTCAGATAAGTTCAAAACCAAGTTACATACTTACCATCTGGCGTAGTTATCAATATCAAATAGCGACGCAGCACGATGACAATTAAAGTGATATATTCTAAAGTTTATATAATTTATACTACATAAATATAAATGCCAGAGGAAAAAAATACTCAAAATTCATTATATATTCATAATTAACAAGGAAAGGTTGTCTTAGGAAAACATACAAATAAATAATGACTGCAATAGAAAAGGGTTGGAAAAAGAACCAAGGTGGCCATAATGTCGGCTGCAAACATAGACAGAATGCAGCCAGCATGTTAGAATATGATAATTACCATATTTTCTTTTATGTTTTCGTTCTGATGTTCTAGAACATGCTGTGTCAGCATTCTGTTAGGAGTGGTGCTGACTACGCTGCCTAGGCCTGCATTCTGTTAGCAGCAGTGCTGACCACACTATATATCTCTATGTATTCACTTTTCCTATTCAGAATGAAATACAGACAACATTCTCTATGCTACTGTTATATCTCTTCTTTGAATTCTAACATTGCTAGAAAAAGGCAGGAGAAAAGAATGTCTTTGACAACTGTGGAAAATGGTTTTCAATTCCAATTGTTATAGTGCCCCTATATCATGCAATTTACCATAATTTCCCCAG
Source organism: Vigna unguiculata (assembly GCF_037176805.1). Taxonomy (NCBI): domain Eukaryota; kingdom Viridiplantae; phylum Streptophyta; class Magnoliopsida; order Fabales; family Fabaceae; genus Vigna; species Vigna unguiculata. The sequence goes on from NC_140793.1 coordinate 6,025,895, forward strand.
ATAATTCGGCCACAACAGTCATGAAATGGTACTCCAGAAGAATGATCAAGTCCAGTATGAACAAAATCTCTATAACACTTTCTACGCTACAGCAAAGCTACATACACCATTTCTTGTCATTTATGGATGCAAGATACTATTTCATTGGTGATTGAACAAGACAAGGATAAAAGTGTTAATTTTGTTGCAGTTATAAGATCTTGTACTGTTAGATTCTCTAACTTAGTTATTTGACTGTTAATAGGAACAAAAGATTAACCTTCAATCTAGATCACAACTATTAAAGAGAAGATTGTAGAAGCATCTCCACAAAAGGTCTAACGTGTAATCTTCTTCCTAGAATTGTATTTACTAGACTTAGATGAAACTGAAATTCCTTGAAGCCATGATAAACGACAACGACAAACTACGCAACAAATTGACATGACATAAAGATGATTTATGCCATCCAATGAAGATAACCGCAGAATTGCAGCACAGTATATCAAGCAAGAAATAAAACCAAATGACATAAATCATTATGTCAGAACAGATCTACTTTCATAGAACATTCTTAAATCAAATCATAAATTTGCACTTCTATAGATTTAAGCCTTCAAAAGTGTTGCACTGAATATTAAAATAACTAAACGCTCATTCAAATACAGTTTAGGTTCTCTATCCTGGTAAAGGAAAAGAAAATTGGAAATTGAAAGGCCAACTAGCGGCTTTGGTAAAACAATGAACACAACAGAGCAAATGCATTTATGAGGCATAATTACTCTAAATTGTCGTTCAAAAACTATGTCCAGCATACTATGAAAATGAGATGTCATGAAAGTATTCCAGCAAACTAGTGTATTTTATAATTATAGATATTAACAAGAGACCAATAGATGGAAGCAACCAATGCTGTTAAAATTGCAAACTAGATCATTAACTGTATCTCCATGATCTTAAGATCCTGCAGCCCTCTCCCAGTCTGAATTGCACCTGAAATCACCAATGGGCAAAATCATAATGAAATTGCAAGATTGTGCTAGTGTCAATCCTGAAGTTGGAGAATTTTGGGTTGTAGGTTGCACAACCCGTCCATATAAATCAGGATTTTTAAACCCGAATTTTGGGCCCTAAGTTTTTCTTCCCAAAATAGACCCATATTTCATCGGAGCATTTTGCAGGTGACAGAAGATGACATCTTGTTTTATCCACACCATCTGTTTTGCTTCCCATCCTGCCACCATCTCTTGGACCTTCTATATTGCTATCTGGCTGATTCCCTGCACATCTTCCCCCCATCTTTGGGGCCGGTTTAGTGTTTTAGTGGGTAAAAAACTGGTATACTTCCCATTTTTTGTCCTATTTTATCTGTGTATATATTAGTGTAATTTTACATTTTCGATGAGATCTTACAGTCCTATGTTTTAGGAGCATAAGCACACTGACTAGAATTATCTTAATGTTCAGATTGCATTGGATTGTATACAGAGCCCACAACTAGATAAAACTTGAACTAACAACAAAAGCATGTGTTTAAAGATCATAAACTTAAGATGAAAACAATAACCATTTAAATGTAACCTATACTAGCATTAGCAGCATGTAGGATTTTCCAAAACATATATAAGCAATATGAACTTGCCTGTGTTCATCCTCCGTCCAAGCAATCCCCTTCCGTCTTTCTTGATCTGATCTTGAAGCCTTAGTTCCTTGATTAGACTCACTGTTAAAATTCCCAACACCGGTGCCCTTTTTGCCAGCTCCTTCATCACTAGCATGGCTTGTTGAACCCTCTGAAGAAGAATTATAAGATGGTAAAGGCACACAACCAGATTCAATCTGGCTAACATCTTCAACCAAGAGTTCATAATGCTGTTTGATTTCTTCTATAGTCTTCCCCGGCACGTCAGCTGCTATCTTCTCCCATCGATCTGAAGCATCCTCCGGATGAGTTGCCAACGCATTTTCAAATGCTTTATCCTGCTCTCTGCTCCACTCAGAGCTACTATCCACTTCATCCACAGTCATCTAGTCTTGTTTGAAGCAAATACTGAGTTTGATTAGAAGGAGAAGAAAGGTTTCCACCTACCTAAGTGCTCTAAATCTTGGTTAAGACCTTCTTATTAACCACAAACTCTGCTCTGTTCTATGCTCAGTACCACAAATATTAACTTTGCCGGCATGTTATAAACGTAGGGAGCAGATATGTTGGACTAGTGGAAGCAGCCTGATGAGCAGAAAATGGCAGGAAGCTGAAATAAGCCGAATACCAACGGAATCCCAAAAATCATGAGGTATGTGAAATTTCAAAGGTGAATTGCTTCAAAATTCGGAGAACCGGACACTTGTGTATTTCTGACCCTGTTGATGAATGAAAGGGCAAAAAAGGTTCAGTTAGGACATGAAAAATATCTCAGTCTGACAACCATAAAATCATATGTGCAATACATGACAGTTTAAGATGTGTGAAATTTAAAAAATTAATGTGAAGGCTAGTCAATGAAACCAAGGTAATTACCAGCTAGGATTCAGATTGAGAAAAAGACCTTTCAGAAACAAACAAAGAAGGAAGAATAGATAAGACTACAAGGGAAAGTAAAGGACATTCAAAATTGCTATTTTCCATTCAATAAAAAACAAACTTCAATTTACCACAGCCCTACTGATAACAACTGTTTTAACAGCACAGGCCCACAAAACTTTCACCCATAAGTATAGTTACTGTAAAGCTCATTTTCACTGAACACACTCAGCATCATATTTTGTTTTCTGACCCGGCTATGTAGCAGATAGTAATTCGTAGTAACTAACTAGGCATCATCAAGGTCTCAGAATAAGTGAGACATGTAGGGTTAAAATCTCAACAAAAAAAAAAAGTTAAAAAGGGTGAAAGGACATACACACTGATCATCAATTTGGTTCGAAGTCTTTTTCCTAGATTGGAAGTTAATAAAACCACCTTGCACTCAAATACAAAATCCAATAAATATTCTTAATCTCAACAGTTTTGATCCAACAACTTAACAAGAGCAAGAAAACCAATCCCATTAACATCCAATGAATTACTCTCCTCTGTAGAATCCATTCAGTAGGTGTATGAAAAGGGTATTATAAGAGTTCAATGAACTAACAACTAATCTCCACTTTAAAACAATGGATGCAGAGTGTCACAAAAAACACGAGAGGAAAAAACAAAACAAAAAAAAATGGATGCACAAAGTCACACGCACTGTCAAGCTTCTGACACGTTAACCAACCAACAATAAAAAGATTTCTTTAACGCCACCTAACATATTACATTCACTGCCAAGTAAAACCTAATTCTGAGGGTGATGGTAAAAGAGAAATTCCCCCACCAATTCTTTCTCCAAAAAACATAACGTTTCATAAAACTGCATTTGAAACTAACTTAATTTCAGCCTGATTAAAACAAAATAAAACTCACAATCAATGCGATAAAGACAGATAAGAACAACCTAAGCAGTAAAAAAGAGGGGGAAAAAAACACACACTAACAGATGATAAATTCAGGTTTAAGTAAAAACCCTAGCATGTGGTGAAAATTTCAAGGGTAGAACTCACACCCAAATCATAAATGACATTGATGGTTGTCTTGAAAACCCACACACAGGTGCAGGATGGGTCAATTTGGTCCCATCCCAACAACTGCTTTGCTACAAATAGGACAGCTGGGGTTGAAAAAGCCACAACCCAAGTTGCAAACCACAGGAATCTGCAGTGCCCATTAATATCTGACAAATAATACAACGTCAAGAGAGAGAAACTCAAAAGCCAAAGTTCTGGAGAGAGAAAGAGGGGCAAAATACAAAAATAAGAAAAAAGTGAATAAAGGTTCAACTTTTACATAAATTGATCCGACCCAAATGAAAAATAAAATTAAAAATTATTATATGAGTGTGCCCAGATGAAATTGAGAGGTAACGGCAGGAATGGTTCAAAGTTGTGATGAGGGGTGTGATGATTTGTGCGCAATCGTGAAATAATGAAGTCATCACCTTTTTCTTTGTTGTTCAATGCTTCAATCTTTTCAGCTGCTGGCTCTCTTTCAGTTCTGAGGGACTGTAACACACACCCACATGAGTCAAATAATGTTGTCTCGGCATATATACTGCACTGTACAACTGACATGTCCCTCTCCGCCTCTTATTTTGTTTCCTGCTTCAAAATTAAATTCAATATTTCAAATAATTTGAATCAATACATATTTTAAGTTAGGTTCCCATTTACAAATTTTCTTTATCTCTAAAAAATATCTATTAATAAAAAACTCAAAAATTAAGGAAAAAATTATTTTGACAAATTAAATGCAAAATTTATAAATATTTGGCTTAAATAGTCATTTGGTCCTATTTTTGGATCAGTTTTTTTCAATTTGGTCCTACTTTTATTTTTTTATTCAATTGGATCCTAAATTTTGATAATGTGTTTCAATTAAGTCCTTCGAGCTAACTCTGTTCAAATTTTTAACAAAATATTGAGTACGTGTCAGTTTGCTATTGACGTGGACACTGTTCAATTACGTGGACACTGTGAAACTGAAAGGGAATGAAATTAAAAGGATTGAAATATTAGGGATTGAAGGATTAGGGGTTGAAATTAAAAGCGATTTAGGGTTCATCTTCGTCGTTTGGCCGGCTGGTGGGATTTAGGGTTCGTGTTCGTCGTTTGGTTCGCAGGATTCGTAGTGACGAGTGGAGAAGAGAAGTTCGCGACAAAAATTGGCTTGTGGTCACAGCGTATCGTCAAAGAGCTTAGGTATTCGTTATTGTGTGATTTTGTTGTGTGATATGGGTTTTGTAGTTTTGTTTGTTTGTGCATTACCATTTTTCACTTTAAATGCAACTTTCTTTGTTGATATTCTATCCCCCATTTAAAAATTGTATGTTTGTGTGTCGGTTTTTGGTTTTCGGTGTTCGGTTGTGGGTGTGGTCCAGATTTATGTGGGGTTATTGTGTCCCCCAACCTTTAATACCATATTGATTTTGTTAGTGGTCCCCCATTGAAATTTGTTAATACTTTTACAGGCTTTGTCGATCTTTGGGATGTGTGACCAAAGATTCGAGGTTGTGGTCCACCACGGTGGAAACTTTGCCACTAATGAATACTTTAAATACATTGGTGGGGAAACCACTAGTGATAATGAAAGAGACGAAAATGAGATTGGGAGTTGTGGTCCATTTGGGAGTTGCGGTCCATTTGGGACATTTGCCAAACCAAAATCTATGGCATATTACAAATGGGGTGTGGGTACAATATTTGTGAACAAGGATCAATTTGTAGATGGTGTTAGGACCTATGTTGTGCATGCTGGGAGGAATTTGAAATTCACAAAAAAATGATAAAGAAAGGGTAAGGGTGAGGTGTTTAGGGGCCCAAGGACAGTGTGAGTGGTCCCTATATTGTGCTTTTTTGACTTCATGTCAAACTTGGCAATTACAAAAAGTGATTAACACTCACAACTGCAGTAGGGAATTCGGCATTCATTTAATGAACTCCAAATGGTTGAGTAAGTCAATAGATAACTCTTTAAGGGAAAATCCAAATTTGAAGCTAGTGGATATATGTAACAAAACAGTGAGAAAATGGAATACAAAGGTTACCGTTTATATGGCTCATAGGGCAAAGGTATTGGCAGCAAAGGAAGTTGAAGGATCGTTTAGAGACCAATACAAAAGGATTTGTGATTATGCTTATGAATTGATTAGATCTAACCCCGGATCGACTGTCAAAATCAAAGTAGAAGATGTAAATGGTGATAAGATATTCATGAGGTTTTATACCTGTTTGAAAGCTTGTAAGGACAGTTTCATCTCCTGTCGGCCCATCATAGGATTAGATGGATGTTTCTTGAAGGGACAGTATGGGGGTGAACTATTGACTGCAGTTGCTCGAGACACAAATGACCAAATGTTACCTTTAGCCTATGCCATTGTTGAGGTTGAGAGCAAAGACACATGGAGTTGGTTCTTGGAGTTACTGGTGGAAGACCTTGGGGGTCCTGATATATGTATGTCATGCACATTCATGTCCGATCAACAAAAGGTACTCTTTATAATATTTGATTGTGATTTAATTGTGAATTTTTCTGAATGAATGAATTTTTCTGCTAATGACATTTTTTTTGGGCAGATATTGGTCAAGGTCTAGGTTTACTATGCAAGCAAGATGTGACACATTAGTCAACAACATGAGCGAGGCGTTCAACAGTGTTATTGTTGATGCCAGGAGTAAGCCCATAATAACAATGTTGGAGGGGATCAGATTATATATTATGAATAGGTGGGCTTCCAATAGATCCAAAGTCAAAAAATATCAAGGTCTTATCTGCCCCAAAATACGCAGTAGACTATCAAAAGAAGCAGAATATACAATTGGCTTTCAAGGTACAGATACTGTCAAATTTGTTTATTATTTTCATATTTTAATATTATGTTAATGTGTTAATTATTTTGTTGCAGTTGGTCAGGTTATAAACTGTTTGAGGTTAGGCATGTCTCACATATTGGGGACAAGTACACCGTCAATATAGAGAGTCAAGAGTGCAGCTGCTGGAAATGACTTGTCAGTGGACTCCCATGCTGTCATGCAATTGCTGCCATGAACTTTCTGAATCTGAAGGCGGAAGATTTCATTCCACACTGGTTTTTACGTTCATCATATGAAGAAATTTACAACTCTATAGTATACCCTGTTAATGGAAATCTTTTCTGGGAGAGAACTGAGTATCCTGACGTATTACCACCACGAAAAAGAAGGTTGCCAGGGAGACCAAAGAAAAAAAGAAGGCTAGAGGGTTGGGAATTGAAAAAAGATAACACACAGATGAGGAATGGTGGCCATAGGAAAATATGTTCAGTTTGTAAACAACTTGGCCATAACAGAAATACATGTCCATCACTCCCTATCCAAGGCTGTGAAGAACGACCCACTACACCAACACAACAAAGTCAACCACAAGAAGGAACAACTTCAACAGCCACTCCAGCGCCCACTCCAACGCCCACTCCAGCGCCCACTCCAGCAATCACTCCAGCACCAACTCTACCACCATCTCCAGCACCTATTCCAACACCAACTTCAGCACCTACTCCAACACCAACTCCAGCACCATCTCCATCACTCATTCCAGCACCATCTCCAGCAATCACTCCAGCACCTACTCCAACACCATCTTATGGCATTAGAAAGATGAGGCCAAAAATGCAAATCCGAAGGCCATGTCTATGATGACGTTTTGTGAACTATGATCTTTGATATTATGTAGTGCACTATTTTGGATGACATTATGTACTAAACTATTTACTTTTTAGTTATTCTGTTATGTACTGCATTATTTTGGACCAACTAATATAGTGCACTTTTTGCAATGTATTTTGGAATGTATGTTGACAAACATTGTTGTTTGAAATTTATAATCAAAGCATATGTTATCATCAATTCGTGTTGTGATTCTGGTTTACTTTTTTGCTTTCAAATAAACTTAACTTTTAAATTCATAGAATCAGATACTGTCAAATTAACCAGAAACGGAAATGAATTGGAATTGTGAAAAGGAATGGACTGAGAAATTGTGCCAAAACAGCTTCATTAACTACTAAATAACATTACACCATGGGAAGTACATTCAAACTTCTATTAAAAACCCCATGAAAATTACAGATCACTAACACTATGTTCACTAAAACCAGAAACAGCATCCCAACTATTGATAACTGAAATCTTTTCTTCCAAACTCTCACTGATTTCTCCAGACCATATATCCTTTTCCTTTGCCTAATGATTACAGCATCTCTTTCATCAACACTATCTTCAAAGCACCATCTGAAAAAATTACACCCCACTGTATCTTCCCCTCTTCTCTGTTAAAAAAAATAAACAAAAGGTCAATTTAAATAACATAAACAACTTTAATTTAAACCTCATATGAAACAAACCTTGAAATTGACGCAACCCCAAAATTCTTTACCCAAATTCTTCGCAGTTCGTGTTGTCCGTACTACGGCAAGCTCTTCGCAATCACACATGGGTGCTCCGCCTAGAACCCTAGAACCACCATGTTGCCCCCAATTGTTGCAGGACGACAACGATGGTCCACGAGACATCACTTTCTAGTGAAGGGTGGACGACAAGAGAAGAGTGGACAAGGGAAGAAGAAGGTTTCTCTACGAACCCTAAATCCCTTTTTCAATTAAACCATAGTCCATGTCACAGATGCATTCACAGTGTTCACGTAACTAAACAGTGTCCACGTCAATAACAAACTAACACGTACTCAATATTCTGTTAAAAATTTAAACGGAGTTAGCTCGAAGGATTTAATTGAAACACATTATCGAAATTTAGGACCCAATTGAACAAAAAAATAAAAGTAGGACCAAACTGAAAAAACTGATCCAAAAGTAGGACCAAATGACTATTTAAACCTAAATATTTCAATAACTTTCAAAAGTAAAGAAAGAATTCGAATGGTGTTATTTTGACACCTTCAAACCAAAAAATCCACTTCACAACCCTAAATAATAATATTTTAATTTATATTTATTTTTTTTATTAATTTAAAATTTTAATATCCATTATTATATTATTAAAGTAGGTTGTAAAGTAGGAGAAGTGTTTTTCAAGAGTATCAAAATATTCTCTTCCAAATTTGTTGGAAAAAAAAAATTCAGTTTTTTAATAGCTAAAACTATATTTTAGACTTAAACTTTTCTCTTATAACATTTCAGCCTTAAATGTTATTAGTTCTTCAAATAGTGTTGGGTTTTTATTAGTCTTTACTAATTTTTAATTTGAATTTTAGTTCCTAAAATTGTTTTGTCATGTATGTTTCATGGTGAAATGTGACGGAAACAAAATAATGATAAAAATATATTAAAAGAAGTTCAAGATCAAACGAAAACTTTGACAACATTTAAAACCCTAAAATATGTTTACATTTATTTTTTATTTTCAAATGTTTTATTTTAGTTTGGGCCTTTATTGGGCTCACTGGGCCTCCTTTGGTTTTGTATGGGCCTGATCAGGGCTCAAATATTAGGCTTATGACTTGATTCTAGGAGTTTAGCTATTATTTCCTAAGTTTGGAGTAAACAGCCCTTACTCATATGTTATATGCTTAAAGTAGGAGTTTAATCGCTACGTATATATCATTTTCCTATATAGTTAATCAATGATTTATTCAGAATAGGACTATAGGTTGGCGACTAGGACGGGGTATCTGTTAATACCAGTCTTGTCCACCTAGTATAATACATAACCTATGATACATGAATACGATACGACGATAGGTTATTTTTTTGAAACTACCGAGATACAATATATGATATATGCATAATGAGAATTGTGTGAATCCAAATTAAAATCATATGCATTAAAGTTGTTAATGTTAGTTTTGAAATGGTTGAAAAGCCAAGAAAGGGGGGGGTTGAATTGGCTATTAAAAATTTAGGCTATCTTTGCAAGTTAAAAACCACCTTTAATTGAATCAAATAGATCACCAAGTTAGGATGCAAACAGTACTGAACTGTACACTTTCAATCTATCAAAAACAGAGTTAATCGATTGATTTTACTAAACAGATTCTGTTCTAGTATAATCAACCGATTGAAACAGGAAAACAGTCGACTGAAATACTAGGAAAAATGTAGAAATGCGAATTTGAATTTTAAACCAGAAACAATGCTCAAGAATGATCAAGACCAGTTCCAAATGATTATACAAACATGTTCAATGCTGCAGATGCCATGGAAACATGCAAGAACATGAAAAAGATTATTAAAGCACAAGTTCTTGAAACTTTAAAATGAAAATGCAAGAGAGAAAGGTTAGAGAAGAGAGGACACCATGAGATTTTTATATTGGTTCACTTAAACCTGAGCTATATCCAGTTTATCAAGGCAACCTTAGCTTGACTTTGCATTATTTCAAAAGTTTTACAAAGTATCCACCCTTACACTTCCAAAATATGCAAAAACACCACAAAAGACTCTTGAATCACACAAGAATCACACCAGCACAACAAGAACCCTTTTGCAGACCTGGAAAACCACCAGGCACACACACAAAGCTTGAGAAAGATCAAACCTCAGTGGTAGCACAACCCATCCTACCACAAACCACTTTCTCCAAGCTTCAAACCAAGCCAAAAGCTCCAAGAATTGATCCAAGATCAATCTTCAACAACTGCAACACGTATGATCACGAAGGAGAGAGTTTCCACAAGTTTCCAGAACAAATTCGTGCTCTAAAATGATCAACTTACCTCTCTTTCGAAAATCACAGCTTTTATAGTCAAACTGTTACGAAATTCAACAAGTTGATTTTCAAATCAATCGATTGATTTCACTTGACTTAAGTGAAATCAATCGATTAAAAACTAAATCAACTGATTGAATTTGTTGCAGTTTAAGACTACTGCAGCCAACCTTTTAACCTGTTAAAAAGCCATTCAACAGATTAAAAGAGACATTTTAACCTGTTTAAAAACCATTCAACAGATTAAAAACACAATAAAGACCAAACTACATCTAATTAATGTTATAAGGCTACAATATGAATTACAAACTACAAATACACTTTCTTAATGATGTAACTACATGGAGAGCACATGTTCCAGCCTTGATCACCATGGATATCATCAAATCTCCTTTCCTTCATCGATGTAGGCTTCATTCCAATGGTAATGGCTTCAAGATAGTTCAAAAGAGCTTCATTAAGTCTTCATTAAATCTTCAAGAAGCAAACCACCTTGGTTTCACATGTTAACAATTAACATAAAAAATTATAAATTATTGTCATCATAAAAGTACTACGTACTGTTTTATAAATTATTGTCATAATTGATAAGTATCAATAAAATATCTTAAAGTATCGAACACAGGTATGTGTCAAACACGGATACATTACCCAAATTGAAGTATCAGTGCATTAAAGATTATAATTGGTATAACAAGTCATTATAAAAAAAAAGCTTTTTGCACTAGTGATGAACCAAACAACAAAGATTGATTATTTGTTTGGGAGTTTTGAATCTAAAGCTACTAGGTGATTACACTGCTAATTAAGTGATGTGTTAACATGAGGTAGCAAAGTTATTCGAAATGAAGAACCATGATTGTCATTTGTTCATGCAATGATTACTTCCATTGCCTTTAAAGCCTTACCTAAACTAACATGGAATGTGTTAGCCTTGTTAAGTAATTTCTTTAGGAAAACTTTTTCATCAATGTTGATAGAAAATGTATAGGGAGCCTCTTTACATTTCATTAAGTACAATAGGGAAGCCTGGGAGGGATGTACTCAAACGCGGACACGACAGGAAAGGGTGTTATGCAGGATAAGGTACAGTCAGCAGAAGGATAGGGGAAGAAAGTGATGGGTTAAGGGTGGCGTGATTAAATCTCGGCCCGATGGCCGTGAACATCACGACCCAAATGATGAGATACATCTCGGCCAAGGCGTGTTATGTAACTTGGCAAGACAGCAGTAGCATTTAGGATGACAGACCGGGTAGATGTCGGCCATGGGGGTTTGGTACATCTCGGCCCAGTGGTCCTGGCACGTAATGGGCCAGCAGCGCAGAGGGGTAGACCTATCCCAGTCATGACAAAGATAGCATACAGGCCCAAGAGCTCAGAAGATTGACAGTAATGAGAATGTAGAAAGGTTACCGTTAAGGCCGGGGGGCAGTTACTGTATTGATTAGATTCCTTAACACTTAATGGGAGAAGGAAACCGCCCTGTAGGCAATAAAGATGGAAGTAATGCCAGGTAGTATAAAGGACAATTCACTAATTGACAGGTGGGAGCTATCTAAAAACTCATATAATACAGAAAGAGTATCGAGTTATTGCTGACTTAGGCATCAGAGTGTTTGCAGGTACCCCACTCTTGACGGTGAACCAGAGTCAGCTGCGAGGAAGGAAGTCGTGTTGTCAAAAGAAGAAGATTGAGGGCTCTTGAGATCGCTTGGTTTCCTACCATACAAGAACATTTGGCGCCCACCGTGGGGCCAAGCTACTCTCAAGGGACATGGATTCGACCAGGACAACGATAGATCACAGTGCAGCCCTAGCCGAGATGCGGCGACAAATGTAGGAAGAGATGTAGGTAGAAATGCAGCGACAACTAGCTGAGATAAGGCGTAAAAACGAGGAGGAAATCAACGCCTTGAGGGCAGAAAACCAAAGAATCAGGAGATAGACCGAACGCACGGTGAGAAGGAGAGAGATGCCACAAGAAGAGGAGGTACAGGAAGAGACGTCATACCAGGAGGAGTCTCGCGCTCAAACTAACCCCAATCAGATTGGTGCTCGAGTAGGAACACCTAGGCGTCACCCCTTCGTGGACGGCATCATGACGGTCGACCTCCCCGCGCGTTGGAAGGGGCTTACTATGAATCAGTATGATGGCACCACAGATCCGGAGGAGCATATAGACATCTTTACCACTCAGGTGGGACTGTACACAACCGAAGACGCAATCCTCTATCGCGTTTTCCCAACATCGTTGAAGGGTCCGACGCTCCATTGGTTTACCCGGCTTCCCCCCAACTCTGTTGATTGTTTTGATATGCTGAAAACGCGTTTTAGCATTCAATTTGCTATTCCCAAACCCTATCACAGTACCTCTTTGGCACTGGTGAATGTGCGGCAGGAAAAAGATGAGACATTGCGCAATTTCATGGAGCGATTCGGGAAACTGTCCCTGAACATCAATAATTTGAATCCAGAGGTGGCCATGCATCATCTGATTACAGCCCTACGACCGAGCCCGTTTGTGGACAGCTTGTGCAAAAAACCCGTGGCTAATCTGGACGAGCTCCGAACGCAAGCTACAAAATTTATGCAAATGGAAGAGTTGAAGGAGTTTCGCAACACCACCCGCGGGGAAATCCATGACAGGAAGCAACCCGAGAATGACAGAGCGGCAACCTCTAGATCAGGCTCTAGGTTCCGAGAGCAAAGACAACCAAAGTATCATAGATACACCCCGCCGATATCCAACAGGGCACGGATTCTAGAGGAAGCCCTTAATGCCGACCTTATATCCCCTCCTAGAAAGGTCCCAACTCCCCCCCATGCGGACACCACGAAGCACTGCCGTTACCACCGAAATTATGGCCATACTATGGAAGAGTGTTTCACACTAAAGGACAAGATCGAGGAGCTAATACAAGCTGGGCATCTCAAGAGGTTTGTAAGACGTGAAGAGGGGGGATTTTCATCCAGAAAGGAGGACCGAGATGGGGGAAACGAGAGGAAAGAGTACAGAGCGCCAGCGTATGGGGGGCGGCGCGAATATAACCTCAGACGAAAGATCGATCATAAGAGGGATGAGCAACGTGAACCACAGGAAAAGCCATTAAGGGGAGTTATCAATTACATTGTGGGAGGTTTCGCCGGCGGGGGCTCCACTGCATCTGCCACAAAAAAGTATGTCCGTGAAGTTCAGAGTGTGAATGCAGTTTCCATATATCCGCGTAGGCGTATGCCGCCTATCACCTTTCGGGACGACGATTTTCAGGCTGTTGACCCTCAACATGATGATCCGATGGTCATATCGGTGGAAATCGAAGACTTCGCCGTCAGAAAGACCCTTGTGGATCAAGGAAGCTCGGTGGATATCCTCTATTGGAGAACTTTCAAAAAGTTGAAAATCTCAGAAGCAGACATTCAACATTATTCGGAACCCATAGTTGGCTTTTTAGGTGAAAGGGTGGACACGAAAGGCTATATCGACCTTTTCACTAAATTTGGAGGAGGAAAGGTGACGAGGACGGTAAAGATCAGGTACCTCATTATCGATGCACACACATCATATAACATATTATTAGGAAGGCCCTCTCTTAATACGTTAGGCGCAGTCGTTTCTACATATCATTTGGCAATGAAGTTTCCTTCCGCATCTGGAGACATCATCACCATACACGTGGACCAACCCACTGCCCGTAAGTGCTATGCAGATAGCTTGAGAGGACGACCCAAGTCACCCCTAAGACACGCAGTGCACAACATTGAGAGGACATCGAGGATTGAGGGCGCAGACTTAGATCCTCGCTTCAATGATGACACACGGGTCGAACCAGCTGAGGCCATAGAGAGACATGACTTCGGGAATGGGCTCAAGTACAGCTACACCGGTAAGGCATATGCAGATGTCGTAGAGCTGAAGCAGACGTTGAACGAACATGCCGATTTGTTCGCCTGGAGTGCAGCTGACATGCTTGGAACCGACCCTCGAATTGCTTGTCACAGACTGTCTATTTATGCAGAAGCAAAACCGGTCGCTCAAAAGAGGCGAAAAATGGGGGGAGAGAAGAGGTAAGCAACCAAGGTCGAGGTGCAGAAATTGCTCTCCGCGAGCTTTATTACAGAGGCTACGTATATCACTTGGTTGGCCAACGTGGTGTTAGTCAAAAAGTCCAATGGTAAGTGGCGGATGTGCACAGACTATACGGACCTTAATAAGGCCTGCCCCAAAGACACTTATCCTTTGCCCAACATCGACCGGCTTGTCGATGGAGCAGCTGGCCATAGGGTACTTAGTTTCCTGGATGCCTATTCGGGTTACAACCAAATACCTATGTACGTAGGTGACAAGGAGAAAACAGCTTTCATCACAGAGGAAGCCAATTTCTACTATGAGGTAATGCCCTTTGGCTTGAAAAATACAGGGGCGACGTATCAGAGGTTGATGGATCGAGTTTTTCATCATCTAATTGGAAAGTGTATGGAGGTTTACGTGGATGACATGGTGGTGATGTCCGATTCGTTAGAGCAGCATATAACAGACCTCAGGGAGGTGCTACATGCAGTGCGCCAATATGACATGCGTCTGAATCCTGAGAAGTGCGTGTTCGGGGTCACAAGAGGGAAATTCCTAGGCTTCATGTTAACGCACCGAGGTATTGAGGCCAACCCGGAAAAGTGCCAAGCGGTGTTGAGTATGCGTAGTCCTGGAAACATCAAGGAGACACAGAGGTTGGTTGGACGTTTAGCGGCACTGTCACGATTCATGCCGACACTAGCTGAGAAAACACAGCCCATGCTTAAACTGGTGAGGAAGGCTTGTAAGTTCGTGTGGGATGAAGCCTATGAGCATGCGTTTGTTAAATTGAAGGAATATTTGTCCTCACCCCCGATATTGCACAAACCCGCAAAAGGTAAACCACTTTTAGTATATCTAGCTATTTCTAATAACGCTGTAAGCACTGCTATAGTCCAGGAACACGATGGACAACAACAACCTGTTTACTTCATCAGCAGAGTTTTGCACGATGCTGAGCTGCGCTACCAGACAGTTGAGAAGGTGGCATTAGCATTAGTAGTCACAACCAGAAGACTACGGCCGTACTTTCAGAGCTATGAGGCCATAGTGCGAACCGACTACCCAATACACAAAATGCTGAGGAGACCCGATCTGGCGGGCCGTATGGTGGGATGGTCGGTTGAGTTGTCCGAATTTCATATTCGCTGCGAAGCGAGAGTAGCAATCAAAGCCCAATGTCTGGCTGACTTTGTTAACGAGCTGGCTGGACAGACAGAGCTAAACGATAACACATGGACACTTTTCGTGGACGACTCCTCTAACACTAAAGGCGGAGGGGCTGGTATAGTTTTGCAAGGATCGAACAATCTTCTTCTTGAACAATCCTTGCGATTCGGATTCAAACCCTCCAACAATCAAGCGGAGTATGAAGCATTGATTGTTAGACTGCACTTGGCAGTAGACATGGGCGTCGAGAACCTTACGTGCAAATCTGATTCACAACTCCTAGTTGGACATATGGATGGTAGTTTTCAGGTGAAAGATCCTCTCCTCACACGCTATTACCAGGTCGTAAAGGGAATGTTGGCACAATTTAAAATAGTACGGCTGTAACACATTAACCGCGCGCAGAACTTTAGAGCAGATCTACTCTCTAAGTTAGCCACGACGAAGACAAAGGGACAACATCACACAGTAATTCATGCTACTCTCAGTCAACCTACTGTCACCATGATAGATAGCAATGTCACAGAGGTCTCTGAAACAGAAGACAAGGGGTGGATGGCTCCCATAGTTCAATTCATACAACACGGTGAGGACAGCGGGACTCCCCGCAATCAGAAAGAAGGCTTCGCGGTTCATGCTCATAGGCGGCGAGTTATATAAAAGAGGATTTTCCAACCCTCTCTTAAAATGCGTAGCCGAAAATCAAACGCAATACTTGATGGATGAATTGCACACAGGCATTTGCGGTTTTCATTCCGGCTCACGAACCATGGCGTCTCGCATCTTGAGAGCGGGGTATTATTGGCCTACCCTTAAGACAGATTGCAACAGGTATGTCCAACGATGCACTCGCTGCCAGCAGCATGGCAATCTCTTACACGCGAAGCCAGAAGAACTTCATGCCATTATATCTCCATGGCCTTTTGCTATGTGGGGTATGGACATCTTAGGACCTTTCAGTCCTAGGAAGGGACAAGTCAAGTTTTTGCTCGTGGCAGTCGATTATTTTACCAAATGGATCGAAGCAGAACCTCTCGCTACGATCACGGCTCAACAGGTACAAAAGTTCGTTTGGCGCAATCTAATCTGCAGGTTTGGCGTTCCAAAAACCATTGTAACAAACAATGGGCTACAGTTCATTGATAAGAGGCTGGCTAACTTTTACAAAGGACTCCATATTCGCCATGTTACTAGTTCGGTGGAACACCCGCAGACAAATGGCCAAGCAGAGGCCGCAAACAAAGTCATATTGAAGGAATTGAAGAAACGACTCGGGGATGCGAAAGGCACCTGGGCCGACGAACTACTAGAAGTTTTGTGGGCCTATCGCTGCACCCCTCAATCCACGACTCAGGAAACACCATATAGCTTGACATACGGGGTTGACGCGATGATTCCTATTGAAATCGGCGACACTTCACTGAGACGACAGCTCTTTGACGTTAACCTTAACAACGAAAGCATGCTCATCAACCTAGACTTGCTCCAGGAGCTCAAGGATCGTAGTTGCATATGGGAAGCAGCATCCAAGGTTCGAGCTCAACGCTGTTACAACTCTAAAGTCAAGCATCGATCGTTTCATCAAGGAGATTTGGTTTGGCGGATAGCTAGTAACGCACGAAAGCATGAAGGCAAATTCTCTCCTAACTGGGAGGGCCCATTTCGCATCCGTGAGGTCGTTGGCAAAGGAGCTTACCGCCTTGAATATCTATCTGGGACCCCTATACCAGCAACTTGGAATTCGTCACATCTAAAATTTTATTATAGCTAAGACTATTCATGTTTCACGCGATGTACTCTTTCCTACCTCGATTTTTTTCCCTAAGGAGGGTTTTTGTCGAGGAGGTTTTAATGAGGCATCCTTGTTACTAATAAAGTATTTGCGTTCCTTTTATATTGTTTTGCGATTGGATTATTTTTTCTCACACGCTAATGCAATTCTTACTCTCCTAAGGGCTTTGGAAGCCTCGTTAACCATGACGAGCCCTCCCCTCAACTCTTCACCATGAGTCAGGTAGCATCATTAACCACGATGATCCCTCCCATACACTGCCACTGCGCTCCATATAACATTAGCTTTGCCCATATCTAGCCAACAACTACCTTCGCCAAGTGCTCGACCATCGCGGCCGAGAACTTATCTCCCCAAGTGGCCGACAACTGCTCTCGCTCGCATGCTAAGGGACGCCGCTATTGCAGTACAAATGCTGACGCGCCCCTGTTGAGTTCAGTCACAGTACATATACGGCAGTTAATTTCAACATCAGATAATATCACACAAACATACGATAGTTCATTACAAACGTCCTACAAATCATAAATGTTCAGCATCTGACTTAAAGACCTTTTACACATAACACATAATGTCATATTAGCACAAAATAACATCACACACACAAGTTCATCATATAGACGACGGCGATGACACCTTCCCGGGATCGCTAGCAGCGGCTTTGACAGATGCTATGTCATCAATACTCATCAAGACCCCATCATAAACATCCTTCTCGATGCTAATACGATCATCTCCTGCATCAAAGTTGAATAGGTGGGCAGTCTGACGAACGGCTTTGTAAAAGCCTTCCTCATGTTGAGCCATGACATATCCCTCCAACTCGTAGATCCGCTCCAGGGCCGCAGTATGTTTGGCCTGCAGGGCCGCCAATCTCTCCTCTAACCTTTCCAGCGCTGTTTGTGATTCTTCAGCCTTCATTTCCAGCTCTTTGCAACGCGCTTTCAGTGTATTGCGTTCCCCTAACAGTTGGGATCGCTCATTTTTCACACTACCCAGTTGTAGAGACACCTCTTGCCTCCTTTGATTTGCCTCTGCCAAATCCCTTTGCAATGTTTGTATTTCACCAGATAGCCTAGTGGAGTTTGGCAACTTGCTTAACACCGTCTCTAGGTGCCGTCCCATTACCACAGCTCTCGCTTGGAACTCGTTCAGTGCATACAGCACGGTCTCTGGACGGATGGCCGACACTATCTCCGCCTCCTCTAGGGACAAGGACACCTCTATGCCCTCATTTATCTTCAACTGGGAATCAAAGAGGGCCGACAAAGCGTCTTGACCTCCTTCTTCAGCATTCCTCGTCTTTTTTGGCGAAGGAGGGCGGGGGGTTCCTGGTTTGGAAGGCCTGTCATGACGTTTGCCCCTCTTCTTTTCAACAGGTAGGGGTAACAGGTCCCCCCTCTGTGATGATCCTTCTGCTGCCATCCGCCCAGCACTTCCACCACTCTTTTTCTTTTCTTCTTCCATCCTCTTGCGCCTTAGTTCCAGGTAAATATCTTTTCCAGAGCCACCAGCCGCTGCCATGATACCTGCACAAGCATAAATGCATCAACCACCATTAAAATCATATCCCTGGCATTTAGCCAAATAAACATACATACCGAATAACTCATCGCGTGGATGGGAGGATCTAAATACACCAATAATTTTCTTTGAAGAGAGTTTCTTGGGCAGTTGGTCCAAGTAGGACAATGTATGTCGGTCTTCAGGGGTTAGAGACTCTCTCAGCCAAGTACGGTATGTGGTGGGGGATTTGGTCCAATAGAAAGGAAACTTAGGCGTTCCATCATCACAATAGAAATACTCAGCCCCGGCGGACCTAATAATGACTTTAAAGAACCCTGTCTTAAATCTCTTAAACGATTGGATGTACGCCACTAACAGACACTGATGACTCTGACCTACAAGGGACACCCAACTGGCTAGTTCCCCTGGCCGGGTACTGTAGTACTGCAGAAAGACTTGGGGTGATGGTTTTAGATGTAGCACGCAGCAAATTAGTCTGAAGGACTGCAAGGCAACCCAACTGTTGGGGTGCAATTGACTAAGAGCTACATTTAACACCCTTAATACGCCCATCGTGAAATCGTCAAACGGCACGCATACATGCAAGTCGGTAACCAAGGTTGAGTACATATAAAAGAAATCATGCGAATGACCCTCACGCCCGTGGCACACACTATCCCCTTTCTTAACCCGCTCAACACTCACAATACGCTCATCGACAATATCTGCTATGATATCAGCCCGCTTGCGCCAGGCTGCTAGTTCGGCGGATCGGGTTAACCGCGACAAGGGAAGCTTAACTCTAGGGTCTACCCAGTCATACCCTGGCTGATGTAAGGCCGCATATTCCTCGACCCCTACAGCACAGTCACTATCCTCTGGGGATGTTAAACTGTTCGACAAATCGGGTATATCCCGCTCCTCGTCTGACTCACTACACCTACTAGAAGCACAATAAGTCGAAGGGGATGACATACCTGGGGAAGTTGCTACTTCTTCGCTTGGGGGCCCTCTTCTTTATTTATAGGAGCCCTAGGGTACAAGGTGTACATAGGTTATGCACGGATTCCGATGTCGCCATCATGGCTCGTATCTCGAGCCCCGCGCTACTCTCACTCTACCTCTAGACCCTGCACTCCTATTTTCGTTTTGCAGCACCGTCGTACGATTCATTACTCTTTCATTTATGTTTTCATCCAGACTCTTGTTCACTTTGTGTACTACGAGCCTGGGGGGGCTAGTGTATAGGGAGCCTCTTTACATTTCATTAATTAAGTACAATAGGGTGTTGTGCAGGATAAGGTACAGTCAGCAGAAGGATATGGGAAGAAAGTGATGGGTTAAGGGTGGCGTGATTAGATCTCGGCCCGATGGCCGTGAACATCACGGCCCAAATGATGAGATACATCTCGGCCAAGGCGTGTTATGTAACTTGGCAGGACAACAATAGAATTTAGGATGAGAGGCCGGGTAGATATCAGCCATGGGGGTTTGGTACATCTCGACCCAGTGGTCCTGGCACGTAATGGGCCAGCAGCGCAGAGGGGTAGACCTATCCCAGTCATGACAAAGATAACATACAGGCCCAAGAGCTCAGAAGATCGACAATAATGAGAATGTAGTACCGTTAAGGCCGGGGGGCAGTTACTATATTGATTAGATTCCTTAACACTTAATGGGAGAAGGAAACCGCCCTGTAGGCAATAAAGATGGAAGTAATGCCAGGTAGTATAAAGGACAATTCACTAATTGACAAGTGGGAGCTATCTAAAAACTCATATAATACAGAAAGAGTATCGAGTTATTGTTGACTTAGGCATCAGAGTGTTTGCAAGTACCCCACTCTTGACGGTGAACCAGAGTCAGCTGCGAGGAAGGAAGTCGTGTTGTCAGAAGAAGAAGATTGAGGGCTCTTGAGATCGCTTGGTTTCCTACCATACAAGAATAGAAAATAATTAACATTTTGAAAAATAATGTTCCAATCTCATTACACAAACTAGAAAAAAACATTTACTGCAAAAAATATTTTGATTCCAAGCATCTTGCAATTCTTTTAGCATATGAAGCTCTAGTGGGAGAATCAATTCAATTCAAATGAATGTATTTATTTGAAAGGTTTGTTAACCATCTTATCTAATATGTATAATAATGTTTAATAAATTTACAGAGTTGACATGCATTTGACACTCTCCTTTTTTAAGACTTAGGTTTATTAAATTTATATATATGTTACTTTTAAGTATAAAGATGAATTTGGTATACCTTTGATTACAATAGAGTTAATGGTTATTGTTTAAACTTATAAGTGGATCATTTAGTGTAATATAAGATACTTAGAAGGTTATGATGCATATAACTATCATCCTACTTAACAAAACACATGCTACAAGATATTAAATTAACGTTGTGTTTAGTTCTGATGAAGTATTGTTCATGAAGACTGATTTGTAGTTGAGGAGCGTGATTGTTTCTAGAGAAATGAGATGAATTGCAAAAGGAGATATGCAAATTTGTTTGCTCTTCTATCACTTGCAAAAGTGTGAAGAATAGAAGGGAAAGCCACCTCATATGGGTGCTTTTACGCATATGTACCTAAAATTTTAAGAAATCCCTCATTTTTTTCCAACTTTTTCTACATGAGAGCTTCATGTAGTGGCTAAGCTCAATGATTTCATACGATGCTTTTGCGCATAACATTTTTTTAGTTTTAAATAAAAATTTAAAATTTATTTTAACATAATTTCCGCTAATTATTTTTAAAATTATAACACAATTTCTCTCAAGGGTAATTTGGTAAACATCTATTACTATTCATTATAATATTTTTTTAGTATATCATACCCATCACATCATACACAAATTTTCACAAACTTTCATCTCAAATATACTCAAATCAAAAACATATTTTCCTTAATCTAAAAAACCCCAACTTCACCTTCTTTTCCTTTCAAATTCAATCAAATCCACTCTCCCAAATCCATCTTCTAATCCAAACATACCATAAACGCTTGTGTTTGTTTTTGGAGTGGATTTAAGTGGATTTGAGGAGAAAGAGAGGTGAAAGTAAGATTGTTATTATTAAGGGAAAGATGGTGACAAATGAAGAGAAATGAAAGGAAAGTTTATAATAGTTAGTGAGTGAAGTAATGGATTTGATAGATTAAAAAATATTTTAATTAATAAAAAGAAAAAATTACAATTTGTGAGTAACTTAAATTAAATTGTAATTAGTGTAAAATATATTATAATGAAATGTGAGTGATTATTTTAAATGAAAAAAATATTAATAAAAAAAATATTAAATTAAAGTGTGATTTTTAGAAATTAAAAGTGAAAAAGCACACTAGAAAAACATAACGCATATGTAGTGTGAAAAAGTAAAAAAAAAAACAAAAGTCATGCATAATGAAAAAGCATTGAGGAAAAAATGGTAATTGTGGTTAGACTGTGCTGACCTTCCTCTCAAATGTCACCAAAACAGTGTTGATCCAAACCAGTATAAATACCTTGTGAAATTTTCTCTTCCCTACTCTATTTATTTTATTGTGATTATTAAAATAAAGGAAAAAAATTTTAATTGATCTTTGATATTAAAAGGGAAAATTTTTTAAAGCACAATTTTTATTAAGAGCCCAATTCACCGCCCCTCTTGGTTTTTATCCATTAAAAAATTATTGTGTTGTGCGATTACCAACATCTATGCTTTTAAAGATTTCGAATTTGTGATTTGAAACTTCATGTAAAAATCAGACCAACTTGTGTGCATCTGTTTTAAGATATGATGTTGGGAAGTTTCAGAACCCAAATTTATAATGCAAGTATATGTAGTCCTTCAAACATAGGAAAGTATGTGAGAAAATTACTTCAATATAAATCCTAAACCTTCAAACATGCCAATGAAATGCTATTTGTAGACCATTACACCATCACACAACACAAACATTTTAGTAGAAAAAGCCAAGAGCCCAAGATGCAATACGTGTGGCCTTAAAGCACTAAGTTGGCCAACAATTGAACATGACATGTAGACTCACTTTATGCATAATGCCAACCTTCTCATCAACAATATTTCCCTACATGCTCAACATATTGTTTTCTCTACTTTAAACATTGAATCACACCTTTGATTGAAAATCAACAACAAAGCCTATTCTTGACTTGCTCGCAATCTAAAATATCAACCAAAAAGCAAAAACCTAAATAATGATGCAACGTAATAGGCAAATTGGTGGCAATTTCTTTGTTTCATTACAATCATCAATTAAGCAAACAAAGCCAACACACTCATTGTTGAGAAGAGAACAATGATATTACAAAGGGAACACGAGTGAGGCAAGAAATTGGAGGAACAACGAGATGCTAATGTGGCGCGATACTCTTTCAACAATAGTGAGACTAGTGATAGAGAGACAAACGACGATGAGGCTAATGATAACAAGACCAAGACGAAGAAAGGGATAATGACCGTGACGTGTAGAAGAAGAGTAAGAATGTTGAAGCACAACTAGGATATGTGTTGATGTAGATTTGGTTATATCCTTTTTAGGATAGTATTGTCTCATGTAAGTGATTCTTGTAACCATCTATGCCAACTTGGTACTCATATATGGAAATTTTAACAACTATTGAATCTTTTCTAACACAAGGAATAGACAATTTAGCTTAGAGTCACATCACAAGTGTTATGTAATGGTTGAGTAAGATCTTCTGCAAAAAATAGAAAGAATATTTCATATAATATTCATGAGAGAGATGGCGAGGCATCATGAAGAAAACTCCAAGACACCACTAAATTTGTAAAGAGTTTGCATGATTTTCATTACAAGAGTATATGTTAATTCTTTAAAACAATGTGAGCCATTTTTCCTTTTTTTCTCCATATCATAATGAATAAAATATGATAAAATAATTATGATTTCTTTTCATATTTGTGTAAAAGTTGTATAATTTAAGTAAATGATAGAGACTATGTACAGAATCACCGAGTCATCTTATATATCTTTATTTGGAGGTCTTAATTGGAACTCCTCTAAATTTATCAAAATTATAACTAATATGAAGAACAATGAAGCCATATTCCATTAAAAGTTAAAAGCATGCAATTATGTATTAGTATATGAACAAGAGAGCTAATTTTAACTCATATAATAACCCAATCTATGTTGACTTCTTCCTGTGTTATACACTTACCAATGGAGTTGTCAAAATGGAATAAAACCTGTGAGCCAACCCAATCCACCACGAGCTTGAGATGGGTTAAGTGAAAAAAAATTCCAAATTTCAGTAGGGCCAAAAATGATGACCCATTAAGAACCTTGGCTCACCCGAGTTGAACATATGGTTAGTTGGGTTTCACCCTAGGCTTTATAAAAGAAGAACTTAAAAATGAACCTTTACAATTCAAAGGACCTATGGCAAGGACAAGGAGCAAGATATTGTAAGATCAAATCTATTAAAGGCTCATGCTACTACAAGCAATTGGAAATGCAAAGGATATGAAGATCATGGCTTGAAGCATATTTGAAGGATAGTTTTTAGGAAAATTAGTTTTTGTTTTTAGACTTTGGGTTTTCTTTTAGAAATTAGTTGTGTTTCTATGTTTTTGGGCTTTGGGATTTCTTTTATAATTAGTGCATGTTTTTTAATGTTTTTGGGCTTGGGCCTTCTTGTAGGGTTCCTAGGTTTTCTTAAACTTATGTGCCCATATATAGAGGTACTAAAAACTAATGTAGACATTTTTGAGTCATATTATATGCATTTGCATTATTTGAGAGAGGATTCTCTTGGTTCTTGGATTAGAACTCTAATTCTTATCAATATGCTAGATTGTGGGATCCTCCAAAAGAAAAATATTATTACTAACATTTTCCTGCAGGACATGGCTTCTTCCCAAAATAGTGATCCTCCATCACCTAAGACTGCGACAATTATGATTGCACTTGATAAGCTCACATTACAAATGAATCAAATGCAACAACACAATCAACAATAGTTCAAAAGGCTCCAAAAGTCTAATGAAGATGTGAGTGGGGGAAGTCCTTGGAGCGGGCGGCGCTTGGCGGTAAGTTGAGACCGCTAGGTAGTCTGTGTTGGAGTTTTCCCCAGCAACGCTTAGACACGCCAAGCGATAGCATAAAGACAATGGTTGTTTTATTACGTCTTGTATGGTTGTTATGTGGGTTTTGGTCTGGGATATGCTTGATCGTATCACGAGCGGGTCGGTTCGTGATTGGTGATGGAACACGTGGTTAATATGAGCGGGGAGGTTAATATTAATGATATTCTCATGTGATGATACGAGCGAGGAGTTTCATAGCTGGATGGATCACGCCGTGTTGGACTACGGGCGGGAAGGTCCATAGAGTTGGACTACGAGCGGAGAGATTCGTAGAATTGGACCACGAGCGACTATGTTCATTGGAATCCCTAAAACCATGTTACGTGTGTACTGATCTAGTATAGGTCAAGTTATATGAGATTGAGAGTTCTACACGACTGAGGTGATGACTTTAAAATGGAGACTTGCTGGACCATTAAATTCCTCGTCTTTCAAAATGTGAGTACATTCACACTTGACGTAGGGACATCTAATCCCTCCCTCAAGAGCATAATATTTATATTGTCGAGCAGTTTGGATAAATTCTTAAACTCCTATAACAAAAGTTTCCTTCAAGCCTCTCCTACCACTGTAACAACGATCATACACCCAACGATGGTGGCCAAGAACTTCGCCCATGTTCTGTGACAAGGCAAACAAGGACAATGTTACTTTAGTGGTAGTGAAATAACATGAGACTTAAGTAATAAACCTATTACTACTTAAGTCCAACATGAAAGACAACCTATGACTACCAATTTCTATTTCGTATCTTAGAAACCTTCAATGGTAAGATACGTTAGAAGATAAGAGTGACAAACTGCAGTAGAAAAGAATGGGAAGAAATTGAGGGAAGAGGTTTAAATTGATAAAAAAAATTATGTACAATTGGGAGCTAGTCTTATTTGAGTGTTTTGAACTTGTAAAAAGTAGTCTATATATTAGAAATTGAGTTTTATGTAGAATTTAGAAGTTGACTTGATCCATAGCTTTATTTGACCACTTTAAACTAGGTTTCACAATTTATTTACACTTTCTTATATAGATTTAGTGCAATTAAAGATGTATAGATTTTTAGAGTAGTTTTATAGTGATGTCTAAGCTTTAGATAGTGAAATTATGTTGTAAGGTTCAATTTTAGGAAGTAAATAAAATTATAGATTTCTAGAGCATTTTTAGTTTTAGCTTAGTTTAATGAGGATTTCTAGGTTTGGATAGGTCATATTTTGCATGGTACATACTTTTCAGCAATTAGTATTATTTCTAGTCTTATTTGCCTGTTTTAAACTTGTAGGAAGTAGTCTACATAGATTAAGGTTTCTTGTTTAAGGTTTGCCAATTACTTTGCTATAATGAGTTTTTAAGTAGTGTAGGTTCTAGGTTGTTATAAGCAAATTTAATTACTAACTTTCAGTTTAGTTTCTTAGCACTTATAATGTGTCTACATGGTTTCTTACCTTTTCCAAATTCTAGCTTAGTTTTATATTAGCTTCGTACCTAAGTTTGGTTTTAGAGTTAAGAAATGTTTAGACTTTATGAGTTAATTTTATAGTATACATAATCATTACTTACCATATACGACCCTAGGCTTAGCACATAGTGAATGGTTATAGTAGTGTTAGTTAAGTTCACTTTTCTAATTAGAATTACAGTTTAGGGTTTGGTACAATTAAACATTTATGTTTTTCTTAGTTAGAATTAGCTTATTTAGTAAATCTAGTGCATTCAATTATGTCTATTTATGATTCCTTTAGGTGAACAAAAGACTAACTTGTGTTTGGTAACTTGTGTGTAGGATAAAACAATCAAAATAGTGGTTGAAATTTGATTTCAAATATGAATTCTTGGAATCCATCAGCTGCACAAAAAAAAAATGCAAAATTGAAGAGCCTTTCTAGGATGGAAGTTTGGCCTTAGGGTTGACTTCCAAATATGTAGTTGGAATTGGTGATTCAAGAGTTGGAAGCCCTTAAGAACATTAAAAGGGATTAGAATAGAGCAAAATTGTCAAGAAGGAAGCACTCATTCCACCAAACATACTTAGGTTAGTTAGCCTTTGGTATTGACTCTTGGGTATTTTAAACTAGAGTAGCTAGTTGACAAGTAGGTGTGTTAGTGGTTGTATATAAGACTCAAAATAGAAAACGAAGCATCCATTCAATGATGTAGTTGAAGGTTCTATAATTGATTTTGTTTAAAAAAAATCATTCAAATTTACATGTGCCACTAATTTGCACCACTCGTCAAACTTAACTTCAATATATTTGCTTTAATTCAATCACTTCTACATAGCTTAAATTGACGCAAAGAATTACCTTTCAAAACCGAGAATAGTAATTTCCATTTCAAATTGTGTCCATGTTCAAGTTAAATTAAACTCAACCATACAAGCATTTTCTATTCAAAAACCCATTAGCAACACAAATCCCCAAATCAAAAATTGCCAATTTTCATTGCTAAGCTTGGAAAACTGCCAAACAGAAACTTCCATCCCTAACTCTCTTATCAGTTTAATTATTCTTAAAAATTAGGAAAAAAAATTTAATGTTAAATCCCAAATTGACTCAATAAGCACTCTTGAATAAACGAAGCCTACTAGGGTTTTGCAGTTCCCATAACATCAACTAGAATTATGCAAATTCCTATTCCATTAACCAAACAAATCAAAGTTTCAATTCTGAATTGAACTTGAACATAACATATGAATATGGTTCCATGACAACTACACAAAATATATCAAAATTAAAGGTTGAAATTATACAATCAATTACAGATTACAAAAGATATCTCAGTTAATCGCACAACCAATTCATGACAGCATCAATTCATCACATCACAAATTTAGGACAAATAGACAATCAATCTTTAGGGATGCACAAATCAGTTTAAGCAAAACACATATTTAAGCAAAACACATACCCACAATTCCAAAAATTCATCTCGCGCGAACTTGTTTGGGGACGAAGAATCCCACTAACGAGCGATGGAGAAAATACAAAGGTTGGGCTAGACTAGTGTGGGGGTGAGCACATGCTTCTGATGGAAATGCACTGACCACGACGACGGAGCGACAAAGGTGACAGAGCGACCACGACGACGAAGCAACCACAGTGACGGAGCGACCTCAACGACGCAACGACCACTGGTGATGGAGTAGCCTCCACTAGCTTGGGACGTAGTCGACAACGTGATGGCGATACACTGACCACCTTGGTCACAAAGTGATGGTAGGCGATAGTGGTGCGACCTTCAACATCAACCGGATTGGGATGCAAGCGGCGGAGTGGAGTATTGACGGTAAGGAGGGAGCGCGACGCGTTTTGTGAAATGTGCATCGAAACCCTTTCTGATTTTAATCAATTTCAAGCAGTGACTTACCGAAGAATTATCCATCAGTAATAAACACGTGTAAATTACTGACGACGTTACTGACGAGTCCTTTTTCAAAATTAAACATATGCATTTATCGACAATATTATCGATAGATAATTCGTCAGTAATTGACCTTATACTATTTGTCAGAAATGTCGTCGCTAAGATGTAATTAATGATGGTATTTTATCCGTCGGGAATAATTTTTCAATAAACAACACATTTTTTGTAGTGTTATAAAGTATATTTATATACTTTAAATGTAAGAGAGATAACTTTAATTATTTGTGATGGGTGATTAATCGTTATATTTAATTAAAGTCATTGGAGTATTACAAATCAATTGTGTAAGTTCATGCCTCTACTAAAAGTATACGTAACATGACTTTTACTATGAAATTTCAAAAATTTCCTCTGTAGGTGTGTGTTTTATCTCATTTTTTCTTAAACTTGTCCTAACAAAAACATTACAAACTTTTGAAAAATTTTAATGCATTAGATAGAGTGTTCATGTATGTCAAATAAATTTTCATTTCCATTAACAAAAACTAATTTAAAAAGAAGTGTAAAAAGTAAATATCTTATGTGGTTCAATTTATTATTAATTATACTTGTGTAACATGAATTATTTACAATTATTTTAGATATTTTACGTTGGTCGATGAATTGGTAAATGTCACTAATGTAAAAATTAATATTCAACATTGTTTGAAGTGCATCTGATGTAGAAAGTTAAATTCACAACTAACGTAAAATATAACTTTTTTTCATATCTAATAATCACAATCAATGTAAATAATGACAAATTTTATATTGGTTATAACGATAATTGATGTAGAATACATATAGTGTTTTTTTTAGTATAGATGTTTTTAGTGTTTCCTGTAACACCTCATTTAATTCAATAAATAAAATTAAAGGAAGTGTCACATAAATATAATATAAAAACGCGATCCTGGAGTTTAAAACTTAACTCCTTACAACCCAAGGCACGCCACAATGCCCGAAAGGAAACTAGATAAAAAGTTTAACATAATATATAGAAATCAAAAAGGCGAACAGGTACATGGGCCATAGCCCTAAACGAAGACCCATCAAGAACATGAAGCCCAACCCATGCAGACTATGCAGCAAAATCATCTCTCCCCTATTGACCATGAGTACCTCTCGCATCTGCTCCCATCAATAAATTGATGATCATCGCAAGAGTAGAAGAACAACATATAGAGCAAACAAACAAGCAAAGGGTAAGCTAGAGCCAAAAATCTTTTTATCATGAAATCAGATATACCTTCATAGCCTAATAAACATATATCACCCAAGCATGTTATGACCTTTCAATCAATACACTAAGACTCGACTTGACTCATCCAGATACATATAACCTGGTTGGATTCAGCGGATGCTTGCACTTGTGGTGGATACCTCCGCTCACCCCCGAGCTGCTCATCCTCGAGCTATGTATTACAAGTGTTACAATGAATCAATTTCCCTCACACACAAGGTTAACCCTTAATGAGTTTCAGGCCTCTTGCTACTCTCACCACAGGAGTCAGTCCGGTCTAAGTGAGACTAACTGACTCCTTAGAGTGTCAGGATGCAATCCTTACCTTGAATCCTTACTAAGTTATATAGATGGGGCACCACCACAGACACCCACTAACAGGGGCCATGGAATTACGTCCCGACCACTGAAGCACGACCCTGAAACCCCACCTAGAGAATTCAAGGAATTACGCACTGACCATGGACCAATCATAATCAAACAATATTTAACATGCACATATAAATATCTCATGCCGAACTTTACCATCCATCCTCATTTGTATTCCATGTTGAATCCATCTCATTCATCCTTCCAAAACCATGAAGGTATAAGTGTATTCCATACCAACGCCATGCCATATCCATTAACCAACTCATCATTTTAATGTCACGAATCATCCCATACAAACATCATACTCACATCATGTTAAAACTCATGAATCACAATCATTACCATCTCATGCGTACAAAGTCACTTAATTCGTAACCCATGAACCACATCACTCATGCATAAACAATCAAAACATACTTTAATACAATAATCCAGCCATACATGTGACATTCGTCTAATAACACAGAAGAAATCAGACCAAGGCGCATCCTCGCCCAAGTCTCGCTCAGGCTGAGGGTGCTCGCTCAGGCGAGAGGTTTCCCTCGCTCAGGCGGACTCCCCTCGCTTAGGCGAGAAGTCGAGGAATGGGAACAATGACTTCCTGCGAGGTCTCGCTTAGGCGAGCCCTCCTCGCCCAAGCGAGAATGTATCTCGCTCAAAACGGGGTCTCACTTGAGCGAGATTATCAGTCCTCGCCACTGTTCGTACCTGCACCAGTTGTATTTGACACACAAACAATAGTACCAACAATCCCATGCATCCATAGTAGCATACTAGTTCAAGAATCATGAAACACAAGCAAGACCAATGACGAGCACATTAAATAGAAAGGATTCTAGCTTCCCTTACTTGGAAAATGCTAGCCAAACGACCTCAACACTTAAGCGAATGAGCACGAAAGTTTCCGAAGCAGATTTAAGAGCTGAAAACCGTGAGCGGAAGAAAGGGGTTGAACTCAGTTGAACTTGGATAGATTCCAAACCCTAGCAGAACGTTCTGTTGAGAAAGAGAGAGTGTGAGGGAACAGTGTTTGCAAGAATGCAGTAGTGAGAGGGGGTTTGGCTGCCTTAGGGGCCTTGGACACCCTATAGGTCAGCCCTTAGGCCCATTAGATTAGGGGCAACCCTTTAAAATTATGGTAGAATAAAAAAAGAGGGTTTTACATTCTCCCCAACAACAAAAATTTTCGTCCTCGAAAATTCATCGATGGGATAGGAAGAAAACTACGTTTTCCTCATGCCTTCTGAAAATCACGCCTAGACATGACAAGTTTGATGACTCCAACACCTATAGCCACTGGAAACTTTGCCTTTGTGTTATGCGATATGTGTTCAACAATGTAAATTTGTTTAGTCACTACACTCGAACTAACTTCCAACTTGCAACCTTAACACTGGAATGCTCCTTCATACCTGCCCAACTAACTTGTATCTGATATACTGACTCATCCACTATATGCTCTCCAATACCTCTCAGATCACTGTAAGTCTCAAACTAAAGCATGTTCGTTATCAGTTCCCGTCACCTTATTCACTCCTTTATGCATCACTCCACTGACTTGATCACGATTGAGTTCTAGCCTACTGTCTCACCATCAACACTCTTGACCACTTTTATGCATAACGACACTCATAACATCTTGCCTCCTTTACTGACTTCCATCAATGGTAACAAGGTCCACAACCAAGTCATTCCATTTCCAAATTAAACTTTCCCCTGTTATAACTACCAAATTCATTTCGGCATCTCACCTTCATTTCTGATCTACTAACTTGTAATCATCCTTCCTCAAAGTCTTAGAACCATGTCTTTTCTTGACTTGAAATTTCTAGTGTGATTCATGCCTATCAACTCTAAGATACTTCTCAAACTAAGTTTTTTCTGAATTGCTTTTTACCCAACCTTGTTGAGAGATTCACTAGTTCTAGTCAGATGACTAGACCAATGAAATCTCTTCACATCTTCTCCTCCCAACTCAGACACTTACTTCTCCACCAACTCCTTACTCTCACCTCGTCAAACCCCGATCTTGAGTTCCCTTCTTTGGCTAAGCACCTACCTATACTTTAAATGATCACTGAACATCCTTACTTAATACTCGTAAGAACGACAATTTCACGGTTCATGAAGAACTGGTTGTCATAGAAATCACTAGGTTATGAGTAAGATAGTTCTTTCCTCGCACCTCTTACCCTTCACAGGTATCACTTCCCACCATCCCGCTGCGTCACTTTGATCAACACACAAGTCACTCATTCATTCACTCAAAATGATGCTCCTTTCATATTTGCCGTGACAAGGAGGCAATCATCGTTGAGAAATGTTCCTCCAAAACCTCTATGGAACTTGCAAAACCCTTTGGACTCACCTTTTTACAGTCTTAACGTCCCATTTTCTCAACGTCGTATCCACCCTTTTTAAACCATATGTCCTACTAGTCTCTCCAACCTTTGTCAATACCCTCCTTGCACATTCTAAAGACTCTGTTCGCACTTGGAAACTCGCCGCTAAGCCTTGAAATTCCTTACCTTCATCATGTTTCCACTTTTTACAACCATAGGCCCGAAAAACCAATCTTCCATTATCCAACGTACGTTTACCCTTGAACAGTTTATCCTACCACTGCCTCTTCTCTAAGATTCACCAAACTTGCAGTCATCCTTGTGGTTATACTTAGTATAAGCCACTACTTCTCCAACATCTCCTCCACTTCTATATTTACTTCAAATTCACAATAGTAACCATTCCATTAGGAACTATTGTCACCGGTTCTTCCTCAGACACCAACACAGAAGTGAACTCCACCACACCAAGGTCAAAACTCTAGTACTTGTTTCAGAACATGTCTATAATCCTTTTGCCATTTAGATCCTCTTCATCTATTATTCACTTTCCTTCGTCAAATGTCTTTGATTCACATGAAGCTATGCCCCCACTATTTAGCTTGATCCATACTTCATACGCAATCACTGACTCATCTCTTTTTAATCTAAGAACATCACCTCGTTGGTTGTCCCAGCTCATCGGAGCGAGATTGAGAAAACAACTGATTCACCCTTGAGACTATGTTCCAACCTTGCAAAGGGAAGAATTCAATTTGGGTTTGAATTTAAATACTTTGATCACCACGAGGTACCACACCCGAGCGAGTCTCCGCTTGGTCGTAATTGTAGCAAAAACCATCATCTCAATCGCAACCCTTTCTTAAAGACAATCATGACTCCTTTATCATACTGGCGACACCAAGGAGTACACGATCCCAAGAAATCTGGCTTTTAGCCCAAGCATCTCTTTGTAAGGTGCATATCTGGATGAGATTTATTCGTGCTAACCACTTTAGCATCAACCATCGTAGACACCATGTCAACCATTCAAAACTTTTATTTCCATCCCCTCCATCATCGTGCTCCGACATCAGTTGGGTTGTCCTACCATACGAGAATAACCTTTAAAGGTGTGCTCCTCCTTCTGGTGCGTGAAACCTTTCACTTTATACCCAAGGTCAAATGTCCTGCTCATGGGGACTACTTTTCCTTGAAACATCCCACTAACAATTTGAAAAGATCCTTCCTCACCTGTTGACTATTAATCTTAGTATGAATCCCTTATGCCACTTCTTCCCTAATAATAAATTCTTCTTTCCCCTACTTAGGAACGTCACCTTTCCTGACTGATCAGTAAACCATTATCCATCTCAGCCTCTCACTAGAGGTTCGTTATCTTTTCGCACTTCACGATCTCCTCCCTTCCTAGGTTTCTCGTTGCCAAGCAATCTCTCCACTTTCAGCAACATAGAATTTTCCAATTGTTCCTCCTCCACCACTCCAAGAAGCACTAGGTGTGACCATATGACTATATTCAATGACACTTCTCCTAACACTATGTATTTGCATGACTCGGAACTTCAACATTGTCGGGATGTAGAATCAGGTTGATTTTTCTCAAACGATGTGGCACTTGCATGCACTGATACCTTTCAGTGTTCTTAATCTTTTGATTCGACTCCTTTTAGAAAACTTGTAGTATCGGTTTCCGAGAGTCTATCCTTAAAGCTCCCTCTGACCAAACGCTATTTTGTGAACTCTAGCATCTTCTCTGGTTTATCAACCCAAAACTTAGCTTTCCTTGCTCAATTATATACATCATACATCAACTTCTTATCTCTGAGGCAAGACGTTGTCTCAGAGACCCCATCCAACACTTGTAAAAGTGAGCAGACCAAGTTGACATTCAATCTGCATTCCCTTATCTCCGTAGACACTAGACACAAAGCACAAAGGCGCAACAAGGCAAACTACTTCATACAAAGTAACACTCTATCACTTATAGACAACCAACCCTTTTGTCTATCACCCTTCTTTCCCCAAACCAATAGAATTAAGAAAGGAAAACAACCTTTAATCTAGTCATGAGTGTGCACCTTCATTACTTTATCAAGGCGTTTTCTGTTCTTAAAACTTTTGGTTTAACTGACAAACTCGACTAGACATGACTACTTATGCCTACGAGGCATGACAAACCCACAACCTCAGGTCATCCTAAACTCTGATACCATAAATTTAACACCCCATTTAATATAATAAACGAAATTAAAGGAAGCATCACATAAAGATAATATAACAGCGTGATCCTGGAGTTTAAAACATAACTCCTTATAACCCAAGGCATGCCACGATGCCCAAAAGGAAACTAGATAAAACGTTTAACATAATATATAGAAATCAAAAAGGCGGACAGGTACATGGGCCATAGCCCTAAAGGAAGGCCCATCAAGAACATGAAGCCCAACCCATGCAGACTATGCGGTGAAATCATCTGTCCTCTGTTGACCATGAGTACCTCTCGCATTTGCTCCCATCAATAAATTGATGATCATCGCAAGAGTAGAAGAACAACATACAGAGCAAACAAACAAGCAAAGGGTATGCTAGAGCCAAAAAGATTTTTATCATGAAATCAGAAATACCTTCATAGCCCAATAAACATATATCACCCAAGCATATTATGACCTTTCAATCAATACACTAAAACTCGACTCGACTCATTCGGATACATATAACATGGTCAGATTTAGCGGATGCTTGCACTTGTGATGGATACCTCTGCTCACCCCCGAACTATGTATTACAAGCGTTACAATGAATCAATTTCCCTCACACACAAGGTTAGCCCTTAATGAGTTTCAGGCCTCCTACTACTCTCACCACAAGAGTCAGTCCGCTCTAAGTGAGACTAACTGACTCCTTAGAGTGTCAGGATGTGATCCTTACCTTGAATCCTTACCAATTTATATAGATGGGGCACCACCATAGACACCCACTAATAGGGGCCATGGAATTATGTCCCGACCACTAAAGCACGACCATGAAACCCCCCCTAATGATTTCAAGGAATTATGCACTAACCATGGACCAATCATAATCAAACAAGAATATTTAACATGCACATATAAATATCTCATGCCGAACTTTACCATCTATCCTCATTTGTATTCCATGTTGAATCCATCTCATTCATCCTTCCAAAACCACGAAGGTATAAGTGTATTCCATACCAACGCCATGCCATATCCATTAACCAACTCATCATTTTAATATCATGAATCATCCCATACAAACATCATACTCACATCATGTTAAAACTCATGAATCACAATCATTACCATCTCAAGCGTACAAATTCACTTAATTCGTAACCCATGAACCACATCACTCATGCATAAACAATCAGAACATACTTTAATACAATAATCCAGCCATAAATGTGACATTCGTCTAGTCACACAGAAGAAATCAGAACAAGGCGCATCCTCGCCCAAGTTTCGCTCAGGCTGAGGGTGCTCGCTCAGGCAAGAGGTTTCCCTGGCTCAGGCAGACTCCCTCGCTTAGGCGAGAAGTCGAGGAATGGGAACAGTGACTTCCTGCGAGGTCTCGCTTAGGCGAGCACTCCTCGCCCAAGTGAGAATGTATCTCGCTCAAAACGGGGACTCATTGCTTAAGCGACCTCTCGCGCAGAAAGCTTGGGCGAACCCCTGTTAGTCTCGCCTAGGTGAGACAAGCTCGCTTGGGCGAGATTATCAGTCCTCGCCACTGTTCGTACTTGCACCAGTTGTATTTCACACACAAATGATAGTACCAACCATCCCATGCATCCATAGTAGCATACTAGTTCAAGAATCATGAAACACAAGCAAGACCAATGACGAGCACATTAAATAGAAAGGATTCTAGCTTCCCTTACATGGAAAATGCTAGCCAAACAACCTCGACACTTAAGCAAATGAGCACGATAGTTCCCGAAGCAGATTTAAGAGCTAAAAACCGTGAGCGGAAGAAAGGGGTTGAACTCAGTTGAACTTGGATAGATCCCAAATCCTAGCAAAGCGTTCTGTTGAGAAAGAGGGAGTGTGAGGGAACTGTGTTTGCAAGAATGCAGCAATGAGAGGGGGTTTGGCTGCCTTAAGGGCCTTGGACACCCGATGGACCAGCCCTTAGGCCCATTAGATTAGGGGCAGCCCTTTAAAATTATGACAGAATAAAAAAAGAGGATTTTATATTTCCCGCAAATTTCTTACAAACCAAATATACATTTAGTTAAATCATTTCTAAAATTCCATTAAGACCAAATGGATTCATTTCATTTAAATCCACTTGTGGGTATTTTCTTACATTTAGCAAGTATGTTGAGAAATTTTAATATATATAAAAAAGTGTTGAATCTACATGAAATTATTATTGCAACAAAATAATTAAATAATAATCACTTTTATAAATAAAATTAATTAGTCACAAGAGTGACTAAGTTAGATATTAAGTTATAAACTATAAACTATAAACTATTAGTATTTAAAATCTTTATTATAAATACAAGTTTTTCATTGATTTTTGAATTATAGTCTAAATTAATACATCATTAACTACCAATGAATTAGTGTGACAAAAATGAATTAGCCTACTTTTGACCGACACTACTTATTTTTACGTCGTTAAACCTTAAAGTCGCATCAATTTAGACAAAAATTTTAAACTCTCGCTAATGAAGACTAAAAATGTAACGTCCCATTTAATTAATAAGCGTAATTAAAGAAACGTCACGCACAAATAGTGTAACAACGCAGTCCTGGGGTCTTAAACACAACCCCTACAATCCTAGGCACACCACGATGCCAAAAGTAACTAGTTACAACATTCAACTGAAAACCCCAAAGGAAATTAGAATAGTAAACTAATACATGGGCCATAGCCTAGAAAGAAGACCCATCAAGATACGGATCCAGTCCAAGCAGACTATGTAGTGGAACCTCCATCACCCTGATTATTTCGGGGAGTTCTCACCTCTGCTCCCATCAATAAGTTGATGATCATTGCAAAAGAAAAGACCACACCACAAAACATACAACAACAAATAGTAGGGTAAGCTAGAGTAGAAATCAATTTGTCATGTATTCACATACTATCACCCAAGTCAAGCAGTATTTATAAATCAATCCCTCACGCACAAGGTTAGCCCTTAATGAGTTTTAGGCCCCCTGCTACTCTCACCACAAGAGTCAGTCCGCTCTAAGTGAGACTAACTGACTTCTTAGAGTGTTAGGATGCAACCTTACCTTGAATCCTTACCAGACCATATACATGGGGCACCACCATGGACACCCACTAACAGGGGCCATGAAATTACGTCCCGACCACTGAAGCACGACCTGAGATCCCACCTAGAAATCTCAAGGATTTATGCACTGACCATCGACCAATCACACCCAAACAATCAAGGAAGATTTATCATGCATATACATATATTATGTCAACCTTTATTACCCATACCTTTCATGTTTTAGCTCAAATCCATACCAATTCATCATACTCCATCCATGAATATCCCATTCCAACTCATCTCGTTACCATGCCACTTTGATACCAACTTCCTCATTAAGATCACATGTTAAGTTCATGCCAAACCCATTATTCACAATTCATGAATCCTATCACTCAGGCATACTTATTTGTCTCATGTATTTAACACAATACTCAAATCCAAGCAAGCATTAACCATTCAAGATTCAAGGAAAATAATCACACATCACACTGCCTCGCCCAGCTCCTTGCTCAGGCTGAAGGGTCTCGCTTAAGCGAGCCCCCTTCGCCTAGGCGATAACTCGAAAATGGGAACAGTAGCCTCACACGGGATCTCGCTTAGGCGAGACTCCTCTCGCTTGGGCGAGATGCTCGCTCGCTCAAGAGCAACATGGGTCGCCTGAGCGACCACTCGCGTAAAGCAGCTTGGACGAGCCTCTATTGATCTCGCCTAGGCGAGACATGCTCGCTTGGGCGAGAAAACCAGTGTTCACCACTGTTCTCTCGTGCACAGACACTCAACAGGTCACAAATGGCTCAATATTACCACACATAGGTTCGCATTAACACACCAAACAAATTAAATGATGAAACAGTAGCACAATCAGCACAAATCAAAAGAAAGGGCGAACCCTAGTCTCCCGTACCTAGAAAACAAGCTAGCAGTTGG
Organism: Vigna unguiculata; assembly: GCF_037176805.1. NCBI lineage: Eukaryota > Viridiplantae > Streptophyta > Magnoliopsida > Fabales > Fabaceae > Vigna > Vigna unguiculata. Next base: position 6,064,334 of record NC_140793.1, read on the forward strand.
GTCCTTGGGTACGAACAGGGGAACACAACAACTCCTAGAGTATATTAGTGAGCTGGAAACATAAGGAACAATATAAGACGAAGCTACCCAGAACGACCTTAGTTGGAACACGAAGTAACAGTGCTAAACAAGAGAGGTATGGAATGAGAGGCAACTTACATGGAATGGAATCTGGCTTGAACAAGTACGACGACGGCCGAAGACTGAACCCTAACAGAGAGGGGGTAGCTGCAGCTCTAAGATTTTCTGAAAGTGTAGAGTGAGTAAATTAGGGCAGACTTAGGGTTGGTTTTATTCGTTGGGCCAGCCCTAGACCCGTCTGATTAGGGAAAGGCCCTTTAAAATAAGGCATAAACATAAGTGGGCCTTACAAAAAATACTACTAGCTAAACTGAAAATACTACTAAAAATACTTTATTAACACAATTTAATGAAAACATTTATTTTTCTCTAGAAAACAAATGTGATCTATCGTAAGTAAATAAGAACTAAAAATGGTCCAAAAAGAATTTTTTTAACTCACAAAAAATGCCAAAATAAGGACTTATCAAACGTTAATTTCAACATTCTTGTAGTGATAGTACGATAGATGTTTACATAAACCCAATAGAAAAAAATAAGCATAGTTTTTATTTTCTTCAATTATAACTTTATGAAAAGTTCATTGTTTTTTTTTTTAAATGTTGATTCACCAAATTAACTTTCGATAATTTGGAATCATTGAATCACTTGTTATATTCATACCATAATCAAAATAGAAGGATATACGTAACTCTAGAGCAAGATACATCTCGTAGCCATTGCTCTACTTTACTATATTTATGGATTGAGGCATATTTTGAGACCTAAATTTGAGATGATGAAAAAAGCACCAATATTAGTAATTTTTGGCATTTGAGTTTGTCCAGAAGTGTTAGCTAAGTTTCTTGTGTGTGTTTCATTTCAAAACGCCGTAAGAAAAAACAAAACAAAATAAGTTATCGATGCAATAACATTTCAATATTTGACAAAGACATAGAAGAAGAGAAAATTGGCAATGTCAACTTTGAGCATACCTCCAGTGCTACCATCAGCTCGAGAAGATGCTGTCAAGCTGCATAAAGCTTTCAAAGGTTCTTAATTAATGAACACAAACTCACAAAAGAAACAATTTTTTTTTTTTAATTTTTATTGTTTCTTTCATTATGCCATGTTAAAGTAAAGCACTTTAATCATATGGAATATGGTGAAACAGTCCTGTTTTCATCTAATGTTTGTACAAAAAATGAATTTAGGTAAACTAGAGATACAATACCAAAAATCACCATTTTTATTGTTTTAAATTTGCAGGTCTTGGTTGTGACACGTCTAAAGTTATCAACATCTTGGCTCATAGAAATGAAGAACAACGCAGTCTCATTCAACAAGAATATGAAACCACCTTCTCTGAACTACTTTCCAAACGTTTATCAAAAGAACTTCATGGGCATCTCAAGGTACAATGTTACATTATTGTCTTGCCCATAATTCTGTTTAGGTATTTTTGTTTGTTTGATTCAGTAACAATGAAATAAGTGGGGTGTTAAGTTTTTTCATCTAATAACACGTTCAGTTCCTTTTGTGTTGTCCTTTTGCAAATTTGCTCACCTCTCTTTTAGGAGAATTTGATAACGTTTGATTCATCCATTAACCTTTATATTCAATATTTAATTACATGTAAACTTTACAATATAATAAAATTTCACGTAAGAATTTTCTTTGAATTATTACTGGTATTATTTTTCAATCAGTTTGAATTTATAAAATTTTTCAATACACATATATCGAGAATTCAAATGTGATTTTAAGTTTATAATATTGTGAAAAAGTTGAGTATCTTATAAAAAAAACTCAAACCTTGTTTAAAAATTTTGGATTAGTAGTGATATCAATCTATTATATGAATTAGACTTATATTTTATTAGTGTTGTATATCCGATTAATTTTCTTCTAGGAAAAAGCCATCAACATATTTTATGGTGTACAAATAGAATCAATTCTTACTTTACAAGCTAGGTTTATAATAATGAATTAGGCTGTAATTTAGCTTCTAATATTTACCACTCTCAAATGATAAGTGAGTGTCATTTTATTTTTTTGATCTTGATTCTAAATGGTTTCAGAAAGCAATGTCACTTTGGATGCATGATCCTGCAACTAGGGATGCTAAGATAGTGAGAAAAGCCTTAAGACCAGGAGTTGCTGATAATCAAGCTTTAACAGAAACTATATGTTCACGTACTCCATCACAAATTAGACGATTAAAAGAAGTTTATCAGTCAATTTATCATTCCCCTCTTGAGACAGATATTGAAATCCAACTCAGTGGTGATCATAAAAAGGTGTTTTATCTATCTCAAACTCCTCTTATCTTTTTGGAACACTTTTTTTTTTCTTGTTCTCTCTCTCTATATATATATATATATTCAAGGTTTAAACACTTATTAGAGTGAAATCACATTGTAATATTCTGAAGTTAATTTTTTCTGACTAGTAAGAATCTTACAAAATATTTGAGGACATAGTAGCTTAGGAATCTTGATAAAGAACCAGTGAAAACTTGTGTATAATCTTTGACATGTTAATGTTGATACTTGAATATAGTTGTTGCTTGCATATGTAACTACACCACGTTATGAAGGCCCAGAGTTGGACCCTGTAATTGTAGAAGAAGATGCAAAACTACTCTATAAAGCAGGGGAGAAAAGGTTGGGAACTGATGAGGACGTGTTCATAAAGATTTTTAGTGAGAAAAGTAGCACACATTTGGCTGCAGTTAACTCTGCTTACATAACTTCACATGGACACTCACTAGAAAAGGTAAAAATATATGTTTATGCCTCCAAACAAGTAGTCACCTATTTTCTTTCACACTTTTATGAAATAATTTGAAATTGTTGAAGTAAGCACTTAAAAATTAGGAATTGAACTTTTTTATCATGACTTGATCCACTTGGTGATAAACATAAATAAACCAGTTACTCAAATCACTTGAAAGATAAAAAAAGTATTTTTTTTTCTCATTTGAAAAGTTAGAGAGACTAAACACAGGAAAAAAATATTAGAGAAATTTGATCAAACATATATAGGAAAATCTTGAACATGTTTTCACCATATTTTTTGTTGTTGATTGTGAACATTCAACTCATCATGTTTTTCATGTAGGCAATAAAGAAAGAAACATCTGGCGCTTTTCGATATGACCTCTTGACCATATTGCGTTGTGCTACTGATTCTGCTTTTTACTTTGCCAAGGTATTATTTGTTTTTCCCAGGTAGCACAAATTTTCAATTTGGTTTCTCATCTATCTTAATCAAGTTTTACCTTTTATTTGTAAACATTTTATGCATTTTTGTTTTTTGTTATTGCTTTTTTATGTTGGTAAATATTCGTTAGTAGTTACCCACGAATTTTGATTGTTGGTAAATATCACAATTGGATCTTCTTTCTTGTCCTATTCCTCGTCTTCCTCTTTGTTTCTTTCTTGTTTCTTTTTCTTCGTCTTTATTTCTCTCTTGTTCCTTTTTCGTCCTCTTCGTCCTCCTCTCCTCCTCCTCCTCCTCCCTCTTCATTGTCATCGTCTGCTGTCACTTTCATGTGTAACTCCTCCTCCTTATCCTCTTCCTTCTCCTTACCCTCTTCCAACTTCATTCGTCACTGCGCCTCTTCCTCTTTGTTCTTTTCTTTCTCTTCCTCTTCCTCTTTGTTCGTCTCTTTCTCTTCCTCCTCCTCTTCCTCATTCTTCTCTTATTCTCTTCTTCTTCTCATTCATCCCCTCTTAATATACAAAAAAATCCCATCTGACTTGGTGGAAAATTTGTAGCTCATTTTACCAACGAATTTACTGATAGAATTGACTGTCAGATATATTACCAATGAAAACGTCTAGTCATAATATATATTTCAATTTACTAGCGGATTTTACTGATGTATTAGTTACCAACAGAATATCCATTCGATAATTTAAATTCTAAAATCTATCAGTAAGATATGTCGATATATTTAGATTTACTGACAAATTTAGTTTTGTCAGCAAAATCCATTGATAGATACAAAAATTCTTATAATGTGTTTGGCTTATCTTTCAATTAGTTGTTATAACCTAATTGATTAGTTTATAAACTTATTTTTGAAAATATTAGTGGTTTTTCTAATGAACCTAATATTTCACTGACATATTCAACTTATAGCTTTGGTAAAAATTTTACAATACTACTTTTTAATTATTTTGGAATCACAAACAATAATATTTAATTCCTTATTTATTCAATTTTTTCATACTACACAATTTAAGATATTTGTTTTAAATTTTAATAAGACATTCATATGTTCAAAATGATGAAGTGCAAAATTTACTAAACTAGTTAATTAAAACTATCCATATATGTGTTTTTATATAAAAACTAACATATTAATATAACTCTTTGTGTACTATTTTCGATTTATCAATTAATTTAACAACTAATTTCATCATGAACTTTCAATTTTAGACTAGTGCAAAAAAATGATTTAACTTCACCTAATAGGCTTTGGTTTCAAGAAAAAAACGAAGTTTTTCAAAATAGGGTGGCATTTTAAAAATTATTTGCATAACTATAGAATCGAAGCCTATACTTTTACCTTATGAGTATAGGCTTAGGTTCCTCAAAGAATCGAAACCTATATTTATGAGATCAAGTTATGGGCTTTAATTATCTTAGAACTGAAGTCTATAGTTGTGCAAATAATTTCAAAAATGTCACCGTGTTTTTGAAAGGCTTTATCTTGGGTGTTAAAGTATAAACTTCGGTTATAGGTTTAACCGAAACCTATACACTGACTGCATGAATATAGGCTTTAGTTATTTGAGAACCTAAACCTATACTCATGCAACCAGTTATATGCTTCGGTTTAACCTAGAACCGAAACCTATACCCATTTACATAGAATAAGTTTGTGAACTTTTACAACTCGCGAAAGGTCCTATTGCATAGTGTCGCAACATTCTTTTCCCTTGTTGCTACAATTTTGCATTTTCCTCCATTGTAGTCTTCATTGAGGTTCTTTTTGTCTTCAAATATATTAGTATTCATTAAGATATTCACTTGTTATAACTAAAGATTTTTAGATGTATTTAGATTGTGGATGATGTTGGGTTTCATAAAATGTATTGTCTTGTTTATGTTCTGGTCTAGTCTAGTATGTTAAAAATATGCAAGATAAAAAATGTGGCAATAACCAAAAACAAAAAAATTATGTTAAAAGAAATAGAGTATATGGCCTTGGTTGTTAAACCAATCGAAGTAGAAACTCACATATGGTCTCGGTTGTGACCTGAACCAAAGCCAAAAGTTAAGACATATGGCTTCGGTTATGCCTGAATTGAAGCCAAAAGCCAAGCGTATTTCAGAATTAATTGCTTAATTCTGGACTATATGATTTTGGTTCTCTACAAAACCAAGACAAAATGTAGAGTTTCTGTCTCGGTTGGGACCTAAGACAAAAACCTGTCCCTTTCTGCCTCACTCTAACATGTCTCGGTTCTATAACCGAAATAGAATTGCAAAAATAATTGCAGACAAAAGCCCATTTGCACTGGTGTTTCGTTCTTCTTTTTTCTTCCTTATCCTAACATTATTTTTCTTCTCGTTGGTGCCACTATTTTTTGGTGGTCATTGTCATCTTTTTTGTGTTGGAACATGCTTAAGTTGAAGAACCGAAGTATAATGATGGAAACACTGATGTCAAAGTTTTTCGCTACACTAGTATTAAAAGCTTACCTTTCAGTTATAAAATAGATTTTACAATATGTTGTGTTTTTTTACCTTTCAGTTATAAAATAGATTTTAAAATATGTTGTGTTTTTTTAGACATGATAACATGACGTGTTACTTGTGCTAAAATGTGATAAAAAAACGCATTTATGCCAATCCTAAAATATAAGTACATACTAATTATAATTAATCCTCTAAATTACTAATTATACCAATCCTAAAATATATGTACACAATTAAAATATGTGATATATGTATTTTACATTATGTTTACACAATTTTTTCTATATAGACTTTAAGAAGAAGAAAAAAAAGGAAAGAAAAAACTAAATTTTCTATCTCATATAAGGTAATTTGTAAAAACAATTAATCTAATTTTACAAAATTTTATTTTTAAACTTATTTACAAATTAACTTTAATTTTTAGAAAAACTTATTTCATTTTTTCTTTTTAATTTTATTTGGATACATGTTTCGAAATATTCCCCTAAACAATTGTCTATATTCTATACTCACCTTCCTCGTCCCTACTTGTTCATTAGTACACTACACGACTTAATAAGCCATACTACATCATCCTTTATGTATACATATTTTCTGAGATTACATTTTCCTAAGTTCTGAGTTATATTAATCTATGCCCACAAAATAATATTAATTAACCTATGTCTCTCTCTTTTTTTTTTTTTTGGTAGATCTTGCGCAAGTCAATGAAGGGTGTGGGAACTCAAGATACTAGACTAATAAGGGTAGTTGTGACAAGAACTGAGGTAGACATGTACCATATAAAAATAGAATATTATAAGAAATATGGAAAACCTTTAACTCATGCAGTTCGTTCTGACACATCAGGCCATTACAAAGAATTTCTCTTGAATCTTATAGGTTCTGATTATTAGTACTATGCTGTTTTTCACATCAAATCAGATTAACCAGTTTAGGAAGTATTATGTGAGCAGAAATATTTACTTACTCATTGTAGAAGCTAAAAGTGGTGTTGGATTAAAGTCACTTGCTTTGTTCTAGTTTTAACATATCATAGTGCTTTTCCAGAAATGGTGATTGTATTCAGGCTACATTTTTGTTTTCTGTATATTATTTCAATCATAAAATTTTCCATTTCACTTCTGAGATAATGTGTTTCTTCTCTTAGTTGCTCTAAAAGTTCTGTATTAATGAAAAGTTTTATATATATATTATACTTGCACATCATTCACATTACTGCACCTTTACAATCTAGGAAACTTCGTAATAATTACAAATTATACTTAATTTATAATTCACGACTCCAAATAGCACTAAATTATTAGAAACATGTTTTAGAATTTAATCTAAGCTTTCTATATATTTTAAGGTGGTTCCTTATACCTACTCTTCAAAGTTTGATAAGTTTGATGTAAAAGTCTCATTCAATTTGTTCCTACATGATATTTTAATATATGTTCCTACATGATATTTTGTTTACGTAATGATTTTTTTTTTTTTTTACTTAATACCATAATAATGAATAATAATAAATTGCCCATGATATCATTCCCAATATCAATATTTTCTAACACAATTCAGTTGTTAGATAATTCAATTCATGATCATATACTTTATTCAAGCATTTAATAATTCATTTTATACACATCAATATTATAAGTCCTTAGTTCAAAAATAACATTTTATAACGACGTTTATATCGATTATAATCCATCTCGGTAATAAATGAATTGATGTCATAATTATAAATATTATAAGACTTTTTATACGAGTCAGAGCTGGAATCAGTATAGAAAGCAAACACAGTGACATTTTGGTACAAAATAGAAGACTTTCTATATCAATCGAATGTAAAACCAACATAGAAATTTGTAGAAATTTGTGTAATGACAATTTTGTAAATCGATATAGAGAGTGGGAAGGCAACATTTTTGTAATAAACCAGACTACACAGAAGCCCTTTCACTTTCCAAGGCAGCACCACACACGTTCTCTCACTCTCCAACATCGCGCATCTGCACCTTGACCATGCGAACATAACGCCATTGCACTCTCATCAGAGTAGCCCCACACACCTGCAACAACGATGAAGCGAACCAGGTTAGCCACCACGTGCACGCTAGACATCGTGTGAACCACCACGCCCACTCGTTGTTGATGTAGATCCACAGATCGTGAGTCACTAGAAAATGTAGATTGAGCTCCACAACTTGCAACCACTGTCATCGTTCACGAACTCTACAACAATGGCATGGCATATCTAGATACCCACGCGAGATTGTATCAAAGTTGTAGGAGCTTTGTCCCTCACGCCAGATTGAAGTCAATTAAGGCAAAGGAGAACACAAGTGCTTCTTTGATCGAGAACTTGTTCAAGCCAATTAAAGCAAATGAGGATTTAGACATAGAGGAACGTACTACCTTATTTCCTGATACTCCGATTTCGTTTTCGCATCACTATTAAGATCAGAAATCTGGACTTAATGTCTTTTTTTTTTTTTTTTTCTGAAATTCAAATGTTTGCTACGAAAAAATGTGTTAAAGGTGGTGGCTTTGGTTATGTGAAGCAGAGGTGCAGTAGGCGTGAAGATGGAAGGCGAACTTAGTGATAGAGGTGGGAACGCGACTAAGGAAAATGAAGAAAAGTACGAAAATATGTGAATTTATACCGGTTGTGGGCTCAACTGGTATAAAAAAAATAGCACTTTCTAGATCACTTGATTCTGTGTCGGTTCATGAACTAATATATAAAATATTTTTTAATTGATATAAATTACTCTCCCGGACCGGTGAGTTCATATATTTATGTACATCGAGTCACATAACAACATACATTATACTTCAACAACATCATGCAATTTAAAACATAGATATGTTGTTTAAGCGACCTATGTTTACCAATAGTGCAAGTCACCCTCATTTAACATATGAATCCACTCTTTGAGTGATACCTCTACGGAGTCATGACAGAGCAAAGAGTGGGCCACGACCTATCCAAACTTTTTTAACTTTTTTAAAGTTGTACGTATTTAAAAGTTTTAAAATTATCTATATTTTAAAATTTTTTAAATTATATGTATCACATTAAATTAGATAGTTGTACACCAAAAATTAATGAAAATTAAATTAGATATTCTTTTATTTATAAAGTATAACTTTTAATGTTAATAAATAATACAATATAAAATTAAATATAATAAAGAAAAAAATTGTTAAGATAATTTTTATTTCTCTTCATATTATTTTATGAGTTTTTTCACATGTACTTATCTTTCATCCTTACTTAATTTCTTTTGTTATTGAAAAAAAAAAGTTAAATAGAAATTCATTTATTATTAAAAAAATTTATATTTCCTGTCAATTTTGTTTTGAAAATTTTTTCGTAGAAAATACTAATATATTTTGTTGTGAAAAAAATTACAAGAAATTGCTAACATTTTTCTTTTTTTTGCAAAATGTGTTGTATAAAACACTTTTAGTCTTAAACTTGTTTTATAGATAGGTATATTGATAAAAAAAAAATAAAAGAATGAATTCATTTTTTAAAATTGATGAAAGAGAAGTGAAGATTGTAAGACCCGAGAAATTTATATAATTAAATAAATAATTATTTAATAAATGCAGGTCTTGGGAGCCTTTATGGCATTTAGTGTGGTTTGTTATAATCTGAAAAAGTACTAGCTCAAATGGTTGAAAGTATTTAGTTATATTGAAAGGACTTAGGTACAATTATTTTGTATGCTATTTTAATAAGTGTATTATTTTAATGTTATATTTGAATGCGTTTAGTGATAATGTAATCCTAAAATTATAGAAATTATATGAAACATGGATTGGTCATCGCATAATAACAATGAAGAGTTTGTGATGACTTTTTAATCAATATGTGCACATTAATAAAATGAGAAATGAATATTTTGCAAATAATATGGTTATTTACATTGAACAAAAAATTACAATGTTTTTTTTTTTTTATCGACAATTGTTAGTTGTTAGTTTTTGTTAGCAGGGGAGTTTAACTCATAACCCCTCCCACCTTTCCCTTCTACACCCCACCAAACCAACTTTATTCAAACGAACCTACAATCTTCTCCCTCTTTCCTTCTTTCTAACCACTAAACTACTTTATCACTCTTATACTATAATTAATGTTATTGGTAAAAATCTCGATGCGTTCACCTGAACTAAGTACAGTAGTTTGCTTCTGTTTTAATAAGATGATATTGTTCTTATTTTCATTATTCTTGGGTGTATTTACTCATTTCTGAATAAGATTTTCATAATAGTGACTCACTAACAGGGTGTTACAGGTTTTGAGAATCATTCTTGTATGATTCTTGTATGTTCTTTTAGTATGCGTGTTTGTAATTGGCTTTGTATATAGTGGAAATTCTAGATGTAGCTCTGTGAAGAGTAATTGTAATATTTTCTCCCATCCCTTGATCTTTTATTTTGAAACCAACGTACTGAATTGGTTCTTGTTAGTTCTTGTTACTGCATTTTAATTAAGACTTAATAGTGTGTTTGTTGTTGGATATAAGTAATATATATGTTTTTGTTTTGATTTCTAATTTGATATATTATATAATTGGATTGATCTTTGATTTGAAACTTCTAAATAAAAAATGTCAAATTCTATAGTCAACATTGATTCATACAAATATTTCTCCAGAATTTCAAGATTTGTTTTAAACGAAAAAAGAGTTCAATTCGCCACCCTCTTGAACTTTATACTAATTTTCTTATCACTTTATACTAATATGTATTTTAATTAAATTTAATAGTAATTAAGTTTTCTTAGATATTATTTTTAATCTATTTTATAAAATTTAAATTTAAATATATTTTAAAAAAAATACAAATTAAATGTAATATATAAAGTAAATAGTCGGTTCTTAAAAGTTGCAGTATTAGTGCAACAACTTTAATGATTAGTTTTGTTTGAACTCTATTCTTGAAAATGATTAAGAGTGTCTTTTTTTTCTTTATTAATTGTCAAACGTGTTTATTAAATAGAAAAAATAACATTCATATATACAATTAATTTTAAAATAATCACTCGTTATTTTAAATATTATATATATATATATATATATATATTAATTTGAGTTTGCACTCATTAGTGAATATAATAAATATTAAATTATTAATTGCATTAATTAGATGTACATAATTCAATGTCTATATATCAGTAATCTAATTATTGTGTATTATAAAATTATAATTTTTTTAATATTTTTAAAAATTAAATTTTATGTGTATATATAGATGGATAAAAAGATAGAGTTATCCCTACAAGAAAAAAAAAGAACAATTAACTGTATGATTTGTTATAACACCAGTTTATTAAAAATCCTTTAACTTTTTATTAAGATAGTTTTCCTAAACCGCCATATACCAATAAAAGAAAATGTATTCCTAACTAATAGTTTAGACAAAATCCTCCAATTTTTTGTATAAATGAAAAGCAATTTTTTTTTTCTAACATAAACTATCCCATTCATTAAAATCTTTGTTTGGCTAGGTTTATGTTGCAGTTTGCTTATTCTGCAGTCTTCTTTTATCAGAAAATCTCTTTAACGTGAGATCAGTTGTAAAACCCTCTTTTATTCTGCCCTAGTTTTTAAAGGGTTGTCCCTAATCTTATGGGCCTAAAGATTGACCCATAGGGTGTTCAAGACTCCTAAGACAATCAAATCCCTCTCACTTTTGTCATTCTTGCAGAAACAGTACTCTCACACTCTCTTTTACCCCACAAAGGCTCTGTTAGGGTTTAGCCCCAATCTTCGTCAACCTAGCTCTAAACTCAGCTCGTCTTCACTTCTTAGATTTGCCAGTCCCATTGATTTAAGAGTCGAAGCCCGATATTAGCTCCTTTCCAAGTAAGGAAAGCTAGGATTTTTTTATGCTTTTATAAATAATGTGCCTGTTTTGGTTCTGTTGGGTGCTCTTGATGATTTGATGTGCTATTGATGGTGTGAAAATAATTTGTGTATTGTTTATGGATGAAGTTTTGGCTTGGCATGCATGAGAGCAGGTGAGATCTACTATGCTCGCCTAAGCGAGCTATTTTTCGCCTAAATGAGAAGCTCTCGCCTAAGCGAGAATGACAGTAACTCGCCTCCCTTTGGTTTCGAGTGCTCGCCTGAGCGAAGGAATCTCGCTTGAGCGAGATGGGCTAGCTTGAGCGAGAACTCGAAGTGCTCTCTATTTTCAATCTCGCTTAAGTGAAAGCTTTTCGCTTGAGCGAGAGACCCCTGTCGCCTGAGCGAGAGACCCCTATCGCCTGAGTGAGAGCTCCTTAGCTTGAGCAAGATTGACGTCAAAGTTGTTTAAATACTTGTATGCTCCCATGATTGATTTGTTTACCCTTTTAAAGCATGAAAATATGATGCGAACGTTTTATGCAACAGGTTTGTGTTTTCTTTAGTTTTTGTTGTTTGAGATTTTGTGTTCTTACATGTTGAAACCATTGAAAAGCAGTCAGTTTAGCTTAAGCGAAAGATTTTAGCTTAAGCGAGATCAGTCTAGCTTAAGCAAGAATTTCTAGCTTAAGAGAGACCAGTCTAGCTTAAGCGAGACCAGTCTAGCTTAAGCGAGATCAGTCTAGCTTAAGCGAGAATTGCTGCAAAATTTTAATTCCTTACTTTAACTTGAACTTGTGGATTGATTCAATTACTTTTAAAAGCATGAATTGGGCGAATGGGTATGAGTAGAATGGTTTATGGTCTGTGATTGATAAGTTTAACATGACCTTAGCATGTGGGATGTATGAGATGGTTGGTAATTAAAGTGGCATGGTATTGGTATGAGATGAAATTTTATATTCATGGTTTGGGAAGGATGAGTTGGTATTGATTCTACATTCGAATATGAATGAGTATGGTTTATAAAGGTTGGTCTGAGATTATTTGCATGATAAATATTATTCGATTGTTTGAGCATGATTGGTCGAGGGTCAGTGCATAATTTCTTGAGATCTCTAGGTGGGATTTCAAGGTCGTGCTTCAGTGGTCGGGACGTAATTCCATGGTCCCTGTTAATGGGTGTCCATGGTGGTGCCCCATCTGTATAATTTGGTAAGGATTCAAGGTAAGGTTGCATCTTGACAATCTAAGGAGTCAGTTAGTCTCACTCAGAGCGGACTGACTCTTGTGGTGAGAGTAGTAGGAGGCCTGAAACTCACTAAGGGCTAACCTTGTGTGTGAGGGATTGATTCATTGTAACACTTGTAACACATAGCTCGGGGGTGAGCAGAGGTATCCATCACAAGTGCAAGCATCCGCTGAATCCGACCAGATTATATGTATCCGGATGAGTCGAGTCGAGTCTTAGTGTATTGATTAGAAGGTCATAACATGCTTGGATGATGTATGTATATTGGACTGTGAAAGTATATCTGATTGCATGATAAAACTAATTTTGGCTATAGCTTACCCTTCTGTTGTTTGTTGTATGTTCTGTGGTGTGGTCTTTTCTTTTGCAATGATCATCAACTTGTTGATGTGAGCAGAGGTGAGAACTCCTCGTAATCATCAGGGTGATGGAGGTTCCGCTGCATAGTCTGCTTGGACTGGATCTAGGTTTACTTAGACTTTCCTTTAGGGTTATGGCCCGTGTACCGTTGGTCTTTAGGCTTAAAATTCTAAATGTTGATGATTTATATTTTATACTTTGTTATGGCATCGTAATGTGCCCTTTTCTTATTCAGGTTTTCTCTTGAATAATCGTGAGGAGTAGTGTTTACACTCCAGGACTTTGTTTCTAATACTTTTCCGCGTGGCATTCCTTTAATTAGCATTATTAATTAATTGGGGTGTTACACTAATTGTCCCATTTTGGAGACACATCAAAATGTTGAAGGCATCAAAGATTATTGCATAGTAATGGAATGCATTCTAAATGGACTTAATGATATGTTGTCTAAAGCAGGTGGTTTCCTTAAGAATTCTTTTATCATATATATTCATATTTTATGACATAACAATTTCGGTGCACTCAATAGTTTTATATCATTTAAGAGTTAAAATCAACAATAATTTCAATACAAATTTATTCTTTAGCACTCCAAAATTTCTTTTAAGAAAACTGTAACCATATTGTTCCTGCAGAGAACAAATAAGATAGGTTAGGCACGAGCGTCACCTTACCATGTAGTCCGCTATCTCCTTAGTTGGCCTCTTCCCAATCGATACATGTCAGCTTGAACCCAGGAGGGGTTACCTGTAGAAGAGTCTCTGAAGCTCAAGTAAGTCAAAGCTCTCAGAGAGTCAAATCAGTGATTAATGAATGCGTACCTTTAAATGATGGGGTCCATGTGTATTTATAGAGCATTAATAATGTTTGACCATTTCATTGGCTGGGCCTTGACTTGGGCTCTAGTTTGGGCCATGAGTGGGCCTAGGCCTTAACCCAGGCCCTTGAGACCTATTGAACGCGGGGGCTTCGATTTTCGCTAAGTTTATTGGAGTAGTCAGCCTGGGATTTAACCTTACCAGATATGCTCGAGTAGTCGGTCTAGACCGACTACTTGCCTAGATGGCTTATGTTGGTGATATGAGATGCAGGTTGTCCTCTTAGATATTTAGCTTGGGTTAAAACCGGTACAAGTTAGGCTAACTCGGCCTAGCCTGGGTACTTGGCGGTCTCGATGTGCACATTGTTTACTTGGTCGAGTTCGGCTAAGTACGGTACACCAGCCCCCCAGCCTTGTCCGATATGGGTTGTCGGTCAAGGATGATATGTGTTGATAAGCTAGCAGAACCGGCTAGGTGTGATACACCAGTCCCCCAGCCTTTAAGTGTGGTGAACAGTGTTAAGGCTTAGAATTTGTAACCGTCAGAAGGTAGGTGAAAGGGTGTCAATTGGTCAAATCGAAAAAGTTTTGGCGTCGCCGTTTTGAAGTATCATATCTTTTGCAATGATGGTGTCGATTGGTTTGTGGTATGGTTTTGGCGGGAAGAGGTTCGTCGTTTGGGATTGTGGGCTATAAATATGTGTTTGCAAACAGATGAGGGGTTACTTGTTTCATTTGTGAATTCTGAATTTAGAGATCTTGTGTGCGTAAAACTGTCCGACATAGTCCTCAATTTCGACCGACATCTCTTCGTAAAAAACAAAATCAGGTATGTCCAGTAGTGATAGTGTGTCTTCGTCTAGTAGTAGTGAAAGTACTGAGTCAAATAGAAGTAAGGATAGGCGACTTGACGGAGAGGGTACGAGTTCTGGAGTTGTTACGAGCGGGATGCCGATGGAGGTTGTGAGGGAGGTTCGAGAGGATCCTCCTGAAGAGTTGGAGGAGAGCAACTGGCCGGCGAAAGGCGGCTATGGGTGGGTTTCTGCTGATGTCCGTGATCAGTCGTCTCTATTCAGGTGGTCTCGTATGTTGAACTCTTGGCTGAACTGCACGCCCGTCATTTCGAAGGGTACCAGTGGAGATATTGTTTCGCTGGAGAGGGTGAGTGCCGTCGACCGGGTATGCCACGGGAAGGAGGGGGCTACCGAAAAATTCTTCTACATGTATATGTGCCATTTCTCTCAGCTTCACGTGCGACTGCCCTTAGACGATTTCACTATGGGTGTGCTGCGGGCGTTGAATGTGGCACCTACCCAGCTACATCCTAATAGTTGGGCCTACTTGCAGGCCTTCCGCATTCTGTGCAAATCCTTATATTTGGAGCCTACTCCCTATGCTTTCTTATATTTTTATGACACCAGACCCCGGAGACCGGCTACTTGGCTCTCTTTAATCAGTCGCCCCAGCATCAGCAGACTGGATGCTTTCTCCCAGTCTTTCAAGCATTTCAAGGACGGGTACTTCAAAGTCGTTGTCAAGGAAGGGGGTAAATCTCATTTTTTGAATGTGGATGGGAGTACCAAGTTTCCCTTTAGCTGGACCAACAATCTTTCTCGATATAAAGACATGGGAGTGGAGGAGTTGTCGGCTAGTGATAGGGAGGTGGTGGGGATGTTGTTGAAGTTTGTGGATAAGTGGCCCACTAAGGGTCTAGTTAGGGTTTATAATTCGGTGCATCCGATAATAGATATTGAAGGTATCTGTTTATTACTTAAGCTGTGTTAATAATGCTAAGTTGTTTTGATCCGAGTCGTGATATGTTATTGCAGGACATATGGCGCAATCTGGCAAGAAGAATCTGGCGCTCTTTCAATCATTGAGGAAGGAAATGGCCGCCAAGGCTAAGGCGGCTGGGAAAGCTGATGTTCCCAACCTGCAGGAATCGATTGTGGAGGTGCACGTACATGGCGGGACGAAAAGGAAAGCTGAGCTTCCACCTCGACCCGGAAAAGGCAAAGATGTGAAGAAGATAAGGGCAGCTCTTCTTGGAACAGCTAGCGGGGCGGGGTCGGCTAGTGGGGAGAAAGTGCCTGAAGCCGGGTTGATCGAGTTGCCGGAGATATCCGTTAGGAAGGATATCTCGATCGACCTCCCGGATACTGTTGTTAACTCTATCGATAATATGGAGGTGGATCATATTGTGAGAACAATGGTAGAGTTATGGAGCAAGGCTCTAGTCCTGAGCCGGCGTGTAGGGTCTCTTTACAGAAGCGAAGTAAAGGAGGTGGGGGAGTTACAGGGTAAGGTGGATAAGTTGGAGGAGGAGAAGGCGGCTTTAGAAAAGGAGAAAGAGGGCTGGGAAGCGGAGAGGAAAAGACTGGTAACATGGAAGGTGCGCTGCTTGGATTCTGAGGATAAGTTAAACAAGCGTATCGGGGAGTTGGAGGAAGATTACGAGGACTTGAAGGATAAGTATGATGGGGCTGTTGGGGAACTGGATGATCTGAAGAATAGCGTCATCCAAGAGCATATTAATGGTTTTGAGAAGGGGTTGCGGCAGGCGGCCTTCTTCCATCCAGATGTGGATGTGTCGGATTCAAGATTCGACGTAGATAAGGATGTAGTTGATGGGAAGTTAGTGAGGGAGGATGGAGGGGATGCTGAAGAGGTGGAGGAGAAGGCGATAGAGGGGGAGAAGGATGCGGAAACTGCCGTTGAGGGTGATGATAATAAGGCGATGTAGGACCTTTATATTTTGTGATTTGAAACTGGAATTTTGTTTGTAATAATCCGTACACTATTTTACTTTGCTTTTAATATGATGAATGCTTTGTGTATGCTATGTTTTTTATTAGATGCCGATAACTTGTATGATAGTGTTGCGTTAGCGGTATGGTATAATTATGAGTGGGTGTTTTGATGTATGTGATGTTTGGCGAATTCGATTTTTTATTGAGGGTGTTCGACCCAGGCCGCTTACTTGGGGTAAGGGTAGGGAACTTAAACGAATGAACCGAGATTAAATGGTGTTCGACCCAGGCCGCTTACTTGGGGTAAGGGTGGGGAACTTAAACGAATGAACCGAGATTAAAGGGTGTTCGACCTAGGCCGCTTACTTGGGGTAAGGGTGGGGAACTTAAACGAATGAACCAAGATTAAAGGGTGTTCAACCTAGACCACTTACTTAGGGTAAGGGTGGGGAACTTAAACGAATGAACCAAGATTAAAGGGTGTTCGACCCAGGCCGCTTACTTGGGGTAAGGGTGGGGAACTTAAACGAATGAACCGAGATTAAAGGGTGTTCGACTCAGGCCGCTTACTTGGGGTAAGGGTGGGGAACTTAAACGAATGAACCAAGATTAAAGGCATAGAGTCATAAAGTAGGGAACCCTTCTTTTTATTTATTGAATAGGGGTGCCTCGTTAAAACCTCCTTGGCCAAAACCCTCCTTAGGGAAAAAAGATCAAGTGAGGAAAAAGAGTACACCCGCGGTTACAAGTATTGGTTCGACTATGATACATATTTAGCTGAAGTAGAACTTGAGGTGGGATACATTCCATGTGTTGGGAATCTCTTCCCCAGATAATTGTTCCAGGCGATAAGCCCCTCCTCCTGCGTCTTCTCGTATGCGGTACGGGCTGTCCCAATTGGCGGAGAACTTGCCATCCTTCTTTCTAGCACTGCTGGCCATTCTCCATACTAGGTCTCCGGCGACAAATGATCGTGGGTGTAGGTTTGCATTATATTTCCTGGCAGCTCGTTGTTTGGCGGCTAGATTGCGTATTTGGGCTTTTTCTCTGAGTTCGGGAAGGAGGTCGAGATGTAAGGCCATGTTTTGGTGGTTGTGAGTTGGGTCGTAATGTTCTCGGCGTAGGGATGGTTCGCCAATTTCTACCGGTATCATGGCGTCTGCGCCGTAGACTAGGCTGAATGGGGATTCGTTTGTTGATGATTGGGGGGTGCATCTGTAAGCCCATAGCACTTCTATTAACTCTTCAGGTCATCGGCCTTTGGCGGTATCTAACCTCTTGCGTAGCTCTATGAGAATAACTTTGTTTGCTGCTTCTGCTTGCCCATTGGTTTGTGGATGTTCTACAGAGCTTGTGATGTGTTTGATGCCTAGGCCGGTGTAGAATTTGGCTAACTCCTTGTCGATGAATTGTCGGCCATTGTCTGTTATGATGGTATGTGGTACACCATATCTGCATATAATCTCCTTCCACACGAACTGCTGGACTTGCTGGGCCGTGATGGTGGTCAGTGGCTTGGCTTCGATCCATTTGGTAAAATAATCAACGGCTACGATTAGGAATTTTACTTGCCCCTTGCCGGGTGAGAAGGGGCCGAGGATGTCCATTCCCCACTTAGCGAATGGCCAGGGGGACAGTATGTGGTGTAGTTGTTCTTGTTTCTGATGGATAAGGTTGTCGTGCTTCTGGCATGGCTTGCACTTCCTGACATGATCCTGGCAGTCCGCTTCTATAGTGGGCCAGAAGTATCCGGCTCTGAGAACTCTTGTGGCCATGGTGCGTGCGCCTGAATGATAACCACAAATTCCTTCATGTAATTCTTTGATGATATATTGGGCTTGCTCTGCCGTGACACACTTAAGTAGGAGTTGGCCGTACCCGCGTTTGTAGAGGTCATCGTCTACCATGGTGTACCTGGCGGCCTTAGCTAGCCAAGTTTTGTCTGCGTCGAGGGGGGGTTTGCCGGTTTTGAGGTATTGAATGTAAGGGGTGGTCCAGTTTTGGGTTTGGGTGGGGGTGATGTTGTTTGATGGGGTGTGGGTTAACATTTGGCAAGTGTGTGTGATGGAAGGTGTGGAGAGTGTTTGCTG
This sequence comes from Vigna unguiculata, assembly GCF_037176805.1. Taxonomy (NCBI): domain Eukaryota; kingdom Viridiplantae; phylum Streptophyta; class Magnoliopsida; order Fabales; family Fabaceae; genus Vigna; species Vigna unguiculata. The sequence goes on from NC_140793.1 coordinate 6,083,227, forward strand.
TAGTAGGGATCGATTACAGTTTTTGAGTTTGGTACTGGCTAATTTGGAAAGGATGTCGGTCCTGACGTTGTCGATTCTCGGGATGTGTTCGACGCGGACTTGTTCAAAGGCGGATTGAATTTAATTAATCAGTGATAATGAGTGGTCTTGAGACGGGAAAAATTAGTAAAATAAAAAATCTACTATAACATTAATAGGCCAAGATCAAATTGTGAAGATCTAGCTATAACAAAAATATTATATATTTTTTCTTTCATTTCCTTGGTGAGAATAAAAACAAAAAGCTTCTAATACAACTACAAGTTTCACATGAAGCGTTATCTCTTCTCATAAGCATAGGATTCAAAGGCTATGACGTAGAAGAGACATTAAGAAAGAGAAATAGGGATGTGGAGCTTATCATTGATATACAAAGAAAAATATGAAAATGGAGAAGAAAAAAAAAAGGAAAGATATTAAAAAAAAAAAAACAAAAGTTTTGTGGGTGAAGTTGATCTTTACCGTTTATTTTTGTCACCCACGAAATTTTATTTGTCTTAATATTTTTTTTTAATTGTCCATTCCTTCTTAATTTTATCTTTGTAAAAAGTCGATAATAATCACTACTTCTTGATTGTTGATTATTAGTGTCTTTTTTTCTTTACAATCTTTGAAATTCATGCTCATGGTAAATTATAAAACTTTATTTGAAACTTAAAGTTATATTAGAATTTTTTTTTTTGTATTTACATCAAGGAAATAAAAAAAGAAAACGAATTGAAATCATTATAGTCAAACGGTTACAATTTCACGCTGAATTGATAATGTTATAGTACATTGAGTACCTAGTTTTTTTTTTCATAAAACTTATAGATTTTAAATATGTATGATACCTTTTATGTATTAAATCACAATACGATTTATCATTTCAATTAACTTGGCCAAATTTTCTTTTCATAAAATAGAATTGCATTTTTTTATCGTTTTTGTTCTACTTTCCTTTTTTTCAGGTATGATGCAAGTATATATTGATGAATTTATGAAGAAATAAGCATAACTTTTTAGCCTGAATCCAAAATAAAAACAAAAATTGTACAATAAGATGGGACGATGTAAAGAGATAGGATCAACAGGGTGAAGCAATTGATAAAAGTAAAGATATTAATTGAACTATATTAAAAGAAGTCTCTTTATCAAATGAATCATGTGAAATATAAATAGATTCACACGAAACGAGTCAATTGTATGAAGAGATATCACAAACCGATTCGAGCATACAAATAACTTTATATTATTTACCCAAAAAATTTCCAATAAGTTCACAATTTCTTAAAGGTTTATTTGATTAAGTGTACTAAATAATGAGTTCGAATTATGACTCAATCTAAAATTGTGAACAAAATCAAATATCAATTAAAATAATTTATTCACTCCCATTTTATCATTATAATTACATCCATATGGGACGAATACTACAACAAAAATTATTTTTAATAAGGGTTATTTTTGGTATTTTTAGGGATTTTAACTCCCGCTACAGAAGTTACCTGCGGTTTGTTTTTCTCCTAGAAAAACTAGTGTTGTTAACACATTACCGACAATTTTGACCAATCCCTGATAAAGCAGTACTTATCGACAATTTTGAAACCCCTAGTATTTACCTACGGTTTAGGACCCCTGGTATTTACCAGTTTTGGAACCCCTGATATTTACCAACGATTTTAGAACCCCTAGTATTTATCGGCGATTGTGGAACTCTTGATATTTATCCACGGTTCTAAAACCCTAATACTTTGCAAGATTTTGCAAACCTCTCATAGTTGTCAATAGTTTAAATCCTTTATACTGTATGACAGTACTAGAAGTCCTTTTTTAATGTTTTTTATCCCTACAATGCAATTTATTATTTATTGATGTTTTTACTTATTTTTCAAATTCCCTTAATTTTATTTGTTGTTCTTTTTGAATGCATATAATTCTTAAAACATATGATATAAAAAACAAAAATTCTAACATTTGGACATTTTTTTATAACTAGATATAACATTCATGAAAACAAGGAGCATTATCTATAAGTTCAAGGTAAATAATAAAGTTTAAACGTTCAAACTAATGAAATATTACAATATCTTTGTTCTTATAGTTATAAAGTCTAACATAATGAAAGTCTAATAAAATTCTTCAACTATCAATCTTGATCTGAATCATTTCTTTCTTCATTAAGAACACTCACTTGATCAGATATCTAATATAAAAAATAATCATAATTAGTAACATTCTTTATCGTATAAAATATATATTGTAATGCTTTTGATTAGAGATTATAAATTACCGCATAAAAGCTTTATCATATGAATTATCAAATGAACTTTTAATGAGTCAAATTTGTATAAGAAACACTAGTGCAGATTTAACATTTTATTTTGCCTTATAGGCCTCGGTTATATTGGAACCGAAGACTATAAGGAGGCAGTGACATTTTTGTAATTTCGTCTAAATATATTGCCTCAGACCTCTGAAAACCAGTGTAGTAAAGGGACTTTAGGCCTCGGTTACAAAAGAACCGAAGCCTATAAGGCAGCCCAGTAAGCAAAATTTCAAAATTGCCACCAGTGTCAGCATTTTTGGCCTTGGGTGTTTAGGGACTGAAGCAGTAAAGGGACTATAGGCCTCAGTTATTAATTGAACCGAGGCCATAAAGCCTATTAAATTCCCAAATCGCGAAACCCTTTCACCATTCATCATCTTCTCAAAACTCTCTCCGCGCAAAACCCCTTTCCGCTCTCTCTGCCACCACCACTGTCCAGCTCTGTCGCCAACCAGTTGCCGCCACCGTCCGTTGCACGTCGTCGCCTTTGACGCGCCATCCATTGTCATCGATTAAATCGTTGCCTCTCGCTACCGGTGAGTTCGAAAAATGGGTTTCCCTTCGCATTTTTTTTGCGTTTTTGATTCGTTTGTGTTGCTTAGGGGTTCGCAAATTTTGGGTTTAAAACACATCATTGCCTTATCACGAAGAGACACCACAAGTGAAGAAGTGTCTTTACCATCGTAACCCACCATACTAGAAAACGAACGAGAACTGACACGATAGAGGCACCTCGAGTCGTTGCGGACGCACTTGAGCCATCGTTGCAAATGGAGGCCAACACAAACCGTGAGCTCTTGATTGGCCAGCCACTGCGACGAAAAACTGTCACGTCTCCCGACGATCACCACTGCTGCAAGAGCTCCAGATGTGTCATTGCGAGCCATTGTGGCTAGAAACATGAGCTCCAAATTTTTTACAAAATGGCTTCGATTCACACTAGAACCGAGGCAAAAGAGTAGCTTTATGGCTTCGGTTCACACCTGAGACCAAAAACCATCCCCTTTCGGCCTCGCTCTTATATGTCTCGGTTCTGGAATCAGGGTAGAATATAAAAAACAACTGGGGCCAAAAACCCTTAAAAGCAAATATCATAATAATAATAATAATCTTGAGACATTACCTTTATGCGTATAACTATTACTGTCAGTACGAATAAGTAAGCTATAGCTTCAATGTTTGAAGGTATGTTATCATGAATATTGGCTTGAACCCAAAAGGTAGAAAGTAGTTGTGCCATTTGATCTTCAATTAGTTTCATAACATACAGTTCCTAAGAGCCTACTCAATATCATAACTTAGTTTATGGGTACTGCCTAAGCCTATTACAACATTACAATATCTCTAATAAGGCTACTGCCCAAGGCAACCCAAACCCATTCTAGATGAGGCTGCAAGGTCGACCCTCACACATGAGAGGTTTCAACCACATGTTATTTTCGAGCAAGCTTTGGAAACTTTGGTACAATTGTCCCTGATATAGAAATTTGAAAAGAATATATAACTAGAGTCTACTTCTGAAATTGCTTAGAAGGCTTCTTAAGATTTTCTTAGTTATCTGGTCCTACAATTTAACAATCAAAATATTAGATTGAGGCAAAGAAACATCAATAAACAACTTCGGAAAAAAATTCAGAAAGCATACCTAAGTGGTGGATAATTCAGAAAACCAAATCCCAAAGTGGCAATCAACTCTCAAATTAACACTCTAAAATTTACATAGCATAGTCTAGTGGCCTTAGGATTAAGAAATAAAGTCACCATTTTAACAACTTACGTTTACTTTAGCATCCACTATTTTTGTTGAGGAGAGAAAATCTATTGCAATCCCTTTCTCCTTCAGTGCCATTACTTGATTTTCCTAAGTTGTAGAAAGAAAAAAAAAATCATCCAAAACAAACTCTAAATTGAGAAAATCAACATGGCCTTAGAACCTGGAAATGCTGAGCAGTTTGAACCAGCTACTTGCTTACCTGAACCATCATTCAAATAGTAACCATGTGTTAAGTAAAAAAAATGTTCCCGCACAGATTTTTCTATAGAAAGCAACAGTTTCTCCATAACTTAGCATAAAAATTAAGAATCACAACACTCCATCTCTTTCAACTGTAGATAAATCACACGATTATACTAAGTAGTGAAAGAAATACCTTGATCCTTAAATATAAGTACATGTTATATAAATACTACGAATATGTATAAGATTAAAGAACCAAAAAGCTTGTGTGGTTTCATTAAGGAAATAATATCATACCTCAACATTCAATATACCTCCTCTCATTCAATTGCTATATGTTTTGAATTATATCAAATTTTAATCCCTCTATATATATTATCTTCTAACCTCAACCGTCGATCTTCTAACCTCAACCTAAAAAGAGATTTTCAGGTATTAAAATGCAACTACAATGACTAAGTGGAAGTTTCTATAAGTACAATAACTATATAAATAATTAAAAGAATATTTCATTTTTCAAAAAAGAATACACTACTTTATATCTCTACCAAAGTTAGGAAAGGTAAACAAAAAAAAATGGTGCAAGAATTTAATGTTTAATCCGAACTCTAGAAAAGTTAAAATGCTAAATAGAGAACTAGAAAAAGATTATAAAAGTAGGAATACTTTGTATGCCAGGCCTTTAGAAATAGCCACCACAATACATCAAACAAAGGCCACATAAAATCCATTACCAACCTAATTGCATAGAAAAAGATTTACAAAATGACGGTAAAGAAAACAATATGCTTACTAGACTCTCTTTGTAAGGTAATTATGAAAGTATAAAAAATTAATTATCTATATAAATCTATTTTTACATTTATTTCATATTTTCTATTCCCACTGAAAACTATCTATTTTGGTTTTTATACCAATATTTTTGCACAACATTTTTGTCCGTCTTATTGAAGGGTTTGTGCTTTGTAAAGACCTATTATTTTAATAATTACAACAAAAATAAGTAGTTAAAATTTAAAAAATATCTACAATATATTCTCATATGTCATTGTAAAATTGTATGGTGAAGAAAAAAATAATAATGTAAGCAACCAAAGTTGTAAGAATAGAAAATAGGCATAATTTTTATCATTTGATGAAATAAAATCAACAAAGTATAAAATCACCATACAATAGTATTCTTATATATAAACTGAGAAAATAAAATACAAACATCAAATGTTTCTTTACCCAATTAGCTTTGTTCCTTATTTAACAGTCCAATTGCTCAATTACCTGCACATATAACGAAACTAATTTTATCAGTTTGACTATTCCATAGAATTATTCATTGTAATTGTCATAATTTCTTACTTTAAACTGCTAAGATGATTGAACATATTGTCTGAATAAACGTGTACAAAAGTATCACAATTGCAGTAGCAGTAAATGCCATTTTACAAGGAGTATTGAAATACTCGTGTACGAACATAACCTTGTACTTGTTTATAAGGTTTTCATAGACATCAAAACACAATGTTTGTAGATTAAAGAAGAGTATGAAAAATAGGGTAAATTGAAATATAAAGAATATGAAGAGACAAACTTATTTGGTAAAGTAAAATATGTAAGATAATTAAATAATTATGTGATGGTTGGGATTAAATGCTTGTAAAGTAAGGTTTTACCATGACTGTGATATTATTTGGTGCATATTTGGAGACTGCCATTATGTTCAAATTTTGCTATTGCTTTAAGTTAAATGTGGTATGTTTATATGGTAAAATAATGATTGTATAATGGATTGCATCATAATTGAATAGAGGCATGACCTCAGTTGTGAAACCATGAATGTGTGAATTGTGATCCAGTCATGTGATTATGATTGGATAATTGTTATTGTGCTATAAATGTAATGTTGCGTGCTTGGGATCCTTTAGGACTTGTCCAAAATGGCAAAAACTAGTAGCACTTGCACTATTGGTATGACGCCTAGCGACACAGAATGAGCCGCTAGGTGATAGACACTCCAAACAGTGTGGCAGTGGCCATTGTAATCGTGTGCCGCTTGGCGGAAGGGGTGGTCCCGCCAGGTGGAAGTAGACTGGTAGAGGCATTGGAAGGTGTGTGGCACCTAGCGACATGAGGAGACCACCAGGCAGTCTGGAATCAGACAGTGCCAAGCGACATGTGTGTTGCGCCAGGCGGTTCGGGGTGCTGAATTAAACAACGAGGAGAATTCCATACAGATTTGGATGGAGGTCTTGGCATGATGCTTTGTTGGGCCCAATTATGAGTGCAACTTGTATTGGGGTAACACGTGGCCACTCGAGGTTGTAGCCTCGTGGTTTTGGAAGTCCAGTGGAGTGTGTGAGATCATGGCTCGTACGGATGAGTTCCGGGAGATTGCCCTCCTTGGTGTTATCCGACAAGTTTGGTTGTCTTGGGACAAATGCGGACTGCAGTTCGTATTGGGGAACTCTACTTGGCGTTGCGGATTGTGGCTCCAACAAGTTTATTCCCGCATGTGTACTATAGGTGGTGGCCTGTAGTCGTTGGGGCGAGTAGACACTCGTGGCAGCAGCAAGGATCGATCAATGAAATCATCAAAGGGTGTAGAATCAAGAGGCGTTCAGAGGAAGATGTGAAAGTTTGGGTCTGAGGTTTGAGTGTAGCAGAAGTGTTAGGGGTTTTAAATTGATATTATAATGTACCTTGTAATGCATTTTTATTTTGAGCTCACCCTATTTGTGTGTTTGGCGATGATCATGTAACTCGTTATATGGGAGCAGATGTTGATGCAGGTGAGCACGTGGATACTTAGAGCTGGAGTGGGGTCAGCATGGGAATTTTTACATGAAATTATTTTAGGGATTATTTTTGTAATTAGTTACTATAAATCGTTTTATATTTATAAGCGTTGAATACATTTATGGATTTTATTTTTTAGCGCTTTTAATAAAGTTTGAAATTTTTCCGCATTTTGGGAAAGAACTTTTGTTATTAAATGCATTTTATTTTAGCTTCATTTTATTTTATTTAAAATAGTAATATCCGACCAGGATGTTACAAACGGTCTTGCAATCAACAAACGTAAAATATGCACAACGATCATATTACATCGATTCAATGTGTGAACCAATATAATTGTTTTCTTAATTGGCATTTTGCATTAGTTATTTATAACAACTAATTTAATATCCTTTTAAAACTCATTGACAAATATGTGCTTCTGTCCTTACCATAGCAAACAACCTGCCCACACCTTTGGGTTTGTCTCCATCTACTCATTTTTATTGCACTCCTTCCACAAAGGCTGACCTTTTCCTATTTGGACAAACTTTGGTAATGACCTCCTTTCTGACATATATATAGCATTTCCATTCATTCCTATGAGGATAATCTTTTCTGCAATGAAAACCATCACAATTATTATGTCTCTTAGTAGTCAATTGAGGACACTCCTTGTTTAAGTGTGCTCCTACACACTCATAACACTTCACATATGTTGATTGTGACTATTAAGGCCTATCATATGGCTTCTTCTAATGTCAATTGGCCTTCCCATTCAATGGCCCTACTTTCTGGTGTCACTCCATCCTTATTGGTGCAACTTCCAATTTCTCCACTAATGTAAGGAACTCTCAAATACCCACAAGGAATATTGACCTCTTAAGATCATGCCACAGTCCTTCTTAAAACCTCCTACATCTCCAAGCCTTACAGGTAGCTTTGGTATAAAATCTGGCTAAGTACTCAAATATGGCAGTATATGCATGCACACACATGTCTCCCTATTCTAACTTCATGATTTCTGCCTCCTTAGGAAAATTAGCACTCTTTTAGAAATACTTTTCCTGAAATATCCTATTGAAATTACCAATCTATCACTTCTCTTACTTCCTTTTTTTGTAGCATTCTCGTCAACCAAATTCTACTTCACCTGATAATAGGTGAGAAGTGAACATCATCTTCCTTTCTTCGAAGCAAGTGATTGCTCTAAAGATTTTCTCCATCTCTTGGATTCACATATCGACTTGATCAGGGAGTAACCATGTAGACCCCAACTATAGCCTCAAATTAATTAAAAATTTTAAAGTACATTAAGTGTATTTGCTACATGTTTTGTCACACATTAACACCCCACCTTTTAATCCTACTATATATGCCCTAGCATGGACACAAAATTCGTACTCATTAGGTTGTTCTGGGAAAATCATGTTATCTCTTAGGCACTTTATCTTAAACATCAAGCTAATTAGTGACTCACTTTTGTTAGGATTATATCCAAATGTGTAACACACATTGCTTTCCAGTTATACATTGTTTGCCCACTAACTAAGGCTTTATCCACTCTAAGTCTTAATTGAAATGCTATATCTTGTACGATTATTCTATATTTCTAGATTGATGGTTGATATGAAGTGTTACATTTTAATTTTTGTGTTTTCCCTTCCTTTCAAACTCAAAACTATATCTCGTACATTTGTTTGATTCAAACTCAAAACTATGTTTATGATTTGTTCATAAATTAAAGATAAATGTCACTCTTAAGTTTAGGAAAAATTAAACCATCCTAAATATATGCCAAGACGTAAACTGAAAAGCACTCAAAGGCACACAAATTTGAATTGAATTAGATTATGTTTTAGGTGATTTTAAACAAGCATAGGAAAATTCCCACTGGACATTTAGATAACTAAGGTTATCTAGATGTGAGGGTGCATTTCCAAGGCTCCAAAAGAGAAGAGGTTGTTCATTAAGAAATTAAATTTCTAGCACCACAATCAGCTCATAATTTGCACAAATCACCAAGGACACATACAAAAATTCAAAGGTTAAACAAAGAATTTAGTAAAAGTAAGACCTACACATTACTCTACACAAACATATGGATCATAAAACCAAAATTACTCAAAACAAAACCACTTTAACTAAACAAAATGAAGAACATACTCAAGAAAATAAAAAGCTCACGGGAATCACAAAAGAGAAAGCCTAAAGCACACTTGAATGGTTCAACCTGAAGCAATTGAATTGAACTAAAAGAGGAAAACAACATATCATTATTTCAATTGGTAAAACAAGAAGACAATAAAGGAAAAAAAGTAGAAACAACTCAGAATTGAAGAAGAAAAGTAGAAGATGAACTTGTCTCTTAAAGCTTCTTCAACCAAGGCTCATGATTCCACATGATGAGTCCATCTTCTAGCTTGGAGTCCTTGACCAAATGATGAAGACTTCATGTATTAGATGATGATGAATCCACTCTAGGCCCAAACCATGGCCCACATGCACCTCAAGGCCCAAGCCCAATCAAAGACCCAATAACAAGAAGCATGTTAAGAAAGATTCAAATGGCTTCCCTCAAGATGACCAAAATCCTCATGGGCTTCAAATGCTTTTTTTATGGGCCAAGGAGGATGTTAAAATATGAGAGGTTGCATGTAAAATCCTTAGTATAGACTTATTAGGTCATGCTTTATTAAATAATGGGCTATTGAACTTGTTGACTAGCTTGCAAATTATGCTAATTCAAGCCCAATTGTGCACTAGGCTGAGAATTGATCTCCAAGACTCATCTCCACATGGTGCCAAGTTTGAGACATGTGAAGGATGCCACTTGGCACGTGATCCTTGTCTCCTTTACATCCAATGGTGTCGTGAGGAACCTAGAGAGCAAGTCATGCATTTACTTCATTTCCTTTCTCATTTTCTTTCTGATTTTCATTGCATTAAAGAAGGCTTCTCTACTATAAATGAAAACATCGTATGTTTGTGTAAAGGTTACTCTTAATTTGAATGGTATAAATGCCTTGATGTTGTGAACACTCCATGCATTTGCCTTATTAAGAGTCATGAGAGCTAGGAATCTCCTTAGATCTCCTCTAGCCTCCTTCCTCTAGGATAGCTTCTCTTTCCTAGAAATTCATCGCCACCACACTATTCCATTTCTCAAGGGCTTTCAACCTTGCTTCCAAATTCTGATGCCCTATAAAGCTCTTCCTCTCACTGTCCGTGCAAGGAACTTCATCAAATGAGGTGCGCGAAAGCAAGAGAAGATGAGGTTAAGATGAAGGTTTAGTTCAGCTAGAGTGAAGGATCCTTGAGAGAGGTGAGACTAATTCCAAAGGAAAAATACTAGAGTAGACTAGAGAGAAGTATACTTTAAGGTGAGCTTAAACAAGAGCATGTGCACACAAATGGGCAGTATTTCATTACTCAAATTCAAGCTACATTTCATGAAGTAAGCTCCTCTATTTATAGGAGAAAATGATAGTTAGGTGTCTCCAAAAAGTGGAGGGAAATTCTTGCCTAGAAAGTTAAATTTTGGAGCCAAAAGGGAGCATGTGGAAGGTGTGACTTGCCACCTAAGCAAGTCATACACTCCTTGCACATAGGCGCACAAAGAGAGCTTAGTGAGCAAGCTAGGCGAGGAAGGATCTAGAGTCCTTAAGTAAGGTGCGCTCCAAAAGGCCTAAAATGTAGGCACAACTCTTTTTAGTCTAAAATACTTTTAAAACCAAAAATTCCTCCAAGGCCCAATACACGGCCCAAAGAAAACCATATTCTACTAGGCCCATAATACAAAGCTCAAAATTAACTCCTAATTTAATATTTACAAAAGTAGAGAGTTAGGCTAGGTTTTCACATCCTCTTTAGCCCAACTAAACTTCAACTTGGGCCTAGCATGCTCAGAAAAGGCCTAATCTTCTCGTATCTTCCTAACCCTAGCTCTAGTTGTAGGTCCCTTGGATAGAGGTATGTCATCAAGCTGCTAGGATTTCTTAGACTCACAGTCTATTACATGAACTTTATTAAGTTGTATGCAATGATTGTGACTCCTTTAACTGAGTTACTTAAAAAAATAACTTTATATGGAGAGTTGTAGTAGAAGATGCTTTCTAAAAGCTCAAGGAAGCAATCACAAAGGCACCATTGTTAACTTTACCTGATTTTTCGCAGTCCTTCATCTTAGAAATAGACACGTTAGGAGTTGGTGTTGGTGTCAGTGTTATTTTGAGTCAAAGGCACCATCCAATTACTTACTTTTCAGAAAAATTGACTACCTAATGGCAAAAATAATAAGCATATGTAGGGGTATTTTTTGTTACTAGTGAAGCCATAGCAAGATTCAAGCACTATTAGCTTGGTTATAAGTTTGTCATTTGCATGGATCAACGAAGTTTAACAAACCTTGCATACTCCCGAGTAGTAGATATGGATACATATGTTGATTGGTTATGATTTTACAATTGAGTATAAGCCAAGGAAAGAAAAAGTAGTTGCTGACTCTCTTTCGAGAGTATTTATGATGACTATCTCTTAACCTTAGTGGCACTTGCTACAAGAATTGAAAGAAGCTTTGGTTCATGATACACACCTTTGCAATATTATGCAATTATGTTTGTAGAACAAACCTCCTAACCCAAACTATGTAGTGTCTAACCAATTACTATATTGGAAATGTCATTTGGTTCTTCTAAAAGGACATCAATTGGTGTAGAAGATTACGTTTGAATTCCAAATTTATCTCATATGTCAGCAAGCTAAACATGATACATCTTTACCATCGGGTTTTTTGGAACCTCTACCAATCCATGACAATATATGGTACAATGTGCCATGGACTTCATTACGAGACTGCCTCCTTCCAATGGCTACACTATCAGCATGGTTGTAATCGACAAACTTATGAAATACGCTCATTTGGCAAGCTTGAAAGCAATTTCTAATAGCAAACAAGTTGCAGAGTTATTCATGAAAATTGTTTTCAAGTTGCACAACTTCCCTAAGACAATTGTGTCTGACAGGACTAAAGTGTTTACTAGCCATTTTTGGCAACAATTATTTAAGTTGAGTGGTACAACTTTGAGCTCAAGCACTACTTACCATCCTCAAACAGAAGGATAGCTAGAGGTCTTAAGCAAATGTGTAGATGTATCTAATGTGCTTTAATTTTGATAACTCAAAGGACTGTTATAAGTTGTTGCCTTGGGCATAATTTTGGTATAACTCCTCATTTCACCAGAGTATTAGCATCAGTCCATTCAAGGGTTTTTATGGGAGAGATCCCCCCTCCTTTAATTAAGTACGCAATCAACAATCAAAATTCCTCTAGTGTGAATGACTAGTTCAAAGAGATGTTGTTCTGCAGAAATTGAAGAGCAATTTGCAATGAGCACGACAACAAATGAAGAAGTATGTAGATGAAAAATGCAAGCACTTTCAAATACCAATTGGTGATATGATGTTGGTGAAATTATAGCCTTATAAGTAGCACTTCGCGACTCTTCGAAAGAATCAAAAACTTAGTTTGAGGTATTTTGGACCATTTCCGGTGATTGAGAGAATTTAGGTCGTAGCTTATAAACTTCTTTTCCATCCATCTGTTTGTATCCATCCAATATTTCATTGTTCTTAAGTGAAGTTGTGTAAAGGGGATCATTAACAACCTTACGCGACATTACCTATTACAAATTTTGAGTTGGATGAAGTTTTCCAATTAGAAGTGGTGCTAATGACAAGAGTTATCCTTATAAATAACCAACATGAGCCGCAATATCTCATTAAACGGGAAGGCTTAGATGGGGATCAAGCTATACATGGAAAGATAATGCAGCAATGCAAATGGCCTTTCTTGAATGGACCCTTGGGGACAAGGGTTCTTTTATAGGGGAAGGTAATGTAACCACTACAAAAAAAAGTGGAAATAAAGATGGAGAAAATAAGGCAAAATTAGAAGGACGCATGGCAGAATCAGGAGGAAAGGAGGTGTAGCATAAAAAAAAAACTAATTTTAAATTGATAGATTTTGTGTAGGGTCGTGAATGAGATAAATAACAAAATATCAAGAGAGAACATCAAATTGTTATGATGTCACTCCCTTCCCTTAGTAATCTTTTTTTATGCAATTTAGTTGTGAATTTTGTTTTGATGTTTTGATTTGTTGCACTAGTTAGAAAATACCCATACACTAGCTGGTGGAATAAAAATCCATATACATCCATTATTGTGTGTTGCATCATTAGTTTTCTAAATTTTTGTTTTCACCACTGTTATAAAATAAAATACCACAAATTTAACACACCTAATAATGAACGGTACGAAAAACAAAAAAGTAAAAAAATTTAAAATGCAAAAAGAAAAATGCCATAAGGTTCATTCTCAGAGTTTAAGAAAATGAACCTAGAAAAGGAATTTGTAGCAAACCCCGTATAAATATAATTTAGGCTTAAATATACATTTGATCCCTATTTTTGTTGTTTTTATTCAATTTGGTCCCTATTTTCGTTTTGTGTTCAATTAGGTCCTCATTTTCATCAAATTTTGGTCAATTTGGTCCTTTTCACTAACGATGTTTAAATAGTTAACATTTTTGAACAGTACATGCCACGTGTTGTGAGATCCAGGAAATTTACGAAAATTAATAATTAATAGAATATAAGAAATGAGGGGTTGAGACTACCTTAGAGCACTTAATTATGTTGAAGGGACTTGGGTTCAAGACCCGAGCATGTCATTAGTTGATTTATTTTCTGCTTTATTTTGCAATTATATTGTGAATGTGACAACATGATTTAGGTTCATACGAATGGGTAAATTGAGATGAATAATGTGATTGGTTTGTTGGTTTGCATGTGTTTGAGGGGTTGGAAGGATGTGGGTTCGAATCTTGGGTTAAAGAAAATGGACTCTATACACATATTTTTGTTTTGCTAGGTGATGGAGAAATCGGAAACTATAGAAATTCCTTAAGAAAGAAAATAGGTGTCAGTTAGGTGCAGTAATCAAAAGTAATGGTCATTAAACTTAAAAATATTAAATTAATTTCGTTTTTATTTTATTTTATTTAATTTGGGCTGAATTGGTGAGAGGGAAAGAAGTGTGTGAGAAAGTAAAGAGTTAGAGAGGGTGATAACCAAGAGAAACAGAAAGGGAACTGGAATTTATGTGGTCTAGAGGGAGAGAGTGAGGAGTGAAGGGAGTTGAAGAAGATACCTTTAGAGGAGGCCTTGGACAACAAGCACCAATCGTTAAATTTCAATTTGAGCAAGGAACAATCAGGTAATGGGAGCTGTTCATATAAGTTTAACTGTGTTTTATCGTTTGAATTGATTTCATGGCTTAAATGATGAGTTTTTCCTTGCACTTCGCGTTAAATTTCGTAAATTCTAAGAAATCTGTCGGAGACTGCCTGGCGGCTAAGAGTACTCCGCCAGGCGATGCAACATTTTTGTAGTGTCTTTCTGGGTTCTGGGATAAACCGCCTGGCGACCATGAAGGACCCGCCAGGCGGCGCGCACTGGAACTGTGTAAATTGACCTGTTTTGATGTTTTTTTGTGATATGGTTGGACTGTTGTACTTATATAATTCAGATGATATGTTCATTGACGTGATTGGTTGATGTTGAACTGGTGTGCGGGAATCTGATAAATATGGGGCTGCGTATGATTGCATGGTTTCTGTGAGTTGTGGTTATATGTCAATTGAAATGTATAGGAAGCAATAATGTGTTATTTGAAACCTCAATTAGAGAACATGAAACAAATTTGTGCATGTTGATTAAATGATTGCATATGAATGATTTGTGATGAGAAATGGAATCGGGAGTTTAGGGGTGATGGAGTTCCTGTAGATGCGGGGAAATCTGGGAGTTTCTAGGTTTCTAATGCGCCGCCCAACGGTATTCTATGTATCGCCAGGCGGTATCGAGTGGCTAGCGGTGATTGGCATGCTCAATCGGATTGGCGTGTTCAATGGGAAACCGAGTAAAGCTACGGGCGTCGTGAGTAATCATTAGCATAAAAATGAGGGTGATTGTATGATGAACCACTATAAAATGAAATTGTGTTGATCTTGGAACCATATTTAAGGGGTCATGTGGGAAGCTTGAAATGAGTATCACAATAGGATATAATGTCATGGATTATTGTATGTACAGATTTACTGGTATGGGGTTTGTGCCTGGATGGAGTGTGTTATTCAACTGCTTATAGGTGTCGAATTAGTGTTGAAATAGAGTGTATGTGGATTGGTGTTGAATGTTCTAAATAAATTGTATTTTTGGACTCTGTGAAAAATGGGAATAAGGCTCTGTTGAGAGGGTGGTAACATTAGTGGGATAATGGTTGTAGAGTCATATGCATCAGTAAGGGATTGGTCATTGTTTACTTAAACTCCAAACGTAAAATTTATAAATATGTACTTTGGTTTATGTGCTATGGTTTGATGATTGTAGTATTGGAAATATCTGAAATTGGTGATTTGGATGTAAAGCTGAATGATTGCATGTGGTTGGAAGTCCTTGAAAGTGCCTAAACCAGTAGAAGAGTGTTTCTACTGGTGTGGCGCCTGGTGGTAGGACAAGCTCCGCTAGGTGATAAGCCACGAACAGGGAGGGTTGCTGGTAGGGTGGCGCCCGGCGGCAGAGGGATACCGCCAGGTGTTCGGGAACTGTCCGCCTAGCGATTCATACGAAAGTGCTAGGCGGGAGTGCAGTGACAGGGTTCCTTTGCAGATGGATTTGCATGGACGTTTTCTTTTCTTGATAGCTTGGTCAGGCATATGTTGGATTGGTTACGAGCGGGGAGGTTCGTAACGGAGATTTGAGATGCGTGATTGATGCGGGCGGGGAGGTCCGTATCTGTTGTACTCTTGTGTGGGGATACGAGCGGGTAGGTTCGTATGTTCCGTGGTCACACTTGAGGCTACTATGAGCGGGGAGGTTCATAATAGGTGTTCACGCATGTTGGACTATGAGCGGGCAGATTCGTAGAGTTGGACTACAGGCGGGGAGGTCCGTAGAGTTGGACCACGAGTGGGTAGGTTCGTGGGAGCATGATAATCCCTAAGGACCAAGGTTGTGGTTGAAGCTTTCTCATATAGGTTATGAGATTGGAAGTATATTGTGATAACACGATCACTAAACTAAAATTAACTAAGTTAGATTGGGTGAGGGCCAATTCTTATTATCTTATTGTTTATCTTGCTTTTCTTTTTCAGCTCACCCTTTCTTGTTTGTGTGTTTGTGTTTGGCGATGATCACGTGACTTGTTACGTGGGAGCAAATGTGACTTCAGGTGAGAATGCTGAAGCATAGAGACGGAGCGGGGGCGTACGATGGGAGATTTTTCCATATCTTCATTTCATGCATTTTTGTAATAGGCTTTATGACGTTTTTGTTTATTATGAACTTGTAATAAAGACGAAGTACTATAATTGGATTATCGCGATAAAAGTTTTTTTTAATTTTTCCGCGCTTGGGAACTTTATATAATGTTGGATTTCCAAGAGAAAATTCATGATTTATGTTGTATCTAGTAATATCCATCTAGGGTGTTACATGTGTCAGCTCCTGGTTTTTTTGATTTTTTTTTATTTCAAAAAATTTGTCCACGTGTCAAGTCACAATTGTGTCACGTGTCAATTTGTAGTAATATATTTTTTTTTGTTCAATTTAGTCCCTATATTCGTTAATTTTGTTCGATTTAGTCCCAAATTTTGTTAAAATAAATCAATTTTGTCCCTCTTAAATTGACACTAAATTTAATATTTTTTATACAAATTATATTAATATTTTTCAAAATTGACATTTAAATTTATTATTTTTTAAATTCAATTATAAATTATTAAATTTAATTATAAATCAAATAAAATTTTTATATTTAATTGCTAAATAGAATATAATTATTTAAAATATTATAAGAATATAGTTATTAAATTTTTTTCTAATATTTATATTCTAAAATAATTTTAAAATTGATATATAAAAATATTTTAAATATTCAAAATATTTTAGAAAAAGTAAACTAATATTTGTAAAATTAACATTTAAATATAAAATATTTTAGATTTTAATATCTAAAATGCAATAAAAATTTTAAATATTTTAAATTTAAATGTGAATTTTACAAATGTTAATATATATTTTAAAATTTTTAATAATATTTAAATAATTATATTCTATTTAACAATGGAATCTAAGAATTATATTCAATTTATAATTAAATATTATAATTTATAATTGAATTTAAAAAATAACTAATAGTAATGTCAATTTTAAAAATTAAATGGTTCTATTCTAATAAAATTTGGGACTAAATTAAACAAAACTAACAAATATAGGGACTGAATTGAACAAAAATAACGAATAACGGGACTAAATTGAACAAAAAAAATAATACAACCAAAACCTGACACGTGGCACTAACATTAACACGTGGCACAATTGTAACTTGACACGTGGACATATTTTTTGAAATTAAAAAAATTAAAAAAAGTAGGAGCTGACACGTGGCATGTACTGTTCAAAAACGTTAACTATTTAAATACCGTTAGTGAAAAGGACCAAATTGACCATAATTTGACGAAAATGAGGACCTATTTGAACATAAAATGAAAATAGAGACGAAATTGAATAGAAACAATAAAAATAGGGACCAAATGTATATTTAAACCTATAATTTACCTATGTTGAACATGTTTAAATATCCTTTGAAATATTCATTAAAAAAGAAGCAACAAAGTTACTTATCAGAGGCATTGTCCTCTTGCTCTCTACATTCCCTCGCTATTTATTTGTATGTTCTCTATTTGTTTAAAGTTAATATTTTAAAGAAAAAATGCACATAAAATCCCATCGGAAAAAAAGGCAAAGTATGTTTTTTGGGTCGAAATTTTATGTGAGTCCTATAGCATAACTATAAGATGTTATTTCAAGTAAAAAATAATAATAAAATCTCTGTTAATTTTATCTATTAAATGGTGGAGACAACATATTCACATATTGAATTAAATGATGTTTTGTTATGGTCCTATGGTTCCAATTTTATTGTTATCAAATTTTCAAATTTATTTAAATTCATAAACATAACTTTTATAAGCCTAAATTTTAAAAATAAAAGAGAATAGAATAAAATATTTATTTCTATAAATTCTTTCCTTTTCATAATTATTTTTTACAAAACACTTCCCACAAGTTTTTTATTTACGATTCTTTCTTTACTTTTTCTTCTTTATAAACAATTCTTATTTACAGACATATTTTTTAATTTAAATTTTCTTACAATATGCCTAGTTGTAAATAATTATTTCTTCAAATATTTATTTCTCTAAATTAATATATTATATACACTTCTTTTTTAATATTAATATTTCTTGTACAATTCAATAATTGCAATTGTATCATAAAATTTCCATTCTTTTATTTTTTTTCTAATATAATTTTCTTATTTACATTTTTTTTTTCAAATTTAAATATCCTTCAGATATATGAATTTACAAAAAAATACTTTATCCAATTTTTGACTTGTCTAAACAATTATATCCTACACCCTTATTTTTAAAATTAAATCTATATTATCAAATTTCATCAAAACTATTTTTTTTATTTCTACAAAAAAAAGGTATTTCCTATAAAAAATGATTTCCTTCGATATTTTCAAAGTCAAAAGGAAAAAAAAAATAAAGACATCCAGTTTGAAATTCTAGTTCATTTTTCGGTCAATCTTTGTACCCACTCACACTTTAGAGTGCAACTACTTAGTAACCAAATTCTAAATCGAAAAGTTTTCTTTGTACATAATTTACATGGTGCCATCAGGTAAAAAAAGTAAAGTATTTTATTTAGGAGAAAATTTCAAATAAGTTCCACATCATGAAAAGAGTATTTTTCTATTCAAGTGAATGTAACATTGGAAAACATAACTGTAAGATGAGATTTCAAGTAAAGTAACAAAAAAATCTATATTAATTTTGATGGGGGCAAAATATTGAATTAGATGATGTTTTGTTATGGGGACAAAAATCTACCATAGGTGCTTAAATGACCAATTTGATAATGCAATAACTGAGCTAATAATTGAGCTAATCTTGTAAGTTATGTTTGTTTATTAATCAAGAAATATGTGTAAAATCCATGTATGGTATATGTTGTAAGTTATAGATTCAGTCACTTTGAGGAGAGTACTAAACTCCAAATATGATTTATTTCATTAATAATGTGTTTGCAAATAACAAACATCATGGATAATGGTTAATTAAAATGATACAAGACAATTGATCCAAAATGATACATTTTTTGTCTTGTGGGTGGAGTTTAATGAATTTTTCTATTCCACTTAGTCATCAAGGTTGTCAAGTCCTAATTCATGAACAACGATGTTGCATTGGGAATCAATTGTCTGTGTCATGAACCCAAGGGGATTGACAAAGCGTGCCCTAGAGGCAGCACCCATGTTGTTGGTGAGGATGATCCTATCAGACTTGTTTGGCATTACCTCTTTGCATTCTCCCTCATTTGGTGAGTTTGCAACCACCACGCAGATGTCTTCCTGATGATCACCACGGACAGGGATGCGGTATAAGCCATTTGCATCAGTTGTGCTATTCTTCATATAAGTCATTGTGTTATTCTTTTCGTTGATGCATTCGAGAGTCACATTCACACCTACCAAAACATGTTCAAACATTTTTTATGCTCCGTCAATGGCTTATGATAGGGACTTAAACTTCATGATAAATTGTAACATGTATAATTGTAAATGCATGTGGGTGTTGCATGATTAGGGAAAGTTACCTGATAAGGGGAAGCTGAGTCTAGACTCAAATGCAAAGTGGCAAGGATCACAATAAATCTTTCCTACAACATAGAATTTTTCAGATATTTTGCGAGCTGATGCAGAGGAGAAGCACAAAACTGAGACAAAGAGGACAACAATAACAAATGACCTTGCCATGGTGATTATTGGATTTTTAATTTTATGGGTTATTGATGTTGTTCCCCTTGTGATTAGAGAATGAGGGTGCTATGAAATCCTTTTAT
This sequence comes from Vigna unguiculata, assembly GCF_037176805.1. Classification (NCBI taxonomy): domain Eukaryota; kingdom Viridiplantae; phylum Streptophyta; class Magnoliopsida; order Fabales; family Fabaceae; genus Vigna; species Vigna unguiculata. The sequence continues at coordinate 6,103,337 of NC_140793.1, forward strand.
AAGACATTGAATGAGATTCTCTTTTGTCTTTGTGTGGTCACTATGCCTATCCACCTTATTTGGACGATAAAAAACTATTTCAAAAAGAACTTTCCTTAATATTTGCTAACTAATTCAACCACAATTTGAGAGTCTTTATCTCGTAATTTAAGTAAACCACTAAAAAATATCGTAGGTAAAAAATAACAAAGACTTATATAAATTAATCCTCATCTATGATTTATTCATATTTGTAGGTAAAAAAATTTGAAGTATAATATCATGTAACATTATATGTTATTTTCCATCTTATTTAGTATATGTTCATATTACGATTTTAAATATATAAATACAAAAGAAAAAAAAATAACACATAATTTTCATGATTTTAATTTTAGATTTTTTTTTCTGCACGACCTTGAGTTTTTTTTAGAGAACACAAACATAGACAAAATAATTAAATAAGATTGAATAATGATATTATAACATGATAAATATATATAATTACACATCAAACTTACCCTAAGTCGTTCACATCATTAATATTTCATAAGTTTATCTCTTTCTTCATATATATATATATATATATATATATATATATATATATATATATATATATATATATATATATATATATATATATATAAACTAATAGTGAAGATTATCTAATACTAATTTCTGTTAAAAAAATTTTTGACATAGTTTTTATCTAATTAAATTCTTGTAAATATTATCTATGTAACCTTATATACAACAAGATAACTTTATATCATTTAATTGAGTACTTATAATCTTATTTATAAATAATTGAAATGATACTTTTTGACATATATTTAGTATAGCTTAATTTTTCCTAAACTTAAGAATAACACTTATCTTTAATTTATGAACAAATCAAAAACATAGTTTTTAGTGTGAATCCAATATGTACCATATATGGTCGATCAATTCTCAACCAACGGCTATACCTTAAGTCAAGAACTTGTCCATCCCCTAAAGGAAGGTCAACCATAAGCCTTAAAGCAGAATAACCCCATAAGAGGCTGGAAGGCTTGATACACCTCTTATAACCGGCTAGTTATTAGTTGTATCCAAGAGTCCAAATTGTGTACTTAACAACCCAAGTAAGACAAACACCAAAAGTAGGCAATCATATAGCAAGACACTCAACCAAAAGTTGGGAACTTGTCGGTAAACCAATAAGTATGAAACCTCTCTTCATAGACGTAAATTAGAAGAATTTGCTAAAGTTCAAGAAAAATATTTAGCACATTGGACCTCCAATGTTAGGCCCATAAAGCCTATAATTAGGCTCAAGTCCATGACCAAATCAGAGTCCACGTAAGACAATAGAATGTCAGGTAATGATCCCTAAAAATTTAGTATAAATACACGTGGACCCAAAAGGACTAGAACATAGAGGACGAATACCACTTTTGATAATTGACATTATCATGTTTTTATTTTATTTATTTTTATATCTTATTTTTATTTTATTTTTGGATTTTATTTAATATTTCAGGTTTTATTGAATAAAAGTGGAAAATATAAATGTGTGGATTATAATATGCAAATAAAGGGAAATCTCAGAGATGTGGGAAGATTATCAACATAATGAGTGGAATATGGAATAGTCAAAGCTTATCAACAATTTCAAATATCCACAAAGTTGGTTACTCAAATTATAAGTCAGGATAACTGAAGAATAATTCAAAGATATGGAATATCCAAAGATTAAAAGATATATATTAAGAATTATCTCTTACAATTTATTCAAGTATCAAATCAAATATAAATTTTAGGCCTACTCCAATTATGAAAGTCTATAAATTGAGGGCCTGACATAGGCCGAACACACATTTGGAGAGAAAGAAACTTGATATCTCTACACTTGAAGGTAGAAGGTCATTCTGAACGTTGGAGGCATTCAATTTCAACATCAGTCTTGTATTCAATATGTCTAGGAGTAGCTAACTCCCTCATTCATGAGGATTGTGTGTAATATATTCTTACTTCTCTATGAATTCCACTAATCAATATAACTCTTTTCTATCACTCTTGTATTCTTAATGCGAACTCCTAATAAGGAAAGGTCTAAGACATTAGGGTCCTTATTGAAGTTTACATTTGCTGCTAAGACATTAGGGCTTGTTACATAAGTTTGCACAGTTTTCAGAAAACTGCGTTTTCTGGTTCGTTAACCGTCTGATTTATGTGAAATTTTGACAGGTGATCCATAACATATTGTTCTTTTCTTTGAACGGTGGAGATTTGAATTGGATATCTGTAGTTGGAGATATAAGTCACTCATGATTGGTTGTTTGAATTCCCTAAGAGTATGATTAGTAATGGATGCTTAATTGTGCTTAAGTGCTGGTATGACCTTGATTGGTGAATATATATATATATATATATGTGTGTGTGTGTGTGTGTGTGTGTGTGTGTGATTGATGAATATGTTTCTGGTAGTGCTTGTTGAGCCATGTTGAATATATAAATCTATTTATGTTAGCTCGAATATATAATGTTCTAAGTGTGTGAAAAAGGCCACTATTGATTATATCACTATGACTGAGTGTTGCATGATCAGGATGGGTTTTGGGAGAGTATGGGAACATGATAATCATGTTAGTTTTGAAATGGTTGAAAAGCTAAGAAGGGGGGTGGGGGTTGAATTGGCTAGTTAAAAATTTAAGCTATCTTTGTAAGCTAAAAACCACCTTTAATTGAATCAAATAGATCACCAAGTTAGCATGCAAACAGTACTGAACTTTACACTTTCAATCAATCAAAAAAAAGAGTTAACAAATTGATTTTACTGAACAGATTATGTTCTGGTATAATCAATCAATTGAAACAGAAAAACAGTCGACTGAAATACTGGGAAAAATGCATAAATGCGAATTTGAATCTTAAACCAGAAACAATGCTCAAGAATGATCAAGACCAGTTCCAAATGATTATACAAACATGTTCAATGTTGTAGGTCCCATGAAAACATGTAAGAACATGAAAAAGATGATTAAAGCACAAGTTCTTTAAACATTAAAATGAAAATGCAAGAGAGAAAGGTTAGAGAAGAGAGGACACCACGAATTATTATACTGGTTCACTCCAACTTGAGCTACATCCAATTTGTCAAGGCAACCTTAGCTTGACTTTGCACTATTTCAAAAGTTTTACAAAGTATCCACCCTTACACTTCTAAAATATGCAAAAACACCACAAAAGACTCTTGAATCACACAAGAATCACACCAGCACAACAAGAACCCTCTTGCAGACCTGGAAAACCACCAAGCACACACACAAAGCTTGAGAAAGATCAAACCTTAGTGGTAGCACAACCTTGCCTACCACAAACCACTTTCTCCAAGCTTCAAACCAAGCCAAAAGCTCCAAGAATTGATCCAAAATCAATCTTCAACAGCTGCAACACATATGATCACGAAGGAGAGAGTTTCCACAAGTTTCCAGAACAAATTCGTGCTCTAAAATGATCAACATACCTCTCTTTTGAAAATTACAGCTTTTATAGTCAAACTGTTACGAAATTCAACAGGTTGATTTTCAAATCAATCGGTTGATTGAAAATCAACCTGTTGATTTCACTTGACTTAAGTGAAATTAGTCGATTAAAAACTAAATCAACTGATTGAATTTGTTGCAGTTTAAGACTACTGCAGCCAACCTTTTAACCTGTTGAAAAACCATTCAACAGACTAAAAGAGACATTTTAACCTATTGAAAAACCATTCAACAGATTAAAAGACACACCTAAGACCAAAAACATCTAATTAATGTTATAAGGTCTACAACATGAATTACAAACTTAAAGTACACTTTCTAAATGATATAACTACATGGAGAGCACACGTTCCAGCCTTGATCAACATGGTTATCATCAAATCACATTTTCTTCATCAATGTATGCTTCATTCCATTGATAATGGATTCAAGATAGTTCAAAAGAGCTTCATTCAATCTTCATCAAATCTTCAAGCAAACCACCTTGGCTTCTCATGTTAACAATCTTCCTCTAATTTGATGAAGCCAACCTCTATTTGCTTTCATCTATCTTCTTCTATCTTTCATTGCAAATGCTTCCATTTGTTGGATACCAATTGATGAAGTGATACCTTAGCTTGAAGCTTGTGAAACTGAAAAGCATTTACAGTAGCAATACACACAAGCTAGCAAGTATACAAATGTGATCATGCTCCCCCTATCAATAATATGGGTTCAAATTCAGATTTGATTATTGATTCCAATTTCAATGCTTAGTTTAATGTGATCAATTATCCATTTTCCATTTTTTCTAATTTTTCTCCCCTTTTGGATTCATCAAACAGAACAAATGCATAAAGATAACAAGCATTGCATATCATTTGATTAATACTAGAAGGGAATACAACCAATAGAAACTGAAAACAGAAAATAGATGCATAAAGCTGATACAATCAGCAGACTAAAATGAAAAACAACCAACTGAAACAACCAGAACTCAAACTAAAAAATCACAAACACAAGGATGCAATGCATGATCCTAAACAACCACCACACTCAGTCATCCTGAGGATCATTTTTGGTCTGGAATGAGTGGAGCATATCATGAATGTCATGGATTTGGCCATCCAATGCATTGAATCTCTCATTGCAAAAGTTGTGATGTTCATGTTGAGACACATTGAGCTCATGCAGCTGGTTCAGCACCATCCTCTCAAAATGTGAGTACACAAGGCCTCTATCCTCTAGAGGATTGTAGGGAATCAAGTCTATGGGTCCAGCAGTTGGTTCTTCCTCTTGATTTGCACCACTTGGACCAGCTTCACGGTCATGTGCACCACCAATAACTCCAGCAGTTGTCCATCCATTTTCCACCTTGATAAAGCCAATTTTGTGCAGATTTTGGTTGGAGGTATGGTTCAATAGTCCAGTTGACTCGTCTAGCTCATCCTCTACATCAATACCAAAGTATTCAATGAATTTAGACACCAAAACCACATATGGAAGCCTAAAATTCGTGAGCCTCTTGGCCTTGAGCGTGTGATCATGAAACACATAGATCCAATCCACTTGAATGTTGTATTGAATGCAGTACATGAGTATCAAATCTCCCTCATTTAATGTTGAATGGTTGCTACAACGTGGAACAAGGATTTTTATGACAATCATACCAAGTAACCTTTGATCCATCTCGAGACCACCAACATGGAAGTGTTTGATTTCAGCAATAGGATTTCTCAAGGATTGGCCATAGTATTGCATCTTGTTGAATTCAGGAACAACCCTAGTTTCACCTTTCCTCACTTGCACACCTCTTGATTTGAGTCCAACCACATCTTTCCAAGCTCTCTTGTTGATCTCCATTTGAACACCCTTGATGCTAGACAGTAGGACATCATTTTTGAACTCCAAGTTGTTGAAAAACACCTTCACCAAGTCTGGATAGATTTTCCCTAAAAGTTCAAGGAAAAACTTAAACTTTTGATGCATTAGTTGTTGGAATAGGCTCTCAAAGCCTTCACCTCTTAGCCAAGAGAACCTAAACACCTTAGGAATGCTAATCTGCTTCCTATTAATCTCAATGAGGAACACTTGAATGTTGTCCTCATGATCCTCAAACCATGCTTCAATTCTTCCATGGATTTCATGATTTGGAGACCTTGGGGTAGGAGGAGTGGAGTGCTCATCATCAGATTGGATAGCTCTTTGGGAACGACGAGGCATGACGAGTGTTGGTATGGCTGTTTCTAAGAGATGTATGATGAAAATGCAGCAATACAAGTGCAATATTTATAATTCAACAAGCTGATTTTCAGAAACAGTTGATTAAATGGTGCAGATTTTTCTAATTAATTCGTTTTAGGTTACCCAAATTAGTTTAATGCAGTCCAAAGCAGTATCTCATGCATTCATGATATTTTCAATGTGTTTTTATGAGTGAATCAATCAGTTCAGATCATGTGAGCTGCATGCACATTGGAATTGTACTATAGAATGCTTTTTGGTCAAACAAATCTATAAAAGTAACACATGGCTGATGAAATGGGCAGTTAGGAGCATATAGTACCTGACAAAAAGATGCTTTCTTTGACTAGGCCAGCTTAACAATTCAATTCGTGAGTAAATTTACAGTTTAAGTAAAATCAACACGTTGAAAAATATAATCAGTCGACTAAAACAACATCAGAGCATCAGAGATTAAAAACAGAATTTGGTTAAGTGAAATCAGTTGACTGATTTTGAAAATCAGTCAATTGAAAATCGTGAAATTGAACTTCATTTTTCCAGATTCAGTTTTAATGAAATCAACATACTGAATTGTGAAAATAGTAGATTAAAAATCATAGTAGATCGATTTTTCATCATTTAATGGTAGTTAAAGTGAAATAAACATCTTGAAAAAAGAATCAACAGGTTGACAAATCCTGAATTGTGCAAACAGAGGCAAATTTAAGTGAAATCAACACGTTGAAATGCAAAATCAATAGGTTGAATATGACAGTTTTCAACTTTTGCATACAACAACAGATTGTTATGAAACCAATGCATGAGTACATAAGATTAACATGCTACAAACACAACAGACCACATTCATGATGTCTAAAATGCCTAGTTCAGTTTTTAGTTTGTTAAACCTATCTCTAGCCAATGGTTTTGTAAACAAATCCGCCAATTGATTTTCAGTTTTAACAAATTTGATTTCCCAATCTCCCTTTTAAACATGATCACGAATGAAATGATGCCTAATCTCTATATGCTTGGTTTTAGAATGTTGTATTGGATTCTTGGTTAAGTTGATTGCACTAGTGTTATCACAATACAAAGGTACCTTGCTTAGCCTTACACCATAGTCCAAAAGTTAATGTTTCAACCATATGATTTGTGCACAGCCATGTCCAGCAGCAATATATTCAGCTTCAACTGTGGAAAGTGCCACACAAGCTTGCTTTTTGCTATTCCATGAGATTAGACTTGATCCAAGCAAATGGCAAGTACCATTTGTTCTTTTCCTATCCAATTTGCACCCTACATAGTCCAAATCTGAAAAGCCACTAAGATTTATGTTAGAATCACATGGATACCATAAACCAACATTGGTTGTTCGTTTGAGGTACTTTAGAATCCTTTTTACAGCCTTAAAGTGTGATTCCTTTGGATTTGCTTGAAACCTAGCACATAAGCATACTCCAAACTGAATGTCTGGCCTACTTGCTGTAAGATAGAGCAAAGACCCAATCAAGCCTCTATATTTGGTTGAATCCATTGGTTGGCCAGCCTCATCTGCATCCATAAGACAATTTGTTGCAATTGGAGTGGCAGCTTCCTTGCAATCCTCCATTTTGAACTTTTTCAACAAGTCAAAACAATGTTTTGATTGATTTAAAAATGTTCCATGCTTTAGTTGCTTGACTTGCAGTCCTAGAAAGTAGGTAAGCTCACCCATCATGGACATCTCAAATTCTCCCTGCATAGCTGCAACAAACTCTTCACACAATGTGTTGTTATTTGAACCAAAGATGATATCATCAACATACACTTGAACAAGTATAACATCATTATCCTGTTTTCTAATGAAGAGTGTTTTATCCACTGCACCTCTAGCATAACCTTTTGATAAGAGAAAATTGCTTATCCTTTCATACCATTGCCTTGGTGCTTGTTTCAAACCATATAAGGCCTTTTTTAATTTGAAAACGTGGTTAGGATAAAGATGATCCTCAAATCCAAGAGGTTGTGATACATACACTTCTTCATTTAGGAAACCATTCAAGAATGCACTTTTCACATCCATTTGATGCAATTTAAAGTTACACATGCAAGCATATGCTAAGAGTAATCTCATAGCTTCTAACCTAGCTACATGTGCATAAGTTTCATCAAAATCAATGCCTTCTTCTTGATTATAACCTTTAGCAACTAGTCTAGCTTTGTTTCTTACAATATTACCATCTTCATCCATTTTGTTTCTAAAAACCCATTTGGTTCCAATTATATTCATATAATTAGTTTTAGGCACTAGAAATCACACATCATTTCTTGTGAATTGATTGAGTTCATCTTGCATAGCCACAATCCAATTACTATCATTCAAAGCATCATTCACATTCTTAGGTTCAATTTGAGATACAAAAGCAACATGTTCACAAAATACAATCCTATGTCTAGTAGATACTCCCTGTTTGATATCACCTATAATGTTGTCCTTTGATAAACCTCTAGGCTGGATCTAATCCTTGGGCAAGTTGTTGTCTACAGCTTTTTTAGTCGACTGTTTTGCCTTTTCAGCTGATTGATTTCCTGCAACAGTAGACTTTTTTGCAGTAGAAATTTGTTTCTGCAGTAGATCTTCTTCATCTGCATTCTTTGACATTTGATCTTGCAACTTTGGGTTAGTTTCATCAAATACAACATGCATAGACTCTTCAACAGTCACCAATCTCTTATTATAGACTCTATATGCATGACTTTATGTAGCATAGCCTAGAAAAACACCTTCATTTGCTTTTGCATCAAATTTGCAAGACTTTCTTTGCCATTATTTAAGATGAAGCACTTACATCCAAATACTTTTAGGTGACTTAAAACAGGCCTCCTCCCTTTGAAAAACTCATAGGGGGTTTTCTTCAAAATTGGCCTAATCAACACTCTATTTAAAATATAGCAAGCAGTGTTGACTGCATCAGCCCAAAAGTACTTAGGTAGTGAGTTTTCATTCAACATAATTCTAGCTAGTTCCTCAAGTGACCTGTTTTTCCTTTCAACAACACCATTTTGTTGTGGGGTTCTTGGTGCAGAAAAATTATGGTTAATGTCATGCTTTTCACAAAAGTGTTCAAACTTTTCATTTTGGAATTCCCCACCATGGTCACTTCGAATAGACACTATCTTGGAACCCTTTTCATTTTCAAGCATCTTGGCAAGTCTTTTGAAAACATGAAAAGTGTCATTTTTGGCAGCTAAGAACAAAGTCCATGTGTACCTAGAGAAATCATCAACAATGACTAATTCATAAAGATTGCCACCAAAGCTCATGGTTCGAGATGGACCAAATAGATCCATGTGAAGCATCTCTAAAGGTCTTTCAGTTGAAACAACATTTTTGGATTTAAAAGAGACTTTAGTTTGCTTTCCTTTTTGACATGCTTCACACACTCTATCCTTCTCAAACTTGAGTTTTGGTAGTCCTTCAACCAGCTGTTTTCTATTCAGCCGATTGAAATGCTGCATGTGTATGTGACAAAGTCTTCTATGCCATAAACAAGTATCATCCTCTTTTGTAAGCAAACAATGGATGCTAAATGATGCATGATGTAGGTTAAGTAGATATATATTATTGACTCTTTTGTCTATCAAAACAATACTACCATGTGCATCATATATCAAACAACTATTTGGTTCGAACATAACTTTAAAGCCTTTATCACATAGTTGACTTATACTTATCAAGTTGTGTTTAAGTCCTTCAACCAGCAGCACATTATTGAGGTTGAAAGAGGATCCATTGCCTATGACTCCATTTCTAAGGATTCTTCCTTTGTTGTTGTCTCCATAGGTTATAAACCTTTCCTTCTTCAACTCCAACTTTGCAAATTTTGTTTTATCTCCTATCATATGTCTCGAATAGCCACTACCAAGGTACCACAAATCTCTCTTATCACCTTTCATGACCTGCAAAACATATTTGGATTATATGGTACCCTTTGATAGGTTAGGTCCATCATGGTTATGCCTTTCTAGATCCTTTTGGGATCCATTTCATAATCCCTTTAGGAACATCATATTTTGTAGCATGACAATTCTTAATAACATTACCTTTTTGCATACAGTAGTTGCATGAAATGAATGACATGTCACTTGGCATACTTTTTGAAAAGAAACTAGAGAACTTCTTGGTTTTCTTTTGAAAAGAAGGATTGAAACCAAGTCAGCTTTGCCAAACACACAGTTTTGAAAACCAAGAACAGCCTCTAAGTTTGCTTCCCTCTTGTGAACCTTGCACAAGTCTTTATAAGGTATTTCACTTGATTTTTCAAAATTGTGCAGTTTTCACAGGGTTTTTCAGCCGGTTGATTTCTAAAACAGTCAATTGAATTACTGTAAATTATTTCTAAATGCTCAAAATCAGTTTTTAAATCAGTCATTTCTTTTTCCAGTTGGCTAACTTTGTTTTCCAGCCAGTTGTTTAAGCCTTTCAACCGATTGTTTAATGCAGAAATCTTGTTTGCTTCATTATGCAATTCTTCAAAATCATGCAACAATTGATTATAGTCATTTATGTCTAGGGAACTTACTTGACTTGAGGAGGATGAGTCATAACCTGCCATGAGACACAAGTTGGCTTCTTCACTCTCATCTTGTTAGAAGCTACTTGTTGTTGAATCATCATTGTCCTCCCATGTAATGTAAGCACGTTTATCCTTTGGCTTCTTCTCTTTTTTCCTATCAACACTCTTCTCCTTTTCTTTGTTAGCATTTGGACATTCAATTTTGATATGTCCTTGTTTTCACAGTTATAACATGTAAAATTAGAAGAGTTTGAATCATTGTGTATGGAAGTATACCTCTTGGGATTACCTTTGATACCTTTTCTTTTGAGATACTTACCAAACCTCTTGACAAGGTGATTCAAGTTCTCATTGTCACTTGATTCAGCCACCTCATCCTCGAGTTCTTCATTCTTCTTGGTGCTAGTCTTCAAGGCTATGTTCTTAATCTTTTTCTCACTTGACTCAAGCTCATTAAGCCTTTGCATCTCAATCTCATGCTCCCTAAGCTTACAAAACAATGCAGTTGTAGTCAAAGTGGATAGATCTCTTATTTCTGAGATGGTCGTGACCTTTGGTTGCCAAGATCTATCAAGACACTTTAGCACCTTGATGTTTAACTTTTCCTTGTCAAATTCCTTACCCAAACCTATGAGATGGTTGACTATGTGAGTGAATCTCTTTTGCACATCCGCTATGGATTCTCCTTGTTTCATCTTGAATAGCTCATACTTTTGAATCAAGGCATGCTTTCTTTCTCTCTTAACATCATTGGTTCCTTCATGAGTCACTTCAAGAACCTCCCACATTTCCTTGGCACTCTTGCATTGTGAAACACGAAAAAACTCATCCATGTTGAGAGATGAAGTGAGGATATTCTTTGCATTGCAATCATATTGGGCTCTCCTCCTTTCTTCCTCATTACATTGAGTCCATGGCTTATTAACCTGCACATCATCAACAATATGCTTAGGAGTATATGGTCCATTTATGATTGCATCCCATATCCATTGATATATTGACTCAATAAATATTTTCATCCTAATTTTCCAAAATTGGTAATTAACGCCACTAAACATAGGGGGTTTATGAATTGAGGCACCTTCACCAAAGGGTAACTTGTTTTCAGCCATTTCAGGTAGTCCAAAAAAGATTTAGGACCTTACTTGATCAAATTTCAAGTACCTTGCTCTAGATACCAATTGTTAGTTTTGAAATGGTTGAAAAGCCAAGAGGGGGGTTGAATTGGCAAGTTAAAAATTTAGGCTATCTTTGCAAGCTAAAAACCACCTTTAATTGAATCAAATAGATCACCAAGTTAGGATGCAAATAGTACTGAACTGTACACTTTCAATCGATAAAAAAAAAGAGTTAACAGATTGATTTTACTAAACAAATTATGTTCTGGTATATAATTAATCGATTGAAACAGAAAAACAGTCGACTGAAATACTGGAAAAAATGCAGAAATGCAAATTTCAATTTTAAACCAGAAACAATGCTCAAGAATGATCAAGACCAGTTCCAAATGATTATACAAACATGTTCAATGTTGTAGATGCCATGAAAACATGCAAGAACATGAAAAAGATTATTAAAGCACAAGTTCTTTAATCATTAAAATGAAAATGCAAGAAAGAAAGGTTAGAGAAGAGAGGACACCACGAATTTTTATACTAGTTCACTCAAACTTGAGCTATATCCAATTTTTTAAGGCAACCTTAGCTTAACTTTGCACTATTTCAAAAGTTTTACAAAGTATTCACCCTTACACTTCTAAAATATGCAAAAACACCACAAAAGACTCTTGAATCACACAAGAATCAGACCAGCACAGCAAGAACCCTCTTGCAGACCTAGAAAACCACCAAGCACACACACAAAGCTTGAGAAAGATCAAACCTTAGTGGTAGCACAACCTTGCCTACCACAAACCACTTTCTCCAAGCTTCAAACCAAGTCAAAAGCTCCAAGAATTGATCCAAGATCAATCTTCAACAGCTGAAACACATATGATCACGAAGGAGAGAGTTTCCACAAGTTTCCAGAATAAATTCGTGCTCTAAAATGATCAACATACCTCTCTTTCAAAAATTACAGCTTTTATAGTCAAACTGTTACGAAATTCAACAGGTTGATTTCACTTGACTTAAGTGAAATCAGTCGATTAAAAACTAAATCAACTGATTGAATTTGTTGCAGTTTAAGACTACTGCAGCCAACCTTTTAACCTGTTGAAAAATCATTCAACAGACTAAAAGAGACATTTTAACCTGTTGAAAAACCATTCAACAGATTAAAAGACACACCTAAGACCAAAAACATCTAATTAATGCTATAAGGTCTAAAACATGCATTACAAACTTAAAGTACACTTTCTAATGATATAACTACATGGAGAGCACACGTTTCAACCTTGATCAACATGGTTATCATCAAATCACCTTTCCTTCATCAATGTAGGCTTCATTCCAATGATAATGGATTCAAGATAGTTCAAAAGTGCTTCATTCAATCTTCATCAAATCTTCAAGAAGCAAACCACCTTGGCTTCTCATGTGAACAAATCATGCTTTGAATCTAATGGAATTTCGGGGGCATGCGAAACTATTAAATAACTTTGATTGTGGCTTGTGTGGTGTATGTGAATGGTATGGATGCAAAGAGTTGGGAAAATGAGAAGGGGAAAATATTGTGTGAGTTGGATTGGACTATGATTTTTTTTTAAGGAGCACGAGTGTGTCTACTATTTAAATTGGTTCCATGAATATGAGTGATGGTTTGCGAAATGCATGTTTAATATGCAATATTTATGTACAAGTATGTTAAAGTTATTTAAGTTAAGACTATGCATTTGAGTCATGTGATTTATGGAAGTGTATATATATATATATATATATATATATATATATATGATTATGAATATGTGTAATTGTAAGAGTAGGATTGAATGTAACCTATTTGGGGTGCTAAACCAGCAACGGGTCATTACTGGTATAGCGCCTAGCAGCACCGTGGTGGCCGCCGAGCAATAGAAGTACCAGGGATGTCCTTGGAGTGCGTGGCACCTAGCAGTGAGGAGTCAACCATCAAATGATAACCATTAAGATAGTGGCTCTATTTATGTTTGGCACCTGGCGACGAGAGTGTTTCGCCAAGTGGTGTAGAGAGCAATGGGTTCTGTTGGTCTGTGTTTTGCGTGTTTGTGATGTTAGGCTTGGACCAGGAGATGCTTGACTATGTCATAAGCGGAGAGGTTCATGGCTTGTGGTGAATACGTGATAATATGAGCGGGGATGTTCATATTATGATGCTCTCGTGTGAGGATACGAGCGAGGAGGTTCGTATGTTCCATGCTCACACTTGAGGGCTGCTGCAAGCGGGGAGGTTCGTAGCTATTGGATCACGTGCATTAGACTACGGGTAGGAAATTCTGTAGAGTTGGACTACGAGCGAAGAGGTTCGTAGAGACAGAACCACAAGCAGATAGGTTCATGGAAGCATATATATCCTAGGTCCATGGTCAAGTATTGGTATGGTGTGCTTGGAATAATAGTTTCAGGTGCATAATGAGACTTAGAGTTTTACACGACTTGTGACTTGTTTGTTTGGATGCGCGTGGTCTATGAGGCTTTGGGTGATACCTTAAGGATGGACTTTACATTCCTTGAGTTGTGGCTCGGAATGGTATCCCTTGAGTTGTGGCTTGGAATGACATCTCTTGAGTTGTGGCTCAGGATAGCAGATGAACACGAGGAATCCTTGAGTTATGGCTCGGATTGGCGAGTGTTGCCGGTGTGAGTGTACGAGTTGTGGCTCGTATAGATGAGTCCATAAAGATTGCCCTCCTCGGTATTTAGCCAACGAGTTTGATAGTCTTGGGACATTATGAACTATGTTTCGTATTGGGAACTCCACCTGGCGTTGCAGAGTGTGGTCCGTAGTAGGTTTCCCGTTTGTGTTATATAAGTTGTGGCTTGTAGGTGGTGGCAGCAAATGGTATCTTGAGGTTATCATCTAAAGACGTAGAACATGATAACATGGTGGTGATCATGTGGTGTTGAACAAAAGGATAGAGTTCCTTTGATGAGTGTATGCATATATTTTTGAATTGTATATATGTTTATATATTAGCTCACCTTATCTGCTTGTGTTTGGCGATGATCATGTAATTCGTTACATGGAGCAAAGGATGTTGCAGGTGGTGTTAGTGAGGCACAACGACAGAATGGGGTTGCTTAGGGATTTTATTTTATTGTTGATTTTGTTATCGTTGATTTTGTTCATATTGTAATCGAATTTAATTTATTAGTTTTGGAAATGTAAAAACATGGAATTTAATTTACAGTTATTATTTTGACTCTTAATGAGAATTTTAAATATTTCTCGCGTTTTTGGGAAAGACGTTATAATAAATGTGGTTTATCTTTCAATATTGATTTCTTTTTATTTAAATTAGTAATATCCGACCGGGATGTTACATCTAGACAAGAGACCACCATTAAGAGGGACGATAAATTACATATAAAGAGGATTAGCAGGATGAGAGGAATCGTCATCGGCCACAAAGTGACACCTACAAGTCATATAGTCGAATAAAGTCATATCACGAGCTTATCGAAGAAGGAGAATGTCGTTTATCATATTTACAGATGTTGATCAAGACGACCCAATGGTGATCACCATTGAAATAAAAAGTTCTACAATCAAGAAAGTTCTCATCGATCAAGGTAGTTTAGTAAACATTATCTACTTGAAAACATACAAGAAGTTGCAACTACTACAAGAAGCAATGGTGTCGTACGACGAGCATATATATGGATTCTCGTGGGAAAATGTATGTACAAAAGGGTACATAGATTTGCACACAATATTTCGTGAGGGCAACCTGACGAAGACAATACATATCTGGTGTGGTGTCCACCCCTCACCTCGCAATGAAATTCCCATCAACATCCAAAGACATCATCACCATACATGAAGATCAAAAGTTAGCCAGAGAATGTTACATAGCCAACTTACGACACTCGAGCCATGTCTTGGCAACTAACAATGTAAAACGTGCACTGGCAATGGAACCACCTTGATTGGAGAAAATATAAACCCTTAGGACTTTCCTTTCCCAGATGAGAGAGACGAAGGACCGAATAGAACCGATGAGAGAGACGAAGGACTTTCCTTTCCCAGAAGGACAAACTTTCCTTTCCCAGATAAAACGTGCATGAATAGAATCGATGAGAGAGACAAAGGACTTTCCTTTCCCAGAAGGACAAACTTTGAAGGTAGGGTCCACATTGTATAAAAAAGGCGAAGCAATGGTAGGCTAAGCCCTAACCTAGAACACAGACTTGCTCGCTTGGATAGCCGCGGACCTCCTCGATCTTAGCCTAAAAATTACTTCACACAAGCTATCAATTTTCCATGAGGATCTTCTTGTATCGCAAAAGAAGAGAAAATGAGGGTAGAGAGGCGACATGTGGCAAAGGTTGATGCCGTTAAATTCTTAGACATCGACTTTGTCAAAGAAGCCCACTACACGACTTAGCTCACGAACGTTGTGCTCATAAAGAAATCTAGTGAAAATTAGGAATGTGCATGGATTACAATGATCTGAACAAGGCATGCCCTAAGGATGCCTACCCTTTACCGATCATATACCGACTTGTTGACGGAGCCAACGACCATAGCATTCTATGTTTCCTAGATGCCTATTCCAACTATTACCATATCCTAGTGGTAGAATCAGACATGCTTAAAATAGTCTTTATCACAAAGGAAGCTAACTACTACAAGGTGATGTCATGTGGCCTTAAGAACGTCAGAGCTACTTATCAACGATTAATGGATAAGGTTTTTGGACACCTTATTGGTGCAAGTGTAGAAATATATGTGGATGACATGGTGGTCATATCTCCCACTCCAATACAACATTCCTAAGATTTAGCCGAAGTGTCTGCGGTCCTAAGAGCTTATAATATGTGCCTTAACCCATAAAATTGTCTTTGGGGTGGATAGTGACAAATTTGTAGGATTTATGCTAACTCAAAAGGGAATCGAAGCAAACCCTGAAAAATGTCGAGCAATCATTGAGATGAGGGGTCCTAGAAACATCAAGGAGGTACAACGCCTCATAGGGCGACTAACGACAATATCACCGTTCCTACCATATTTAGCAAGCAAGTTGCTAAAAAAGTCATTTGTCTTTACCTTAGAGTAAAATGTCAAGAAGGATTTGATCAGGTGAAGTAGATGCTTACATACCCTCTTGTATTGTGCAAACCAGATACCATTATTCCCCTACTTGTATGCATCACTACAATTGAGCACATAGTTAGTGCGACCCTTGTCCAAGAAAATGAAGCAAAACAAGAACTAATGTACTTCGTCAACAGAACCCTGCAAGAACAAGAAACCTGGTAACAAATGGTCGAAAAGGCTACCCTTTCCCTTGTCCCCATGGCTAGAAGATTGAAACCATATTTCCATAATCATCATGTCATAATTTAAACTAACTACCCTATATAGAAGATATTGTAAAAACTTGATTTGCTAAGAAGGATATCATCTTGGTTTGTGGAGCTATCGAAGTTTAATATTTGAACCTAACAAATCGATAAGCTCATTGCTTGGATAATTTTGCCAACGAACTACAAGGCAAACACATGCCAGAAGAAGAGTGATGGACATTATACGTTGATGGGTCATCAAACCCAAAAGGAAGAACAACCAGAATGGTGCAAGAAGAACCTAATCATGTGTGGATAAAAAAGTCTCTACACATTGGTTTTAAAACGTCAAAATAACCAAGCGGAGTATGAAGCCATCCTAGCCGGGTTGACATTAGCCAAAGAAGTAGGAGCTTGAAGATTGTTGTGTTGGACAAACTCTCGACTTATTGTGAGTCATTTAAAAAATGAATACTAGGTCAAAGACCTCCTTTTGCTTCAGTACTACCATCTAGTTCACAGTATTATGAGCGACTTTGACGAGATAAAAGTAGAGTGTGTATTGTAACGTCCTAGCCGAAAATTACATATTTGCAAATTAAAATAAGAAAATAATAATAATAAACTGCATTTATTACTAAGTACTTTCCCAAAAACGCAGGAAATTTAAAACTTTATTTCAATGCACCAATTATAAAATCTATACGACTTTCAATTATTACAAATATAAATCGTTCATAATATCCATTACAAAATAGTCCATAAACATTATTAAGTAAATCTCCCCGGTTGGGCCCACTCTGTGACTAAGCATCCACTTGCTCACCTGCATCAACATCTACTCCCATGTAACAAGTTGCATGATCATCGCCAAACACACACAGATAGGGTGAGCTCAAGTACAATAAAATTACAACACAAAGTAATAAAGCAATTCAAAACAATGACTCGTGTTAACACCCCAATCCTCAATCCTCAACTTCCAAACCTTCTGTTGGATGCCTCTTGATTCTATACCCTTTGATGATTACATTGATCGATCTTTGTTGCCACGAGTGTCTACTCGCCCCTCTGACTACAGGCCACGACCTAATAGTCCACACGTGGGAATAAATTTGTCACGACCACAATCCGCAACACCAAGTGAGTTCCCCAACACAAACCACAGTTCGTATTTGTCCCTAGACTACCAAACTCAATCAATTTCATTGAAGATGGGAATCTTTCGAAACCCCGTCGTACATGCCACGATCTTGCACACTCCACTGGACTTCCGAAACCTCTAGGCTACAACCTCGAGTGGCCACGTGTTACCCCAATACAAGTTACACTCGTAATTTGGCCCCTAACAAAGCATCACATCATGACCTCCATCCAAAGCTGTGTAGAAATCATCCTCGCAATATAACTCTACACCCAAAACCTCTTGGTGCAACACTCATGTCGTTAGGGATAATGCACTCCAGACCTCCTATTTTGTAGCTCTCGCCTGGCAGTTTAATCCACACCGTCAAGAGCTACACCAGTAACTCAGATGTACTGGTTTATGCACTCTCAAACACAGGTTCTAATGAACCAACATTTAAGGCACACAATCCATATTACAATAACACATATTCATTTCTTATAACATGACTCAAAATGCAACATCGCCCTCCAATACGTTAATCATAATTGCACCAATATATATTCACTAACTAAAACCATATAGATATTTAATAAAAGAAAAAAAACACAAGCGGAGCATGGATACTGTTACCACATCATATTCGTATAAGAAAAGAAGAACATAAAATGGTTTCATGTGGGACCCGCGACCAAGAGAAAAAATTTAAGAAACTTAGCATTTTTTTTTACCAACCAATAATCTTTTAGTACACCATATACGTATAAGAAAAAAAGAAACCAAAAATGCTTTGTGTGGGACCCGCGTCCAATAGAAAAAGTTAATGAAATTTTGCCTACATTTCTTCACCAACCAATAAGCTTTTAGTAAACCATGTACGTATAAGAAAAAAAAGAAACCAAAATGCTTTATGTGGAACCCGCGGTCAAGAGAAAAAGTTAATGAAACTTTGCATACATTTCTTCATCAACCAATAAGCTTTTATGTAGTTGAATAAAAGTTAAACATTAGCAACACACACATCCATTGACCCTGACGCTAACTAGAAAAAAAAATTGCATGGACCAAAACAATTGAAGAAAAAGGTTCCACCACTTACGTTCCCAACATTGCCACAAAAATAATACCCCTACATGCTAAGGATTTCTACAACACAAAACTAACCAAAATCCTATTAACTTGAAACCCCATCCTCATAGCCTTTATATTGGGAGCATGAACCAATGATTGTCTTCCACCAAGCTAAAGTTAAACAACCAACACAAATCTAAAAGAAAGTGAAACATATGATAATTAAACTCCCGTGAATGAACCATTGTCAATGTATGGAAAAAGGAAGAAAAGCATGACCACCCAAAAACAACCTTGCATTTAACAACCACTATGGTAGAGTAAATAAAACAAGGACTGCAAAAAACATGACTCTTGCTACCCCTGCACGGTTTTATCATACAAAGACACAATATCTAATGTAATTGTTGAAACTCGAACGAACAACTCACGCCCATGCACGCCAGCACGCAATTCCAGCAACAAGCCAAAAAAACACAACGACCCTACACTCTTTAATGTTCCCCCATGGCCCCACATTGAGAAAGAAAAGGCAAGAAAAATTAAATAAACCAATTTAAACTATGGTTGCACCACAAACTATAGTAGTGTGAATGAACCAAGATAAACTTTACGTGAGATTCTAACACAGAAACGCGAATAACCAAAGGAAACAATAAAGCTATCCCAACAGGTTTAAGGAGAACCCATTACCCCACATGTAAGGATGTTACGTACCCCATAACCAAAGAAAAGCATCATATGAAACCCACAAGAACAATACCATCATGCACAGATTTCACAACATTCATCGGAAAATAAAAGGTAAGAAAACAAAAACACGTATAGTTTTCCATAACCTGAATTCCTCGCTCCAAAATGTTCTAGTCGTTCCCTTAGTCCAAATTGTCCTCCCTTAGTCTCCCACACTCTAGCCCTCAAATCACTTTCAATGCAGTGTTTATGAAATGAATTTCAATGAATACCTTAATTGGACCTTAATAGCTAGTAAATTTTAATTAATCTCTTTTTTGTGTCCAGATTCGTGGAACCTATCATTGGCTTTTTATCTCCCAAATTTCTTTCTCCAAGCATAAAAAAAAGTTATACATTATGATTTTATTCTAACCAAAATTTAAACTCATCACCATGCGATTATCAAGCTTATGCACAACTATTAAGCCAATTCATGTTTCTTAATAATTTCTATAAATCTAGAAATTTATACTCTCTTATCACACTCAAACATATCATTAAAAATAAAAAAAAATTAAATATGATACAATTGGCACACATATGATTCGAACCCACGTCATGAAAGTTAACATTTAATGCCATAAAGGCTCCCATTACCCGCATTTATTAAATAATTATTTATTTAATTATTTAAATTCCTCGGGTCTTACAACGTCAGGGTCGATGTGCTATCCAAATTTTTCAGTACCAAGAAAAAATTTAAATATACCCTATTCCAACAAACTTTGTCAGCCCCCCATTAATAGAGGCAAATAAACATGTCAAATATCAGAAACATACCAAATTCAAAAGACAATGGATGGGTGAGAAAGGCGGCATGGTACACTCTAGTCGGAGAGGAAGTGGGCAAAAGATATTACAACCAACCATTGTTGAAATGTGTAAGACCCACGAATTAATTAAATAAATAAATAACTAATAAATTCGGGTAGTGGGAGTCTTTATGACATTAAATTTTAATTGTTATAACAAGCAAAAGTATTAGCTTAAGTGGTTAAGAGTACTTGGTTATGTTGAGAGGACTTGGGTTTAAGTCTAGTGTGTGCCATTAGTGTGATTTTAATTGTGTTTTATTTTACCAAAATATTATGAATGCGGAAGCATGGTGTAACCTTGTATGAATGTGTGAATTAATAGGAATAAGGTGATGGTTTGTTTGTGTGCATGTGTTTGATGGGTTGGAAGGATGTGAGTTTGAATCTTGGTTAGAGTAATTAAGCCTTTTATATTTTTATATTTTTGCTAAGTGATGGAAAAATCTAAAAACTGTAGAAATCCCCTAAGAAACCAAAGAGGTAGCAATTGGGGTACAGTAATTAAAAGTAATGGTAATTAAACATTGAATTTAAGTAATTTCGTTTTATTTTTGGTATTATTTATTTTGGGCTGAATTTGTGGGAGAGAGAACCGTGAGTGAGGAAACTAAGAGTCATAATGTGTGGCAAGTTGAGTGATGAGAATTATAAGCCAGAGAGGGAATTGGAGTGGAGGCAAGGAGGGGAGCTTTGGGAACAAGGAAAAATTCATTGAAAATTGTTTGGAGCTAGGAAACCAGGTAAGGGGACTAAACCTTTATCTTGTTATTGTTTGACTATTTTCAAATCAAGATTTCAAAGTGATTTATGGGATGGTGAAATTGTGAAATTTACTTTTGGATTAAATTATGTGTGTAAGGGGAGGTATTTGGTTTTAATTTTTTTTATTGTAAGATGATGTATGTTATGGGAACTATTCGATAATTGGGTTTAGGCAACTAGGTGATGTTGATATTTGTTTTCACAAATTTTGGGTCATTGAGTTCGTAGTGCTGGTGAGATAAAAATGGTTATCGTAGCTGGTATACGAATATATATATATATATATATATATATATATATATATATATATATATATATATATATATATATATATGAGACAATGATTCGTGAAAAATGAAAAGAAGAGAAAAGAGAAGGGTCAATGCTTTTACAATGAATTTGTGGTATTCATATATTATAATTATAAAACACATATGTGAGAAAGGGGTGATAAATATTAGGTTAAGATATATTATCTTTCAGATGGAATATTTTGTATATACATGGTAATAAAAGAATGAAGAGATTTTGATTATTATTGGGTTTGGATAGTGTCAAACGGGAGGTTTAGGAAAAGGAAAAAAATGAGGTTATTATGAATAAAGTACATATAAGGATGGCTTTTATTATTATTATTATTATTATTATTATTATTATTATTATTATTATTATTATTATTATTATTATAAGAATAATACGATTGAATGGTAAATGGTTGAGTGTAGGAGAGTAGTTTTTTTTTAGTGGAGAAAATAGACTATAGAATAGTTCTATTTTTGTTGTTGTTTGGTTTACTGCATGGTACTAAATTATTAAATTATTTTATGACCATTAGAAGTATTGCTTTTGCTTAAATGAGTTGCGGCTTGGAAATGATGTTCCTTACTTTGTTTCTGCTGCATTATTTCCATATGAGATAGTAGAAAGATGCTTTCAAAGTGTTAATGTTAGTTAATTCTTTTTTTGGTTATTTTGATATTTAAGGTGTTTGAGTCTTTTAATTATTATGAAATTAGTGGTGAGTAATTTTTGGAATCCTGACAGTAATATAGTTGGATTGGATGAGTAAAACAAAATTAAAGTTATATTAAAGTTTACGTGTAATATAATTTTTATAAGCTAAATATATCATAGTGTACAAGAGTTAAAAGTTGGATGATCTAGTGGAGTAAGAATATTTTTGGGTGTCTTAAGTTTTGGTTTACGGGTAGTGGATTCTTTTCCCAAGGTGCAGTAAATGTTTATGTTGTATGTATTATTTTATAATTGTATAATGTTGATAAAGTATTATATGAATATAAAAGTTAAAAGGTTTAATTTATTATTTTAGTGGTTGTAGTTATAAATTTAATTATTACATGCATTTTTACTTTGACATAGTATTTAAATACTTTAAATGTTTATTTATTCCGTTTAGGTAGTAAGATGTAGGTATCTTAAGTATACTAAATATAAAAGGTTAGAGTTTTATTTTGGTTTGACAACCAATGCGTGCATCAGTAACTTCTTTACTAAATGGCAATGGAAAGTCAAGTTATGGTTTTTATGTAAACACAAAAGATTAAAAAAAAAATTTGGGGTATAGTTTTTAATTTTATTTCTATTAGCAATATTATATTGATGATATTTTAGATAATAACTTGTATGAACTTTCAATAAACTTTTGGTAGTTTATGTATGCTTGGATTATTGTATTAAAGATAATATAATATAAAATTTTGAAATTATTATATTATTTTAAGATAATATAATAATATAAAGTGATTGCAGTATTGTGGGTTAGGCGGTTGCAGCCTAATTTTTCCTGGCGACGCTTAGGCAGCGCTAGGCGATAGTGCAGGGGTAGGGGTTCGTTGCAAATGGATTTGCATGGATGGGCTTGATGGCTTGGTCAGGGATATGCTGGATTAGTTACGAGCGGGGAGGTTCCTAACGGAGATTGGAGATGCGTGACTGATGCGGGCGGGGAGGTCTGTATCTGTTGTACTCTTGTGTGGGGATACGAGCGAAGATGTTTGTATGTTTTGTACTCACACTTGAGGCTACTATGAGCGGGGAGGTACATAGTAGGTGTTCATGCATGTTGGACTACGAGAGAGCATGTTCGTAGAGTTGGACTACGGGTGGGGAGGTTCGTAGAGTTGGACCATGAGCGGGTAGGTTCCTAGAAGCATGATAATCCCTAAGGACCAAGGTTGTGAATGGATCTTTCTCATATAGGTTATGAGATTGAGGTGGGTGTAACGTTATAAAGAAGTCAATAAACTAAAATTGGCTAAGATAGATTGGGTGAGGGTTAATTCTTATTATTTTATTGATTGTATTATTTTTCTTTCTTAGCTCACCATTTCTGTTTGTGTTTGGCGATGATCGTGTGACTTGTCACGCGGGAGCATATGTGAATCCAGGTGAGAACGTAAATGCATAGTGACAGAGCGGGGCAAACGGTGGTGGATTTTTCTTTATGTTTTATTTTAATGCATTTTGGGGGCAGGGAGGGGCCTTGGCCCCCCCAAAATTTTGATTTTTTTTTTATTTATATATATATATATATATATATATATAATATTTAAAATTTTTAAAATTTTTTAACTTGTAGGTAATATATATTAAAATTAATAAAAATTATTTTTTTTTATTTTTTATTTCTTTTATTTAAACATAAGATTTAATGTAAATATAAAATTAAATATAATAAAAAAAAATAGGTTTAATTTTTTTTGTCCCTGTTTTTATTTAAAAATTGACAGTAGGATTAGGTTAATTACACCAACAAAGCAAATTATTCATATTAAGAGTCTCAATTTTAATGAAAAGATCATTGATCTGTTTCGAGAAATTTAACAAAATTTATCATAAAAGATCGAATTACATTAGTTTTTTCAAAAATCGGGATCAAATTGAGACTAAAAAAATTGGAGGACCAACTTAACATTTTTAAACCAAAACATGAATCAAAAGAGTAATTAAACCAAATATTTATTAACATAATTTTTATTTTCCTTTTTATTATCTTTTTAATTTTTCACAGATTGTAATAATCTTTCACTCTCATACGTCTTCTTTTTGTTTTTTTTTTTAAAAAGTTAGACATAAACTCGTTATATTTCTCATTTATCCTCTTCCTTTCCCATCTCTTGTCTTACTTGATAATGAAAACATTATTTTTTTATTTCATGAGCTTTTTGTATAGTTTTTTTTATGAATATAGAAAAAAAATAGTGTATTATGTATTAATAATAATAAATATATATATTTTTTTAATAATTTCATGTCTCAATTTTTTATTAGATTATGATCAATTATTTTTTAGTATTATTTACAAAAAAGGTATATTGATAAATAATGAAAGAATAAATTAATTGTTTAAGAGTGGTGAAAATGAAATTATTGATTAAAACAAGATAGATTCTACCTCTTCACATATTTTGAAGCATTATACTAATGATAAAAAATGTTCAGTTAAATAAGTCATTTTTTGAAGCATTATACTAATAATTGAATCTAATGATCTCAAAATTATATTATTTTGACCCCTCCAACATTTTTTGTCAAGATCCGCCACTGTCACTAAGGAACAAGAAAAATACGCAATTAGAGAAATGCACAAACGAATATACAAATATCATTTCGGATCTCGGAGCATGGCCACTCAAATCCATCAAGCTGAATACTTCTGGCCAACCATGGAAGCAGACTACAATGTTTATGTCAAGAAATATGTACCTTGTAAAAAACATAGAAACATTACCCATGTTAAATAGGAGGAACTACACCATGTTTTTCACCTGTGGTCGTGCGCTAAATGGGGCATGGACATCCTCATATCCTTTACCCCGAGAAAAGGGCAGGTCAAGTTTTTGATAATTGGCATTTACTACTTTATGAAATTGATTGAGGCCTAACCATTAGCAACTATCACAACTCAACAAGTTCAACAATTCGTTTGGAAGAATATCATTTATCGATATAGTTTACCTTATAGAATTTTACAGACAATGGATGGTAGTTAATAGACAAGGAATTGTCCAAATTCTATACGGGCCTTGACATCAAACATAATACTAGCTCTATGGAACACTAGTAAAGCAACGACCAAGTTAAAGCCGCTAACAAAGTCATCATCGTCAAGCTGAAGAAAATACTTGATTCATCAAATGGAAGGTGGCCAAAAGGTCTGTTGGAAGTTTTGTGGACCTTTCGATGTACCCCCTAGTCCTTGAGACATGAGTCCCCTTTCAACTTGGTGTTTGGCACATAGGCTATGATACCCGTTGAAATAGGAGAGCCCTCCCTACGGTGACAAAATTTTGACAAGTATCGAAACCAAGATAACCTCAGCACAAGCCTCAACCTCCTAATAAAACAACAATAGAAAACACAAATCCGAGATATGGCCTCTATGCAAAGGGCAGCTAGAAAATACAACTCCAAGCTCCAACCGTAGAACTTCGTGAAGGGAGACCTAGTATGGCGTATGGCTAGTAACACAAGGAAAATGGAAGGGAATTTCTCTGTCAATTGGGAATGACCATTTCGAGTGAGTGAAGACATTGACAAAAGAGCATATCAATTGGAGGAGGTCAACTCATACAAAACACCTAAAATGTAATGCATTTAAATTTATATTTTGGCTAAAATTCCTCGATCATCTGAGAGAATTGTAACCATGGGTGTACTCTTTTTCCCTACCCAAACTTTTATCCTTAAGGAGTGTTTTGGCCAAAAAGGTTTTAACGAGGAACTCTCATCAAATAAAATGAGGGTTTTATCTAAATTACATGTGTTGTTGGCATGAAAGTCTTACATGTTCCCTACAACCTACCTAGGCGGTCTTGGTCGAACAAATAATTTTCTGTGCATTCCCTACTGCCTACCTAGGTTGTCCTAGTCGAACAAATATTTTTATAAGCATTCTCTATTGCCTTCCTAGGTGGTCCTGGTAAAAAAAAATTATACGCATTCACTGCCATCTACTTAGGTGATATTGGTCAAACAAATAACTTTCTACGCATTCCTTATTGCTTATCAAGGTGGTCCTAGTCAGACGAATAATTTTCCATACTACACATCGATTGCCTAAATAGTTCTAGTCGCACAAAATTAGCACATGAATGCCTTCACTCATTAATGCGAAGGATATTAAACAACAAAATAAAATGCTGAAAGAAGAAATTTCATGTAGCAAAGTAACATTTTTTATATACAAAACAAATGGTTGTTATAGTACCCGACCATATGCAAAAGGAATAAAGAAAAATACAAAACCATTAAAAAAAGATTAATGGAAATTAGCATATCAAACACCTCTTACAATCTCTACCTCGGCGTTGCTCAACTCTTCATCACCATCACCAAAACGAGAAGGGCTCACCCTAGTTGTATGCCCAACCGAAACAACATCCTCGGCGTTTGTCGTATCAATGGTCGTCTAAGGATCTTCAATAACCTTCAACACCTCGATTTCATCTTCATGAATGATAGAATTGCCATATATGTTCTTATTCACATTGAATCATGTATCCTTTACTAACACTTCACTATAGAAAAACTCGGCTTTCTGAAGAGCCTTGTTGAAGCCATTAATACGTTTGGCCACTACATACTTCTTAAGATCCATCAGTTCAATTTCCACAGTAACTCTTCCCTTGCATGTGTCCACCTGTGCCTTTAACTCTTTTTCCTTGTCTTTAGCTTTTATCTCAAAATCTAGGCACCTCACTCTCCATGTCCTTAACTATTTTTCCTTATAGTCTAGAGTTGTCTCCCTCTTACCCAGGCTGCCTTCTCCTCTTCGTACTTGGCCTGAACCCAAGATAAATCCTCCGCCAACTTCGACTTATCTCTGTCCCTCAACTCCTTTTGTAGCAAGTTGCTTACCTTCTGGCCTATCAATAAGGCCTTAATGTTAAACTCTAGAATGGCTCGAATAGCGACACTCGTCTCCATCTCATCTAGAGCCTTCACCACATCCTCATCCAGATTAATTTCCATCCCTTTGCAGACGTTGACTTCTAGCTTCTCTAGACCTTAAAACTCCACCAACTTACTCCTTGAGGCCGAGCTCCCCCCACGACCAAGAAGTTCGACCCTCAACTTCTTTTTTTCTTTTCCAACACCCCTCTAAGTAAAAGGATTACTTTTTCTCTTACTACTCTCAAGATAGTGAGTATCCACCAATGCCCCTTTCAATTTAGGGACATTAGTCTCCTCGAACTTCTTGGTTTCATCAGGCAGTTGGGGCCTCAAGTTCCTCAACAAGTTCACCTAGGACCTGTTCAGAACAAACGCAAACACAAACCAAATTCACAAGTTAAAAATTACCTTGCAATTCAACAACTAGTTATGTAGATAAATACACTATAATTAAACTCTTAGTAGGAAACTTGCGGGGAAACTTCTCAAGTATCCTTTTATCCTCCATCAACAACATAGCCTTCGTCATGTCCTTATATCTTCACGGGTTATCGGTCCAAAAAGGAAATTTTAGCTTGCCATTGTCATTGTGAAAGTATGCTTGACCAATCGACTTCACCACAACCCGTTAAAAAGTCATCTTTAAAATGCTTAAAAGATTGGGAATAGGAATCTAAAACACTAACACTTGGCCGACTAACTAACGATAACCATGTAACAAAATCCTTATGATAGGTAGCATTAAAGTATGAGAAACACTCAAGAGATGGACGTAAGAACAATGCTAGCAAAGCAACCTAAAGGCCTGAAGGTAGCCCCAACTATTTCGATGTAGTTGCAAGGACGCAAGATTTAGAAGACAGAGCATACCCATAGTGAACTCGTCAAAAGGCAACATCACATGTAGTTGAACAAAATGCCACATCTACATATAAAAACTTCCTCAAAATACTATTCTCGGCCATTGCAAACATTATCAACAACACCCACACTCTCTAACATACTATGTCCGATTATAAACCCTTCTAAAAAACATAAATACTCTAAAGCCATGAGTTTAGTATCATAGACCACCTATACAAAGAAAACTACCCTCTGACTCACTCCTACCCCACTTTACATCGTAGATTGTTCTCGGTCTCCATCACTAGTCCATCGGTCCTAGACATAGAATCATCCAAAGAAAAAGTAACTATCCTAGCTACCCAACCCATTCACAGATCCCTTACTCGAACCAGAATAAGGCATACCTTATAGCTAGATGGTTATTGGCAAATACAATTTTCTTCTCTAAGATATCTCAATAGTAGAGACAAAAGTATGATCGCTCAATAACAAAATAAGCACAAATGATCTCCTATTTACCGCAAATCCCACTAACCCCTCATCTTTCTACTCATCATAATGTATCATTACATCTCAACCAACACCACAGTAATGCAAGCCATACTATGACTCTACATCTTCCCTACTTCTTTCAATTTTTGTGTGAAACTCAGTGCGTAATTTTACATTAAAACTTTTCAACTTCAAGCCAAGCCAAGCCTCCTCACCTTCCCCTTAGTCCTATCATGTCATATCACACCCTTAATAAAGCCTCTACGTCATTTACACTCTTTGAGGTTGGGGGGCTACCATACCCATAGGGAGGTAGACAAAATAAAATAGAAATTTTGGAATTTTAATTTTTCTATAAGAAACAATTCGTGGACACAACAGATAGAAAAATAGGAACCATAAACTACTCGACCTTGCACAAACCTCAAAAGGTCCGCATAACATATAAATAAGACCAATAAGACTTTTCAAACCTTTAGCGAACAAAATTTACAGAAGGCTGGTGGGCTTATGTATCATATAGGGCCAACCAGTTCCCAACCAATGACTTTACCATAGGCCAGGAACTTGTCCATCCCTCTAACGAAGGTCAACCATAAGCCTTGAAGTAGAATAATCCCATAAGAGGTTGGAAAGTTCGATACACCTTTTATAACCGGCTAGTTATCGGTTGTATCTAAGAGTCCATATTGGGTATTTAACAGCCCACATAAGACAAACACAAAAACTAGGCACCCAAATAGAAAGACACTTGACCAAAAGTAGGGCACTTGTTGGAAAACCGATAAGTATAAAAATCCCACTTTATAGACGTAACTTAGAAGACTTTGGTAAAGATTGAACAAACTCTTGAGCAGATTGGGCCTCCAATGTTAAGCCCACAAAGCCCACAAGATTGGGCCTCCCATGTTTAAAGGTAATATTTTAAACAAAAAAATGCATATAGAATCTACATTATGCATTGGGGAAAAAGGAAAAGTACTTTATTTAGGTCGAAAGTTCACATGGGTGGACATCCTAAAATATACTATTCAAGCATTGGGATGGCACCGTGTGAGGCCTTGTATGGGAGAAGGTGTAGAACATCGCTCTATTAGTACCAGGACGGGGAGTCAATTACTATTGGACATGAATTGTTACAACAGATAATGGAGAAAGTTAGACTGATTCAGGATCAGATGCGTGCGATGGAGACCAGGCAGAAGTTGTATGCAAATAAAAGGAGAAGGCCATTAGAGTTTGAGGCAGGGGATCATGTGTTCCTCAAGGTTACCCCAACTACTGGCATTGAGAGAGCAATCAATTCCAGAAAGTTGCATCGGATCTAACATATTAAAAGGAGGATCCGTCGGGTGGCATATGAGATCGCATTACCACCAAATCTGGAAAACTTGCACAATGTGTTTCATGTGTCTCAATTATAGGAATACATTGCAAGTCTCACTCATGTGTTAGAGGCGGATGATGTCCAGTTCAAGGAGAATCTTACTTTTGACATAAGCCCAATAAGGATACTAGACTCTTAGGTCAAGAAGTTGTAAGGGAAGGAGATCCAAACAATAAAAGTCCTTTGGGATGAAGCTACACAAGAGGCGACATGGGAGATAGAAAATGTCATGAGGAAATCCTACCCACACTTATTTTTTGATAAGTATAATTTTCGAGGACGATAATTCTTTTAAGTTAGGGGGGAGAATTTAAGAGTCGTGAAGTTTAAATAGATAATAAATAATTAATTACCAATAATTGTGGGTTCAAAGTACCTCTAAGAGAATTACTTTACAAGTCATGGAAGAGGAACAATGGTAGCTCAAGTGGTTGAGCATGTGAAGTGGTGTGAGAAGACTAGGGTTTGAGTCTTGTGTATGCCATTAGTATGATGTTTAATTGTGTTTTATTTTGCACATATGTTTTGAATGTGGAAACATGATTGATTATTCTATGTGTGCATGAATTGGCATGAAACATGTATTGGTTTGATGGTTGTGCATATGCTTGATGGGTTGGAGGGATGTGAGTTTGAACCTTGGCTAGCATGAGTAGTTCCTTTTCATGTTTTAGTATTTTTGCTAATTGGTGGAAAATTTAGAAATATTAGAAATTCTCTGAGAAGCCAAAAGGGTGGAGTGAGGGCAATTGTGATGGAGTAAAATACTCAAGTAAATGGCAATTAACCCTTAGTTTTTATTATTTTTTTACTTATTTTGGGCTGAAATGAGGGAGATGGGAGTCTAAGGGAGTAATCAGAGGGTCATTGAGTGTGGCAGCAAGGAGGGTGAGAGAGAATAGTGAAATTGTGACCTAGGAAGAGAAATTGAGTGTTGGAAGAGAGTCTTGGAGTGGAGGCAAGGATTGAGGCTTTGGGGACAAGGAAAGATCACTAAGAACGCATTTAGAGCAAAGAATCTAGGTAAGGGGAGTTGTCCCTACGTGCTTTTACATTGAACAATGTGTTTTGTGTTATACTATGGTTTGGGTGCCTTAATTTTCCTTCATATACGCTACTTTTTTATGTTTCTGGGCTTCAACCTATAACTCATCCTATTTTCACCCAAATTTCTAGGTTCTGTGAAGAACTGCTTGGAGACAATGAAGGTCCGCCAAGCGATATGAACTAGTTTTGGTGCAATCCACATTTTTTTATGTTTCTGTGATATGTTTTGATTATTGCAAATTCTAGTTCTTTTACTTGGTTGTTTAGTTGTATACATCACTAAGAATGTTCCTTTCTGATGAATATTTGATGATTGGGGGTTTTCATAAACATAAAGGTTTCGTGAGGGTTTAGGGATGAATGTGAAATGTGTTGTACATGTTACGAATTTGGTTATTTAGCAAGTGTTTGGATTAATCGAGTATGTATGCATGCTGGATACTTGATTGAATGTGATTGACGTGCAAATAAATAATTAAATTGCGTTCGGAGATGTTTAAGGTTTCAAGCAGGTGCAAGAGGATTTTGGAATTCCAAAATCTGAAGCACCGTTTGGCGGTACATGGATGCCGCCAAGCGATAGATGTTGACCAGCAGACACTTTCAGTTGGCTGTGTTCACAACGAAGTGGAGTTAGGTTGGGGACCATTTGGACACTTAAAATTGTATGATGATATAATGAACATGTTCAAACATGGATGTGTTTAATGCATGATTTAGGAATATGGAATAATATTGAACTTGAAATAGGTATGAGTTATGGAAAGGAAATGGTTGTAGTAGGTGTTGTTAGCTTCTTTAAAACACTTGCATGATTTAGAAGTTTCAGGGGTGGTTGTTTGGATGTATTTAAAATGCATGTATGATCTCTTGTTAATATCAAAATGCTACTAAGATAAAGTTATGTATGGATATATGTGATCACATAGTTGGACAAATCATGATTTTTGGTTAGGTTGCATTAGGATGAAAGAATATCATAGGTACTTTTGAGGTTGGTATAATTATATGCATAATTGGACTGTTGTCACATAGGGTCACGTGTTCGATGTATAGTCTTGGTTGCACTTAAGTGATGTAATATTTCCATATTTTGAATGTAGGAATGCTTATGCTTGAATGGTACTTAGGCATTATGATGATGAAATTTGAGGTATGTTGAATTGTAATAATATGTAATTGACATTCTGGAAGTGTGATTTTGATTCCTTGGTATATTCAAATGCATTCTCTTGGGCTTAAACCAGTAAAATACACTTTACTGGTGTGGCGACTAGCGGCAGGGATGGTCTCGCCAAACGATAACTACAAACAGAGAAATTCCTGGAGCGCTTGGTGCCTGGTGGCGTGGAGGTACCACCAAAAGGTTTAGAGCATAGTTTCGCTTGACGATGCTTAGGCTGCACTAGGCAATAGTGCAGGGGCAAGGGCTTTTTGTGGAGGGTTTTGCATGGGTGGTTGTGATTGTTTGGTCTGGGATATGCTTGATTAAATTACAAGCGAGGATGTTCGTAATGGAGTTGGAAATGCATGATTAATGCAGATGGGGAAGTTCGTATTGGTTGTACTCTTTTGTGGGGATACGAGCGAGGATGTTTGTTTGTTTCGTGCTCACACTTGAGTTGGAATGTTCACGCATGTTGGCCTACGAGCAGAGAAGTTTGTATACTTGGACTACGAGCGGGGAGGTTCGTAGAGTTAGACCACTAGCGGGCAGGTTTGTGGAAGCATGATAATCCCTAAGACCAAAGTTGGGTGCACATTCTTCTCATATAGGTTATGAGATCGGGATGACATGGTATAAAGGAATCTATGAATAAGTAAATGGCTAAATCACTTTGGAGTGGATGTAAGTATCATTATTTATGTATGATTGTTTATTTCAACTCACCCTTTCTATTTGTGTTTGGCGATGATTGTGTGACTTGTCACACGAGAGTATATATGAATTTAGGTGAGGATGTTGATGCGTAGTGGTGGAGCTAGGCTAGCTATGGGGATTACTTTTTAACTTGTTTTCCAACATTTTGTTATTTTCATTTATTTGGCTTTTGAATTATGGATTGTATATGGCCTTTGAGGTGTATTTCTATTTCACACGATATAAGTTTTAAATTTTTCTCGCGCTTGGGAACTATATGCACTATTGAATTCCATATTTTATATAAATTTGCTTTATCAAGTAATATCCACCTAGGGTGTTACAAGGGGGGCTGATGTATCATATAGAGCAACTAGTTCCCAACCAACGGCTTGACCTTAGGCTAGGAACTTGTCCAATCCCCAAAGGAAGGTCAACCATAAGCCTTGAAACATAATAACCCCATAGAAGGCTGGAAAGCCTAATACACATCGATAACCGATTAGTTATCGGTTGTATCCAAGAGTCCATACCGGGTACCTAACAACCCAGGTAAAACAAACACCAAAAGTAGGCACCTAAATAGCAGGACACATGTCCAAAAGTAGTGCACTTGTTGGTAAACAAATAAGTATCAAAACCCTACTTCATAGACGTATCTTAGAAGAATTAGCAAAAGATCGAGCAAACTCTTTAGCAGATTAGGCCTCCAACATTAAGCCCACAAAGCCCATAAGATTGGGCCTCTCATGTTTAAAGGTAATATTTTAAAGAAAAAATACACATAAAATCTACATTCTACATTGGGGAAAAAGGCAAAGTATGTTATTTGGGTTGAAATTTCATAAGTAGACATCCTAGAACATATTATAAGATGGTATTTCAAGTAAAAAATTATAATAAAATCTCTGATAATTTTATCTATTAATTGGTGGAGCCAAAATATTGAATTAAATGATATGGTCCTATTGTTCCAATTTTCTTATTATAAAAATTTCAAATTTATTTAAATTCATAAACATAACTTTTATAAGCATAAATTCTAAAAATAAAAGAGAATAGAATAAAAAAATATTTTCTATAAATTTTTTCTTTGCTTTTCATAATTATTGTTTTTAAAACACTCCCCACAAGTTTTTTATTTACGATTCTTTCTTTACTTTTAATTCTTTATAAACTATTCTTATTTACAGACATATTTTTTAATTTAAATTTTCCTAAAATTTGTCTACCTGTAAATAATTATTTTTTCAAATATTTATTTCTCTAATTTAATATATTATATACACTTATTTTTTTTAATATTAATATTTCTTTTACACAATAATTGCAATTAGATCATAAAATTTCCGTTCTTTTCTTTTTTTTCTAATATAATTTTCTTATTTAGATTTTTTATTCTAATTTAAATATCTTTAGATATATGAATCTAAAAAAAGAATCTTTATCCAATTTTCGACTTGTCTAAACAATTATATCATACACCCTTGTTTTTAAGATTAAATCTATATTATCAAATTTTATCCAAACTATTTTTTTTATTTCTAAAAAAAAAGGTATTTTCTTTAACAAAGTATTTCCTTCATTATTTTCAAAATCAAAAGGAAAAAAAATAAAAAATAAAGACATCTAGTTTGAAATTCTAGTTCGTTTATCGGTCGGCCTTTGCACCCATTCACAATTTAGAGTGCAACTACTTAGGAACCAAATTATAAACTGAAAAGTTTTCTTTGTACATATAATTTACATGGTGCCATAGGGTAAAAAAAATTAAGTATTTTATTTAGGAGAAAATTTCAAATGAGTTCCACGTCATGAAAAGAGTATTTTTCTATTCAAGTGAGTGGAACATCTGATAACATAACTACAAAATGAGATATCAAATAAAGTAACAAAAAAATATATATTAATTTTGATGGGGCCAAAATATTGAATTAGATGATGTTTTGTTATGGGGACAAAAATCTACCATAGGTGCTTAAATGGCCAATTTGATAATGCAATAGTTGAGCTAATCTCTTAAGTTCACTACAACAAAAATGAATTTTAGTGACAAAAATTTAGTGACAAATATAAATTTTGTCACTTTTTATATATTATTTGTGACTAAATTTTTATTTGTCACAATTATTAATCATAGGTATAAATACATATTTGGTACCCAAACTTTTTCGGAAAGTTCAATGTGGTACCCAAACTTTAGGAATGTTCAATTTGGTACTCCAATTTTCTAAAGAGGTTCAATTTGGTCCTCTCCGTTAAGTTTAAGTTAACACCGTGTCCGTACAGGACACGTGTCAAGCCATGAAATTTTTATTTTTTTTTAATTTTTTTTCAAAAAATTAATTTTTTCTTTCAAAAAATTTAAAAAACTGCCACGTGTCAGTTTATCATCGTGCCACGTGGCAGCTTACAAGCATGACACGTGGCAGTGTAATAGTTGTTTTCAATTTAGTACCCCAATTTAAATTTTTGGTTCAATTTAGTACCCAAATTTTTTAAAATGATCTAATTTCGTCCTTTCCTATTTGAGACCAAATTAGTAAATAAGCTTAATTATAATTTATATAAACATGTTAAAATAATTGTTTTGAATTTATACATCAAATCACTACACCTAAATATTCAAATTATTTTATTTTTTACAAGTGTAAAAAATTTCATGTATAAAAAATTACAAAGGTTAAAATGAAAAAAATAAAATAATTTAAGTATTTAGGTGAAATGATTTGATGTATATATATTATAAAAAGTTATTGTAACATGTATATATAGGTTGTAATAAAGCTTATTTACTAATTTGGTCTCAAATGGAAGATGACGAAATTGAATGATTTTAAAAAATTGGGGTACTAAATTGAACCAAAAATTTAAATTGGGGTACTAAATTGAAAACAACTATTACACTGCCACGTGTCATGCTTGTAAGCTGCCACGTGGCACGATGATAAACTGACACGTGGCAGTTTTTTAAATTTTTTGAAAAAAAAAATTATTTTTTGAAAAAAAAATTAATTTTTTGAAAAAAAAATTAAAAAAAATAAAAATTTCATGACTTGACACGTGTCCTATACGGACACGGTGTTAACTCCAACTTAATAGAGAGGACCAAATTGAACCTCTTTAGAAAATTGGGTACCAAATTGAACATTCCTAAAGTTCGGGTACCACATTGAACTTTCCGAAAAAGTTTGGGTACGAAATGTATATTTATACCTTAATCATAATAGTGATAAAATAAAAAAAAATGTCACAAAAACTATATTAAAAAATTTATTAAATAAAATTATTATTAATATATAAATTATTAAATATTAATAACTTAGTTTTTATTTTTATTAGTGATAAACTATTAATTATTACAATACTAAAATATTTGTTTCATTAATAATAATAATAATATATAACAAATTTATTTCCTATGTTTAAAATAATATATATATATATATATAAAATATTAATTATTTGATCAGATCTAAGTACCATATTTTTATTTTATAAGTAGATATTATTTTCATTTTGTCACAACGTGGTTAATACAATAATAAATATAAATTTTGTCACCATTTATATATAATTTATAATTATCTTTTAATTTGTCACAAATAAATTATTAAAAATGAAAAAATATATATGTCACAAATAACTGTTTTTTTACAATATAATTAATAGTGATAGAGATAAAATTTGTCATTATTTATATATGTAACCGTTTTTTAAAAATTTTATTTAAAACAACAAAATATCATAGTTATTATGACAAAATTATTTTTTGTATAAAAATATAATATTAACTTTCATTATATTATCGGTAACGGTTAAAAAAATAATAAATTTGTTTTATTTTAAATTTAAACTCTAGTTCTTTTATTTAAAAATTAGTTCTATTTCCACTAGGCCACTTCATATTCATAACATTAATTTCACTAATACATTAAATTATCTATTTGCACATACTTTTATACTATGATATTAATAAATAATATATCCATTTTAAATTTAAATTCAACGTATTAAATTTGAAATATCTAAATTTAACATATTTTTCTAATTTTAATTTTTTTAAAATTTGAAGTTTAAATATTCAATCATTTATAAGGATAAGATTTTTTATCGAAAGGATAGTACGTTATCATGTAAAGGGTCCCAATTTAATTTTTTTTTTATCATTTGAAAGATGGATTAGATCATTTTCAAGGAGATGATCTTTATTTACGAAGATTTGGTGACAAATACTAGAGTTATCAAAATGAGTTGGAACCCGCGAGCCAACCCGACTCACCACGAGTTCAGGTTGGGTTGGGTTGAAATTTTTTTATAAATTTCAATATGAGTTGATTTTTTACCCGGGTCACCTAGAACCCTGCTCACCCGGGTTGAACCCGTGGTAGACCGAGTTGGCTTATCAACTTGCAAATAAAGGGTCATATAAGTATTTTGTGTTAAGTTGGACTTTGTTTTTGGGTCATGTTAGATTTCTTTTTAGCTAACACATAGATAATTTGTATTTTTTTTATTTTGGTCTGTATTTGGATTGTATTAAAGTTTATTTAGATTTTAATTATAATTATAATCTAGTTTTGACTCAAACAAAAAATAAAAAAATTGTATTTTTTTTAATTAAGTGAGCTTGTGAGCCAACTCGTTTAACCCACCAACCCACAGTGGGCCAGGTCGGGTTGGATTGTTTTTTGGCTCGCTAATGAGTGAGCCGGGTTACGTTAGCTCACTAAGTGATCAATCTGTGGTCAGTCGAGCTAGATAGGGCTGGGTTACTCGTTTTGACAGCTCTTACAAATACCAAGTAAATGTCTCGATTTGAAAAAATATATTTGGCAAATCTCATGGACATAGTCTAGGTGCAAACGACCAGTCCAATAGAACAGACCTCGAATTAAATGAAACATAAAGAGATCAATTACTATTTCTTTGGAGAGGGTCCTGATACAAGCAAATTGATTACCATTCCCACGCAGAGGGTGTTGTCAATGTAAATGGAACAAAATGAAATTAGTGACAATTCATATAAAGAGGGTCGTATGTAAAGAAACCATATTTTTTTAAAGAATTTGAGTTTGGTATATAGGTCATTTCATATGAATGAAGAGGATCATTAACCTAAAGAACCAACTAAACCTTTTTTTTTCATTTTCTGAAGGAATGATTCGATAATTATTGGTATGATCGAAGAGAGTTTCAATATGAAAGGTAGAAATTATTTTTTTCTTTTCCTTTTTGAATTTGATGAATAATATGTACATTATGCATGATTGTGTCAACACATAAATGAATGGATAAAAATTTGTTTTCTATTTTCTTCTACCAACACAATATGTAGAAACCTTTTTGTTTGAATTAGGTGTCAAAACCCCAAGATGAATGCATGATAAAGAATTTGTTCTTTTATTTTTCTTGCTACTCAAGGAATAAAAAGCTTAGTCTTTAACATTAAAATAATTTTCAAAATCATATAATTTATGATCTACATATATCTCAAATATCAATAGATACCCAATATTTTACATACTTGAATATACTAAATTATTAAATTTAATTAAATATACCAAATAATATTTTAATAAATTAAAAATTAAATCAATAAATTAATTATAAAGTATGAACTAAATTTATTTTTTTATATATTTTATTAAACATCATCTTTAATTTTATATCTCTAAAAATAAAATCGATTCTTATTTATGATATATATATATATATATATATATTATACAGTTGATTTGTTTTTGTTTTAAAAAGATTATAAAATTTGTTTGCTAGCGTTATTAGGATATATTATTACATAATCATTATTAAGTTATATTAATGCAAAGATATATAATTATAAATTTTGTTTGATTAAATATTAAACTTTTTATTATATAAAATCAAACAGTTTAAAAACATTTAAATATAAAATTGTTTGTTTAATATATGAGGATTTTATTATGAAAGTTCGGTTACTAAACAAAAATTATAAGCGCTCTTATTTGGCGCTATTAGAAATTTTTATTTGGCGCTATTAGAAAATTGACAGTTAGTTTTATTAAAATTTGGAATATTAATGTAATATCAGATTTTTAGTCATAATTTTTAACACTTTTCAATTATTTGTCTATTTATTATGATATAGAAGGAATGTGACAATTAAATATTAACATAATTTCTAATGATAATTATAAAAAATAATTAATAATTATAAAAATAATTCATAATTATCCTAAAATATTTGAATTAATAACATAATTTTAAAATATTGTCACAAATATAATAGTAATTAGAGTATTAAGAGTGACAATTAATTGATATTGTTATTATATATAAAATATATATTAGTGACTACTAATTTATCGTATATGTGTGATAGTATATTTTAGTCACTATTACATCAAATTACTATAGTGACAATTATTTTTACCACAATATAGTTTAATTTTAGTGATAGTGTATTTTTGTCACTATTATAAAAAATTATTAGTGATAATTATTTTTGTCACAATATACTTTAATTTTAGTGATATATAAAAATATTGTCACAAGTACAATAGTGACAAAGTTATTAGTGACATCTTAATTGTTGTCACAAGATGATATTAGTGACATATTTATAATTTTTAGTGATGAATATTAGTATCACTATAGATACTTTTTCTTGTAGTGGTTATGTTTGTTTATTAATCAAGAAATACGTGTTAAATCCATGTATGATATATATTGTAAGTTATAGATTCAATCACTTTAAGGAGAGTGATGTACCAAACTCCAAATATGATTTATTTCATTAATAATGTGTTTGCAAATAACAAACATCATGGATAATGGTTACTTAAAATGATACAAGACAATTGATCACAAATGATACATTTTTTGTCTTGTGGGTGGAGTTCATTGATATTTCTATTCCACTTAGTCATCAAGGTTGTCGAGTCCTAATTCGTGAACAACGATGTTGCATTGGGAATCAATTGTTTGTGTCATGAACCCAAGGGGATTGACAAAGCGTGCCCTAGAGGCAGCACCCATGTTGTTGGTGAGGATGATCCTATCGGACTTGTTTGGCATTACCTCTTTGCATTCTCCCTCATTTGGTGAGTCTGCAACCACCACACAAATGTCTTCCTGATGATCACCACGGACAGGGATGCGGTACAAGCCATTTGCATCAGTTGTGCTATTCTTCATATAAGTCATTGTGTTATTCTTTCCATTGATGCATTCTAGAGTCACATTCACACCTACCAAAACATGTTCAAACATTTTTTTATGCTTCGTCAATGGCTTATGATAGGGACTTAAACTTCATGATAAATTGTAACATGTATAACTGTAAATGCATGTGGGTGTTGCATGATTAGGGAAAGTTACCTGATAAAGGGAAGCTGAGTCTAGACTCAAATTCAAAGTGGCAAGGATCACAATAAATCTTTCCTTCAACATAGAATTTTTCAGATATTTTGCGAGCTGATGCAGAGGAGAAGCACAAAACTGAGACAAAGAGGACAACAACAACAAATGACCTTGCCATGGTGATTATTGGATTTTTAATTTTATGGGTTATTGATGTTGTTCCCCTTGTGATTAGAGCATAAGGGTGCTATGGAATCCTTTTATAAGACAATGAATGAGATTTTGTTTTGTCTTTGTGTGGTCACTATGTCCATCCACCTTATTTGGACGATAAAAAACTATTTCAAAAAGAAATTTCCTTGATATTTGCTAACTAATTCAACCTTAAGTTAGGTGTCTTTATCTCATAATTTAAGTAAACCACTAAAAAATTTCATAGACATTATTTTAAAATTATGTGTTTACATTAATATTCAAAACAAATATTAACAAAGACTTATATAAATGAATCTTGTGTACAATTTGTTCATATTTGTAGGTAAAGAAGTTTGAAGTATAATATAACATAACATTATATGATTGAATCAATTGATTGTAATAGATTATAAATAATATCAATAGATATTTACACACCAAACTTACCCAAAGACATTCACATCATTAATATGATTTTTATGATTTTTATATTTTTTTCTTATGCATGTACCTTAATTTTTTCTTATGAGGACACAATCATAGACAAAATAATTAAATAAGAATGAGATATCAATGAGATTTTTATAAATGATAAATAATATCATTATATATTTATGTTGGCACAAAAGGATTTGTTGCATAAAAACTTGATGAAGGTTGAAGATTTGATCAAGCTTGAAGTGTAGTTTGAATTGGCTGGTATGAAAGGACTTGAAGCTTGACGATGGATCTGACTTAGGATAGAAGTTTTATGCCTATCTTTACAAGTTTTTAATATGTTAAAAAAGTGATTTAACAAGTTAAATAACTTGTGTTTATAGTTCTGTGAACAACATATTCTATCGGCTAAAATAATAATAAATCAGTTGATTTCACTTAAAATAAGTGAAACCAACCAATTGAGAAGTATTTTTAATCAGTCAGTTTACAAGATATAAAGCCTATTATTCTACAAGATTGAGCAGCTAAGCGTTTGCGTGAAAATCATTTTGGAAATCAGAAGATCTCATTCTCTCTAAAGAAGTCACTGTTATTACTATTCGAAATTAATTTCAGAGGTGTTGAAGCCGTAATAACTCTTGGTTGGTGCATTGAAGAAAGTGTCTTGGTTGGCTAGGGAGAGCCAATCTTGAGGTTTGATCTTTCTTGTGCATTTGTGGTGTCCCTGGTGTGAGTTCAGGTCTGCAAGAGGGTTTCTTGTTGTGTAGTTTGTCTTTTTTGTGTGATTCAAGAAACTTGATGTGTGGGGTGTTTTTTTTTAGAGTTGATTTTGAAAGGATATTGCAAATCTCTTTAATTATTGGAAAGTCAAGCTCAGGTTGTCTTGACTGACAGGATGTAGCTCCATTGGAGTGAACCAGTATATATATTTTTTGGTTTATCTTTTCTACATTGCATTCCCTTTAGTTTAAAACTATTAAGAAATTCAAGTTGTGTGATCTTTCATAAGAATATTTATATGATTGCATAATAAATTGATAAAACATTGCATCTGATATTAATTGTAATTGATCTTGGCAGATAAATTTATCATATTTGAAATCTAAGTGTTAAGTGGTTTTTTTGTATAATCACTGTTAGAATTTTAATTAGTTACTCCTATTTTCAATCAATTCAAATGTGTGATTCAAAAGTGATATGTAGCCAAATTCATTGGTCAATCAAATTTAAGAAAAAGGTTTTTACAAGTTTAAAACTGAGCATGATTTTTTAAAAGACCAATTCAACTCCCCTCCCCCTCCCCTATCACTCGTATCTAATACTAAGTTTTTTATAAATATTTGACATATTTATCAATCTAGTTAATTTTGTATAAATATTATTTATGTAACCTTATATACAACAAGGTAACCTTATTCTATATAATTGAGTTCCTATAACCTTATCTATAAATAATCGAAGTGATACTTGTTGGCGTAAAGTTATTATAGCCTAATTTTTCCTAAACTTAAGAATGACACTTATCTCTAATTTTTGAACAAATCATATACATAGTTTTGAACTTTAATCTAATCAAATGTACAATATTTGATTCTATAGAAGATGAGGCAATATTATTTTTCTGTGACTTAGTTGATAAAAGAAAATATATTAGTTGAACTAGATTGAAAGAAATTTTTTAATCAAATATGTCACCAAAGAAAAGTAGGTACACAAGAATTGAGTGAAGTGTATGGAGAAATAGTACAATTATGATCTATGTGTTAGACATACAAAGTTTATTTTCAATATAATATACTCTTGATAGTTTAGTTTTAACTATCTCATATAAGTTTGATTAAAAATGTTCATCTCATATGTTTTAGTTATAACATAAATGTAGGTTTAAAATGACTTTCTTAGTCAAGAAGGGAGAGTTGAATTGGTAGAGTG
Source organism: Vigna unguiculata (assembly GCF_037176805.1). Taxonomy (NCBI): domain Eukaryota; kingdom Viridiplantae; phylum Streptophyta; class Magnoliopsida; order Fabales; family Fabaceae; genus Vigna; species Vigna unguiculata. The sequence continues at coordinate 6,146,002 of NC_140793.1, forward strand.
CTTAAAATATGCTCAATTAAAACTTGTAAAAACCCTTACTATTTGAATTCAGTTAACCAACAAATAAGATGTTTATTGCTACAGACCACACATGTTCAAATAGCATAATTAACAGATAGAAATGTAAAATCAATAGACTTATATTCTAAGAAATTCTGCAGAAAAATGCAAATCACCAAACTCACTCAAATAACATGCTTTATCATACAAGATTGGTTCCAATTGATATACCTTTATCTGTTTTAGCATTAACCTTGCCATGTTGTTCTTTGTCATTATTCAAAATGAAGCATTTTAAGCAAACCCTTTTAAGTGAGAGAAAACAGACCTTCTACCTTTGAAAAGCTCGTAAGGAGTTTTCTTTAAAATAGGTCTAATCAACACATGATTTAACATATAACTAGTTGTGTTGACTGCATCAGCCCAAAAATATTTTGGTAATAAATTTTCATTTAACATGGTTCGATAAAGTTCTTCAAGTGATCTATTCTATCTTTCAACTACTCCATTTTGTTGTGGAGTTCTAGGAGTAGAAAAGTGATGTTTAACACCATGTTTTTCACAAAAAATGTTCAAACTTTTCATTTTAAAACTCTCCTCCATGATCAGTTCTTATAGAAACAACTTTAAAACTCATTTCATTTTCTAAAACCTTGGCAAACCTTTTAAAAGCATGAAATGTGTCTGTACCACACCTAACCAAACTCAATCAAATAAGTAAACAATGCATCAAGGCAACCAAGTATTCAACCTAGGCCGAGTCAGTCTAACTTATACCGGACCTGGTCAATTTAACCATATAAATGATAACCCTCACGAACATGCCAGAGACAACCCAAGTACACGACCTGGGCCGCCATGGTCTCGAACTTAACTGAACAAAGGCTAAAGTAACAACAAAGTGGCCAACACGGATAGTACGCGACCAAGGACGACATCTGACAAGCCAAGAAGTAAACAGATCAGACCGCTCTCGAAGACTTAGTAAAATGGAAACCCCCGCGTTCGATGGGCCTTAAGGGCCTGGGTTAGGGCCCAGGCCCACTCATAGCCCAGGCTAGGGCCCAAGCCAAGGCCCGGCCCATTGGATAACCAGACATCATTAATCTTCTATAAATACGCATGGACCCCACGAGTTAAAGGTACACATTCATTAATCATAGATTTGACTTTCTGAGAGCTTTGACTTACTTGAGCTTTGGAGACTCTTCTGCAGGTAACCCCTCCTGGGTTCAAGCTGACATGTATCAACTGGGGAGAGACCAACTGAGGAGATAGCGGACTACATGGTAAGGTGACACTTGTGCCTAACTTATCTTATTTGTTCTCTGTAGGAACAATTGGCGCCCACTGTGGGGCACGAGACGAACACCTTTAGTACCCATTTTTTCTCTGAAGGTGGTTTCCACCCGTAGCAAATCTGGAGTGAACAAGCAAGCAGATGCTGGTCCCTCTGGACCTCCTGGCATCACCCCTGATCTGGCCGCCATCCTAGACGGTCAAGCAAAGATGCAACAAGAACTCGCAGATTTGAAGAAACGCAGCGTTGACGAAATGGAGGCACTGAGGCAAGAGAACTCTTGCCTAAGGAGAAGGATCGAAGCTGATCCCAATCTGAAGGGAAAAGCCAAAGAAACCTCTGAAGCTGCGAAGTCTCCGGCCTTCCAGCCCACAGAGGAAGAAAGCGAGTACAACCCCACCCCTCACACCTTCACCACCACTCAACAAACACCCATCCCCGCCACCCATCCCCCTCACTTCCCATCTACCCAACCAGGGCTCACCGCACCCCCAACCCCCGCCGCTACCCTCCCTACCACCCAGATCCCCTACAACATACCCTCCACCTTCCCCGCTATGATCAACCATCCCACCCACCTCACCTGCTCCCTTCCCACCAGCCCAAGCGCCATCACCCCTTCACTGACTTTATCGCCAACACCCCTCTTCCAGCCCAGTGGGAACCTTTCACCTTGGATCGCTATACTGGCGAAACCGACCTTGACGAACACCTTAAAGTCTACATCGCCCATGTCGCCCTATATACATCCCAAGACGCCGTCAAGGGCCCTACCCTAGAATGGTTCACAACCCTTCCACCTTACTCCATCGACAGTTTCGATGTCCTCTCCCACATGTTCTCTACCCATTTCGCTGGCAGCCGCCCACACCAAACTACCACCATATCCCTCCTAGGCATCCGACAAGAACAAAATGAACTACTCAGAGCGTTCATAGATCGCTTCAGCAAGGCAGCCCTTCGTACACCACACCTAAATCAGGAAATGATCCTCCAGTGCATGGCCCTTACCTTACAACCCAGCCCCTTCGCCAACAACGTCTATCTCCACCCACCTGCCTCCATGCACGAACTCAAGTTACGTGCAGTTGACTATGTTCGCATGGAGGAAATGCAAACCCTCCACACCAAATTTTGCAACGACTATGCAGCCACCACTGCCAACCCCACCCCACAGCCTAACCCACGTCCTGATACCCGCCCACGCGAACCTCGCCAACCTCGCTTCACCAGATACGCCCCTTTTACCGTAGTCCGCTCCCGCATCCTCGACGAAGCCCTACAAGCCGATCTAATCCCTCCACCACGCAAGACAACCACACCTCCCAATGTCGATATGACCAAATATTGCCGCTATCACCGCAACCATGGCCACACTACAAAAGAATGCAAAGACTCCAGGATAAAATAGAAGAACTGGTCCGTGCTGGCCACTTTCGCCGCTTCATCTGAAGAGACGACCACTCCTCCTCCTCTCGAACCCGCCACCCCCCGATCCGACCACAGACGTCCTCCACATGACGCTCGTCATGACAGACACCGCACCCAACCCACCAGGCAAGAACCGGAGCTGACATCACCCTTGCCAACCCTTCCCTACGTGGCACCATTAACACCATCTCTAGTGGCTTCACAAGCGGAGGATCCACTTCTTCTGCCAGAAAAAGACACATCTACCATATACAATCCATCAACCACATCACCCATTCCCACCACAGACGTCGTATGTCTCCTATCGTCTTCACAGATGATGACTTTCATGGCCTCGACCACCAACAAGATGACCCCATGATCATCACTGTTGAAATCGAAAATTACGCTGTCAAGCAAGTCCTAGTTGATCAGGGCAGCTCTGTTGATATCCTCTACTGGGCCACCTACCAAAAACTTCAACATCCTGACACCGCCATGGTCCCATATGACGAGCCAATATATGGCTTTTCTGGCGAACAGGTATCCACCCGGGGCTACATTGACCTCCACACCATCTTTCGGGAGGGAACCCAAACTAAAACCATCCCAATCCGCTTCCTTATCGTCGACGCGCCAACATCCTACAACATCCTCTTGGGCCGTCCTTCACTCAATACCCTTGGCGCCGTCGTTTCCACCCCTCACTTGGCCATGAAGTTCCCTGCCCCGTCCGACGACATCCTTACCATCCACTGCGACCAATGCTTGGCACGTGAATGCTACATGGCCAGCTTGCGACCACAACTCCCAATCCAACAAACCAACCATATCGAACGACCCCCTGGCTCCAACATAGCCCTATCCGGCGAAGACCTTGACCCCAGAATAGGCCGGGATGTTCGCCTCGAACCAGTTGAGGACACCTCTCCTCTATAACTTCCCAATGGTCACTCTATTAACCTAGGCACCGGTTTAAACTCTGACGAGCGTGCCACCATCACACCTATCCTTATCAACAACACCGATCTTTTCGCCTGGTCGGTCGTCGACCTCCCTGGAGTGGACCCCTAGGTGGCATCCCACAAACTATCCATATATAAAGAAGCCCGCTATGTATCCCAGAAAAAACGCAAGCTTGGCGAAGAACGTCGACAAGCAGCCAAGGTTGAAGCCGACAAGCTACTGAGCGCAGGATTTATAGAAGAAGCTCAGTACACCACTTGGCTTTCTAACATTGTCTTGGTGAAAAAAGCCAATGGCAAATGGCGGATGTGCGTAGAATACACAGACTTGAACAAGGCTTGCCCTCGTGACGCTTACCCCTTACCCAACATTGATCGACTTGTGGACGGCGCGGCAGGGAACAAGTTGCTTAGTTTTTTGGATGCATATTCAGGATATAACCAAATCCCTATGGCCGCATCAGATATGCACAAAACCGCCTTCATCACGGGCGATGCCAACTACCTCTATAGGGTCATGCCCTTTGGCCTCAAAAACGCCGGAGCAACTTACCAACGGCTAATGGACAAGGTGTTCAGCCACCTAATGGGACACTGTGTCGAAGTATACGTCGACGATATGGTTGTCAAGTCCCCAAGTCATCACCAACACGCTGAAGACCTGTCAGTAGTTTTCTCCGCACTACGCCAATACAACCTCCGGCTCAACCCCGATAAATGTGTATTCGACGTTGACCGGGGTAAATTCCTTAGTTTTATGTTAACCCAACGCGGCATAGAGGCTAACCTTGAAAAATGAAAGGCTATCATCGAAATGCGCAGCCCCACTACTATTAAGGAGGTCCAACGTCTCATTAGCCGTCTCACAGCCATTTCCCGTTTCCTGCTCAAACTAGCTGAACAAACCCAACCCATAATCCAACTCCTAAAGAAATCTACCCGGTTCACGTGGACTGATGATTGTGAACAAATATTCCAAAAACTAAAAACAACCCTAACCTCCCCACCTATCCTCCACAAGCCGGACACCCATCAACGCCTGCTTGTATACATCACAACCACCGATTATATCGTCAGCACCGCGCTTGTCCAAGAAATAGAAGGCACACAACATCCTGTGTATTTCGTGAGCAGAATGTTGCAAGATCCTGAAACCAGATACCAAATGGTGGAAAAGCTGGCCCTATCTTTGGTCCACGCGCCGCCTACGCCCATTTTTCCAAAACCACACCATAACTGTTAAGACAGACTACCCAATCCAAAAAATATTACAAAAACCAGATCTAGCCGGACGTATGTCATCATGGGCCGTGGAACTATCAGAATTCAACATCCGCTATGAACCCTACGGCCCCATCAAAGCCCAGTGTCTCTTAGACTTCGTCAACGACCTACAACAAACACCTATAGAGGACCAGTGGACGCTTCATATAGATGGTTCCTCAAATCTAAGGGGTGCCGGCGCTGGCATCGTCTTAGAAGGCCCCAACGACATCCTCATTGAAAATCCCCTTCACTTTGCTTTCAAAACGTCAAATAACCAAGCCGAATACGAAGCCATCCTCGCCGGCCTTTCCCTAGCTCGCGAGGTAGGCGTCAAGAGATTAACGTGCAAAACCGACTCCAAACTTACTATAGGTCATCTAAATGACGAGTTCCAGATCAAAGACCCCATCCTTCTACAGTATTACGATCTGGTCCGTGCAGTCATTCAATCCGCCTTCGAACAAGTCCGCGTCGAACACATCCCAAGAACCGACAACGTTAGGGCCGATATCCTTTCCAAATTGGCCAGCACCAAGCTAAAAAACCGTCACCGATCCTTACTACAGCAAACACTATCCACACCTTCCATCACACACACTTGTCAAAATTTAACCCACACCCCAGCTAACAACGTCACCCCCTCCCAAAGGCAAAACTGGACCACCCCCTACATCCAATACCTCAAAACCGGCAACCCCCTAGACGCGGACAAAACTTGGCTGGCTAAGGCCGCCAGGTACACCATGATAGGTGATGACCTCTACAAACGCGGATATGGTCAACCCCTCCTTAAATGTGTCACGATAGAGCAAGCCCAATATATTATCAAAGAGCTACACGAAGGTATTTGTGGTTATCATTCCGGTGCACGCACCATGGCTACTAGAATTCTTAGTGCCGGATACTTCTGGCCGACCATAGAAGCAGACTGCCAGGATCTTGTCAGGAAATGCAGACCATGTCAGAAACATGACAACCTTATTCACCAGAAACAAGAACAACTACACCACATACTGTCCCCATGGCCATTCGCTAAGTGGGGAATGGACATTCTCGGTCCCTTTTCACCCGACAAGGGGCAAGTAAAATTCCTAATTGTAGCCGTCGATTATTTCACTAAATGGATAGAAGCCAAGCCGCTAACTACCATCATGGCCCAGCAAGTTCAACAATTTGTGTGGAAGGACATTATATGCAGATATGGTGTGCCACATACCATCATCACAGACAATGGCCGACAATTTATTAACAAGGAGTTAGCCAAATTCTACACTGGCCTAGGCATCAAGCACATCACAAGCTCTGTAGAACACCCCACAAACCAATGGACAAGTAGAGGTGGCGAATAAAGTTATCCTCGTAGAGCTACGCAAGAGATTGGATACCGCCAAGGGCCGATGGCCCGAAGAATTAACAGAAGTACTATGGGCCTACAGATGCACCCCTCAATCGTCAACAAACGAATCCCCATTCAGTCTAGTCTACGGCGCCGATGCCATGATACCAGTAGAAATTGGCGAGCCATCCCTACGCTGAGAATTGTACGACCCGAACCACAATCACCAAAACATGGCCTTGCATCTCGACCTTCTACCCGAACTTAGAGAAAAAGCCCAGATACGCAACTTAGCTGCCAAACGACGAGCTGCCAGGAAATATAATGCAAATCTCTGTCCACGATCGTTCGTCATCGGGGACCTAGTATGGAGAATGGCCAGCAGTGCTAGAAAGAAGGATGACAAGTTCTCCGCCAATTGGGACGGCCCATACCGCATACGCGAAGATGCAGGAGGAGGAGCTTATCGCCTAGAACACTTATCTGGGGAAGAGATTCCCAACACCTGGAATGTATCCCACCTCAAGTTCTACTTCAGCTGAATGTACATTGTAATCGAACCGATACTTGCAACCCCGGGTGTACTCTTTTTCCTCACCTGGTCTTTTTTCCCTAAGGAGGGTTTTGGCCAGGGAGGTTTTAACGAGGCACCCCTATTCAATAAATAAAAAGAAGGGTTCCCAACCATACGACTTTCTCATGTGTTTTCTTTCACATTCATTTAAGTTCCCCACCCTTACCCCAAGTAAGCGGCCTGGGTCGAACACCCCTATCTTATGATTAATTCGTTTAAGTTCCCCACCCTTACCCCAAGTAAGAGGCCTGGGTCGAACACCCCTATCTTATGATTAATTCGTTTAAGTTCCCCACTAGAGATGGCAAATAAACCCGTGCCCGTGGGTATCACCCGAACCCGTCCCCGTTTTGACGGGGAATCCCCGCTTTGACTGGGTATGGGTATGGGTATGGGTAATACCCGAAATTTTCAACTGGGGATGGGGATGGGGATGGGAATATATATATATATACCCGCCCAAATACCCGTCCCCGCTTAAATTACTAAACTATTTATAATTTATTAAATAATCTAAAAAATATATATAAATAAATAATATATTGGCACATAAAATATAATATAATATAATATAATATAATATAATATAATATAGTATATATACATATAAATAAAATATACTTTTATATATATATATATATATATATATATATATATATATTTACACATATACATGAAATATAATATAATATAATATACATATAATATATATACATAATAATATAATATAATATATATAATATATACGTATAAAACAAATTAATCATTTAACTAGTGAGATCTTTTACAAACAAATTTATAACATTACAAATTTATAAAAATTTAAAAGAAATATATATATATATATATATATATATATATATATATATATATATATATATATATATATAAGCATAAAATATCTACGCATATACATATAATATATATACATAATAATATAATATATATTATTATATTTATATTATTATATAATATAATATAATATATACTTAAAATAAATATATATCTATAAATATATATATATATATATATATATATATATATATATATATATAAACATAAGATATCCACACATATAATATATATACATAGTAATAATAATATAATATATAATATAATATAATATAATATATATATATATATATAACATATTTCTCATTCTCTTTGTTTTTTGTTATATAACATATTGGCAATTGCTTCAGTTTTAGATCCAAGGTACAAGATGGACATGTTAGAATATTATTTTTATAAATTGTATGGTAATGATTTTGATTTGAAACTTAGTAGGATTCGTCAAATGTGCTATGATTTGGTTTTGGAATATCAATCAAAAAAGAATGAAACTTCTTCTTATAGAGCTACATCATTGGAGTTGGGAAAGGATGTTGATAATGATGCGAATGAATTTTTAGAGTTTATGGAAAAAAAGAAAAAATCTAGAACTACAGTTATGAAAACAGAGTTGGATTATTACTTGGAAGAAGATAATTTGCCGGTTACACAAGAATTTGATATCCTATCATGGTGGAAAACAAATGGGTTAAAGTTTCCAACCCTTCAAGCAATTGCAAGGGATGTTTTAGCTATTCCAATAACAACTGTAGCTTCTGAATCTGCTTTTAGTACTGGTGGTCAGATATTAACTTCTCACCGTAGTCGACTTCATCATATTACTATAGAGGCTTTGATGTGTACAAGAAGTTGGATATGGAACTCAAACCATCTAGGTAAGTTACTCAAATTTATTAATATTTTTTGTTAGTATTTTTTGTGAATTCTCATCTAATATTCTACATTTGGTGTTTGTAGGTGTTAAAAAATTAAAAGGAAAAGATGTTCTCATGAGTGAAAATGAATCTGATGAAGAAGGTACATTATATTCTAGTAATTAAAATTTTCAATTTCAATTATTATATCATATCTAATTTTTCATTTTTTTTCTATGTGTAGGTGGATCGAATGCAAATGAAACCACTGATCATTTGTAAAATTAATAAATATTTTGGTTATTATAAAATTTTAGTAATGTGTAATTTTTTAGCTTTTATATAATTATTTGAATTTTATTTAGTTGTTATTTGATACTTTAATTTGAGATTTATACTATTATAATATTTTTCTTAATATTTGACATCATGAAAATCAAAAAGAGTATGTTATTTTAATATTGAATATTTTGATAGTATCATGATTCCGTTGGTGTGATTTTTAAATTTTTTTTATAAAAAATATTTAATTGATATATGGAACAATAAAAAAATGGGTATGGGTATGGGTATAAGAAAATACCCGTTACCCGGTGGGGATGGGGATGGGTCAAAAGTTGTATACCCGTTGGGTTTGGGGATGGGGATGGGGATGAATTTTTATTATGGGGATGGGGATGGGATCATGATACCCGTACCCGCCCCGCCCCGTTGCCATCCCTATTCCCCACCCTTACCCCAAGTAAGCGACCTGGGTCGAACACCCCTATATGATGATTAATTCGTTTAAGTTCCCCACCCTTACCCCAAGTAAGCGGCCTAGGTCGAACACCCCTATATGATGATTAATTCGTTTAAGTTCTCCACCCTTACCCCAAGTAAGCGACCTGGGTCGAACACCCCTATATTATGATTAATTCGTTTAAGTTCCCCACCCTTACCCCAAGTAAGCGGCCAGGGTCGAACACCCTTAACATACAATCGTTCGTATCACACATCCACCACATATCATCAAAACACAACATACATAATAACATACAAAATCTTAATCGCATTTAAACACAAGTGCAGTAATGTACCAATCTAGCTAAATGTACCAAATATTACAGACATAGGCTCAAATAATATTCTTGAATCAATTAAGACCAAAATCCTAGTCTGCTGCGGCAGGTGCCTCCTCGGAATCGCCCGCCTTCTTCTCCTCCTCCGCCACCTTCTCCTGCGCCTCCTCATTCCCACTGTCCTCATCCTCCTGGACCAACTTCCCGTCAATAACATCCTTATTCACATCGAACCTTGAATCCGTTACGTCCACATCCTGATGGAAAAAAGCTGCTTGACGCAATCCCTTCTCAAAACTGTTGATGTGTTACTGTATGATGCTATTCTTCAGATCATCAAGCTCACCAACAGCTCCATCATACTTATCCTTCAAGTCATCATAGTCCTCTTCCAATTCCCCTATTCTCTTATTCAATTTCTCCTCAAAATCCAAGCAACAGACCCTCCAAGTCACCAACTTCTTTCTCTCCGCATCCCAACTCTCATTTGCCTTCTCCAACGCAGCTTTTTCCTCCTCCAACTTGTCCACCTTCCCCTGCAGCTCCTCCACTTTTTCCCGACCCCCCTCCTTCACTTCCCTCTTATAAAGAGACCCCACACGTCGGCTCAACACTAAAGCCTTGCTTCCAAACTCGACCATTGTCCTCACAAGGTGGTCCGCATCCATGCCGTCAATAGAATTTACAATGGTATCCGAGAGAGTAATTGAAATGTCCTTCCTCACAGATATCTCCAGCAATTCAATCAGTCCAGATTCTGGCCCTTTCTCTCCACTGGCTGACCCTGTCCCGCTAGCCGACCCTGTTCCGAGCAAGACCGCCCTTACTTTCTTCACGTCTTTTCCCTTCCCGGGTCGAGGCGGCAACTCAGCCTTCCTGTTCGTCCCGCCGTGCACATGCACCTCCACCATGGATTCTTGCAAGTTAGGAACATCAGTCTTCCCAACTACCTTGGCCTTAGCGGCCATCTCCTTCCTTAGCGTTTGGAAAAGCGCTAAGTTCTTCTTTCCAGACTGCGCCATATGCCCTACAATAATACATTACAATTTGGATCAAAAAAACTTAGAATTATTAACATAGTTTAAGTAATAAACAGATACCTTCGATATCTATTATCAGATGCACCAAATTATAAACTCTAACTAGGCCCTTAGTGGGCAACTTATCAACAAACTTCAACAACATCCCCACCACCTCCTTATCACCAGCCGACAACTCATTCATCCCCATGTCTTTATACCGAGAAGGATTGCTGGTCCAACTAAAGGAAAATTTGGTACTCCCATCTGCATTCAAAAAATGAGCTTTGCCTCCTTCTTTGACGACAACCTTGAAGTACCCGTCCTTGAAATGCTTGAAAGACTGAGAAAAGGCATCCAGTCTGCTGATACTGGGGCGACTTATCAAAGATAACCAAGTAGTCGGCCGCCGGGGTCTGGTATCGTAAAAATACAAAAAAGCATAAGGAGTGGGCTCCAAATATAAGGACTGGCACAAGATGCGAAAGGCCTGCAAGTAGGCCCAACTATTCGGATGTAGTTGCGTAGGTGTTACATTCAGTGCCCGCAATACGCCCATAGTGAATCCATCTAACAGCAATCGCACATGAAGTTGAGAGAAATGGCACATATACATGTAGAAAAACTTCTCAGTAGCACCCTCCTGTCCATGACATACCCGGTCGATGGCATTGACCCTCTCCAAGGAAACAATGTCCCCACTGACACCCTTGGAGATGACAAGTGTGCAGTTTAGCCAAGAGTTCAGTAGACGAGACCACCAGAACAAGGATGATTGGTTGCAGATGTCGGTAGCCGCCCACCCATAGCCACTTTTTGCCGGCCAGTCACTTTCCGCCAACTCTTCAAGGGGATCTTCTCGAACCTCCCTCACAGTCTCCATTGGAATCCCACTTGTCATGCCTCCATAACTTGTACCCACTTCATCAAATTGTCTACCCCTACTTCTCTTCGATTCCGTACTCTCACTACTACTAGACGTAGATAACGATATACTATCGCTACTAGACATACCTTTTTTCGTGTTTACGAGGAGATGTCGGCTGAATTTGGGAACTAGTCGGACAGTATGATGCGCACACAAGACCTCTGAATGCAAAACTCTCGCAAATGAACCAAGTAACTCCTCTCCCGTTTTGAAACCTATATTTATAGTCCAAGATCCCAAACGACGAAAACTTTTCCCGCCAAAATAATACCCCAGACCAATCGACACCATCATTGCGAAAGATACGACCTTTAAAAACGACGGCGCCAAAACGTGTTGATTTGACCCCTGACACCCCTTCACCTACCTTCAGACGGTTACCACTTTTTTAGCCTTAACACTGTTCATCACACTTAAAGGTTGGGGGACTGGTGTATCACACCTAGCAGGTTCCGCTAGCATACCAACACATATCACCCTTGACAGACAACTCATATCGGACAAGGCTGGAGGACTGGTGTACCACACCTAACCAAAATCAATCAAATAAGTAAACAATGCATCAAGGCAGCCAAGTATTCAACCTAGGCCGAGTCAGTCTCACTTATACCGGACCTGGTCAATTTAACCATATAAATGATAACCCTCACGAACATGCCAGAGACAACCCAAGTACACGACCTGGGTCGCCATGGTCTCGAACTTAACTGAACAAAGGCTAAAGTAACAACAAAGTGGCCAACATAGATAGTACGCGGCCAAGGACGACATTTGACAAGCCAAGAAGTAAACAGATCAGACCGCTCTCGAAGACTTAGTAAAATGGAAACCCCCGCGTTCGATGGGCCTTAAGGGCCTAGGTTAGGGCCCAGGCCCACTCATAGCCTAGGCTAGGGCCCAAGCCAAGGCCCGGTCCATTGGATAACTAGACATCATTAATGCTCTATAAATACGCATGGACCCCACGAGTTAAAGGTACGCATTCATTAATCACTGATTTGACTTTTTGAGAGCTTTGACTTACTTGAGCTTCGGAGACTCTTCTGCAGGTAACCCCTCCTGGGTTCAAGCTGACATGTATCAACTGGGGAGAGACCAAATGAGGAGATAGCGGACTACATGGTAAGGTGACACTTGTGCCTAACTCATCTTATTTGTTCTCTGCAGGAACAGTATCATTATTGGTTGGTAAAATTAATGTCCATGTGAATATAAAATAGTCATCAACTATTAATAATGCATAGAAGTTTCCACCAAGACTTATGGTTTGTGAAGGTCCAAATAAATCCATGTGAAGCAATTCCAAGGGCCTTTCAGTTGAAACAAGTTTTTAGGTTTAAAAGAGACCTTGGTTTGTTTTCCCTTTCGACATGATTCACATATTCTATCGTTCTCAACTAGTTGAAGGTTTACCTTTGTTTGGTAAACCTTCAACTAGTTGTTTTCTATTTAATCGATTCTAATGTTGCATGTGTATGTGACAAAGCCTTTTATACAATAACCATATATCATCCTCTTTTTTAATATAGCATTGTATGCTATTTGATGCATGATGAAGATCAAGCAAGTAAATTTTATTGACTTTTTTCCCTATTAACACTATGCTACCAAATGCATCAAAGATAAGATAATGATTAGGTTCAAAAAAAACTTTAAATCCTATATCACAAAGTTGGCTTATACTTATCAAGTTATGATTCAATCCTTCAACTGGATACCACAAATCATTCTTGTCAAGTTTTATGACCTGCAAAACAAATTCATATTACATGGTATCCTTTGATAAGTTGGGTCCAACATGGTTAAACCTTTCTTGATCCTTTTAGGATCTATTTCATAAACCCCTTAGGAACTTCATATTTCCTTGCATCATAGTTCTTATACACATGACCTTTCTTCCTCCAAAAATTGCAAGAAATAAATGGCATATCATTTGACTCACTTGTTGAAAAGATACTTACAAACTTCCAACCTTTCCAAAAACATAGTTTTTAGAGACAAGAACAACTTCTAAGTCTGTTTTCCCTCTTAGGAAATTTGCACAAGTTTTTAAAAGATATTTAAGTTGATTTTTCAAAACAGTGCAATTTTCACAAGGTTTTGCAGCCAACTGATTTTCACAACAAGTTGAATTACTGTAAATCATGTCCAGATTTTCAAAATCAACTTTTAAATCAGCTAATTCTAATTCTAGCTGATTAACTTTGTTTTCTAGCCAGTTGTTTAGAGCTTTCAAAGTCATGCAACAATTTATTATAATCATTCTTATCTTTTTATGACATAGAACTTACTTAACTTGATGATGACGACTCATATCCAGCCATGAGACACAAGTTTGCTTCTTCACTTCCATCTCGTGATGAGCGACTTGTTGAATCATCATTATCTCTAAAGTTATGTATGCACGTCTTTCCTTGGACTTATTCTCCTTTTTCATGTCAAAACTCTTCTCTTTTCCTTTGTTAATGTTTGAAAATTCAATTTTTATATGTCCTTGCTTACCACAACTATAAAAAGAGAAACTAGGAGTGTTATTTGAATCATTAGCTTAGAATTGTACCTCTTCTAATTACTTTTATTACATTTCCTCTTGAGATACTTTCCAAACCTTTTAACTAGTAGATTCAAGTTCTTATTCCCACTTGATTCAGCCACCTCTTCCCCGGTTTCATCACTCTTTTTGGGGCTAGACTTCAAGGGTATGTTCTTCACCTTTTTTCACTTGACTCTTGTTCATTTAGCTTATTTTTCTCATTCTCATGCTCTATTGGCTTTCCAAAACAATACAGTAGTGGTCATAGTGGATAAATCCCTTGATTCTGAGATGGTCATAAATTTCGGTTGTCAACTTCTATCAAGACACTTTAGCACTTTGATTTTTTGCTCCTTTGTGTCAAAATCTTTTCCCAAGCCTATATGGTGGTTGATAATGTGTTTAAACCTCTTTTGAAATTCCGCAATTGATTCACCTTGTTGCATCTTGAACAACTCATATTCTTGTATCAAGGCATGCTTCCTAGCTCTCTTAACATCATTAGTTCCCTCATGTGTGACTTAAAGTACATCCCACATATCCTTTTCATATTTGCATCAAGAAACTCTAAAGAACTCATCCATTTTTAATGAAGAGGTGAGGATGTTCTTTGTTGTACAATCATATTGAGCAAACTTCCATTCTTCCTCAGTTCAAATATTCCAAGGCCCATCAAGTTGCTTGTTATCAACAACATATTTAGGAATATATGGTCCATTCATAATTGTATTCCAAATTCCTTGGTCAATTTAATCAATGAAAATTTTCATACTATTTTCCAAAATATATGGTTAATACCTCTAAACATAGGAGCTTTATGTATAGAAGCACCTTTTACAAAAGGAAGTTTGTTTACATCCATTTTTCATAAACACGTTTAGGATCAAACTTGATGATGTGACCCCATCAAGCCCAAGCCCAAGCCAAAGCCCATTAAAAGGCCCAATTACAAGATCAATTATGACAAAGATTCAAAAGGATCTCCCATTAGATGATCATAAATTCAATGGGCTTCTCATATTCTTTACATGGGCCAAAGAGATCACAAAGACTTGAAGAAGTGCATGTAAATCTAGTAGTGTAGATTTAAATTGGGCCATTGTTTGGGCTTTGCTTTCCAATAATACATAAGACATGAAAGGAACATAAGATGGGTTCAAATTGGGCTCGGCCCAATTCTTTTCATATATGGCCGAGATTATCAAGACAAGGAGGCTCCTCTGCTCATGGTTTGACTAAGGTTCGCCATCACATCTAAAGGCTAAGAATCCTTCTTGTTCTTCAAGCCAAGATCCAAGAGGCGTGATCTTGTCTCCTTCTCCATGCTTGATCTAAGGGCCAAGATCAAGGCCCACTCCATCCAATGGCTCTCCTTTCTCATGTGTAAATGGCTTCGTATAAAAGCCAAAATTTCACTCATTTGTAGACACTCTTGAAATTTTAAGCAATAGATGCAACTTGAGTTGAGAGCACTCCTCCCTCTATTACCTTTGAGAGTCACCCCTTTCTAGAGATTTTCTCTCTCTACCTCTAGCCACCTTCCTTAGGCTAGCATAGATTAGGAAATCCTATCACCTCTCTCACTTTCCATTGCTTGCAAGTGCCTTTCTACTTGCCTCCATTCCTTCATCCACTTTTCGCTACCCATGGAGTTCTTCACGCACCTTTGGAGCTCCACCATAATGGTATCAAGAGCCATCGAAATTGGAAGTTGCACCAAATAGGGTGGAACAACACCAGAAGGTAGGGCCATTAAATGGGAAGGCCAGTCGACATCAGAAGAAGCCATATGATAAGCCTCAATAGTCACAATCAATAGATTTGAAGTGTTATGAGTGTGGAGGAGCACACCTAAAAGGGGAGTGTCCTCAACAGACTGCTACAAGTTGTTGTAATAGTGGGTCTCATTGGGGAAGAGACTATCCTCATATTCACGAATGGAAATGCTATATATTCTAGAAAGAAGGGCACATTGCCAAAGATTGTCCATATAGGAAAAGGTCAGACATTGTGGAAGGAGTGCCACAGAGATTACTAGATGGAGGCAAGCTCCAAGGTACGGACAGGGTGTTTACTATGGTAGGAATAAAGGCAATTCAAGCATGTAAT
Source organism: Vigna unguiculata (assembly GCF_037176805.1). Taxonomy (NCBI): domain Eukaryota; kingdom Viridiplantae; phylum Streptophyta; class Magnoliopsida; order Fabales; family Fabaceae; genus Vigna; species Vigna unguiculata. The sequence continues at coordinate 6,162,209 of NC_140793.1, forward strand.
CTTATACCATTTTTGAGGACTAAAATGTTCATTGGTTTGGGGGAATATAAGACCTTTGAAAATTTTAATAATTAGAAAAATAAATACATAAGGTTAAATAGATATTTTAAGTAAACAATAAAAGTACTTAGTAATTATTTAATTAAAAAGATATTAGATATTAATAGTTGATAGTTAATTATTTTAAATATATTTATTTAAAAGTTATTACATGACATATAATGGTTTATTATTACTTACTTTATTTTAAAGAATTTTAAGGTGGATATTTGAAATATTTTTATTATGGGAATTATTATTATAGGAAAGATTTGACGGTTAAAGAAAGATTAAGAAGAAGATAAGGTGAATATTAATATATAATCTACATATTGTTATATTTCTTAAGAGATAAAAGATTTGATGGTACGGGAATCATTTTTAAAATATTATAGAATGCATGGGATATATCTTTAAGGGAATTTTTCTTCTTTTATCTCCAAGGATTATAAGGATTATCTTTAAGGTCTAAGATTTTATTTGAGATATCTAATAAGATTTTTTCCTAAGAAACAAAAATAGAAATATATGAAAAGATATATATGATATTTTGTGCTTATTAGAATAATTACATAAAATCTCTTAAGAGTTTATAGGGTTTTAAGGGTGAAAGTGAAACCTATAAATAAATAAAAAATGAGTATGTGAAGAGTTATGCTATATGAGAAAGACCATGCTAAGTAGATCTGAAGAAACAAGTAAGAATGTAGTGAGAAGTTTTTGGAGTGTTGCGTACTACAACCAAGTGGGGCAAGCTAACTAATCATTTGTCTTACGTGATTGGTATTGAAAATATTTTTTTGGGCTATTTTGCTTATAACAATCTAGTTGCTTTTAGGTTGATGAAGTTGTAGGTGGTAGAGTATGGTTCTATGAACATGATTTTTTTGAAAAAGAATAATTAGTTTTGATTTATGATTTATTTGCATTTATTTTATTGTTCCCTGATGTTTAAAAAAGTTTTATATGAATTACGTTGAGATTTTTGATATTTTGATGATTAATTTTGGATATAGGACTTTAACGGTGTACTATTTGAAAATTGAGAAAGATGATGATTTTAGGTGTGGGATGGGTTTATGGGGTGGCTTCAACTTGTTGTTTTAAAATTATTGATCATAAAAGAAAACTATTGATATTCTATGAGTTGCAAGAGTATTTTGGGTACATGGGTGAAAAAGTGGATTTTGTGAATGTAACACCCCAAATTTAGGATGTCATGAGAAGGTGTTATTGTTCATTTTTATTTAAAAATAAAACGATTATATCACGAAAAGGCACTTAAAAGAAACTTACAATTTAAATGTAAATAGGTAATCCAAATGTTAATTTGAAATAGTAATAATTAAAAAACAAAGTTCCAACTAAATACTAGGAATCAAAAGAAAATTGCATAGTCTTCCCTGTTTAATTGAAATCAACAAAATAAATCATAATTCCTCAACTTCACTTCATCCTTTCCGCAATCTACTTTGAGTCAGAAATATCTGCATCACTGTCTGCTTCCGTATAACACACGTTATACGATCATCGCACATGCAACAAACACACAAACAAACAAATAGGGGTAAGCTAACCATAAGCAATGATATTCATAAAAGAAATTCCTAAATAAAACATGTCCAGTAATACTCAACATTGCATTAAAGTAACACTTAATCAAAATTCAATCAATCATGCCAAACCAAGCATATCATCACATTCACCTCAATTCTTATAATATAGTGATTATAATTAGAGATGGCAAATAAATCCGTCCCCGTGAGTATTGCCCGAACCCGTCTCCGTTTTAATGGGGAATCCCCGCATTGACTAGGTATGGGTATGGGTATGGGTATGGGGAATCCCCGATTTTTTCAATTGGGTATGGGGATGGGGATGGGGATGAATATATCCCCGCCATAATACCCGTCCCCGTCATATTTCCATCCTCGTTTAAATTATTAAAATATTCACAATTAATTAAGTAACCCTATATATTCTTTTTATTTTTTATTTCTTCTAAATATTTGGTTTGTCATGAAACTCATTCGCATCTCCAATATATTTTTTATCTTATCATAATCTTTATGTAATTATGTTAAAATGATGTATGTCAATTAAAAAAAAATTATGTCTAACATTTGAATATTTCTATTATTTTTTAATATTTTTATTTATTGTATATTTTCTTTCACATGAAAATATTTAATACTCTTAATTTAAGTGTTTAATAGCATAAACATTTCATTTACTTGGTAATATAAAAAAAATCTTTACTTATTATTATTAATTTTTATTTCATTTCAATAACTCTTTTATTTCGCTAAAACAATTTTTGTTATTTCTCAACCATTGAGTATATATGTTGATATTTGAAAAGTTTTCTTAGATCTCTAAGATAATTTTTGTCTTATCATACCCTTAATTATACATTTGTTTTTCTTTGTGCAATTCTTTCCAATAGTCTCCAAATTGTTTATAAGACACACATTTGTTAATTTTTTAATATTTTTATTTTTGTTTATTTTCATCATGTAGAATACTATTTCGATAATTTTTATCTAATTATTTTTTATTTTCTAACTCATTACAATCATACTTTAATTTTTTTACTATAATTGTATAAATAATTTTTATTTACTACAATATAAAAATTTAATGTAATTGTCATGAATATTTTTTATCACCATCCAACATATATTGGAGTTTAAAAGATACAATATCTATGATAAAATTTTATTATGTTTATTATTTGTTCTTTGCGTCATTTTTTTTATCAACCATTGAGTATATATGTTGATATTTGAAAAGTTTTCTTAGATCTTTAAGATATTTTTCATCTTATCATACCCTTAATTATATATTTGTTTTCTTTTGTGTGATTCCTTCCAATAGTCTCCAAATTGTTTATAAGACACACATTTGTTAATTTTTTAATATATTTTTTTTTGTTTATTTTCATCATGTAGAATACTATTTTGATAAATTTTATCTAATTATTTTTTATTTTCTAACTCATTACAATCATACTTTAAGTTTTTCACTATAATTGTATAAATAATTTTTATTTACTACAATATAAAAATTTAATGTAATTATCATGAATATTTTTTATCACCATCCAACATATATTGGAGTTTAAAAGATACAAGATCTATGATAAAATTTTATTATGTTTATTATTTGTTCTTTGCATCATTTCTTTATCAACCATTGAGTATATATGTTGATATTTGAAAAGTTTTCTTAGATCTCTAAGATATTTTTGATCTTATCATACCCTTAATTATATATTTGTTTCTTTTTGTGTGATTCCTTCCAATAGTCTCCAAATTGTTTATAAGACACACATTTGATAATTTCTTAATATTTTTATTTTTTGTTTATTTTCATCATGTAGAATACTGTTTTGATAAATTTTATTTAATTTTTTTTAACTCATTACAATCATACTTTAATTTTTTCAATATAATTGTATAAATAATTTTTATTTACTATAATATAAAAATTTAATGTAATTGCCATGAATATTTTTTTACCACCATCCAACATATATTGTGGTTCAAAAGATACAAGATCTATGTTAAAATTTTATTATTATGTTTATTATTTGTTCTTTGCATCATTTTGATCAAGTGATGTATTATAACTTTTATTAGTGTATAAAATATAGATTCATTATAATTTAAAAAATTGAAGTAAACAAACATTTAAAATATATTTTAATTTAAATATTTTTTCCTTTTATATTTTTTTAAAAATATTTTTTCTTTTATAGTTTTTTTAAAAAATATTTTTAAAGTTTATCAACTAGGTTTCATTAATGTTTGCAAATTTAATAAATGTTTGTGTTCTCATTAAATTTTATTTGGTATTCTAATCTAAAATGTAAACAATTATAATTTATTTTAAAGTATTTGATATCAAAGAAACAACCATACTCCTAATATTGAATATTTGATAATATTATGTTTCCTTTACCGTAATTTCACTAGTGCAGAAATGGTATATTACAACAAGATATTACATCAGTTACACGAAAAACGATGTAGTATAGTGCGCGGTGGCATTTTTGAAATTTCTGCGAACTATATTACATCGGTTCCCCAACACAACCGAAGTAATACCCATTTTTTAAAAAAAAAATTAAAAAAAAATAGCTTTTTTGCACATAGCAATTATATTACATCGGTTCTCCTGTTTAACCGATGTAGTATGCCTTATTTTTCTCAGCAGGGTTTTCCCCCTCATTTCTCCTTTTCGTCTTCGTGCTTTCTTCATTCTCTTTGCATTCTCTTCGATCTTCGTTCCCAACCACCACACCACACCACACCACACCAGCACCGCACGGCCACCGCACCACACCAGCACCGCACGACCACCGCAGGTTCTCCTCGCGCGGCCGCTCCTCCACGCAACCACTCCTCCGCGCAGGCGTCGCGCAGGCGCTCCACACCAGCCCCGCACGGCCACCGCACAACACCGCAGGTTCTCCTCGCGCGACCGCTCCTCCACGCAGCCACTCCTCCGCGCATGCGCTCCTTCGCACAACCACTCCTCTCCTCCGCGCAGACCCTCTTCGCGCTGCCGCTCTTCGTTCAACGCAGCTGCTCCTCGACCTTCGCGAATCGCGCCACCATTCACGGAGCCGCTCTTTGCTATTCGAACAACGACGCCACTGCTTGGGAGTTCCTCCGCCGTTAGTCGAGCTCCGAACCGCGCTCTGAATCATGCCCTTTCGCGCTGCCGTCGTTCCATCGCACCACCGCGTCGTTGAGGGTTTAGGGTTTACTGCTGTTGCCGTTGGTTTTTCGCTGCTGCTGCCGCTTTTGATGTAATATATTACAGCGGTTCCAGGGACCGATGTAATATATCAAACACTTACTACATCGGGAACTACTACATCGGTGAGAAAATCGATGTAATAGGCCCAAAATAACCGATGTAATAGACTTTTTTTGTACTAGTGTTTTTATTATTTTATAAAAATTAGTTAAAATTAATATTAAAGTAGTAAGTAAACGGGTACGGGTATGGGTACGAGATTATACCCATTACCCGGTGGGGATGGGGATGGGACAAAAGTTTGATACCCGTTGGGTTTGGGTATGGGGATGGGGATGAATTTTTTTTACGGGGATGTGTATGGGATAGTGAAACCCGTCCCCGCCCCGCCCTGTTGCCATCCCTAATTATAATCAAGCCGTGGCCTCTCACCCCAGAACAACATCTAGTTTCCTAGAACAGATGGTTCGATGTGTCCCACTTAACGCAGCCAGACTTTCTCCCTTATTCCTCAAGGAATTATGAGTAAAAACATCGATGCATTGCACATCGGGCACTAGACTCGCAACGAGCCGAAATAAGGTGAAACATCTATCCCTTCCCCATTGCTTCACACAGGCGAGAGGGTACAACACTCGAACCAATCCTCTACCACTGCTTCACACAGGCGAAGAGGATCCCTTCCCACCGCTTCACACAGGCGAAAGAGTCTTCACTTGATTCCTAGTTATGGAAAACCTCACACAACATTTAATTCCACCAAGAGTTTTCAAGCAAATCAAAATACTCTTAATATGCAAGACCTGAAGATTTCTTATTGCCAACCAAATACACACCGTCACTTCATGCTTGAAATATATCACACTTGTATTTAATACATGCCAAATATTTAATAAAATACAAGGAAAAGAAAAAAAAAATTAATACTCCAACTGCATCTAAACCTTTTAAAGAGAACAACAAAATATAACTTATCATACATGCAAATTAAAACCCGCTGCCCCAATTTCTTTTACGCATGAATAAAACTAAAAAAAAACAAGAGAAAGACAAATGATTTTGTACCCTTTATTCACGTGAAAAGCTATGCCAAAAGGAGAAAGAAAACGCATGGCACGGTCTGCACCAACTTTAAAGAATGAGCTCTGATATATTAACAAAGTGGTATGAATGGTTTGGAGAAAAAGAGACTAAAACAAACCCGTGGGCTCCACCATCTCATGCATTCACGTGTGGTCTTAATAGAAAGAGAAAGATTTTAAGAGAAGGAGAGAGATGGCTGAAACATGTGAAAGAGAAAAAAAAACCATGTCTTTATGTGAATTTAATGGAAAGGGAAGAAAGAGAAAATTTTTAAGAACCCATTCTCATCCCTGCAAAGTGAAGAAGACCCAAAACCACACCAATCAATGCGTAAACCACCCTTCAATGTTCTAAGAACCCATACCTCTAACTAACAGATTATATAAACTTTTTAAAATACCAACTCCATGAACATGCACTCTGCAGATTAAGTACCAACGACGCATAAAGGATGAAAAGAAAACAAAGAGACCGAAAATGAAACAGAATTCCATAGGCGAAGAGAAGGATGAATTCCCGTGAACGTGCAAACGTTACTTCCTTTATCCCTTATCCAACCAAGAGTAACTACGCTTACTGAAAGAAACAGATGAGACACAACCTTATCTATGCAATTACTATTAAGAGGTAAGCCAAAAGAAAAAAAAAAAAAGAACAAATGCATGAACCCATGCAAACCAAACTGCTGCACCATAAACCTACTACTGCACCATGAGCCCGCGGCTGCACCGTGTACATCCATGAACATTGCACATCACCAAGATGTCGGCAGCCACTACTCCGGAAAACGCAGCCCTCAACACAGGCGGCCACCCTCCGCGTCTGAACCAACTCTGCAAGGTTCCACTCCAGCAGCTGCAGTCCCGCGAGAGCAACACCACCTTTCATTTGTTTCACCGTTGCATCACCTAAGAACTAAACCCTCCAAAGCTACCATTTCAACATGAATTCACACGCTGCCAACCCTGAATAGAAACACGACACAACTGCATCCCTGAACCCGAAAACAAGAGCAACCCACACGAGAATCCCCAACCCTCAAACACGCATGGCATTCATCACCAACGAAAACGGAAGAATGAACAGAAAACATGTATACCCACATGATAAACAACAAGATTAACCTACAACAAACCGGCAAATAAAGTCAGCTTCACCTACACTACACATGTATATTTGTCAAGTTTCATTCATCAATCAACACAAAACAAGAGAAGAAAAACAAAGTTGGCTTCCCCTACCTCTCTATATGATTCCTCTTCTCTACCACAGCCACTAAAAACTCCAACTTGCACTCTTCCTCTCTTTTCCTTCTCCCGTCCTAACCCCTTTTTTCTAAAGAAAACTTCTAGGGTTTAGCTTTATCTAATCCCACCAAATAATTCAGTTAAGATTCTTGAAGTTTGAATTATTTCTCTAGCCCATTTTATTTTTCTTAGCATTTAACTCCAAAAGATATAAAAGAAAGAAACAGAAAGGAAAAAAAAAAACAACACTGATTCTATCATTTTTGGAACCCAATATTTCCGCATGCCCTATTGGCCGGAAACACAAACCTATTCACGTTCCATGGGCCTCGCTCCTTTAAAGAAGAAAAATATTGAATTTTAAAACCAACACAGAGAAAATTTCCGCCAAGTAGGTTCGAACCCGTACACTTGCTTACCTTTGCACCCAACTTTCACCACTAAACTACATGTCATCACATTTTTAATATGCATTATAAAATTAAAGTACTTATACTCCACAAACCATAATTTCTTAAAGTAGATAAATAGCAACTCTAATTACTCATTTAATTAAATTTAGTCTTTTGTCATGACTAAATTTATTTATAGATCCATATCAAAATATAAATCACTTTTTAATTTTACCTATAATATTCCAATTTGTTCTTGGATCTCACGGTGAAGACATGTATATTTTGTTGGTTTCTTTGTGAATGTGTGATTCTGTTATTTTATTTTCATCATCTAAAATTTTGGAGTTTTTGTTAAAAATTATTGAGTTAAGTTAGAAATAAAATGTGTGAAAGTGATATAGGGAAAACCTTGGCTAGGAAAGACAAGGTTTTTAAGTTCGTTCATTGTGACTTAGCTCTTTTTTCTAAAACTTCCATATGTTGTACTTTTAACGAGGAAAAGGATCCTTGGACGAAGTTTATTTTTAAATGCTTTAGGATTTTAAATACTTTATGATGTTATTTTCAAACATGAAGACCTTGCTAAGTTAGCTTACCCTTGTGTTTGTGTTGTGACTTCCACCTGCGATCGTATCTTTATACATGAGCAGACGATGGTATAGGTGTTGAGGAAGATGCACAATAGCGAATGATGAGAATTGGGGTCTTAGAGCTTTTATTTCATTGCTATTTTACAATTTTGTCAAGTTAATAAAAATATCATGATGTAAGACATGAATTTCCTTTTTATTTGAGTTTTAAATAAAGTGATTCAATTTTATTTTTAAAGAAAGTATTTGAAATAGGATTATTTTTGTAGCTATATACCTTAGGAAAGAAAAAAAAATGAGGTCTTACATTACCTATGAAGGTTGCAACCCAAAAACAATCAAACATAACTAATATTTTTATCAACTTGCATAACATAACCTAAGTATTATAATATGAAAACTACAAAAAAGTCACCAATTTAAGTGAAATATCATCATCCACTTAGTGGTTAATGAAAAACTTGTTCATGATTAAGTAGAAATCAAATATGACATTCATGTTGCATAAATGATCAATAATTGTAAAAAGACTCGACACCTACATCTAAGCATGTGATGTGAACAATCATGGGACAACATTCAACTCTTTATCGAAATCAAATATTTATGCATAAACCCCCTGACAAACTAACTCATGACTTATATCGACCATCACGACATTAAGAAACCTACATTTGACTACATGTTTATTTGTTTAATTTCATCTATATTTATATTCATTCAATTACGTATATTTTCTTTGCAAATATTAAATCAATCCCCCCTAATAAACTATGGTAATTTAAACGGGGATAAGGATGAAGGTGGGAATATTAAATAGGGTGTGTATGAGGATAGGAACGGAACATATATCTACATACTCATCTACATCCTCATACATAATTAAAAAACATTAGGTCCTCAAACCCAATTAATGCAAAACATTTCCATCAAAATGGATTCGACCAGTGTAAAAAAAAAAAATTTATTTGTCAGCCCTAACTGTAACTTCTCTTTTATTAAACATTCTGCTGTTTAGTTCTTTTAATTTACTTTCTAGATCTTATTATAAAGATTATTAATATATATATATATATATATATATATATATATATATATATATATATATATATATATATATATATATATATATAAACAAAATTATGAGTAAAAAAATATTCCAAACTAATTTTCAATTTACTTGTTATACAAATTTCAAATTTATTTACATTCATAAACATCACTTTTATAAGCATAAATTCTAAAAATAAATCTTTCCTTTTCATAATTATTTTAAAAATAAATTTTCATTTGACCAATATTTTATTCATGATATTCATTATTTACAACTTAATAATTATATTATATAGAACACTTTCCACTATTTTGTTTTTACAATTTTTTTCTTTTTTGTAAACAGTTCTTAATTACAGACTTTTTTATTTAAATTTTCTTAATTTTTTTCTACTCAAATAATTATATTTTCAAATATTTATTTCTCTAGATTAATCTTGCATACACTTATTTTTTAATATTAACAATTTTTTTACAATTCAAAATAATTATAATTATATCAGAAACTTTCTATTATTTTCTTACAATTCTTTCTTTTCTTCCTTTTGTTAATGTAACTTTTCTTATTTACATATTTTCCCAATTTAAAATTTCTTAAAATATATGAATTTATAAAACAAAGTCTTTATCAAATTTTTGACTTGTCTAAATAATTATATCCTGCACGCCTATTTTTCAAATTAAATCTATTATTATAAAATATCTTCCAAACCAATTGCGTTTTACGAAAAAAAAAGTATTTTCTTTAACAAAAGTTTTCCTTCCCCGTTATTTTTAAAATGAAAAAGGAAAAAAATACAAGTTTGAAATTCGATTTCCTAAAATTGAGTTCTAGTTATTTTTTTGCCAGCCTCTACACCCATTCACAATCTTAGGAACCGAATTCTGGAAGAGTAAACACTGTCTTTTTTTAATATATAATCTACACTATGCCATAGGGTAAAAAAAAAAGTATTTTGTTTAGGTGAAAATTTTAAGTGAGTTGAACATCCTGAAACATAACTATAAGATTTCAAGTAAAAAAAAAAAAACAACAACAAAAATCTCTATTACATTTGGTGAGGACAAAATATTGAATTAGATGATGTTTTTGTTATGGAGACAAAGTATAGGTGCTTAAATGGCCAGTTTGATAATGTAACAGTTGAGCTAATCTTGTAAGTGATTTGTTTATGAATCAAGAAATATGTTATGAACATTTATTTTAATCCTTGTATGATATATGTTGTAAATTATAGATTGAGTCACTTGTGGAAAGTGATGTACCAAACTCCCAATATGATTTATTTCAATAATATTGTGTTTGCAAACAACAAACATCATGGATAATGGTCAATCAAAATGATACAACACAATTGATCCAAATGATACATTTTTTGTCTTGTGGATAGAGTTTAATAAATTTTTGTCTTCCACTTAGTCAAAAAGGTTGTCAAGTCCTAATTCGTGAACAATAACGTTGCATTCGGAATCAATTGTCTGTGTCATGAACCCAAGGGGGTTGACATAGCGTGCCCTAGAGGCAGCACCCATGTTATTAGTGAGGATGATCCTATCGGACTTGTTTGGCATTGCCTCTTTGCATCGTCCCTCATTTGGTGAGTTTGCAACCACCACACATATGTTATCCTCATGATCACCATGAACAGAGATGCGATACAAGCCAATTGCATCAGTTGTGCTATTCTTCATATAAGTCATTGTGTTATTATATTCGTTGATGCATTCCAGAGTCACATTCACACCTATAAACACATATTCAAACACTCCTTATTCTTGTTCAATGGGTTATGTTAGGGACTTAAACTTGATAATGATCAATTGTAACATGTATAAATATGAATGCATGTGAGTGTCTCATGATTAAGGAAAGTTACCTGGCAAAGGGAAGCTGAGTCTAGACTCAAATGTAAAGTGGCAAGGATCACAATAAATCTTGCCTTCAACATAGAATTTTTTAGATATTTTGCGAGCCAATGCAGAGGAGAAGCACAAAACTGAGACAAAGAGGACAACAACAACAAATGACCTTGCCATGGTGATCAATGGATTTTTTTTATGGGTTATTGATGTTGTTGCCCTTGGGATGAGAGAATTAAGGTGTTAAGGAATTCTTTTATAAGACCATGAATGAGATTTTGTTTTACCTTTGTGTGGTCATTGTGTCAGTTCACCTTATTTAGACAATCAAAACTTTCTATAAATGAATTTTCCTTAATATTTGCTAACTAATTCAACCATAATTTGGATGTCTTTATCTCCTATTTAAGTAAACGACTACAAAATATCATAGACATTATTTAAAATTACGTGCATACATAAATATTCACAACAAAACTTAACAAAGACTATATAAATGAATCTCATCCACATTTTGTCAATATTTATAGGTTAAGAAGTTTGAAGTATAATAAAATGCAACACAATATGTTATTTTCAACCTTATTTAGTATATGTTCATATTACACTATTAAATATGTATATAAAAAAAATTTAAAAATACATAATTTTCATCTATAATGTTTAGATTTTTATCGTGTAACTCTACCTTATTTTTTTTTATGGCTTTTTTGTATTAGAACACAATCATAGACAAAATAATTAAATAAGATCGAGAATAATAAACAATATCAATATACATCTAACTTATATATATATATATATATATATATATATATATATATATATATATATATATATATATATATATATATATATAATTATTTGATATATTCAGTTATCTAATAATTTTGGTATAACTATTATCTATGTAATCTTATATTTTTCTTATCATCAAAAACTGAATTTAATAAAAGAGAGTATTTGGGACGCTCTAATCCTTTTACAACCCTTTTACATATACTATCATGGAAAATAGATATAATTTGTTAAACATCGTAAATAGTTTCCCTACATGATAAAATTACAAAGATCAAAATATTGTTTCCTTGCTACAACAAGATGCTCCAACTCATGAAGGCTTTTTCCTACAATCTTTCAGTTCTTGTTGGTGACTACCCGCCCCTATGTATGCATTTAGTCCAAACCTCGTTCCTACAAACCAAAGACAATACTTTAGTAAAAACGATATATCTAATATACACAAACCAGGAGGGGGTTGAATTAGTATTTTAAAAATTGAATCTCTTAAGCAATTCTTAAACAGTTTGCTAGCCATTAACATATACTCTAATAGATTAACATATGCACGTCTTCATGGATTATCTTTAAATCGACAAAGAAATCAATAGAAGAAGAAAAAAGGACAACGATTTTATATTGTTTTGATTCAAACTTGAATCTACGTACAACTTTCATCTAAGCAACCTGAGCTTACAAAATTTCAACTATTTCAATAGAGTTTCAAGAATTACAAGTGCTATTAATAATTTTATACTCTAATGAACCAAAAACTTAATACACTAATCAAGAACTATCCCCAATTGCAATGCTTGACACAATTGCAATCAATTGTTCACCTACATAGTGAAATACACTATAAAGAAATGAAGTTTACAAAAGAATAAAAGGAATGAATACACTTTTGTTGTGTAGAAATTGCAATGAATCCCTAGTGGGAAGCCAGAATCCAGTAGTGTGATCTTCAAGAACTCAAGAATTCCTCTTTTCCAATCTCTCAATTGCCTTAGATTTCAAAATCAGTCATGTTCTAAAATGTGAATCAAGGTTGGTTTAAAAAGGAAACATTCCTACTAAGATTAATTGATTAGAAAAGTAATCTAATCAGTTATCGAGACAACTTAATTGATTAGGTAAGTAAGCTAATCAATTATTGAGTTATAGAAGAGTTTCTCTCACTTCAGATTTGTCCTAATCAATTATGTTAATGCTCAAAATAGTTAGATTAGTGGATTTAAAGAGTTTTAAGCTTGACTTACAATGATTCTAAATAGACACATTACTCTTAGTGACCGAACTACAATTGCTTGTGACCAAACTAGGACATTACTCTTGACTTGGGCATCATAAAAAACAACAAATAGGTAGGATGATAAACTCCATCTTTCAACAATGTCCCCTTATTTTTATGATGCATCCTGGAAAATAAACAATACCTTTCTCCCCCTTTGGATATTAGGAAAATTAGGCATAAAAAATGGAGAGAAAATAATGAAAAAAATAGCCAATCATAATGCAAAATATAATCAAACTAAAACCTTTTAAAAACATTATAAATCCTAATTTATATTTGTTCCCCCTAACTAGAAACCCCCTATAGTAATGAAAAGGCCATTGGAGAAGAGTGGTATTGTTATAGATGAAGAGTAAAGATGAAGAGAGTGTGATAGTCATGGAATGCATGTCATCATATAATTTGATACTAGAGTAAAATGCAACAAATATGGATAGGAGAAAATGGAATATCAAAGTACAAGCAACATTGTTCAATCAAGTACCCCAAAAAGAACATCATAGACAAAATGTGCAAACCAAATACAACAAATTATATTATATTATCTCAAATATAACCAATCATAGAAGAACAATTCTGATCTTAAAAGCTAGAGGCATAGTTATTTCCTCTAGGAACAAGCACCCAAGCAATAATAAAACCTGTAGTTGTTTTCTCATTATAGATTTTCAAAGTTTGTAATGTAAAGAGTGTTGGTGACAGATATAATGATATAAATGTGTTCACACATAGGGAAATGTTTCGTTTAAGACACAAGTTACCAACATAGCATAATATTAATCAATTATGAACTTAGCTTGATGATTACTGCAAAGTAAACAAATACACAACAAATACATAAAAATAGCATAATATTAATCAATTATGATACTTAATTCATGAATTTCTGTAGAAACATGTAAAATGCACATTTTACTAAAACCATACTATGTCTAATATGTCAAAGTCATGGTTCTTCCTTTTTAGTGAAGAATCATGCAATAAATTCAAAAGTTGGGAGTACTTCAACCAGTAATATATTCTCAATCACAATAAAAGAGGAATTTTTCACCTTACCAATGCCCAAAATTTTACCTTTGTTATTATCTCCTTATGTAACATGACCATTGGCTTTGTAAGATATCTTGTAGAATTTTTTCACATCTCCTCTCACGTATCTTGAGCATCCACTATTTAAATACTAAATTTCCCTTGCATCAAGACAAAACTGTAACATAGATTAAAGAGAAGATGTTGGTACCCAATTGCATTTGGGTCTTTTCATGTTAGTGGCTTTAGATGTTTCTTTAGGTACCCATTTGTCTTTCCCTTACGAACACCATGCATGACCAATTTCATAACAATAGAAACATGTAATGCTTGATGGTTTACTCATGTTAAGAAAGCTATTGGGCTCTAATCAATTAATCTTACTAGTATAGTCTATACCTTCTTTGTTAAGTACGCTTCTTTAAGAACTAAGGATGGCATCAAGATTTGAACTACCTAGAGTGAACTTTGAAATTGTTTTCATCAACTATTTTATTTTTTTCTATTTGTTTTAGATAGCTTTTATAGTTTGGTACACTCTTCTTACAATTACAAATAGAATTATTCTTTGCTTTTTCTAGATCTTCTAAGCTAGTCTTCATATTTTCATTCTCATCCTCTAGTTTTTTAATCCATTCTCCAGCCACCCATTTTCCCTTTTGTACCTCTTATTTGAATATTGTAGATTTTTAGCTTCCTCATGTAGTTCATTGAATGCATCAAACAGTTGATAGTAGTTATTTTCATCATTGGATTCAAAACAACTTACACTGCTTTTAGAATATTCTACATCAGCAATCAAACTGAAGTTTGTTTCCTTTGCAGGACTCTCACTAGAGTTGTTGGATGTGTTGGAATCATCGTCCTTACATGCGATGTAAGTCTTTTTCTTTTTCTTATTCTTTCTTACTTCACTCATCTCTTCCAGTTTCTATTTCAAATTGAGAAATGGGCATTCTGGCTTAATGTGGCCAATTTTTCCACATTCAAAGCATGTTGGTGTGATGGGTTGCTCTTGCTTCTTGAATGGTTTCCTGTTTCTTGAAAATTTATTATTAAGTTTATTCTTATATTTTAAAAATTTTGAGAACCTTTTTACCATGAGATTCAATGCTTCACAGTCAAATTTTCATCATCTAGGTCATCTGTAGATTTAGTTTTTCTAGCAATAGACTTTGTAGCAGCTTTTGCAATAGTTTTTAAAGCTACAGTGTGTCTTCTTTCTCTTTCCTCCTCTTCTTCGAGCCTTCCTAGATCCAGTTCATATTCTCTTAATTTTCCAAAGAGAGTAGTCATATTCAAGCTTGTGAGATCTCTTGATTTAGATATTGCTGTGACTTTAGGATACCATGTTTTGTTTAGACTCTTTAAGATCTTGATATTGAGTTCTTCCTTCTCAAATGTTTGACTAAATGCCAATACGTGATTTACTATATGAGTAAACCTTTTCTGAACATCATTATGAACATTTCATACTCTTGGATATGGGTGTTCTTCCTTGATCTCTTAACTTTATTTGTACCCTAATGCGTCACTACCAAGACATCCCACATATCTTTTGTTGATTCACAATTAGAGACTCTGTAAAATTCAAACAAAGTTAGTTTAGAAGATGTAATATTCTTGGCCATAACATCATAGTGTGCTCTTTTGTTTTCATCAGGTGTCCAAAGAGAGAATTATTCAGGAACATATTTTCCTTCTACTATCTTTGTAGGTGTACTGCACCTAAGCGGACTAATAAAACCACACGGCCAAGCCCGCCAACACATAACCCTGCAGATGAAGTTATCAAGCAAGCAACCCGTCAAGCGAAAGCACATAGCGACCCAAGCCGCCTACTTCAGAGGACAAGACATCATTTGTTGACCACTCCAAACTTAGAATATCACAAGCAAGGCCATCGGTACCAACAAACATTAACTAAGGGCTTGGGCTTAGCCCAGGCCCATCTAGAACCCAAACACTGGCCCAGCCCACAAGAAGGGCAAACATAATTAATAACTCTATAAATACACATGGACCCAACAATTTAAGGTATGTTTTCATTAATCCCTTAATCAGAGATTTGACTTTTTGAGAGCCCTTTTTCTAACTTGATCGTTGGAGCCCTCTCCGCAGGTAACCCCTCAAGGGTCCAAACCACATACATTGACAGATGGCATGTTGAAGCCGAGGAGGAGCCAACTTGAGAGGTTGAGGATTGAGGTAAGGAAATATTTGTGTCCCTGACATCTCTTATTTGTTTCTGCAGGAACAGTAGGTTAGAAGGTTCCATTTACAACAGCATCCCACACACCTTTGTCTACTGGTTCAAGAAATATTTTTATCCTAATTTTCCAAAAAGGATAATTTTTACCTGTAAATGAAGGGGGTATGATAATAGAAGCCTCTTCTACAAATGTTTGAGATATATTGGTCATATACAAGATCTTTCTAATCGATTAAGGGTTAGATTAACCAATTTTGGTGCCAATTGTTAAAAATGATATGTCTAATATACACAAACCAAAAAGGGGGTGAATTTGTATTTCAAAAATTTAATCTCTTAAGCAATTCTTAAATAGTTTTCCAGCCTTTTATAAGTACTCTAATTGATTAACATATGCATGTTTTCATGGATTATCTTTAAACTGATAAAGAAAGCAATAGAAGAAGAAAAGGGGACAACAATTTTATACTAATTCAATTCAAACTTGAATATATGTCCAGTTTTCTTCTAAGCAACTTGAGGTTAGAAGATTTCCACTATTTCAATATAGTTTCAAGAATTACATGTGCTCCTAAATAATTCTATACTCTAATGAACTAAGAACTTGATACACTAACAAGAACTATCCCTAATTGCAATGATTCACATAATTGCAATCAAATATTCACCTACATAGTGAATAATACACTATAGATAAATGAAGTTTACAGAAGAATAAAATGAACGAATACATATTTGTTGTGCAAAAATTATAATGAATCCCTAGTGCCAAGCCAAAACTCTCAAAATCACATCCATCTTGAAGACTTCCTGAAAAATGTTTGAAAACCCAACAATGTGATCTCCAAGAACTCAAGAATTCCTCTTTTCCAATATCTCAATTGCCTCAGATTTCAAAATCAGTCATGTTTCGAAATGTGAATCAAGGTTGGTTTAAAAAAGAAACATTATTGCTAAGATTAACTGATTAGAAAAGTAATATCTAATCAATTATCGAAACAACTTAATTGATTAGATATGTAAGGTAATCAATTATTGAGTTATAGAAGAGTTTCTCTTACTTCAAAGTTGTCCTAATCAATTATATTAATGCTCAAAATAGTTAGATTAATTGATTTAAAGAGTTTTAAGCTTGACTTATAATGATTATAAACCAACACATTACTCTTAGTGATCAAACTGCAACAGTTAGTGATTAAATTGGGACATTACTCTTGACTTGGACATCATCAAAAACAACACATAGGTAGGATGATATGCTCCCCTTTCAAAATACTCCCATACTAACTATCTCCCTGTACAAAGATGAGTTGTACTCACAATATTCATCGTCTCTACATAAAATACCATCTCTTCCCCAACCCTTGCGATCTAACCTTATATTTATAAATCATGGATTAATGGTTCCATAGTTTATTGACACAATGATTTCAAGCTTTCAATTGGACATTTGTAGTAATCATTATATATGACAATGTGGCTTTAAGTAATTTGTATTTTATTCATGTCCATGCACTAGTTACTTGTGTCATACAAAAAATTTGTTTCTGGTTAAGATTGTCGTTTATCTCTAATTTATAAACAAAACAGAAAGCATAATTTAAGGTCTGAATCCAAATAAATGTACTATAAATGAGACAATATTATTTTTACTTGGATTGTATAAATATAATGAAAAAAAAAAGTAAAGGTGAAGGATGGACTCAAATTGGTGAGGTAAGTTATAAAACAAAAGATATTAATTAAACTAATTGAAATAAGTGTATAAATTAAATATGTCTCCAAAGAGAAATAGATACACAATTCAGTGAAGTGTATGAAGAGATATCACAATTAGGATCTGTGTTAGACCTACAGAGTTTTACTTTCAATATAATTTAGTTTTAAAACATATGTTCATCTATTTAGTTTTTATGAAGCGATCGATGTTTTCACCTAATAGGGTTTTATTGGAACAAAAGAAAATATATGCGCTTATCACTCATCATACTTCACCACATGGTCTATACAACCAACACGTAAGAAGTATATAAAGACAAGAAAACAAGAACAAGACAGGCTACAATGTTCTGAGAGATGCTATATAATTCACAAGACATGAATTTATGGTACGTTTATTTTATGTGGGATAGATTTGGTTAAACAACTAAAGATAGAAACCAAGGCATTTTTCCATTGGTGGAATTTTGTGTTTGAGAGGGTTGTTCGGGAACAAAACCCTATGCAACTATTACCCATTTGTTCCATTCCATAAATAGTATTGTCATGAACCACTTCCACAAACAAGATAGATATCCATGAGATTCAACCATTCTTTATCACTGAATTAACCTATTAAAGAAACCTTTTACGACCATTTACCACTAATAAGAATAATAATATTTTTTTTTGCAAAACCATGGTGTGTTTGCCATGGGTTGGGCATCACCTCCCCTTCATTCAGCAACAATTTTATGGATGTATTTTGTGTTACCAGTTTTTGCAGAGCTTCAGAGAGTTCAACATCAACCAAAACATGATGGAACCCTCAACTTTCTAGTAGTAGGAGATTGGGGTAGAAAAGGGAAATATAATCAATCCCTTGTTGCTACACAGGTTCATCTTCTTTCTCATTTTAATCTAATCTTTTATTTCATGATTTCATTTTTTGTATCAAGAAAATTAAAGATTAAATATATTTTTGGTTTTAAATTATTTTAAAAGATTGGGTCTTTTTCTTCCACTTTATAAAAGTTATGTAAAATATTGTATCCGACAAATATCCTTTATCATAAAAAAAACACTCTGCATGTCATTTGCGAAAAAATATTTTTATACAACTGTTTTTATGAGTATATTAATTACATATACGAGAGACCCTAAGAGTGTTCAATCCATATAAAAAACTATCAAAACTTACATAGCTATAACTTAAGGATTAAAACCCTTCCCAGATAATGACATATTATATAATTGTCGTAAGCTGCAAAGACGAAACTTATATTACACAGCTTCATCTTCTTTCTAACTTTAACATAATCTTATTCTAAGATTAATGGAACAATTTTATTTCATAATGTATTTATTATATTAGAAAATTAAGAATATGTTAATTATCTTTATACTATTTTTAAAAAGTTGTATTTCATCCATGGCCATAAATATATTTTACATACATGTAATAAAGTGCAAAATTGAGATAATATATAGTTTAACTTAGGAACAAAATATAATTTTTTTAAATAATTTGGTGACAAAAATAAACTTCTTTTTATCTTGAAATTAACAAGTCTAAATTATAGTATTTACAAGAAAAAATTGATTCGATTATCTTGTAAATATTGACATTTTGTTCTTTTTTTCCTCTATTACCATGTAGCACTCGTTTAATTGCTTGTGTATTGCGTGGAATCTATAACATTCTCTTTTTAAAATTGCACTATAGTTATTATATAGATAAAGAAACTAGTTGAACATTTAATAGTTTAATTAGAGTTACACCTGAGTTAATAAAATCATTTTAAAAAATTAAAAAATACATAAAACAATATTTTAAAAGGTATAATAATATCGTTATTTTATGAAGTTAAAATCTAATGTAGAATATAAATTTATAAGCTTTTAACATGTAAAGCACACATAAATTGAAATGTTTCAATATTGTTGATAATAAGAAGTTTATATGTATTGACAGATGGGAAAGATGGGAGACATACTTGATTTAGATTTTGTGGTATCAACTGGAGACAATTTCTACAAAAGTGGGATAAAAGGTTTAAATGATCCAAATTTTGTACAATCATTTTCCAACATTTACACTGCTAAGAGCCTGAGGAAGCAATGGTACTCTGGTATATGCAAAATCATTCCAATCTTACTTTAGGTTTAAATTTTATTACTTTTAAAATAATAATTCATCGTTGTAATTTGAATTTGAAATTTGTTATTCTATCAAATTTAATATAATTTAATCTCAAAATTTTAAAAATAAATAAATATAATATTCTAATTTAACTGCGTTAAATTTTTTTAACATATTAAATCCGGTTTATAATAATATTTGAGTTATTTAAATTATGTTGATAAATTTCAATTCAATATTAAAACATGTTTAATAAACTTTAAAAACTGTTGACGTCATTAGTTTAAAAGAATTCTATATATTTATTTTTAAAATTTAGAAATTAAAATATATTAAAGATAAAGATGAATTTCAAATATATTCGAACTTAATACTAAAAATATATTTAATTATGTTAATTAAATTTCAATTTAAAAAAGAAAAAATAGGTATTCGTGTTGCAGTTCTTTGGTATTATATTTTGTTTATATGCTAGAACTTAAATTTAAAACTATATTTTGGACAGTTTTGGGAAACCATGACTACAGGGGTAATGCATTGGCACAACTAAGTCCTATCTTAAGAAGAATTGATAGGAGATGGTTTTGCCAGAGATCATTCATTCTTAATGCAGGTATAATATTATAGTAACCATTTTTTCCATTTTCAACTTTTTAAACATTGTTTGTTAGAATAATCCAAATCCTATCACAACATTAATCTCCCATATGGTTTTCATTTAACAATAATATTTATGTTCATGTAGAAATTTGTGGATTTTTATTTTAACCTAATCATCACCATTTCTCAAATTTAATTATTTAAATTTGTGTATATATTTTCAACTTTTATGTATTTTATCAATTTGATAAATTTGTAGCAAAAAAATAATTATGCATCAGAAAAAAAAGATAAAGAAACAAAACAACGCGGTTTAATAGTTTTATTATTGAATTTTTTAAAACATCTTTTTTTTTTTACATGTCTTCGTATTTCCTTATAATTCTATCCAATATTCGATAGAGATGAAAATGTTTAATGATGAAAACAATAATTAATTCAAGATTAGAATAATAAAGCACTATTTGTTAACATGCTAATGATATTTAACACATTATTTTCTTTTGTCTTTTCTTAGGAGTTGCTGATTTTTTCTTCATAGACACAACCCCGTTTATTAATAAATATTTCAACACTTCAAGTCGTCATTATGATTGGAGAGGTGTGCTTCCTAGGGAAAAATACATTAAAAACCTTCTCAAGGTACCAAATAATTAATAATACTGTGTGTTTGGATAATTTTTTTATAAGTTAAATTATTTTAGGCGTATACTAAAATTGAAAAAAAAAATATATGAAAGAAAAAACTTTAAAATTAACTTATGTGCATAAATTAATTTTGACTTGTGAAAAATTCATTTTACTCTTTTTATAACTGTTTCTTAGAAGTCTAAGATTGTAGAAACACGACTCCTAAATGAATAATGATTTTTGTTTAAGATTTTACAAAAGTTTTTGTGACAATTAAGGATCTTGAAGAAGCATTGGTGAAATCAAGTGCAAGATGGAAAATCGTTGTTGGTCACCATGCAATAAGAAGTATCGGGCATCATGGTGATAGTGTAGAGTTAATAAATCACCTTGTTCCATTACTTAAGGTATGTATGGATATTATTCATTTTATTTGAGTCAAATATTGAAGAAGGCTAATGAAACATCACCAAAAAAAGATTAAGGTTTTCTTTTCTTTCTCTTTCAGATTTATATATCCCATTGAGATATGCAAGAACATTAATTTATATAAATGCATGAGCTTGATAATTTAAAGTTAAGAATTATCAATTTATTTTTTATAAGGATTAACATTAAACTAAAGTTTAGTATGTAAATAATACAATGTCAGCTTCATTCAGTTAAAGTATTTAATGTGTATAATTCTAAGACAAAAATTATAAGTAATTACTTGATTTGAATAATATTTATGGTAAAAAGACTTAATGATTATTTAAGGAAATAATATAAACTTATCATTCACAACGTATTAAAAAATAAATTACATGTACTTATCTTATTTATAAAAATAATAAACATATTATTCACAATTATTTATTACCCGAATACTTACCTTAATTGATATTAATATTTTCTAATTTCAGACATAAACTAATTATTGTTAACAATATAATAAAGGGTAAACAATGTTTGTTCTTTAATTTTTATTATGTTTTCTTTTGAATTACAATATTTATGTTTATAATATTTTTTTAAATTATGTGTTGAAAGTTCCACATCGACTAGAGATAAGATAATTTCATACTATATAAGTAAGGTGCAAACCTCACCTTATAAGTCAATTTTGTAGGATTGAATCTATTTATAATACAATTCAAAGAATCACAAAAGGCAAAAAATTACACGTGTCATTTTCTCTGAATTTGTTCAATTTCAAAATTTTTTATTTTTTTACCTCTTAAGGTAATTTGGACACGTGTCATCTTCTTATCCCGTCTCAGCCATCTTTCTCGCGTTTCACCACACTCACGTTAATCATCTCTCTCGACTTCCTCTCTCTCTTCATTTTCTCTCTCTGTTTACGCACACTTCACTTCTCTCCTTCCTCAAACCCTTCACTTCCTCTCTCTCTTCACTTTCTCTCTCAAACCTTTACGCACTCTCCATTTCTCTCCTTCCTCAAACCCTAGCCACACCTCTGCCTTCGCCTCTGCCTCCAGCTCTCTGCCTCCGCCTCCAGCTCTCTGCCTCCTCCTCCACCTCAGTCGCTCTTATTCGTTCTTCCTCCACAAACGCGACACCAAATAACGTTCTCCACCTCTCTTCACTTTCCCTCTGTCGAACCCTAACCTGTTTTACTCATTCTCCACTTCTACGCCATCGACCTCCCTTCCTTATCACCTTCATTCGACCTTTTTGCCGCGTCCAACCATCTCCACGATTCTCTCGATTCGTACTGTTTTAGGGTTAACATCAATTTTTTTTGCTTCTAACTAATTTTTTGGTTTGTTTTGTTTGTGTAGATGGTTTTTTTGCTTCAGACGCTCTTCCTGCACAAACGCGATCCACCTCTGCGATCCACCTCTGTTCTTTCTGAACTTCATTCGACATTTTTGTTGTGTCCACGATTCTCTCGATTCGTACTGTTTTAGGGTTAATTTTTTTTGCTTCTAACTAATTTTTTGTTTTGTTTTGTTTGTGTAGATGGTTTTTTTGCTTCAGACGCTTTTCCTGCACAAACCCAAAATTCCACCTCTGTTCTTTCTGAACTTCATTCGACATTTTTGTTGTGTCCACGATTCTCTTTACTGAAACCATGTCCTCTTTTGTGCCGCATGAAACGCTCTCCATTGGAATCGCACTCTCCCCCTTTCTACGTCATCAAACCCTAGCCAGCTCTCTGACGCCGCCTGAAACGCGATCCTCAAACCCTAATTTTTTGTTCTTAGACTCAGTGAATCCAACTTGGTTAACATCAATTTTTTTGGATTCTAACTCTTTTTTTGGTTTGTTTTGTTTCTGTAGATTGTTTTTGTTCTTCTGTGCGTCCATCTCTCTCACGCCGCGTCAAACGCTCTCCATCGCTCTTTGGTAATAACTTTTATCTCTTCACTTTTAATTTGAAACCGTAATTTTTCATTTCTTACTCATATTTTTCTTTGTGTAGATTTTTTTTGGGGTTCTGTACCTTTTGAAAACCTCTCGATTTCTCTGTTGAATCAGACTCAAACCCTACCATTTCAATCTGATATGTTGCCTATTGCATGTTTTATTGGTTTCTATTAACTGAGAAAGTTGCTTCACTTCTTAATCTTTTTTATTGTTAATGTTTGCTCAAATTTGATTCGATTATACATCAACTTTAAAGAAATCCCACCATTTCAGGTTTGCTTAATTCGAACCCCAAAATTTGAGGTATATTTCATTTTTATGTTAATTTTATATTTTATGTTACTTCATCAATCTGTTATGTTGTTGTAACTCATTTTTTTGTTTTTTTTTTGTTTATGTAGGTTGTTTTTGGGTTCATTCCTTCATTTACTCTAATAAGATAACTTCATCCTGATGTCCACTACGTATTCTAGTTGCTGATCAAATTTCTTTTTCTCCACTGTTGAGGAGAATATGTTTTAATCAAAGGAATTCCTTTAATATGTTGTATTGTTTAATTGTTTAATTCATGTATTGTTTAATTCCTTTACAGTTTTAAAAATCTATTTTTGTCGCCTATTTCATGTTTTATTGGTTTCTATTAACTGAGAAACATGTCTTTCTTTGTTATTGATTTTGTGATGTCTGATGTTCTTTGTTTGATTCTTAATTGTTGTATCTTTGATTCAAAGATCTTCCATACTATACTTTTAAAAATATATTTTTGTGGCCTATTGCATGTTGTTGATTAGTTATGAATATGAGGTTGATTCTTAATCTTTTTTATTGTTAATGTTTGCTCAAATTTGATTCGATTATACATCAACTTTAAAGAAATCCCACCATTTCAGGTTTTCTTAATTCGAACCCCAAAATTTGAGGTATATTTCATTTTTATGTTAATTTTATATTTTATGTTACTTCATCAATCTGTTATGTTGTTGTAACTCATTTTTTTTATTTTTTTTTGGTTTATGTATGTTGTTTTTGGGTTCATTCCTTCATTTACTCTAATAAGATAACTTCATCCTGACGTCCACTACGTATTCCAGTTGCTGATCAAATTTCTTTTTCTCCACTGCTGAGGAGAATATGTTTTAATCAAAGGAATTCCTTTAATATGTTGTATTGTTTAATTGTTTAATTCATGTATTGTTTAATTCCTTTATAGTTTTAAAAATCTATTTTTGTCGCCTATTTCATGTTTTATTGGTTTCTATTAACTGAGAAACATGTCTTTCTTTATTATTGATTTTGTGATGTCTGATGTTCTTTGTTTGATTCTTAATTGTTGTATCTTTGATTCAAAGATCTTCCATACTATACTTTTAAAAATATATTTTTGTGGCCTATTGCATATTGTTGATTAGTTATGAATATTGCATTCCATTACTTTTTTCATTAGTGGTATATTGAAATCAGATCTTTATTTCCTATTTTCGTTGATTTGTCAACCTTTTCCAACATTTAAAGTTACTTTTTGTTTTCTTTTTATACTGCTTTCTGCCATATTTCCTTTTATTGCACAACATTGAGACATGTGAAAAACAGCTTTTGTTCTTTTTTGTGATCTTCGTATTTTTGTCAGTCACTTCTCCCAATTTTTACTCCATTTGTTTAACCTAAACCACACTTTGCGTGTTGTTTCAGTAAATATCTTTTTTCGTATCAAAATCTGATTTTGCTTTTGCAGATTGTTTCTAAATTTGTGAAATGAAAACTAGAGCATGCGTATGGTGTTGTTTTGTATTTATGATCTTCCAATCTATTCTTTTTATGTTTTTATGTTTTGTACAAATACATTTCTGCAGACCTTTCTTCATTCCTTACTCTACTCTGATTTCCCTCATTTTCCTCATTCCTTCAACCATGTCTGTTATCCAAAAACACACTCACTCTTTACAAGAACTAAACCCTGAGAAGGAGAGTTGGAATATCCTTGCAAGAGTTGTAAGGTTATGGTTTGTTGAAGATTACACAAAAGGAAAAACTCCATTTTCCATGGAAATTGTTCTTCAAGACCAAGAGGTATCTTCCTTGAACTATAAACGACTTTTATTTTTTGACTTTTCCTAAATTTTTTTTTACCCAAAAGTTTAGATATGTTTTTGTAAGTTTAAATGTGCTTCTATTTTTTCATTTATGAATCTTTTTTTTCAGGGTGTACTAATCCATGCATCTGTTAGACGCACATTGATATACAAATTCCAGTCTGAAATCAAAGAGGACAAGGTTTACACCATCCAATCTTTCAGTGTTTCATGTAATGGTGGTTCTTATAGAACCACAAAACATGCCTATAAGATCAACTTCCAATTTGGAACCAAGGTCAATATGGTGCAAAGTACCTTAGTTCCGAAAACTACAACTTCATACACCCCTTTTTCAACCATCATAACTGATGGTTTTGACACAGATTACTTAGTTAGTAAGTATGTTTTGCTTATTTTTCTTCATTTTTTTGTATAACTTTTTGTTAATTTCTTTTCTTTCTTTTTCCTCTTTCTGTAGATGTGATTGGGATGTTTACTGGTGTTGGAACAGAGAGGGAGCTAGAGAAAGCTGGTA
The DNA here is from genome assembly GCF_037176805.1 of Vigna unguiculata. Lineage (NCBI taxonomy): Eukaryota > Viridiplantae > Streptophyta > Magnoliopsida > Fabales > Fabaceae > Vigna > Vigna unguiculata. The sequence continues at coordinate 6,188,609 of NC_140793.1, forward strand.
AGAAAACCAAAATGAATGTCATCCTTATTGAAGCTGATGGGTAAGCAGATTTCATTTGTTTTTGTTCTTTATTGTTTTTTATTTTTCTTCATGTATTTCATATGCTTCTCTTTTTATGTTATTTTTAACATTCAATAGTTTGCAACTGGAGTGTACTTTATTTGGTCAATATGTTGATATGTTAAATGCCTTTCTGGCCTCTGGAGAGGATCAACATGTTGTCATTGCTTTGCATTATTGCAAAGTGAAGACCTTCCAAGGTAACTAACATAAACCACATTATTACAGTTTATTAATGAATAAAAATCTTTTTGACATTTTCTCTTTTGTAGATAAAGTTTCTATTCAAAACTGTATGAACTGTACCAAGATTATCTTTAACTGTGATGGTGAAGATGCAACCAAGTTGAAAAAAATGTAAGTCTATATACATAACATATATCTTTGTTTATACATAGATATATGTATATCTTTGTAATATAAATTATTTTTTTAATGTAGGATGTGGGATAATACTGAATCTCCTTCTCAAGCTCTTACCCAACTTTGTGCTTCTTCTAAAGTTAGCTTAGAAGATGATTTCATTAAGCTGCATCCTAGGAGTTCAATTAAAGGTCTAAAAGATTTTAAGCAGGTTCAAATATTTGTCTCTATGTTCCACATAAATTTTTTTATTTAATGACTATTTTTTTTCATAATTTTATATTCTAAATTTTACAGGAAAGTACTTTTGTAGTAAAAGCTACTATCAAAGATGTGCTAGATCATGATGATTGGTGGTATACAGCATGTATCTACAACAAAACAGTTTATCCTGATTCCAAAATGTTTTTTTGTGAAAAGTGTAACAAGCATGTCATTAAGGTTACACCTAGGTAATATTTTCAATATTCACAACATGATTTTATTAATATAATATTAAGAAAACTTAATAATGTTCATAATGTCTTGATGGACGTCCTTGGTGTAGGAGAGGAAGGAGATCCATGGAAGACACCAAAAAGAAGATGAAATGCAGCGGAAATGAAGATAAGAGCAAGAAGAGCTCTAGGCAATGGAGGTTTTTGGTGAAGATGAAGAGTAGAAGTGGAGCTATGGTATGGAAGGTGGCTAGAGGAGATGAAGGAGAAGGTTAGCCATGTGTGCTCTCAAAATAATAGAAGAGTGGAGTGATCTCAACACAAACATTCTATTAGAAATTTCAAGAGTTCAAATGTACAAATGGTCTACTTTTGGCTTTTATATGTGAGCCTAAAAGCTAGAGTAATTCTTGGCCCTTAGATTAAGCTTGGAGGAGAAGCTTTAATCATCACCCTTGCATGGTGGCTTGGAGAAGGAGGCATCTTCCTAGCCTTTGGATGAAGGCTTGGAAAAGAAGACACTCTCTTAGCCCTTGGATGAAGGAGGCACATGGGTGGAGTGTGGACTTGGCTCCATGGGATGCATGATCCATGAGGTGTAGGAAGGAATGTTGACTTCCACTTAGTCTACCTTTGACCTTTGGTAGCTCATGGCCAAATCTCCTATTGGGCTTAGTCAAGCCCAATTTTATCAATTCAACTACACATTGTTTGACTTATTATTCTAGAAAAACAAGACCTAAACAATGGCCCAATTTTAAATCTATACTACTTCCTTCATGCATCATCTCATATTTTAGAGATTTCTTTAGCCCATGTGAATAATGTAAAAAGCCCATGATTGACTTGATCATCTTGTGAGAGGCCCATGTGAATCTTTCTCATCATGCTTCTAGTGATTGGGCCTTGATGTGGGCTTGGGCTTGTTGATGCACTTGAGTTTGGGCTTGTTGGGGTCACATCATCCCCTCCCCCTTGAAGAGGATTTGCCCTCAAATCTTGGTGGTCACCCTCTTCATCAAAAATACCTACAAAAGGAACCAAATCAGTAATGTTGAAAGTAGGATGCACACCATATTCCGGAGGAAGATCCAATTGATAAGCATTATTATTGATCTTCTTAATGATTTGGAATGGACCATCACCTCGGGGACTAAGTTTGGATTTTCTTATATTAGGAAATCTTTCCTTCCTTAAGTGCAACCAAACTAAATCTCCTTCATTAAAAGACCGAACTCTCTTGCCCTTGTTTTTAGAATGAGTAATCTTTTCAACTTGGGCTTGAATTTGGTGTTTAACCTTCTCATGAAAATCTTTTATGAACTTGGACTTAGAAACCCCTTCTTTATGAACAAAATCAAAAGAAGTTGGAAGAGGTAATAAGTCCAATGGTGTGAGAGGGTTAAAACCATAAACTACCTCAAAGGGTGAGAGTTTGGTGGTGCTATGGACCACTCTATTGTAAGCAAATTCAATGTGGGGAAGATACTCATCCCAAGATTTATGATTCCCCTTAAGCAAAACCCTAAGCAATGTGGAAAGGGATCTATTGACTACCTCGGTTTGCCCATCAGTTTGTGGGTGACAAGAGGTAGAGAAAGAAAGTTTTGTTCCTAGCCTAGACCACAAGGTCCTCCAAAAATGGCTTAGGAATTTAGCATCCCTATCAGACACAATTGTTTTGGGTAAACCATGGAGGCGAACCACTTCTCTAAAGAACAACCTTGCTATGTTGCTAGCATCATCTACTTTGTGGCATGGTATAAAATGTGCCATTTTAGAAAAACGGTCCACTACCACAAATATAGAGTCAACACCCCTAGAAGTCCTTGGAAGCCCTAGGACAAAATCCATACTTATATCCTCCCAAGGGGTGGGAGCAACAGGCAAAGGAGTATACATCCCTGCAGGCATTGCGCTAGACTTAGCATGCAAACAATTCAAACAACTAGCGCAATAGTTTTGTATTTCCCTTTTCATATGGGGCCAAAAGAATTTCTCTTTAAGCATGGCCAAAGTTTTGGCGACCCCAAAATGACCCATAAGTCCCCCCTCATGCATTTCTTTGATCAAAAGTTTTCTATGAGAACCTAGAGGAATACATAGGCGGCCTTCTTTGAAAAGATATCCATTTGAGAGATAAAAGCCGCCTTGGGACTTAGTGAGACAATCATGATAAATGGTAGCAAAGAAGGGATCATGAATATACAATTCACATATGTTGTCAAATCCAAGAATTTGGGACCCAAGCTTGGCTAAGAGAGTATATCTCCTTGATAGTGCATCAGCCACCACATTAGCTTTCCCTTTCTTGTACTTGATAACATAAGGGAATTGTTCCAAGTACTCAACCCACTTTGCATGCCTTTTATTCAATTTGTGTTGGCTCTTCAAATACTTGAGAGTTTCATGATCACTATGGATAATAAACTCTTTTGTCACAAGATAATGTTCCCAAGTATGAAGAGCTCGCACAAGAGCATATAGCTCTTTGTCATAGGTGGGATAGTTACGAGAAGGACCATTTAGTTTTTCACTAAAATAAGCAATTGGATGGCCTTCTTGTAACAAAACCGCACCTATTCCCACCCCAGAAGCATCACATTCTAGCTCAAAAGTTTTCTCAAAATTTGGAAGAGCAAGAATGGGAGCTTGGGTGAGCCTAGTCTTGATATCATCAAAAGCCTTTTGTTGTCTTTCACCCCACTCAAAAGAAATGTCTTTCTTAACAAGTTCATTGAGGGGTGAAGCAATGGTAGAGAAGTTGGGGACAAATCTTCTATAAAAACTTGCTAATCCATGAAAACTTCTAATGTCCCCAACATTCTTTGGCACAGGCCATTCTTGGATGGCCTTGATTTTTGCGGGGTCAACATGCACCCCACTCTTATTGACCACAAATCCCAAAAAGATGACACTCTCTACACAGAAAGTGCACTTGTCAATGTTAGCATAGAGTTGGTGGTCTCGGAGAAGAGATAACACAACTCTAAGATGACCCACATGAAGTTTAGAGCTTGTACTATACACCAAGATGTCATCAAAATACACAACAACAAACTTGCCTATACAATCTCGCAAGACATGATTCATTAGGCGCATGAATGTACTAGGAGCATTGGTTAGACCAAAGGGCATGACTAACCATTCATATAGACCAAATTTTGTTTTGAAAGCAGTTTTCCACTCATCACCTTTTTGAATACGAATTTGGTGATAACCACTTTTGAGGTCTATTTTTGAAAATATTTGTGCTCCATGTAATTCATCCAACATATCATCTAGTCTTGGGATTGGATGCCTATATTTTATGGTGATGTTGTTGATAGCCCTACAATCACAGCACATACGCCACTTTCCATCTTTCTTGGGCACCAACAACACAGGCACAGCACAAGGACTTAAACTTTTTTGAACCCATCCCTTGTCTAGCAACTCATTCACTTGAGTTTCTATCTCCTTGGTCTCAATTGGGTTTGTCCTATAGGCAGGTCTATTAGGAAGACTTGCCCCTAGGACAAAATCAATTTGGTGCTCAATCCCTCTAAAAGGTGGAAGACCATGAGGGCCATCCTTTGGAAAAATATCTTCAAATTCATGAAGGAGAGCACGAATGGAAGGAGGTAGATCCTTAAGAGAAGGATGTTCAAGACAAGTAAGGATTGCTTGACAAAGTAAGAGGAAGGGAGGTTGCTCATTATGAAGAGTATGCAAAAGAGTTTTATGAGTTAAAAGAACTTCATGAGCAACATCCTTAGAAGAAGAAACTTCCTCTACCTTTGTCTTGTCCTTAGAATCATTAGAAGCATTAGAGTTCTTGGAACTCTCTTCCTCTCTCCTAGCTCGCATTTGAACTTGATCACTAACAACTTGCCTAGGAGTGAGGGGATGCAACACAAAAGTTTTTGAATGATGTTGGAAGGTGATCTCATTGGTGTGGCCATTGTGTAAGGTTTTATGATCAAATTGCCAAGGCCTCCCCAAGAGAATATGGCAAGCTTCCATTGGGATTACATCACATAAAACTTTATCTTTAAATTTCCCAATGGAGAACTTGACTTTTACTTGATGTTCAACTTTGAGATCCCCATCTTCATTAAGCCAATGAAGTTTGTAAGGTTTGGGATGGGGTAACAAAGTCAAATTCAACTTCTCAACCAATCTTGTGCTACAACAATTGCAACAAGACCCACTATCAATGATCAAAGAACAAGTGTTTTTCAAAACCTCACATCTTGTGTGGAAAATATTTTCTCTTTGATCATTGAGAGGAATGCTAGGTTGGTTATTGAGAAGCCTCCTAATCATCAAAAGTTTCCCTTCATTTGGATATGAATGTTCTTGAGAATCACTAGAATGAGAAGTGTCGGAGTCACTTGAAGATGACTCCTCTTGGCTAGTGTAAAGGTTTTTGCCCTTAAGCACAATGGTGCGTTTGGTAGGGCATTGAGCGGCCACATGACCTCTACCTAGACACTTGAAACATTTAATGTCACTACCTCTTTTGTTGGTGGAGGATTCACCCTTGTCACTTACCTTTGTAAGGCTCTTATGAGTGGACTCTTTTTCTTTTGAAAAATCTTTCTTTTGAAAATCACTTTTAGAAAAAGAGGGAGAATCCTTGCGAGAAGGACGTCTCAAAAGTTGTTGCTCCACCTTGATGCTCATTTGAACAATATCATTAAAATTGCGGTAGGGGAGCAACTCAACTTTATCTCTTATGTTGTAATTGAGTCCACTTAAGAACCTAGCAATGGTAAGTTCCTCTTCTTCTTCAATTCCGGCTCTCATGATGTAGAGCTCCATCTTTTGTCTATACTCTTCTATAGACATAGATCTTTGTTGGAGCCTTTGGAGCTTGTCCAAGAGCTCTCTTTTGTAGTAGGAGGGAACATGGCGGGCATGAAGGGCTTCCTTAAGATCATTCCAATACTCAATATCATGTAGCCCTTTTCTCCTTCTTTGGAGGACTAAGGAAGTCCACCAATTAAGAGCATGCCCTTGAAAGCTAAGAGTAGCTAGAGACACACGCCTCTCTTCCTCCACAACATGACTCTCAAACAATTGTTCTACTTTGGCAACCCAATCAAGAAAAATCTCAACATTATCCTTTCCATAGAAATGAGGCAAATCAATTTTGACTTCCTTTGGGTGAGGAGGTATGCGCCTTTTCCTTCTTACACGAGGCGATTGTCTAAGGTTAATGCGCTCATCTTCCTCCTCTTCAAAATCATACTCATGCCTTGAAGGGGCACGAGAAGGCCTAGGAGAGGCACGGGTATTGTGGTTGGGAGGGGTAAGTTGATTGGCAATTAATTGAAGATTGGCTTGTATGGAAGCCATTTGAATTTTAAGGTCCCTAACCTCTTGAGAGAGATTATTTAGGACTCTAGGATCAACCTCAACCTCCTCATCACCACTTGTGTGGAGGTTGTTTTCATCATGTTGTTGATGTTGGGTACTAGCACGAGTAGCCCTTCTAGTGCTCATGGTGATTGAAAGAACTTAGAACTTTAACAAAATAGTGAAAGAAGAAACCAAGCACAAGTAGATCTCCAGGTTAGGCGAGGTGAGTCTAAAAGACTTCTTAAGTACCAAGGCCAATCCTTGCCAAGATGTACTTGCAAAAGGTTTCAAAGATCACATAATTGTTTAAGGCTAAGTAAATAGAATCACTTGAGACACTAAGCACTAACAAACACAAACAAGACTCAAAGAAAAGAGAAGACTAACACTAAAAACGGACCCCTAAATGGCAAAAATTTTAGAGACTTTGGTCTCACAAATTTAAACCACTAAGCGTCTAACTATGCGGCCTAAAAGCAAGGTGAGAAAGCACTTAGAACTTTCAACACACTCACTTACTAAAACGTTGCACTAGAATATGAAAAAGGTTCTACTTAGGAGATGGGATTGAACACCTTTGGTTCCCCAAGACACCTAAGTAGGCCATGGATACAATGGAATTTGAAATCATTTTTGGTTCACTAATTTGGTACTCAAAATGAAGCAACCTCAAGCCACTTAATATCTCAAATTTTGATGCTCAAAAGATGCAATTTCACAATCAAGGAGGCTTCAAAATGGTACCAAATAAGATGTGCCAAAAAGAAGTACAAAGTACAAAGAAATAAAGCCAAAAATAAGAAACAATGCAACTCCAAATGTGCTGCCAAAGTGCTGCCAATTTGCACAAAATCAAGAGCCAAGAGCTTGGCTTGTAGCCTCCTTTTGATTTGAACAAAGACCACCACCAAGTAAGGCACTTGTAAGCACCTTAAGCCACCAAAATGAAGTGCAAAACAGCAACTATAGCCTTGGTTTTAAGGCCAAAACAGCCATCAAACCTGCACCAAAAAAACAAAACAGCAAGAAAACTATACCAAGCAATGGAGTTAGCACACACTCTCTCAAATGAATAGGTCCAAAACTCTCAATAGGTGAGGAAAAGGATAAGCACACAAGCTAAAATTCTACTTCAATATCCACCACCTAAGATGCTACCAAATCATAGAAACCATTCTAAACTTCATAGCATCATCAATCACAACCAATAACCAAGAGTCAAGTATATGAACCCAAACAAAGGAGAAAGCAAGAAAAGCTAATTAGAAATGTTAAACCAAAAGAGAATTGGAATGAAACATGACTAGAAGGAGATTCAAGAAGTGACAAGCAAGAAATTAAAGGTTGGAAAGAAAGGCAAGCACCACAAAAAGGAACCTAGAAATGCACTAGAATAGATGAAAAAAACTGAAAATAGTGAAGAAAAAGTGCTCAAAAACAGCCACTGTACTCATTGCAATTTTGTGCCAAATTGAGGGAATAAATTCCACTTCTATTGAAGGCAAACTCAAGCCAATATAGAGTACACAATCAAGGAATCAATTAGAATAACAAAGAGCACTTAAAAGCACCACAAATCGCACAAAACAGCAGTAAAACATAAAATTCCCGAGACCACTGCGCCAGAAAACGTGAAAATTTTCCTCAACTTCGCTGATTTTTTATTTTTTTTGTACTCAACATTTTTGAATGATTCTTTTTTTGTATGTTTCGTCTGGATGTTAGCTAAATGAGGAAAAATTCAGATTAAAATTTGGACCAGGCAGTGAGTCATGAAAAATCTCAAACAGTAGGTGTGCGTGCAGTGAAATCTGGAAAAACAGACTGGAGCAGAATTGCTCACGGAAATTGTAAGATGTTCTATGAAAATTCAAGATGAATGAACTTGATTATGATCTAAAATCAAGTATGAATCATAGAAGAACATCTTAAACACTCAAAAGCACAATCCAATCGGTGAAATGGACGAAAAACAGTGAGATCATTGCCTTACACATCCACAAGCATCACTTGAAGTTCATAGCTCATTTTGTGTGATGTAGGACTTGGTTTTCATCAAGCAAGTGCAGAATTCAGCCATATGAACGAAAATTAAGATGAATTAAAGTGCTAAAACATGACTTAAGACAAAACACAATATAAGGAACTAAAAATTGAAAGATGCACCAATTAAAATGAAGAAAAACAGCAAGGAGAAAAGAACAAGTGCTGGAAAACGAAAATGGAACCTAAAAACAGATTTGCACCAATGAAGCAAGGAGTACTACAAGGTGAATCAATGGAGATTCATGTAGCCTCAATGTCAAACGGTGGAGAACATTAAAAACATGAAAAAAACAGCAGCAAAAGTGAAGAAAACAGTGGAGAAGAGAGACAAAACGGAAAATGAAAGAGGAGACAAGTATGGACCAAGAACCTTACCCAAACCAAGAGGATGGATGCACCAAAGGCTTGGATGGCTCTAGATACCAATTGATGGACGTCCTTGGTGTAGGAGAGGAAGGAGATCCATGGAAGACACCAAAAAGAAGATGAAATGCAGCGGAAATGAAGATAAGAGCAAGAAGAGCTCTAGGCAATGGAGGTTTTTGGTGAAGATGAAGAGTAGAAGTGGAGCTATGGTATGGAAGGTGGCTAGAGGAGATGAAGGAGAAGGTTAGCCATGTGTGCTCTCAAAATAATAGAAGAGTGGAGTGATCTCAACACAAACATTCTATTAGAAATTTCAAGAGTTCAAATGTACAAATGGTCTACTTTTGGCTTTTATATGTGAGCCTAAAAGCTAGAGTAATTCTTGGCCCTTAGATTAAGCTTGGAGGAGAAGCTTTAATCATCACCCTTGCATGGTGGCTTGGAGAAGGAGGCATCTTCCTAGCCTTTGGATGAAGGCTTGGAAAAGAAGACACTCTCTTAGCCCTTGGATGAAGGAGGCACATGGGTGGAGTGTGGACTTGGCTCCATGGGATGCATGATCCATGAGGTGTAGGAAGGAATGTTGACTTCCACTTAGTCTACCTTTGACCTTTGGTAGCTCATGGCCAAATCTCCTATTGGGCTTAGTCAAGCCCAATTTTATCAATTCAACTACACATTGTTTGACTTATTATTCTAGAAAAACAAGACCTAAACAATGGCCCAATTTTAAATCTATACTACTTCCTTCATGCATCATCTCATATTTTAGAGATTTCTTTAGCCCATGTGAATAATGTAAAAAGCCCATGATTGACTTGATCATCTTGTGAGAGGCCCATGTGAATCTTTCTCATCATGCTTCTAGTGATTGGGCCTTGATGTGGGCTTGGGCTTGTTGATGCACTTGAGTTTGGGCTTGTTGGGGTCACATCATGTCTTTATTGTTTTTTTTAGGTTTAAACTGAAACTTCGTGTAATTGATGCTACGGATTCTACAACTTTTGTTGTATTTGATCGTGATGCAAGTGCAATGTTGAAGAAATCATGCTCTGACATTCTTGACTTGCAAGACAAGGTTAAGTTTATAATCTAATCATTTCTGCTTATATTGTTGACATTTAACTTAAATGTTTTGTATAATTTTCAAATGAATTCACAATCAATTATTTACTATTCTATATTGGGTACTTCGTTTCCACTTATTTTACTCATTATTGTTGTACAGTAATCGTTTTACATTAATTTACATCATTTTTATTAATTGCTTTTTTAATAGAACACTGCTGCTGGAGACTTGCCTAAAGAGTTTGAAGTCCTAATTGATAAGACCTATCTCTTCAAAGTTGAGTGCAAGAATGATTATAATACCAAATTTGAACAATCATTCAGCGTTAAAAAAGTTTGCATGGATGAAAAAGTAATTGAAAGCTTTTCTGATGTTGAAATTAAGTCTTTGGTAAGTTTATTTTTCTAATTTTTTTCAGGTGTTAGCCTAATTTTTTCTTAAATTTTATCATTATTAATATTTTATACAATTTTTAGGATCTATACTCTGCAAATGAAGAAGAAACCAAATTAAATGAGCGAACAAATCAAATCTCATCTGATTCCATTGCAGAGGTAGTTGAAGATTACAATTTAACTTATTTTGTAAAGCGTTGTATATTCTAATCTTTTTTTTTTAGGATTTGTTGATCAAATTCACAGAAGAATCAAATGATCTTGAGACTCTAAGTGATGATTTGAACAATATAGTATCAAGCCATGTTCCTCCCGAAGAATCCTTGAAAAATAAAAATGTAATTGATGTTCAAATTCATGAGTTAACCCGCAAAGAATCATCTCATCTGGACAATCTTGATTTGGGTACTCAACCACCTGTTCCAGTACTTAAAAGACAAAGTCGATCTATGGTTCAAGAAAACAAGAAGATTCCAGTGAAGATGTTGAAGAAGAATATAAAGATTGAAAAGTGATAGACTTTATTTGGATTTTTATGTTTGTTATGTTATTTTTTGAAAAACATTTGCTGTTGTTATGTATTTGTACTCATGACCATTATTTTCTGTTTGTCTTTGGTTGTTATTTTGCAAACAATATTACTTCAACTATGTTTTAATTTAATTATGAATAGATTTCATGCTTATTTTTAATTATGTACTCTATTTTTTGTTTCAAAATTTGCTAGCTGAATCAAAGTGTGTTGATATAATTTGACATTGTCAACACCATAATCATGCTAGCTACATTAAATTAATTAATTTCAGCATAGGTTTTTCCTTTTGTTTTGGTTTATAAAAAATCCTTTATTTTGAATATTTGTTTTCCTTTTTTAAATAGATTTCTTTAAATTTATATACATTTTGTTGTATATGCTTATTTTTAAAATTTAGTATATATTGCTAGCCTAATGTTGAAGTTTTGATATTATTTTTAATGTCAACTACATTATGATGCTAGCTACATCAAATTCATTAAGTTTTTATCTATGTATATTTTTCAACTACATTATTGTTTTCGTAACATAAAAAAATTATTTAATGTTTTCAAAACCATGATTCCTTTATCAAACAGATTGATTAACAAATCAAAAAACATTTGTAACTTTTCATTTAAAGGATAAAAGTTGATTTTTATTTTTCTTAATCATTAAGTTTTCTTCTTTTATTAATTAGTTATCTTTTATTTTAATCTTTTATTATATTATTTTTATGTGTTATTACTCTGTCAACTTCTTATTTGTTTTTATTTATTAATTTATTAAAAAAATGTTCATTTCTTCGTAATTTGTTTAAATTTATTTATACTTTCTCAAAATTAATTTTAAAATTTTTTTAAGTCGCATTGGATTTTGAAAAACACTTCTTTTATTCTTTTATTAATTAGTTTTAATTACAAGTCTTTTCATATCTATTTATTAACTTTTAATATTATCTTTTATTCTTTTAAAATTATTTTTTTTTCTGAATTCTTTATTATATTAAAAATGTATATTATTTTTAATATACATTTTTAAATAAATAAGGAGTTTTGATGATGATGATGACTTATGAAGAAGTATGGAAGACTTGATGATGATGCATGGAAAATGTTGAAGACTTAAAAGAATGCTTCGATTCAAGAGATTAATTGAAGACTTAAAAGTTTAGTTGTTTAAAGTGTTGTAATATGTGTACATTATTTAAGATAGTTAAAATAGTAGGTCAAGAGTCAAAAGGCAGAACCCAAACAACAGAGCACTGAGAGAAATTCTTATTTTTACAAAACGCACTGTGATAATCGATTATCACTTATGATAATCGATTATCATAAGTTTTCTTTTAAATTTTTCAGAAACTGCTCTGAAATAATCGATTATTTCAGAGGATAATCGATTATCAGTACAAAACAATGTTTTTCAGAAACTGCTCTGGAATAATCGATTATCACTTATGATAATCGATTATCTATGGCAGTTGTGACTTAACCTTTCATATTCTTAACCTAATTTCTAAATAGGCTTCTATAAATAGAGTGGTAGGCTTCCATTGTAAAATTCAGAAGTTAAAGAAGTCTGAGTACTTGAGAACTCTCTGTGGGAAGGCTTTGAAAAACCTAGTGTGGGTAAAGCGATAACTTTCATCAAGTGGGATCTTGAGGGATTGAGTGCTACTGCTGTTGCTAGGAGAAGCCGATCATCCTTTGTGTGATTCAAAGGAGGTGTTCATTCCTTGTGTGATTTAAGGAAGGTGTTTTCATCCCTTGTGGATTTCAAGGGAGGTGTCTTCATCTCTTGTGTGATTCAAGAGAGGTGTTTTCTAAACCCTAATCTTTCTTATCATTGATTGTAAGTTTGGTTTATTTTAGTGATTTAGTTAATCTCTTTTTTAAAAGATTAACAACTGGACGTAGGGTCTTTTGATCCGAACCAGTATAAATACTTTGTGCAATTTTCTCTTCTCTACTCTCTTTATTTTATTGTGTTTATTAGAAAATAAAGGAAAGAATTTTAATTGATCTTTGATATTAAAAGGGAAAATATTAAAAGCACAATTTTTATTAAGAACCCAATTCACCCTCCTCTTGATTTTTGACCATTGTTTAGTCATTCCGCTGCGCGATACCAACAATTGGTATCAGAGCTTGCTTTGATAGTTATTCAAATTTTTTGAAAATGGTTGGACAAAATCAAACTTTTGCTGAGGGTGCGTCTATTGACAGACCTCCACTTTTTACTGGTGAAAATTATCCTTTCTGGAAAATCAGGATGCAAATCTTTTTGGAGTCTATTGATAGAGGTATTTGGGATGCTATTTTAAATGGTCCTTTTGTTCCTACTATTACTGTTAATAATTTGCAGGAACCTAAGCCTTTTTCCCAATGGACTGCGGAAGAAAATAGAAGGGCTCAATATGATGTTAGGGCCAGAAACATAATATCATCTGCACTAACTCTTGATGAATTTTATAGAATTTCAGTTTGTACAAGTGCCCAGGAAATGTGGGAGATTTTACGAGTAACCCATGAAGGAACAGATGATGTTAAGCGTGCAAGGAAGAACTCATTAATTCAAGAATATGAGATGTTTCGAATGCAACAAGGCGAAACCATTTATGATGTGCAGAAGAGATTCACCCACATCGTTAATCATCTCTCTGGGTTAGGTAAAAATTTTGATATAGATGAATTAAATATTAAAATTTTGAAATCTTTGAACAGGACATGGCAGCCAAAGGTTACGGCGATCACTGAATCTCAAAATCTTACAACAATGTCCATGGCGGCTCTTTTTGGTAAATTGAGAGAGCATGAACTTGAACTTGGGCGTTTAAATGAAGAAGAGGACCAAAGAAGGAAAAAGAACATAGCTTTCAAATCTGAGATTGTAAAAAGCAAAAGCCTCAAAGAAGATGATGACTCTGATGATAAGAATATGAGTCTAATGATAAAGAAGTTCACAAAGTTTATGAAGAGCAATGGCAAAGGTCATCACAAAAGGTATAAAAACGAAAACCAAAACTTTGTTTCAAATTTTAATGCTATGGATGTGGTGAAACAGGTCACATAAAAGCGGACTGCCCAAATGCTAAAAAGGGTAAAGAAAAGAAGGGCAAAAAGGTTTTCAAGAAAAAGAAATGGGAGGATAACGATTCAAGTTCTTCTTCAAGTTCTTCTTCAAGCTCATCCAGCTCTAGTGAATCTGATGAGGAAGCAAATCTATGTTTGATTGCTGAACATAACTCTTCTGACAGTGAGGTAAGTTCTTGTAGTAATGACAATGATTATGATTCTTTGTATGATGCATTTCAACAACTACTTCATAAATCTAGTAAGTTAGATGCTGCTCACAAGAAATTAAAATATAATTTTAAGGAGTTACAAAGTAAGTTTGAAAAATCTCTTGAAGAAGAAGAAATTTTGAAAAATAAAATTTCAATTTTAGAAAATAAAGAGACTGAAATTATTGAATGTGCATCTTGTAAAAGCTATATGTTTGATTTAAATATTCTAGAAAAACAACTTGAAGATGCATTAGAAATTAAAAGTGTTAAAAAGCCTAATTTTAAGAAAAATGATTTAAGTAACAATAAGCAAGCTCCTAAGAATAAGAATAAAAGAGCCCATAGGGTATGGGTAGAAAAAGGTAAACCTTATTCTAGGAATATAAATTGTGTAACATGTTTTTATTGTATGCTAAAGGGGCACACTTCAAATAAATGTAGAATCAAACATTTTGATGTCCCTAATGGAAGATATGCTTGGATTCCTATTATAAAGTAACATGCATCTAACCTCAAAGGACCCAAAGAAGTTTATTGGGGACCAAAATTTTATTGTTGTCTATCTCACAGGTTATTTAAAAAAAAAATCAAGAAAGTCCCTTTGGATGTTCAAAGATCTAGTATATTTATCAAACTTTTGGTATCCTGGTGAGTTATATGATTGTATAATGGGTTTGAGAATATTAGATATGTGAAAAAGTGGTAAAAATCATTAATTTCAGTGTTTTCCGAAAAACTCCGCTGTGATAATCGATTATCTCAGGTGATAATCGATTATCAGTAATCGATTATCTCAGGTAATAATCAATTATCAGCAAATCTAGAAATTTTTGTTCATGGGTATGAACCAATAATCGATTATCTTAAGCTGATAATAGATTATCTTGCATAGTAGGACGCATATTTTCAAATTTTTTTACCGTTTGAGTGAGCTTTTCAAAAATTTAGACCATGAGCAACAACTAGGTACTTCGTAAATGCAAATTAAACGTTGAAGTTCATTTTGTTAATATAACATTTCTTTCTTTAAACCCATATTTTTTAATCTTTACAGTCTCTCTTTCATTTAGGGGGAGTCTTTGATTAAGGGGGAGTCTTTGATTAAGGGGGAGTATTTGTTCTTGAAATGTTTGTATCAAAAGGGATTTTTTATATCTCAAACAATTTTTTTTAAGGGAACTTAAGTTATCTGATTTAGGGGGAGTTGTCTAAAGAATTCATTTTTTATTATGATCAAAAAGGGGGAGATATATTTGTGTTATTATCTTGTGATAAGTTGTACCTATTTAAAGGGAAGATATGTGTTTATTGATATCTTGTAATACCTTATGTTTTAAAAGGAGAGAAAAATTAATTATCTTTTATTTTGATTAACTACTCTTTTCTCTTAAGTTGTTTATTAAGAACAGGACATATCACAAGTCTTCAGTAATTTTTGATCATCATCAAAAAGGGGGAGATTGTTGACAAAAAGGAGAAGATGAACATCTTCCTCCAATAAGGAGTTTTGATGATGATGATGACTTATGAAGAAGTATGGAAGACTTGATGATGATGCATGGAAAATGTTGAAGACTTAAAAGAATGCTTCGATTCAAGAGATTAATTGAAGACTTAAAAGTTTAGTTGTTTAAAGTGTTGTAATATGTGTACATTATTTAAGATAGTTAAAATAGTAGGTCAAGAGTCAAAAGGCAGAACCCAAACAACAGAGCACTGAGAGAAATTCTTATTTTTACAAAACGCACTGTGATAATCGATTATCACTTATGATAATCGATTATCATAAGTTTTCTTTTAAATTTTTCAGAAACTGCTCTGAAATAATCGATTATTTCAGAGGATAATCGATTATCAGTACAAAACAATGTTTTTCAGAAACTGCTCTGGAATAATCGATTATCACTTATGATAATCGATTATCTATGGCAGTTGTGACTTAACCTTTCATATTCTTAACCTAATTTCTAAATAGGCTTCTATAAATAGAGTGGTAGGCTTCCATTGTAAAATTCAGAAGTTAAAGAAGTCTGAGTACTTGAGAACTCTCTGTGGGAAGGCTTTGAAAAACCTAGTGTGGGTAAAGCGATAACTTTCATCAAGTGGGATCTTGAGGGATTGAGTGCTACTGCTGTTGCTAGGAGAAGCCGATCATCCTTTGTGTGATTCAAAGGAGGTGTTCATTCCTTGTGTGATTTAAGGAAGGTGTTTTCATCCCTTGTGGATTTCAAGGGAGGTGTCTTCATCTCTTGTGTGATTCAAGAGAGGTGTTTTCTAAACCCTAATCTTTCTTATCATTGATTGTAAGTTTGGTTTATTTTAGTGATTTAGTTAATCTCTTTTTTAAAAGATTAACAACTGGACGTAGGGTCTTTTGATCCGAACCAGTATAAATACTTTGTGCAATTTTCTCTTCTCTACTCTCTTTATTTTATTGTGTTTATTAGAAAATAAAGGAAAGAATTTTAATTGATCTTTGATATTAAAAGGGAAAATATTAAAAGCACAATTTTTATTAAGAACCCAATTCACCCTCCTCTTGATTTTTGACCATTGTTTAGTCATTCCGCTGCGCGATACCAACAATTGGTATCAGAGCTTGCTTTGATAGTTATTCAAATTTTTTGAAAATGGTTGGACAAAATCAAACTTTTGCTGAGGGTGCGTCTATTGACAGACCTCCACTTTTTACTGGTGAAAATTATCCTTTCTGGAAAATCAGGATGCAAATCTTTTTGGAGTCTATTGATAGAGGTATTTGGGATGCTATTTTAAATGGTCCTTTTGTTCCTACTATTACTGTTAATAATTTGCAGGAACCTAAGCCTTTTTCCCAATGGACTGCGGAAGAAAATAGAAGGGCTCAATATGATGTTAGGGCCAGAAACATAATATCATCTGCACTAACTCTTGATGAATTTTATAGAATTTCAGTTTGTACAAGTGCCCAGGAAATGTGGGAGATTTTACGAGTAACCCATGAAGGAACAGATGATGTTAAGCGTGCAAGGAAGAACTCATTAATTCAAGAATATGAGATGTTTCGAATGCAACAAGGCGAAACCATTTATGATGTGCAGAAGAGATTCACCCACATCGTTAATCATCTCTCTGGGTTAGGTAAAAATTTTGATATAGATGAATTAAATATTAAAATTTTGAAATCTTTGAACAGGACATGGCAGCCAAAGGTTACGGCGATCACTGAATCTCAAAATCTTACAACAATGTCCATGGCGGCTCTTTTTGGTAAATTGAGAGAGCATGAACTTGAACTTGGGCGTTTAAATGAAGAAGAGGACCAAAGAAGGAAAAAGAACATAGCTTTCAAATCTGAGATTGTAAAAAGCAAAAGCCTCAAAGAAGATGATGACTCTGATGATAAGAATATGAGTCTAATGATAAAGAAGTTCACAAAGTTTATGAAGAGCAATGGCAAAGGTCATCACAAAAGGTATAAAAACGAAAACCAAAACTTTGTTTCAAATTTTAATTGCTATGGATGTGGTGAAACAGGTCACATAAAAGCGGACTGCCCAAATGCTAAAAAGGGTAAAGAAAAGAAGGGCAAAAAGGTTTTCAAGAAAAAGAAATGGGAGGATAACGATTCAAGTTCTTCTTCAAGTTCTTCTTCAAGCTCATCCAGCTCTAGTGAATCTGATGAGGAAGCAAATCTATGTTTGATTGCTGAACATAACTCTTCTGACAGTGAGGTAAGTTCTTGTAGTAATGACAATGATTATGATTCTTTGTATGATGCATTTCAACAACTACTTCATAAATCTAGTAAGTTAGATGCTGCTCACAAGAAATTAAAATATAATTTTAAGGAGTTACAAAGTAAGTTTGAAAAATCTCTTGAAGAAGAAGAAATTTTGAAAAATAAAATTTCAATTTTAGAAAATAAAGAGACTGAAATTATTGAATGTGCATCTTGTAAAAGCTATATGTTTGATTTAAATATTCTAGAAAAACAACTTGAAGATGCATTAGAAATTAAAAGTGTTAAAAAGCCTAATTTTAAGAAAAATGATTTAAGTAACAATAAGCAAGCTCCTAAGAATAAGAATAAAAGAGCCCATAGGGTATGGGTAGAAAAAGGTAAACCTTATTCTAGGAATATAAATTGTGTAACATGTTTTTATTGTATGCTAAAGGGGCACACTTCAAATAAATGTAGAATCAAACATTTTGATGTCCCTAATGGAAGATATGCTTGGATTCCTATTATAAAGTAACATGCATCTAACCTCAAAGGACCCAAAGAAGTTTATTGGGGACCAAAATTTTATTGTTGTCTATCTCACAGGTTATTTAAAAAAAAAATCAAGAAAGTCCCTTTGGATGTTCAAAGATCTAGTATATTTATCAAACTTTTGGTATCCTGGTGAGTTATATGATTGTATAATGGGTTTGAGAATATTAGATATGTGAAAAAGTGGTAAAAATCATTAATTTCAGTGTTTTCCGAAAAACTCCGCTGTGATAATCGATTATCTCAGGTGATAATCGATTATCAGTAATCGATTATCTCAGGTAATAATCAATTATCAGCAAATCTAGAAATTTTTGTTCATGGGTATGAACCAATAATCGATTATCTTAAGCTGATAATAGATTATCTTGCATAGTAGGACGCATATTTTCAAATTTTTTTACCGTTTGAGTGAGCTTTTCAAAAATTTAGACCATGAGCAACAACTAGGTACTTCGTAAATGCAAATTAAACGTTGAAGTTCATTTTGTTAATATAACATTTCTTTCTTTAAACCCATATTTTTTAATCTTTACAGTCTCTCTTTCATTTAGGGGGAGTCTTTGATTAAGGGGGAGTCTTTGATTAAGGGGGAGTATTTGTTCTTGAAATGTTTGTATCAAAAGGGATTTTTTATATCTCAAACAATTTTTTTAAGGGAACTTAAGTTATCTGATTTAGGGGGAGTTGTCTAAAGAATTCATTTTTTATTATGATCAAAAAGGGGGAGATATATTTGTGTTATTATCTTGTGATAAGTTGTACCTATTTAAAGGGAAGATATGTGTTTATTGATATCTTGTAATACCTTATGTTTTAAAAGGAGAGAAAAATTAATTATCTTTTATTTTGATTAACTACTCTTTTCTCTTAAGTTGTTTATTAAAAACAGGACATATCACAAGTCTTCAGTAATTTTTGATCATCATCAAAAAGGGGGAGATTGTTGACAAAAAGGAGAAGATGAACATCTTCCTCCAATAAGGAGTTTTGATGATGATGATGACTTATGAAGAAGTATGGAAGACTTGATGATGATGCATGGAAAATGTTGAAGACTTAAAAGAATGCTTCGATTCAAGAGATTAATTGAAGACTTAAAAGTTTAGTTGTTTAAAGTGTTGTAATATGTGTACATTATTTAAGATAGTTAAAATAGTAGGTCAAGAGTCAAAAGGCAGAACCCAAACAACAGAGCACTGAGAGAAATTCTTATTTTTACAAAACGCACTGTGATAATCGATTATCACTTATGATAATCGATTATCATAAGTTTTCTTTTAAATTTTTCAGAAACTGCTCTGAAATAATCGATTATTTCAGAGGATAATCGATTATCAGTACAAAACAATGTTTTTCAGAAACTGCTCTGGAATAATCGATTATCACTTATGATAATCGATTATCTATGGCAGTTGTGACTTAACCTTTCATATTCTTAACCTAATTTCTAAATAGGCTTCTATAAATAGAGTGGTAGGCTTCCATTGTAAAATTCAGAAGTTAAAGAAGTCTGAGTACTTGAGAACTCTCTGTGGGAAGGCTTTGAAAAACCTAGTGTGGGTAAAGCGATAACTTTCATCAAGTGGGATCTTGAGGGATTGAGTGCTACTGCTGTTGCTAGGAGAAGCCGATCATCCTTTGTGTGATTCAAAGGAGGTGTTCATTCCTTGTGTGATTTAAGGAAGGTGTTTTCATCCCTTGTGGATTTCAAGGGAGGTGTCTTCATCTCTTGTGTGATTCAAGAGAGGTGTTTTCTAAACCCTAATCTTTCTTATCATTGATTGTAAGTTTGGTTTATTTTAGTGATTTAGTTAATCTCTTTTTTAAAAGATTAACAACTGGACGTAGGGTCTTTTGATCCGAACCAGTATAAATACTTTGTGCAATTTTCTCTTCTCTACTCTCTTTATTTTATTGTGTTTATTAGAAAATAAAGGAAAGAATTTTAATTGATCTTTGATATTAAAAGGGAAAATATTAAAAGCACAATTTTTATTAAGAACCCAATTCACCCTCCTCTTGATTTTTGACCATTGTTTAGTCATTCCGCTGCGCGATACCAACAATTGGTATCAGAGCTTGCTTTGATAGTTATTCAAAATTTTTGAAAATGGTTGGACAAAATCAAACTTTTGCTGAGGGTGCGTCTATTGACAGACCTCCACTTTTTACTGGTGAAAATTATCCTTTCTGGAAAATCAGGATGCAAATCTTTTTGGAGTCTATTGATAGAGGTATTTGGGATGCTATTTTAAATGGTCCTTTTGTTCCTACTATTACTGTTAATAATTTGCAGGAACCTAAGCCTTTTTCCCAATGGACTGCGGAAGAAAATAGAAGGGCTCAATATGATGTTAGGGCCAGAAACATAATATCATCTGCACTAACTCTTGATGAATTTTATAGAATTTCAGTTTGTACAAGTGCCCAGGAAATGTGGGAGATTTTACGAGTAACCCATGAAGGAACAGATGATGTTAAGCGTGCAAGGAAGAACTCATTAATTCAAGAATATGAGATGTTTCGAATGCAATAAGGCGAAACCATTTATGATGTGCAGAAGAGATTCACCCACATCGTTAATCATCTCTCTGGGTTAGGTAAAAATTTTGATATAGATGAATTAAATATTAAAATTTTGAAATCTTTGAACAGGACATGGCAGCCAAAGGTTACGGCGATCACTGAATCTCAAAATCTTACAACAATGTCCATGGCGGCTCTTTTTGGTAAATTGAGAGAGCATGAACTTGAACTTGGGCGTTTAAATGAAGAAGAGGACCAAAGAAGGAAAAAGAACATAGCTTTCAAATCTGAGATTGTAAAAAGCAAAAGCC
Organism: Vigna unguiculata; assembly: GCF_037176805.1. NCBI lineage: Eukaryota > Viridiplantae > Streptophyta > Magnoliopsida > Fabales > Fabaceae > Vigna > Vigna unguiculata. The sequence goes on from NC_140793.1 coordinate 6,209,586, forward strand.
TCAAAGAAGATGATGACTCTGATGATAAGAATATGAGTCTAATGATAAAGAAGTTCACAAAGTTTATGAAGAGCAATGGCAAAGGTCATCACAAAAGGTATAAAAACGAAAACCAAAACTTTGTTTCAAATTTTAATTGCTATGGATGTGGTGAAACAGGTCACATAAAAGCGGACTGCCCAAATGCTAAAAAGGGTAAAGAAAAGAAGGGCAAAAAGGTTTTCAAGAAAAAGAAATGGGAGGATAACGATTCAAGTTCTTCTTCAAGTTCTTCTTCAAGCTCATCCAGCTCTAGTGAATCTGATGAGGAAGCAAATCTATGTTTGATTGCTGAACATAACTCTTCTGACAGTGAGGTAAGTTCTTGTAGTAATGACAATGATTATGATTCTTTGTATGATGCATTTCAACAACTACTTCATAAATCTAGTAAGTTAGATGCTGCTCACAAGAAATTAAAATATAATTTTAAGGAGTTACAAAGTAAGTTTGAAAAATCTCTTGAAGAAGAAGAAATTTTGAAAAATAAAATTTCAATTTTAGAAAATAAAGAGACTGAAATTATTGAATGTGCATCTTGTAAAAGCTATATGTTTGATTTAAATATTCTAGAAAAACAACTTGAAGATGCATTAGAAATTAAAAGTGTTAAAAAGCCTAATTTTAAGAAAAATGATTTAAGTAACAATAAGCAAGCTCCTAAGAATAAGAATAAAAGAGCCCATAGGGTATGGGTAGAAAAAGGTAAACCTTATTCTAGGAATATAAATTGTGTAACATGTTTTTATTGTATGCTAAAGGGGCACACTTCAAATAAATGTAGAATCAAACATTTTGATGTCCCTAATGGAAGATATGCTTGGATTCCTATTATAAAGTAACATGCATCTAACCTCAAAGGACCCAAAGAAGTTTATTGGGGACCAAAATTTTATTGTTGTCTATCTCACAGGTTATTTAAAAAAAAAATCAAGAAAGTCCCTTTGGATGTTCAAAGATCTAGTATATTTATCAAACTTTTGGTATCCTGGTGAGTTATATGATTGTATAATGGGTTTGAGAATATTAGATATGTGAAAAAGTGGTAAAAATCATTAATTTCAGTGTTTTCCGAAAAACTCCGCTGTGATAATCGATTATCTCAGGTGATAATCGATTATCAGTAATCGATTATCTCAGGTAATAATCAATTATCAGCAAATCTAGAAATTTTTGTTCATGGGTATGAACCAATAATCGATTATCTTAAGCTGATAATAGATTATCTTGCATAGTAGGACGCATATTTTCAAATTTTTTTACCGTTTGAGTGAGCTTTTCAAAAATTTAGACCATGAGCAACAACTAGGTACTTCGTAAATGCAAATTAAACGTTGAAGTTCATTTTGTTAATATAACATTTCTTTCTTTAAACCCATATTTTTTAATCTTTACAGTCTCTCTTTCATTTAGGGGGAGTCTTTGATTAAGGGGGAGTCTTTGATTAAGGGGGAGTATTTGTTCTTGAAATGTTTGTATCAAAAGGGATTTTTTATATCTCAAACAATTTTTTTTAAGGGAACTTAAGTTATCTGATTTAGGGGGAGTTGTCTAAAGAATTCATTTTTTATTATGATCAAAAAGGGGGAGATATATTTGTGTTATTATCTTGTGATAAGTTGTACCTATTTAAAGGGAAGATATGTGTTTATTGATATCTTGTAATACCTTATGTTTTAAAAGGAGAGAAAAATTAATTATCTTTTATTTTGATTAACTACTCTTTTCTCTTAAGTTGTTTATTAAAAACAGGACATATCACAAGTCTTCAGTAATTTTTGATCATCATCAAAAAGGGGGAGATTGTTGACAAAAAGGAGAAGATGAACATCTTCCTCCAATAAGGAGTTTTGATGATGATGATGACTTATGAAGAAGTATGGAAGACTTGATGATGATGCATGGAAAATGTTGAAGACTTAAAAGAATGCTTCGATTCAAGAGATTAATTGAAGACTTAAAAGTTTAGTTGTTTAAAGTGTTGTAATATGTGTACATTATTTAAGATAGTTAAAATAGTAGGTCAAGAGTCAAAAGGCAGAACCCAAACAACAGAGCACTGAGAGAAATTCTTATTTTTACAAAACGCACTGTGATAATCGATTATCACTTATGATAATCGATTATCATAAGTTTTCTTTTAAATTTTTCAGAAACTGCTCTGAAATAATCGATTATTTCAGAGGATAATCGATTATCAGTACAAAACAATGTTTTTCAGAAACTGCTCTGGAATAATCGATTATCACTTATGATAATCGATTATCTATGGCAGTTGTGACTTAACCTTTCATATTCTTAACCTAATTTCTAAATAGGCTTCTATAAATAGAGTGGTAGGCTTCCATTGTAAAATTCAGAAGTTAAAGAAGTCTGAGTACTTGAGAACTCTCTGTGGGAAGGCTTTGAAAAACCTAGTGTGGGTAAAGCGATAACTTTCATCAAGTGGGATCTTGAGGGATTGAGTGCTACTGCTGTTGCTAGGAGAAGCCGATCATCCTTTGTGTGATTCAAAGGAGGTGTTCATTCCTTGTGTGATTTAAGGAAGGTGTTTTCATCCCTTGTGGATTTCAAGGGAGGTGTCTTCATCTCTTGTGTGATTCAAGAGAGGTGTTTTCTAAACCCTAATCTTTCTTATCATTGATTGTAAGTTTGGTTTATTTTAGTGATTTAGTTAATCTCTTTTTTAAAAGATTAACAACTGGACGTAGGGTCTTTTGATCCGAACCAGTATAAATACTTTGTGCAATTTTCTCTTCTCTACTCTCTTTATTTTATTGTGTTTATTAGAAAATAAAGGAAAGAATTTTAATTGATCTTTGATATTAAAAGGGAAAATATTAAAAGCACAATTTTTATTAAGAACCCAATTCACCCTCCTCTTGATTTTTGACCATTGTTTAGTCATTCCGCTGCGCGATACCAACAATTGGTATCAGAGCTTGCTTTGATAGTTATTCAAAATTTTTGAAAATGGTTGGACAAAATCAAACTTTTGCTGAGGGTGCGTCTATTGACAGACCTCCACTTTTTACTGGTGAAAATTATCCTTTCTGGAAAATCAGGATGCAAATCTTTTTGGAGTCTATTGATAGAGGTATTTGGGATGCTATTTTAAATGGTCCTTTTGTTCCTACTATTACTGTTAATAATTTGCAGGAACCTAAGCCTTTTTCCCAATGGACTGCGGAAGAAAATAGAAGGGCTCAATATGATGTTAGGGCCAGAAACATAATATCATCTGCACTAACTCTTGATGAATTTTATAGAATTTCAGTTTGTACAAGTGCCCAGGAAATGTGGGAGATTTTACGAGTAACCCATGAAGGAACAGATGATGTTAAGCGTGCAAGGAAGAACTCATTAATTCAAGAATATGAGATGTTTCGAATGCAATAAGGCGAAACCATTTATGATGTGCAGAAGAGATTCACCCACATCGTTAATCATCTCTCTGGGTTAGGTAAAAATTTTGATATAGATGAATTAAATATTAAAATTTTGAAATCTTTGAACAGGACATGGCAGCCAAAGGTTACGGCGATCACTGAATCTCAAAATCTTACAACAATGTCCATGGCGGCTCTTTTTGGTAAATTGAGAGAGCATGAACTTGAACTTGGGCGTTTAAATGAAGAAGAGGACCAAAGAAGGAAAAAGAACATAGCTTTCAAATCTGAGATTGTAAAAAGCAAAAGCCTCAAAGAAGATGATGACTCTGATGATAAGAATATGAGTCTAATGATAAAGAAGTTCACAAAGTTTATGAAGAGCAATGGCAAAGGTCATCACAAAAGGTATAAAAACGAAAACCAAAACTTTGTTTCAAATTTTAATTGCTATGGATGTGGTGAAACAGGTCACATAAAAGCGGACTGCCCAAATGCTAAAAAGGGTAAAGAAAAGAAGGGCAAAAAGGTTTTCAAGAAAAAGAAATGGGAGGATAACGATTCAAGTTCTTCTTCAAGTTCTTCTTCAAGCTCATCCAGCTCTAGTGAATCTGATGAGGAAGCAAATCTATGTTTGATTGCTGAACATAACTCTTCTGACAGTGAGGTAAGTTCTTGTAGTAATGACAATGATTATGATTCTTTGTATGATGCATTTCAACAACTACTTCATAAATCTAGTAAGTTAGATGCTGCTCACAAGAAATTAAAATATAATTTTAAGGAGTTACAAAGTAAGTTTGAAAAATCTCTTGAAGAAGAAGAAATTTTGAAAAATAAAATTTCAATTTTAGAAAATAAAGAGACTGAAATTATTGAATGTGCATCTTGTAAAAGCTATATGTTTGATTTAAATATTCTAGAAAAACAACTTGAAGATGCATTAGAAATTAAAAGTGTTAAAAAGCCTAATTTTAAGAAAAATGATTTAAGTAACAATAAGCAAGCTCCTAAGAATAAGAATAAAAGAGCCCATAGGGTATGGGTAGAAAAAGGTAAACCTTATTCTAGGAATATAAATTGTGTAACATGTTTTTATTGTATGCTAAAGGGGCACACTTCAAATAAATGTAGAATCAAACATTTTGATGTCCCTAATGGAAGATATGCTTGGATTCCTATTATAAAGTAACATGCATCTAACCTCAAAGGACCCAAAGAAGTTTATTGGGGACCAAAATTTTATTGTTGTCTATCTCACAGGTTATTTAAAAAAAAAATCAAGAAAGTCCCTTTGGATGTTCAAAGATCTAGTATATTTATCAAACTTTTGGTATCCTGGTGAGTTATATGATTGTATAATGGGTTTGAGAATATTAGATATGTGAAAAAGTGGTAAAAATCATTAATTTCAGTGTTTTCCGAAAAACTCCGCTGTGATAATCGATTATCTCAGGTGATAATCGATTATCAGTAATCGATTATCTCAGGTAATAATCAATTATCAGCAAATCTAGAAATTTTTGTTCATGGGTATGAACCAATAATCGATTATCTTAAGCTGATAATAGATTATCTTGCATAGTAGGACGCATATTTTCAAATTTTTTTACCGTTTGAGTGAGCTTTTCAAAAATTTAGACCATGAGCAACAACTAGGTACTTCGTAAATGCAAATTAAACGTTGAAGTTCATTTTGTTAATATAACATTTCTTTCTTTAAACCCATATTTTTTAATCTTTACAGTCTCTCTTTCATTTAGGGGGAGTCTTTGATTAAGGGGGAGTCTTTGATTAAGGGGGAGTATTTGTTCTTGAAATGTTTGTATCAAAAGGGATTTTTTATATCTCAAACAATTTTTTTTAAGGGAACTTAAGTTATCTGATTTAGGGGGAGTTGTCTAAAGAATTCATTTTTTATTATGATCAAAAAGGGGGAGATATATTTGTGTTATTATCTTGTGATAAGTTGTACCTATTTAAAGGGAAGATATGTGTTTATTGATATCTTGTAATACCTTATGTTTTAAAAGGAGAGAAAAATTAATTATCTTTTATTTTGATTAACTACTCTTTTCTCTTAAGTTGTTTATTAAAAACAGGACATATCACAAGTCTTCAGTAATTTTTGATCATCATCAAAAAGGGGGAGATTGTTGACAAAAAGGAGAAGATGAACATCTTCCTCCAATAAGGAGTTTTGATGATGATGATGACTTATGAAGAAGTATGGAAGACTTGATGATGATGCATGGAAAATGTTGAAGACTTAAAAGAATGCTTCGATTCAAGAGATTAATTGAAGACTTAAAAGTTTAGTTGTTTAAAGTGTTGTAATATGTGTACATTATTTAAGATAGTTAAAATAGTAGGTCAAGAGTCAAAAGGCAGAACCCAAACAACAGAGCACTGAGAGAAATTCTTATTTTTACAAAACGCACTGTGATAATCGATTATCACTTATGATAATCGATTATCATAAGTTTTCTTTTAAATTTTTCAGAAACTGCTCTGAAATAATCGATTATTTCAGAGGATAATCGATTATCAGTACAAAACAATGTTTTTCAGAAACTGCTCTGGAATAATCGATTATCACTTATGATAATCGATTATCTATGGCAGTTGTGACTTAACCTTTCATATTCTTAACCTAATTTCTAAATAGGCTTCTATAAATAGAGTGGTAGGCTTCCATTGTAAAATTCAGAAGTTAAAGAAGTCTGAGTACTTGAGAACTCTCTGTGGGAAGGCTTTGAAAAACCTAGTGTGGGTAAAGCGATAACTTTCATCAAGTGGGATCTTGAGGGATTGAGTGCTACTGCTGTTGCTAGGAGAAGCCGATCATCCTTTGTGTGATTCAAAGGAGGTGTTCATTCCTTGTGTGATTTAAGGAAGGTGTTTTCATCCCTTGTGGATTTCAAGGGAGGTGTCTTCATCTCTTGTGTGATTCAAGAGAGGTGTTTTCTAAACCCTAATCTTTCTTATCATTGATTGTAAGTTTGGTTTATTTTAGTGATTTAGTTAATCTCTTTTTTAAAAGATTAACAACTGGACGTAGGGTCTTTTGATCCGAACCAGTATAAATACTTTGTGCAATTTTCTCTTCTCTACTCTCTTTATTTTATTGTGTTTATTAGAAAATAAAGGAAAGAATTTTAATTGATCTTTGATATTAAAAGGGAAAATATTAAAAGCACAATTTTTATTAAGAACCCAATTCACCCTCCTCTTGATTTTTGACCATTGTTTAGTCATTCCGCTGCGCGATACCAACAATTGGTATCAGAGCTTGCTTTGATAGTTATTCAAAATTTTTGAAAATGGTTGGACAAAATCAAACTTTTGCTGAGGGTGCGTCTATTGACAGACCTCCACTTTTTACTGGTGAAAATTATCCTTTCTGGAAAATCAGGATGCAAATCTTTTTGGAGTCTATTGATAGAGGTATTTGGGATGCTATTTTAAATGGTCCTTTTGTTCCTACTATTACTGTTAATAATTTGCAGGAACCTAAGCCTTTTTCCCAATGGACTGCGGAAGAAAATAGAAGGGCTCAATATGATGTTAGGGCCAGAAACATAATATCATCTGCACTAACTCTTGATGAATTTTATAGAATTTCAGTTTGTACAAGTGCCCAGGAAATGTGGGAGATTTTACGAGTAACCCATGAAGGAACAGATGATGTTAAGCGTGCAAGGAAGAACTCATTAATTCAAGAATATGAGATGTTTCGAATGCAATAAGGCGAAACCATTTATGATGTGCAGAAGAGATTCACCCACATCGTTAATCATCTCTCTGGGTTAGGTAAAAATTTTGATATAGATGAATTAAATATTAAAATTTTGAAATCTTTGAACAGGACATGGCAGCCAAAGGTTACGGCGATCACTGAATCTCAAAATCTTACAACAATGTCCATGGCGGCTCTTTTTGGTAAATTGAGAGAGCATGAACTTGAACTTGGGCGTTTAAATGAAGAAGAGGACCAAAGAAGGAAAAAGAACATAGCTTTCAAATCTGAGATTGTAAAAAGCAAAAGCCTCAAAGAAGATGATGACTCTGATGATAAGAATATGAGTCTAATGATAAAGAAGTTCACAAAGTTTATGAAGAGCAATGGTAAAGGTCATCACAAAAGGTATAAAAACGAAAACCAAAACTTTGTTTCAAATTTTAATTGCTATGGATGTGGTGAAACAGGTCACATAAAAGCGGACTGCCCAAATGCTAAAAAGGGTAAAGAAAAGAAGGGCAAAAAGGTTTTCAAGAAAAAGAAATGGGAGGATAACGATTCAAGTTCTTCTTCAAGTTCTTCTTCAAGCTCATCCAGCTCTAGTGAATCTGATGAGGAAGCAAATCTATGTTTGATTGCTGAACATAACTCTTCTGACAGTGAGGTAAGTTCTTGTAGTAATGACAATGATTATGATTCTTTGTATGATGCATTTCAACAACTACTTCATAAATCTAGTAAGTTAGATGCTGCTCACAAGAAATTAAAATATAATTTTAAGGAGTTACAAAGTAAGTTTGAAAAATCTCTTGAAGAAGAAGAAATTTTGAAAAATAAAATTTCAATTTTAGAAAATAAAGAGACTGAAATTATTGAATGTGCATCTTGTAAAAGCTATATGTTTGATTTAAATATTCTAGAAAAACAACTTGAAGATGCATTAGAAATTAAAAGTGTTAAAAAGCCTAATTTTAAGAAAAATGATTTAAGTAACAATAAGCAAGCTCCTAAGAATAAGAATAAAAGAGCCCATAGGGTATGGGTAGAAAAAGGTAAACCTTATTCTAGGAATATAAATTGTGTAACATGTTTTTATTGTATGCTAAAGGGGCACACTTCAAATAAATGTAGAATCAAACATTTTGATGTCCCTAATGGAAGATATGCTTGGATTCCTATTATAAAGTAACATGCATCTAACCTCAAAGGACCCAAAGAAGTTTATTGGGGACCAAAATTTTATTGTTGTCTATCTCACAGGTTATTTAAAAAAAAAATCAAGAAAGTCCCTTTGGATGTTCAAAGATCTAGTATATTTATCAAACTTTTGGTATCCTGGTGAGTTATATGATTGTATAATGGGTTTGAGAATATTAGATATGTGAAAAAGTGGTAAAAATCATTAATTTCAGTGTTTTCCGAAAAACTCCGCTGTGATAATCGATTATCTCAGGTGATAATCGATTATCAGTAATCGATTATCTCAGGTAATAATCAATTATCAGCAAATCTAGAAATTTTTGTTCATGGGTATGAACCAATAATCGATTATCTTAAGCTGATAATAGATTATCTTGCATAGTAGGACGCATATTTTCAAATTTTTTTACCGTTTGAGTGAGCTTTTCAAAAATTTAGACCATGAGCAACAACTAGGTACTTCGTAAATGCAAATTAAACGTTGAAGTTCATTTTGTTAATATAACATTTCTTTCTTTAAACCCATATTTTTTAATCTTTACAGTCTCTCTTTCATTTAGGGGGAGTCTTTGATTAAGGGGGAGTCTTTGATTAAGGGGGAGTATTTGTTCTTGAAATGTTTGTATCAAAAGGGATTTTTTATATCTCAAACAATTTTTTTTAAGGGAACTTAAGTTATCTGATTTAGGGGGAGTTGTCTAAAGAATTCATTTTTTATTATGATCAAAAAGGGGGAGATATATTTGTGTTATTATCTTGTGATAAGTTGTACCTATTTAAAGGGAAGATATGTGTTTATTGATATCTTGTAATACCTTATGTTTTAAAAGGAGAGAAAAATTAATTATCTTTTATTTTGATTAACTACTCTTTTCTCTTAAGTTGTTTATTAAAAACAGGACATATCACAAGTCTTCAGTAATTTTTGATCATCATCAAAAAGGGGGAGATTGTTGACAAAAAGGAGAAGATGAACATCTTCCTCCAATAAGGAGTTTTGATGATGATGATGACTTATGAAGAAGTATGGAAGACTTGATGATGATGCATGGAAAATGTTGAAGACTTAAAAGAATGCTTCGATTCAAGAGATTAATTGAAGACTTAAAAGTTTAGTTGTTTAAAGTGTTGTAATATGTGTACATTATTTAAGATAGTTAAAATAGTAGGTCAAGAGTCAAAAGGCAGAACCCAAACAACAGAGCACTGAGAGAAATTCTTATTTTTACAAAACGCACTGTGATAATCGATTATCACTTATGATAATCGATTATCATAAGTTTTCTTTTAAATTTTTCAGAAACTGCTCTGAAATAATCGATTATTTCAGAGGATAATCGATTATCAGTACAAAACAATGTTTTTCAGAAACTGCTCTGGAATAATCGATTATCACTTATGATAATCGATTATCTATGGCAGTTGTGACTTAACCTTTCATATTCTTAACCTAATTTCTAAATAGGCTTCTATAAATAGAGTGGTAGGCTTCCATTGTAAAATTCAGAAGTTAAAGAAGTCTGAGTACTTGAGAACTCTCTGTGGGAAGGCTTTGAAAAACCTAGTGTGGGTAAAGCGATAACTTTCATCAAGTGGGATCTTGAGGGATTGAGTGCTACTGCTGTTGCTAGGAGAAGCCGATCATCCTTTGTGTGATTCAAAGGAGGTGTTCATTCCTTGTGTGATTTAAGGAAGGTGTTTTCATCCCTTGTGGATTTCAAGGGAGGTGTCTTCATCTCTTGTGTGATTCAAGAGAGGTGTTTTCTAAACCCTAATCTTTCTTATCATTGATTGTAAGTTTGGTTTATTTTAGTGATTTAGTTAATCTCTTTTTTAAAAGATTAACAACTGGACGTAGGGTCTTTTGATCCGAACCAGTATAAATACTTTGTGCAATTTTCTCTTCTCTACTCTCTTTATTTTATTGTGTTTATTAGAAAATAAAGGAAAGAATTTTAATTGATCTTTGATATTAAAAGGGAAAATATTAAAAGCACAATTTTTATTAAGAACCCAATTCACCCTCCTCTTGATTTTTGACCATTGTTTAGTCATTCCGCTGCGCGATACCAACAAAAAAATGTTCATTTCTTCGTAATTTGTTTAAATTTATTTATACTTTCTCAAAATTAATTTTAAAATTTTTTTAAGTCGCATTGGATTTTGAAAAACACTTCTTTTATTCTTTTATTAATTAGTTTTAATTACAAGTCTTTTCATATCTATTTATTAACTTTTAATATTATCTTTTATTCTTCTAAAATTATTTTTTTTTCTGAATTCTTTATTATATTAATTTTATCTGTTATTACTCTTTCAAATTCTTATTTTTTTTTATTTATTTAAAAATGTATATTATTTTTAAAGTTATTTTTACTTTCTCAAAATTAAATTAAAAATATTATTAAATATGATTCAATTTTCAAAAAGCTTTCTCTTTAATTACAAGTCTTTTCATATCTATATAACCGTCTATTTTCCTATTTACTATCAAGTTTTATGTTTTTACAAAATCACTGAAAAAGAAAGGTCACTTCCCTACACTTGCTTCCATGGCTTCCTCTTTGAGTGTCACTGCCAGAAAAACTTTAGGAAGGTTCACCACGTATCATTTTGTTCATAATCAGGTACGTCTACTTCACAAAAACTTAAAAAAAATATTTGCTTTGATGTTTTTTTTTAAGTTTAGACCGTACCACATTGCTTCGTCATCCATCGTAATCGTTCAAAAACATGTTTTTATGTGATCACTTTTTACACAATATTACTTATTCTCGATTTTCTTTATAAAAATTCAAACTTTCTGCAATAATCCTTCAAAGGTCGTTTTTTTCTATTTGTTTCCCATACTTCATTTCATTTTTTGTTATGAAAATGTCATCTTTCTTCAATAATCGTTGAAATCAGTTAAAACTACTGTTTTTTATGCATTTGTCATGTATGTCCACCTTTTTTGTCTTTCATAAGACAACTTATATTTTTACTTTGTTTGAACTCTGACTTACTATTGGTTTCTTCTAAAGATGTCATTTTTTTCCAGTAACCATTCAAATTCACTACTTTTCTGTTCTTTGTTTTTATCAGTTTTACATCACCCATGCATGTTTTTATTCCTGTATTTTAATATTTATGCTTTCATCATCAGTTTCATATTTGTCTTATTCATCTTTTTGATGTTTCTATGTGTTTTTTGTCTCATTAGGAGTTTGGACATGTTGATCCAATATTTTTCGCTATTTTTGGTGAGGAATTACGACCCGTTTGGCACTTGGAAGATATTGAAGGGAATCAACATCAGTTAAGCTTTAATATGGATGTGAATCATCCCGTTCTCACGGATGGTTGGTATAGCCTACGAGTTTTTTATAAACTGCAACATATCCATCAAATTGTATTTAGATATGTTGGCAATTCTACCTTCCACATCACTGTATTCCCCAACATGTCTACAATATCAACTGGTGCCAAATTTCTTTCAAACCTAATTCGGTTGCGAAAAAAACATCTGTTTAGAGTCAAATTGTCAAAATCTCAATGCAAAGGAAGCCATCTGGTGAACTTATAATTTTATTATTTTGGTTTTATATTTTGTTTTCTTTATATATTTGTATTTGTGGTCTTATTTTGTTCTTTTTTCAGGACCTCCAATCCGACTTTGCAGATTACGTTCGTAAACGTAGATTGAGGAGGTTGGAATTGCAGGGACGTAACAACACCTTCATTGTTCAATGTAAACTTCTGCTCCGTAATACACCAAAGAAGTCAAGTAAGATTGGGAAGGGATGGAAGGACTTCTGTACATTCAATCGTTTGGAAGAAGGAGATATTCTGGTGTTTCTAGCGGACAAAAAAATGAAAAAGAAGAAGATCAAAGTATATGTCCACAAAGAATGCAATTTCTAATATTGCACTTTTCTTTTAGTTTACTATTTATATTATGTATGTTTTTTTGAAGAACTTTGAAAGTAGTTTGGTTTTATTTTGTTTGTAATAGTTTTAGCATCTTTTTTTGTTGCTTCTAATAATTAGAAGCCATATCTAAAAGTATTTAACCGAATTTAATTATCGTCACGTTTTATATTTTAATTATTTTCGTAATACAAATTTTATTTAAGTAATGATTTTCTAAAATAAATTTACATTTCAGATAATATAAATAATTTGAAATGATTATGATAAGAATTCAAATATGTTAAAATATTTGATTGTTTTCCTTTAAAAAAAGTTTAGAAGTAATAATAAAGAAGTCAACTTGATATTCTACAGTACTAATAATTGGGCAATCTAACTGAATATAATTTTCAAAAGATTTTATTAATTTCTTTACAAAAATTATTTTAATATTTATTACAAAATTTATTGAAATTGTTTTTTATTAATATAGTAACCATGAAAACTTTAAAACCCATTTCATTTTGAACTCTCTTACAAGTTTTTTAATTAAAATTTTATTTCTTCGAAATTTTTTTTCATTTCTAAACTTGAAAACAATAAAATTATTTTTTTTTGGCCTTTCTTTAGTAGTTGCATTTTACACTCAATGTAGAAACAAATGTTTACTTGAATGGTTGACTATTACAAAGCAGAGTACTTTTGTGCTTGGCAAAAAAGGACATATATCATAGATCCACATTCTGAAATGAGGCTTTGCATTGTCTGCAAATCATCAATTTGGACTTTGCAGATCAAATCTTTTTCAAAAGGTACGCTTTTCCAAATTTTGATTTATTTGTTCAGTTCTGATATTTCCATATCAATGAAATGTTTGTTCTTTTTTGTCAAAACTTTGTACTGACAGTACCTGAATCATCAGGAAGAATGTTGGTTGAATACTATAAATGTGCCTACATATACTAATAGGTTTTTTCTTCCTCTCTGCTTTACTTTCTTCACAGTGCATTGTTAATTGCTTTTGTTATTAGTTTTGTATTTGTAATTTTAAATCTTCCTCCAACATGTAATGAATTTGTAAAACACCATAATACCACAATACAATGCATAACTTTTGCACACTTTGAACATTATCACAACAAAATGGATTCAACAAATGGAAGAAGAAAAAGGAAGAACATTATCCCACAAAATTTATCCAATACCTTGATGAAGTCCACAGGTTCAATATTTTTATGTTTCTCACAATGCATTTTTAAGTTTCTTCATTTTTTGGAGCTCATTTCATTCGTTTCTTATCCAATTAAATCTACATGTATGTTATTTTTTTTTTCTTATTTTGATTTCATTAACAAATGATGACAAATCCAGTCCAACTGAAGCATTTCCTTATCCAAATACTACACCTCTTTCTCATATAAGATATTGTGGTAATAATTTTTTCATTCTTTATACATTTCATCCAACAAATTTATTACTGCATTCATTGTTATCAAACTATTTTTCATTTCATTCACAAATCTGAATCCATTGATTGCACTAACACAAATCTTTATTAATGCATTCGTTTGACATCTATTCTTTTCTCATTGGACTTTTTAACTATTCTACCAGTATCCAAAGAAAATGTTACGCCAGATTCAACTAGCAAAACCTACTTATCTCTCAATGAAGATACAGACGTGCAGAATAAAAGAATTCAATCTACTATTAGAAAGCCACTTTCCGAGTTGACATATTGTGGTAAGTTTGTTTTTTAATTTAGTTTTAATCCAAATTTCAGTACAAATGCTAGCATTGCATACTTATTAGTCTCATTATTCATCTTTAATGCATATTATACAATTAACACACATTGATATTAGATGACATGATTTCATAATTAATTGGTTTCATCTTTAAATTCATTTCATAATCCTTTTTTTAACTGCATTTTGCAGAACTTGAACAAAATAATGGGAAAGTTGCACGAAGAAGAAGGAAACTTATTATAAATCACAAGTTGGCAGATAAAAGTAATTTCTTTCATATCTAATTCTTTATATATCTATTATTATGAAATCTTCAATTGAATTTCTTTCATACTAAATTTTTCTATTACTACCTCTCTTATCAGAATTTCATGGTTCTACATCAATTGGATCTACCAATGCTCCAATTTTGCAAAACAGCAATAGTAACAACAAAGGTACAAATGAAAAATATATTAATTTTTTTAATGCTTTTCTCTTAATATATTAGTGCTTTAATATATTTTACTATTTTTTCTTTTAAAATTGAGTTGTGCATACTGAAATTGAAGTTATTTTAGTTATTCAAATGTATACCACTAATATATTTTACTATTTAAAATTATATTTGAATGATAAATTAAATTAATAACAGAATTACAAAATCATATATATAAATAATATTTAGTTCATTAATTTATGGATGTACTTGCAGGTATTGTTCAATTTGATTGTCCTATTGGAAGAAGCAAAATCAATGTGTTTAATATAGAATTGTTACCTAAAGAAATTGTGGGTAGCAGCTCCAGTCATGCTTCACTAAATTCTTTTGCTTTTTCTGAAGTTGTTAATCCTTTTTATGTTCAACAACACCAAAGTCATGGTAATTTATAATATAAACAAAATTCGTTTCATTACTTTAATTTCTTTAATTGTTAAAAATTCAGCTTCCTAATATTAATTTCAATCTTTGTTAAAGGTTTACAATTCTGTCAGCCTTCTCGGAAGCAGGCTATTAGATCTATTTCGAAGATATTGGATTTTGACAATAATTCTGAAGAAGATGAAAATGATGGTAATCAATAATGGTTCATTTTAAATAATAAATACTTTGTGTTTGTTTATTTAAATTGTTTTTTAAATAATAAATACTTTCTTCTTCTTTCAGATAACATAATTGGACATTTCAAATCTGATTTGTATTCAAAAGCTGAAATTCAAGGTGAAACAATACTTTTTAGTGTTTTTATATTTAAGTATAAATGTTATTTAATTACTGACATATATGTTTTTTATGTACTTAGGAAATGTTGATGTTGGGGAGTGTTCACTTGAGTGTCCCTATTGTCAAGCTCAACTGTGGTACGAAGAAAGATCTGATAAATGCAAAAGATTAAAACAAGTTGATTTCTCTCTTTGTTGTCAAAAGGGAAAAGTACAACTTCCATTGTTGAAGAAACCTCCACAATTGCTTCAAAAGTTGTTAAAAGGAGAAGACAGTACAAGCCAGAATTTCTTACATTACATAAGAAGTTACAACAACATGTTCTCATTTACATCCATTGGTGCTAAGATCCATTCCTCAATCAACGATGGATCAGGTCCTCCTCAATTTATTCTTAGTGGTCAAAATTACCATCGCATTGGAAGTTTATTGCCCGAAAAAGGATCAAATCCCAAATTTGCACAACTATATATTTATGACACAGAAAATGAAACAAGCAACAGAGTTAGTCACTTTGGGTATGTTTAAATAGTTTCTTTATGTTTTAGCCATCATTGGCATATAATTGACTAATATTTACTTTTTCAGGTCTGATAGTCAGCAATCCATATTTGATAAATCATTGATCGAAGAATTGAAGAAAATGATTGACAAACACAATGTACTTGCTCAAACATTCAGAAGAGTAAGAGATTTTATACATGATCATGAACAATCAGATTTTGGATTGAGGTTATTTAGACATCGCTTTAAGGATCCTAGAGTATATAATACACCAGTAGCAGATGAAGTGGCAGCATTGATTGTTGGTGATTTGAGCACCTTAGATGTAGGAAGGGACATCATTGTCAAGAAAGTTTCTAGTCAATTAACAAGACTACATGAAACACACACATGTTTCATTCCTCTTCAATATCCTTTGATTTTCCCATACGGAGAGGATGGTTATCAAGAGGATATTCCAATTAGAGATTGTCAAAAATATGGACAAAGTAGAAAGAGAATTCGCATTTCTTTACGAGAATTCATTGCTTTCAGAATACAAGAGAGAAAGGTTGAATTTGGTAATGTTGTAAATTCACGTAGATTGTTTCAACAGTTTTTAGTGGATACATACACCATGATTGAAGCCCAAAGGTTGTCTTTTATACGAAATAATCAAAAACTCATTCATTCAGATATTCTGAATGGGTTACAAGAAGCTGTTAACAAATGTGAAACTGATCCTTCTTCCATTGGTAAGCGTATTGTTCTTCCAGCTTCATTTACAGGTGGTATGAGATACATGTTCAATAATTGCCAAGATGCTATGGCAATTTGTAAGAGGTATGGCTATCCAGATTTGTTTATAACAATCACATGTAATGTAAATTGGCCTAAAATTGTTGATTTTGTCAAATCAAGAGGATTAACTGCTTTAGATAGGCCAGACATAGTTTGCAGAGTTTTTAAAATGAAATTAGACCAAATGATGTCAGATTTCAAGAAGAATCATTTCTTTGGCAAAGTCAATGCAGGTATACAATTTTAATTTTCTTAATTTATTTTTCTTTTCTGCCTAATGTGTTCTCTAATAATTATTTTACAAATTTAGGTATGTATACTGTTGAATTTCAGAAGAGAGGTCTGCCACATGCTCATATATTACTATGGTTGAGTGACTCTAACAAGTTAGAAAATGCAAAGCATATAGATCAAGTTATCTCTGCTGAACTTCCTCATCCAGATCTCTATCCTAAACTTTCAAAGGCTGTTCAAACATATATGATACATGGTCCTTGCGGAGCTGCTAGATTCAACTCGCCATGTATGAAAGAAGGTCGGTGTTCTAAATTTTTTCCTAAAAAATTTAGACATTCAACTACAATTGATGAAGATGGATATCCTGTATATAGACGTAGAGATGATGGTTTATTTGTGTTGAAAAATGGACATAAATTAGGTAATGCAAATGTGGTGCCGTATAGTCCTCTTTTATTAATGCGTTATCAAGCTCATGTTAATACAGAATATTGCAACAAATCCAACTCAATCAAGTATTTGTTCAAATATGTAAACAAAGGTCCTGATAGAGCAACAATTAAAATTACAGACAAGGAGAATGAATCTACAGAGATGCGTATTGTTGATGAGATAAAAAGATACTATGATTGTAGATATTTATCTGCATGTGAAGCAGTTTGGCGAATTTTTGGTTTTGATATCCATCATCGGTGGCCAGCTGTTCAACGATTAACTTTTCACTTACAAGATCAACAACCAGTTTTGTTTAAAGATGATGATCGAATTGATGATGTATTGCATAGGAATGAGAATATGAACACCATGTTCTTAGCTTGGTTTGAAGCTAACAAAAAATTTGAGGAAGGTAGAAACTTGACCTATGCTGAATTTCCAACAAAGTTTGTTTGGATGTCTCAACAAAAACAATGGAAACCAAGAAAGCAAGGTTATAGTATTGGTCGACTAACATATGTTCCTCCAGGATCAGGTGAATGCTACTACATGAGAATCTTACTAACAAAACAAAAAGGTTGTATTGATCATGATAGTATAAAGACAATTAATGGTAAAACATTCTCCACATACCAAGAGGCTTGCCAAGAATTAGGATTATTGGCAGATGACAAAGAATTCATTGATGCCATTAAAGAGGCTAGCCATCTTGCATCTGGAAATCAACTTAGAAGGTTATTTGTTGCTTTGTTAATCATGAATACAATGTCTAAGCCAAATGTTGTTTGGGATGCAACTTGGACTTTACTTGCAGATGGTATCCTATATCAAAAAAGAAAAGACTTGAACATACCAGGTACTAAATTGAATTATTCTACACTATTTTTTCCATAATTAGGTATTAATTACATATTCTATTTTGTAGATTTTCAAATTGAAGAGCATGATTTACACAATCTTTGCTTACTAGAAGTACAAGAACTTCTAAATTCAAATGGGCGAGCTTTATCAGATTATAGTTGCCTTCCTCAACCTGATCTTTCAAATTCATTCAAATTTCAGAACAGGTTCATTGTTGATGAAATGAATTATGATAAAGAACAAATGGAGAAGCTACATCAATCTCTATTGCAGTCTGTCACTAATGAGCAACTACATGTTTATAACAGAATTATGACAGCAGTGAACTCAGAGGTAGGGAATTTCTTTTTCTTATATGGTTATGGTGGTACTAGAAAAACATATCTCTGGAAACTTTTGTCAGCTGCTATTAGAGCAAAGGGAATGATTGCCCTTAATGTAGCTTCAAGTGGCATTGCATCTTTATTGCTTCCTGGAGGTAAAACTGCTCATTCTACTTTTTGCATACCATTACCAATCAATGATGAATCAACATGTAACATCAATCAAGGAAGTCTTCGTGCTAAACTATTGATGGAAGCAAAACTTATAATATGGGATGAAGCTCCTATGATGAATAAGCTATGCTTTCAAGCTTTTGATAGAACATTAAGAGACATTATGAGAGCTACGAATCAACATAATGCTGACAAACCATTTGGTGGAAAGGTGGTGGTCTTGGGCGGTGATTTTAGACAAATCTTGCCAGTAGTAAGAAAGGGATCAAGGTATGATATTGTGAACTCATCAATTAACTATTCTGATTTGTGGCAATATTGCACAGTTCTTAAGCTATCACAAAACATGAGGTTAAAGACTGCTACTTCAAATGAAAGTGCAAAAGATATAAAAGAATTTGCTGATTGGATTCTTAAAATTGGAGATGGAAATATGAATTTGAATGAAAGTGGTGAAGCCAACCTTTCAATACCAACAAATCTTCTAATTCAGGAAAGTGAAACACCTTTACTTTCTTTAGTCAAATTTGTTTATGGTGGTCTAATTGAAAATATCATGACTCCTGGATTCTTTGATGATGGTGCAATACTTTTCCCTACAATTGATAGTGTTGAACAAGTAAATGACTTCATTTTATCTTTGATTCTTGGTGAAGAAAAAGTTTATTTAAGTTCAGACACTCCTTGCCAATCTGATGATGATCAAGAAATTCAAGGTGAGTGGTTTACTCAAGAGTTTCTAAATGATATTAAATGTTCAGGAATTCCAAATCATAGGATTAAATTGAAAGTTGACGTACCAATTATGCTTTTAAGAAACATTGATCAAGCAAATGGTCTGTGCAATGGTACAAGGTTGCAAGTTAATGATTTGGGAAAGAATGTTATCTCTGCTACAGTAATAACTGGCAAAAATGTTGGTGACAAAATATTCATACCAAGAATGAACTTGACACCTTCTGATTTCAACATCCCGTTCAAATTTCAAAGGAGGCAATTTCCAATATCCTTATGCTTTGCGATGACAATAAACAAAAGCCATGGTCAAACTCTTTCTAAAGTTGGACTTTATCTTCCTCGCCCAGTTTTTACTCATGGACAATTGTACGTAGCAGTTTCTAGAGTCACATCAAAGAAAGGACTAAAAATCTTAATTCTGGATGAAGATGGAAAAGTAACCACTACAACTACCAATGTGGTTTACAAAGAAATCTTTGAAAATCTTTGATAAAGGTATACAAATTACTTTTATATAATTCTTACAATTTTTCAATTATTTTACATTTAACTGTATTTAATTTTTACCTTGCAGATTACAATTGGTGCAGATTACTTTATTTTTTGGGTCCATATACAAATTTTGGTGCACATTACAGTTCATGCAGATTAGAACTGTATAATATATAGTGATTGATAAATGTTTTCATACTTTCATTGTTTATAATTTTTTTTTCCAGGAGCTACTTCTTTGCATTCCAGTAATGCTTCTTACATATTAATACACTATTGTTTCTTCTATTAGTTATATATATATATGTTGGTTTTCAATTGTTATTTGTTGCTTTACTCTATTTTCAACAATAAATATCTACATACATGTGCTTGGGTGTTACTGAATCCGAATTGACATAATTGCATTTCATTTGTTTAATTTTGTAAATGTTAAAGAATCTGAATTATATATTTTTGCTGTTACTTTACCTGTAACTTCTATACTTTATTTTATCTATTACTTTACTGACAGTGAACAATAACAATTTTAAATTTGTTGTCACTGTTTGCACGTGACAATGTTCTGTATTCTGACTTAAAGTTTGTCATTCCTTCACAACTTTCACTTTACCATTTCATACACATCCTTCACTCAACACTACATTTCAACCTCCATTTCTCTACAATTACAAAATTGGAAATGGACTAAACCCAACATCAGAGAACAATACTTTGGAAGTTCAACACCATCTACATATTCTCTAAGGTATGTCTTCAATTTTAACACAATTACAAATTTAGATCTATTACCCTGCATTGAGATTTTCTGTTCTATGTGGTTCGCAGTATTCTGTATTCATAACGTATGTACTGCACCTCTCACTTGAGTTTCTTTATTATTTCAATGTTCAGAATTTTTTCAATTTTTTTTTCTTTCTGTTTATTTTTTAAAATAATTATTAATTCTGAATTCAATTTTTATCAACGTCTGTTATAAATAAATATATTTTTTGTTGATATATAAGTCTGTTGACAACTTATATATGTTTTGTTTTTCATTCTGTTATTGCAGAAAAAATATTCATAATGTCTTTATTGTTTGAAAATAATTTAGTATCCTCATTATTTTGTAGCCATTTTTGTTTGTTGATCGACACTTTGCTGTTGGTTATGCACACGAATTAGGCCCACAGTGGCACTTGGTAGATGTAAATGGTATGACCACAACAGTTACCTATAACATGGATTCAGATAACCCAAGGATCACTGAAGGTTGGTTTAATATGAGAAATTTGTATCAAATTCAAAGTGATTCTCACATCCAGTTTCAGTATTTGGGAAATTGTTTATTTCACCTAACAGTGTTTAAAGGTGGATGTACACGAACAAGTTGGACAACATTTATGAACCGTATTACTCATCAAAATACAAGATCTATATTTTCAGTGAAATTGTCAAAGTATCAAAGCAAAGCAGTCACTTGGTATATTCCTTCTTATTTATTATTATTCTTATTACTATAATTAAATTCAAATAATTATGCTAACAGTAAACGTTTTAATGATGTAGGATTTGCCATCAAAGTTTGCCAACTTTATTCGAGAGGTCAAGGTAGAAGACGTCTTTCTTATAGGGCCTAAAACTATAGTGAATTGCAAAATACTAATATCCAACAAACAACGAAGTTCAACAAAGATTGGTCAAGGTTGGAGGCTATTTTGTTCTGAAAATGAATTAAAAGAAGGAGATATTGTTGTCTTTCAAGTAGACAATGATTTCATCAAATCAAATGTTGAAGTATTCATGAATGGTTGTTGTTGTGATTAGATTAACGATAATTTTTTAATGTTAATGAATTATGGTCATTCAACTTTGTTATATGACAATATAGTTTTGTACTTCATCAATTATGAATATTGAACTTTGTTATATTATAATATAATTCTTTATAATAAATGGTTTTTGAAATTTTGTTTACAATATATAATTCATGATAATTATTATAAATAATCTCGTGCATTGCACGGGTCAAAAAATTAGTTAGACTTAAAATCCACTTATAATAATATGCCATGCTTTTGTTTTATAAAATTTATAACATTTTCTTGTGAATATACAGGCCAACAATGTCGACATGTACATAAATGGTCATGATCATTGCCTCCAACATATAAGTAGCATAAATAGGTAAGTAAAGGGTGAACACTTTTCTTTTTTAGTTTGTTGTACTTGGATTTTGAAAGTAGTAAAAATTAAATTTATAGATTGATTCATGTAAACAAATTTATTTTAGAGATGAATTTTGTTGAATAAGTGTGTTTCTGATATACCAATATAAAAATGAATGCAGTCCACTTTTGTATTTAACGAGTGGAGGTGGTTCAAAGGCATGGAGAGGTGATGTTAAAGAGAGTGATTCTGATGTGAAATTCTTCTATGATGGTCAAGGTTTCATGTCAGTTCAAATCACTGAAACTGAAACAAAGTTTGCCTTCTACAATGCCTTTGGTGACAGAATACACCATTCCAGAGTAACCAAGTCCACCATGCATCCTGTTTCATGAACGCTAAACTTAAATGTCCAACACAATTTTGTATGTAGTCCTATTGTATATATAACATTCTTCATGTCTACCACTTTCCCTACTCACTAATATAGTATAAACGTTTTTGCTATATTCTATTCGTCATTACTGGAAGACAGATACTAAAATATCGTATAACTAATGAATTTAACATGTAGATAACTTGTTTGGGTTGAGAAGAGGTTCTATAAAAAAAAGTGTTCAAACCAAATCCAATTTTTTTTTTCTTTTACCTTTAACTGAATAAAACGAATCAAAAGGTAGCAAATAAAAATTACTACAAACAGCCTGATAAAAATATAGGTAACTGATGTTTAACCTATGTTTGGAAAACAGTTCATTCCAACGTAAACATGGTATTATATTATTCAACCAAAAACTGCTATTGCTTCTGCAAATTTCACTATAAGAATGTGCAACTGCATGTTTTTGGTGATTCAAACGGCAATCCAAACATACCATGCATCATTGGATTTTGCTCTGCAGTCCACTTCTCCTTGTCTTCATCATCTATGATGATTGTAAATTCTAGCCCCGTCCAATAGTCTCAGGTGGTTTGTAGGCAAAACCTCCAGGGTCAGGTATGTATCAATTAAACTCTCCCAACTTGTCAAAAACCTTCCGTAAGCGCATAAGTTCGACCGGCTAAACTATGAGGCAATGTACTTACAGCTTGTTGAATTTCCTGAAAATATCACAAGCACCGCCAGAAAGCATTAGTGTACCAAGGAAAGAGTATTACTAGATAAAGGGTCTATGAGAATAAACTTTTCCATGGACACATTTAAGAGATAAAAAGAAACAAAAAATGAAGTTTTTAGTTAATGTATAAATTAATGTATAAAATCTATAGAATTAGCTTCTCCAAAACCTTTATTAACATGCATAAGTTAATCTTAGCTTTATGGAGACACTTATTTAATTTTTCCTCCTTAATTTATCCAAAAAGACCCCAAGTAAACTAATATTCCACAAGCTAATAAGAAGGATCACAAACTCACGTTTTTTTTTATTAACTTGAAACATGGAAGGTGGCACCTATTTCACATCAAACAGGACGGAACTTCCTATACTGAAACACGGGAAGCTATACCAACCTTCATCCAGGATCACAATATAAAGACCAAGGCTAAAAAGTGATGTATCATTTACTATAATCAACAGCAATAGTATTATACCTCTACGGTGTAACGTGCTGAGAAGTGAATTAAAAGGATTGCTCTGTTCTGTAACCTCTCTGCATGACTTATTATCTGAAGAAAATCAATTAGAAACACAATGATAAAACCACTGAAGTATACATGAATGTTTGTTTTAATGATTGAAGCAGGTAGCATACCTCAGACAGATGCGTGTGTCCATAATCTCTGGCATGTTCCACGGTGATTGAATCGTTAACAAAGGTGCACTACATGAATAAAAGAAAAAGGGAAAAAAATGGCTGTAAAACCACAATATCAACCACCAACAAAAGTTATAGACAGGGAAAAACGAGAATCAGTTCATTGAGAATGCAATACGGTATTCTTAAAGAATTATATATATATATATATATATATATATATATATATATATATATATATATAACACAACAGAAACAAGTTCAAATTAAATTCCTTTTACTCCTTTACATAAAACGTCAAGGTCATGTTTCCTAGCATTTAAGAAAGGAGATGACTAGCAAAGCTTCTATATTACTAATGAATAATTTATAGCCACAAAAGTATAGTATAAAGTAATTCACCTCCAATACAAGAATTTTAGCCCTTAAGACGTCTGTGTTATTTTCATCAATGATGAAATCTGACATGGTATCTCCCGTGAAGGCAATTTCTGGTTCTGTCAAAGTGTATGTTATCTGCCAAGAACCCAGCATGGTTGAGCATTTAAAACTAAAAGATAGACCTAAACTTCTATCCGAAAGTTTGATGTAAATGGTTCATAGGTTGTCTTAAGAAAAATTAATTAAATAGTTAGTGTCGAAAAATTTATCAATTTAATTTATATGATTTAGTATATCTAAAGTAGAAATACTCTACATATTGAAAAACCTTTATAGCAAGAATGAGACCAATGTTATAAGGTGCTAATTTTTCAGAATTATATAGTGCACAACATATGAACTGAGAGGGACACTAACACAAACTGTACATCATAGAAACATATCTGTTGAAAGGCCTAAACGACAAAACAGGTCACAAAGGATGGTACTACTTTGATACCATATTGAAAGAATTAGTGACAAAATGGGTAAGGTATTTCCCTATAGAGAGAAACCAATAAGGAACATAATGAATTTCGTGTATTGTGTACACATGATTATTCTTATTTATAATGGAAAAAGAGATACAATAATAAGAAACAAAATCAATATTTAATAATGATAATCAAATCATATCATATCTCCACATTTATTCCCTAACATAATCACATCATATTTTTAACAATATGCAATGAACATAAATCATGGAAACATTTGTTATTATGCTGCAAGTTCATGAATTGTCATCAGAAGTAAACAACAAAATAAGTGAACATGTTGCAGGTCTGTTAATATCTGCTTGTGAGAAAGTTAGTTTATTTTTAATATCTGCTAGTTTGTTAGGTTGAGATACAGATGGGTTGAGATAGAGAAGAATTATAAGACGTTGACAAGGAGATCTATTAAGTCTTTAGGCATAGGGAGATGCTTGAAATTCCATCTTTGCAAGTGGGGTTTATCCCTATTTCTTCCGAATAAAGTTACTAGGTTTCTGTTATAAAACAACAAATTAAAATCATTAAATTGGTTGACATAAACCGGTGATTGTTAAATTTGTCAAATGTCAATTTGCCAAATCATTGATTACTACAGTAGTCAAGACTGACCTCCTCACCGGACGACTTCAAATTCTTAATTTCATTTCCAGAAAGGCCAATATACTCTGGCTTAAGTTTCTGTTTCACAGAATATATTATATAACCCTGCCAAAAACATGCATAAGTAGTTAGGCCTAGCCAGGGAATGCTTCGTGATATAAGGATGTTGTGAAAGTCATCTCAAATTTTGCTTGCTGAAAATGTGATAAACAGTGCAACGAATTGCACATCTATTAACAGTATTGTAATTAGCATCATTTTAAAACTGCTTTACGTATCTAAAATTATAAAACATATGTTTGCATTACTAAACATGCAAGTTTAAACTGCAAAAAGATAAAGAATGAATTTAACATAAAAATGAACGTTCTTTATATTCAAAGCTTCAAAAACAATGCACTGTGGTCTTTCTAATAGGTTCAAGTGGAAAAATTTAAAAGAACTCAAGTTTGTGACTTTCACAATCAAAAAGCATCAGAAATCTAAAATCAATAGCCAGAACATATTTTTTCAAAACAATGACAATTAGTGATTATCTTAAGACTCAAAAGAAACAAATTGTCCTGGCTGGCTACCTGGCTAGGTATTACATGGTAAGTCCGGAAAGCTTTTACTTTAAGATCCTTTCTCAAATAAAACTCTTCTCCTGCAACAAGTCTTGAATTAGCAACAAAAGAATACATGAGCTGAGAGACATCAAGTTCAACTGTGTAATGCAGCACTTTAATTGAGACAACCAAATAATTACCTACATCCAAGCCAATCAGGTTGTGCTTAAGTTCTGATTGATCCATTTTCCTGTGAATCTCAAAAAGCTTCTCTACATCCTCTTTTACTGAAATTGGTACAATAATTGTTGGGGGCTTCATTCGATACAAGCCACGTGTGGCAACATACATGGGTAGCCCTCCCTGTCAAAACGGTAAATTACTCACTAGATAAAGCTCCATTTCTAAAAATATTTATCTAAAGGGGAAAAAACGAAGAAAAATTAATTGTTGACTAAATTAACATTACAGTATTATATATGAGTGAATCAAAATTCAAAAAGTGAGTCTTCGGCATGCATGTGATATGATGATCAAGGAAAGAAACTAACAATGTGATCCATGTGAGCATGGGAGATCAAAAGGAAGTTTTGGGAAACAGCACGAGGTGGGCAGCGACCAATGTCAAAGGCTATTTTAAGTGTGGGGAATAGTACACATGTTTCATGGCCTCCAATGGACAAACCCCCAACAGGGTATCCTTCAATCTCCAAATCCTTTGCTGTCTTTGAAGATTTGTCCGAGCCTCGGATTTCTCTGGCTGAGGTTGGTACCTCAGTTCCGGCCTCCATGAACAACAACTGAACAAGAGAAGATGGAGATAGAGAGCAGAGAGGAAATAACATAATGAATAGTATTCCACTGATGACAGTGGGTAAAAAGGAAAATACAATCGAATCAAAATTTAAAATGGCATCAAAAATACAAGAGATGAAAATATGCTATCATCCTTTACCAAAACCCACAATATTGTTGAATAAACTTGAAATACAATTCTAAAATCTGAAGTACCACACAAGTGATAAAGCTAGATACAGTGGCAGACACTGTTTTAGACACCACTTAAAAGTTCTACCAGATTGAACTATACCCTAAAACTAAATACCCATATTACATTATCACTCAAACTAGGTTGTTAGCACGGTAATCCATATTGCCCCGAACAGATGATGCATGAGACAAACAAAAATAAAGCCTAATTTCAAATGGTAGCATCAATAATGTCGCAATGAAATAGTAGCAATTTACTCAGTAATATGTAAACTGGTTAGAGCACCCAAACATCTAATTTCATTTGCTTCATACTAAAAAGAGGAAGTAAAGAAAGAAAGAAAGAAATTTGGCTGTACCAAGAGCTATTGGAACCAACCGAGTGACAGCGATGAGGAGTGGAAGAGCTAGGTGAGATCGCCGAGTTGTTGGACGGAGGAGAAAAGAGGGTTGTCCAGAGGGGGAAGAAGGAGTGGGTAAAGAACGAGCGTGAGATCACCACATTATATTTTTTAAATTATTAAAGTAAAAATGAAATATTAAAATCTTTAATAGGCCTTCACTAAATAATATATTTATTATTTATTGTCTATCCTATTTCATCTAACTATTCATATGTACACATTTTTTTTTTTAATTTACTCTTTAATAATTAAATTTAAAGTAATAATCATTCAAAGATATATATATATATATATATATATATATATATATATATATATATATATATTTAAATTAACTATAATTACATGTAAAATTAATTATAAATTAACTATTATAATTATATTTATTTTAAAGTAAATATGTTTAAGTGTTACTAAGATTTATAAAACAAGATATATGTAACACCCCATTTAGTTAATAACCGTAATTAAAGAAAGTGTCACAACAAAATAGTATAGTAGCGCAGTCTCAGAGTTCCCACATAACGCCTTACAATAAACCAAGGCACACAACCATGCCAAACTAAACCAGATACAGAAATGTAACAAAAATGAAATGGAAATTTAAAGGACAGTCAATACATAGGTCGTGGCCCTAAAAGAAAGCCCAAAGCAGAAAATCCAGTCTAGATGGCTAAGCAGCGGAGTCATCATTTCCCTGTTGACCGTGAGGACCTCTCGCATCTACTCTCATCAATAAATTGATGATCATCGCAAAGAGAAGAGCCACATACAAGACAACCAAACAAACAAACAGGGTAAGCTAGAGTAAAAACAGTTCATCAAGTAGTTACATGCCAATACACAATCCAAAGATTTTATATGTCATCCAAACATGTTCTGACTTCTCAAACCATACACTAGACTCTGACTCAACTCATCCGGATACATATAGTCTGGTCGGATTCAGCGGATGCTTGCACTTGTGGTGAATACCTCTACTCACCCCCGAGCTATGTGCTACAAGTGTTACAATGAATCAATCCCACACACACAAGGTTAGCCCTTAATGAGTTTCAGGCCTCCTGTTACTCTCACCACAAGAGTCAGTCTGCTCTAAGTGAGACTAACTGATTCCTTAGAGTGTCAAGATACAACCTTACCTTGAATCCTTACCAGACCATATAGATAGGGCACCACCATGGACACCCACTAATAGGGGCCATGAAATTACGTCCCGACCACTGAAGCACGACCCTAAAATCTCACTTAGAGATTTCAAGGGATTATGCACTGACCACAGACCAATCATAAACCAACAATAAGAGAACACTTATCATGCTTGTAATTTCATACCAACCTCTGAAATTCAATCCTCATTCGTGTCACATGTTGAATCCATACCATTGGTTATTCTCAATCCATGAGTATAGGGCCTTATCTCATACCAATACCATGCCTCTTTAATTTCTAACCCACTCATTAGTTTCACATGCCAAGATTCCCTCAATCACATCTATCCAATTTATAACCATAGATCATACCATATATTTCATTTCACAGGCCTCATGCATCATACAAAACATATCATAGATCAACAATCCAATTACCAATTGAAGGAAACCACACAACCTGTAGCGGATCTCGCTCAAGCCAAGAGCCCTCGCTCAAGCGAGAGGGGTGCTCTCGCTTAGGCGATAGACCCTCGCTTAGGCGAGATCGCGACCAGGTGTTGGGAGTTTTTCGCAGGCTCGCTTAGGCAAGCCATGCCTCGCCTGAGCGAGACAACCTCTGGCCCAAAGGTGAGGTCCCTATCCTGGGCTAAACCACAGCAGCCTCCCAAAGCTTCCACGCCTCCTCGCTTAGGCGAGCGGCTCTCGCCTGAGCGAGACAGTGCCTTGCTAAAAACCAGAGCTCTCCGCCTTAGCGAGAGTTCGTGAAACCCCCAGTCTGCTCCTGCAAGTCTCGCCTGGGCGAGTTAGTCTCGCTTGGGTGAGAGCAACAAATCCCGCCACTGATCTTCCTGCAACAGTCGCATGTTTGCACCCAAAAAGCAATACAAGGCATTTCACACATTCATCATAACCATATAGTTTCATACAACACCCAACAAACTCTATATCAGCAAAGAAAATCATTCAAGACCTAAAACCCTAACTTCCCCGTACCAATAGATGGGATTAATAGATGATCCTAACTGGGAATACGAAAGATGATTAAAGGGGACCAGCATGAACTAGGAAGGGATACTTACATGGAGCAACAAGTCCTCTTAGCTCAACGTAACAGTGGAAGCGAACCCTAGTAGAGAGGTTGACAACTGCAGCTCAAGGTTCTCTCAAGTGAGTGGAAAGTGTGAGTTAGGGCAGACTAGAAGTGGGTTTTATCCTTTGGGCCGACCTTTAGTTCCAATAATTTTAAGGCAGCCCTTAAAATATTACGGCAGAAAATTGGGCCTTACAATATCTTAGTAAAGAAGATATGTTTATGTATCTGAACTTTTTTTTTAAATTTAAATTTTTTCTTCATGTTGGATCAATTAAAGAAGAAATGACGATAAATATTAGTGTGCACTCTCTCGTCTTATAATGAACAAGTGAAGAAGATTAACAAATTTTAATTGGAGTTTCTTTTTGTGGTAAGTAAGGAAAATTAGAATAATTTTGCCTATAAAAAAGAAGAAGATTAGAACAAATTTTATGTTAGAATTTCTCCTTATGGTTGGTTGCACGCCCACTTTTCTTGAAGTGAGCAAAAATTATTAGAATTTCTATAAAGACACACCTCACACATTGTATGCAATAAGCTTTATTAGAGATAAAATTTTAAATGGATAAAGCTAATAAAAAAGTTATAGAGCACTCTTTATTTTATTAAACTTTTAATCTCATTAAAATTTAGTTTCTGTGAATTCTCTCTAAATCTAGGAAAGTAATAATGATATTACAATTCTAATGAGGTGATAACAGTTGAATTACCTCTTCGTTGTCTAACGTCCTATCTTCCTTCAAACATTGTCTTGAGATGCGTTCAATTCCAACTTCAAATTCAATATCTTCTGTACCTGACCAATACTATTTTAGTATGGAATCAGACGATCTCAAGAACCTTCTGTGTCGAACCTCCTTCTTTCCTCTCTGGCCTCCTCCTGGATCTCCCTGTCGTTTGCACTCCGAGGGCGGGGGTACTTGCAGGCACACCGACGCTCAAGTCAAATAGTGATTCGATATGAGGTGTAATTGGTAAAGTGAGAAAAGCATACCTTTACGAGTTCACTAGGTCTTAATTTATACTAGTCTCTTGACGAACCTGCTATTGTTATTTGCGGGTCGTTTGTATTCGAGAATCCACTCTTTCCTTTCTGACTAAGTTTATATGTGTCGGTTCTTTCCTTTCTGACTGAGATTGCATGTTGCTGCTTTGCCAAAGATCAACTCCTTTCTTTTTGGGGTTTGCCCGTTTATACTTCTCCAAATATCAACTCCTTCCTTTTTGGGGTTTGCCCGTCTGCACTTCTCCCAATATCAACTCCTTTCTTTTTTGGCCGAGATTGCGCGTTGCTCCTCTGCACCCCTGTGCCATAATCCCATTTTTCGTTTGTCACTCCCTTGGGTCGGGATGTACACGGCCAAAAGGGCCGGGATGTACCCTGCCATCACACGTATTGGGTTGTCTGCGTCGTGCTGGATCAAAGCCCCAACAATTAGGCCAGAGCATGAGAGTTCCCATACTCGGGCCGGGACGTACCCGGCCATACACCATATCTTCAATGCATAACTCCAGATTTTGCGCATGGCTATGAAAATTGTAAGTTACTAAAGGCTTGACATTGATATACATGGAGGAAACTATTGGCAGGGGACAAAACAAGACCGAGGACTACTACCATCACAGAAATCATAGGACACCATGGAAGGCAAGAATCAATATACCTTTTTTCAAATTTTCGAAACAACTTTAGGAAGTTTGATATTTGGAAGATTTTTAAAAGACGGGGGAGGGTGCAAGAAGTATACATAACGTGGAAAATTCAGAGACACTCGTAAAGGAGTTACACCAGGTTCAGATTGGAAATACTAAGCTACATTTTAATAGACCGCAATATGTGAGGCATGGGAAAACGGGAATGGAAGAAGGACAAGTGAACTTGAGTTAAGCAAACCAAAAAGGAAAGCAATA
The DNA here is from genome assembly GCF_037176805.1 of Vigna unguiculata. Lineage (NCBI taxonomy): Eukaryota > Viridiplantae > Streptophyta > Magnoliopsida > Fabales > Fabaceae > Vigna > Vigna unguiculata. The sequence continues at coordinate 6,240,872 of NC_140793.1, forward strand.
GTCTGGAGAAGAAAAATTCCACACAAATTATGTGCTTAATCAGTAACTACAGCTACACAAAATAATAGTTGGAAAGGCATTAAACTTAACGTGAATGAGGAAGCACTAGAGTGGCTGAAGGGAAGATTTATTGGAAGGCTATGTAACAACAACCAATTAGACATGTAACGTCCCATTTAATAAATAAACTTACTTAAATGACACGTCACATAATATAATATTACGGGAAAAGGTTCGGAGTATAGAATCACTCCTTAATGATATCCAAAAATTTTAAAAAAAGAAATCCTGAGGCACACCACGGTGCCAATACAAGATAGGGTACAAAATCCAACAGTGATCCAAATAAGATTAAAAGACAAGTCAATACATGGGTCCTAGCGCTAAGAGAAAGTCCAATTGGAGGAATCCAACCCAAGCAAGCTATGCAGCGGAGTCACCATTTCCCTGTTGACTACGGGTATTTCTCGCATTTGCTCACATCAATAAATTGATGATCATCGCAAAGAGAGAAGGCCACACACATAACAATAAAGAAAGCAAAAGGGTAAGCTAGAGCAGAAAAATGGTTTATCATACAATTACATACAATTTCATAATTCAAGAGGCATATGTCAACCAATCATGTTATGACTTGCACACAATACACTAAGACTCAGACACGACTGATTCAGATACATATAATTAGTCAGATTCAGCGGATGCTTGCACTTGTGGTGGACTTCCTTGCTCTACCGAGCTGCTCTACTGAGCTAAATTATTACAATGTCTCATCTCCCACACACAAGGTTAGCCCTTAATGGGTTCCAGACCTCCTTCTACTCTCACCACTAGAGTCAGTACGCTTTATGTGAGACTAACTGACTCTTTTGGAGTGTTAGGATGCAACCTTACCTTGAATCCTTACTAAATTATATAGATGGGGCACCACCATGAACTCCCACTAACAGGGGTTATGGAATTATGTCCCGACCAACTGAGGCACCACCATGAGATCTCACCTAGAAATTCAAGGAATTATGCCCTAACCAATGAGACACCACCACGAAATTATCGTGGAATTACGTCTTAAACATACCAACAACATGTTCCATTTACCAAAACTAACATTCATTCTCATACCAATCCTATGCCACTTTTATAACCAACCATTCCATACTCAGTTCATGCCAAAATCATGTTAACTCATCAATCTAGCCCAAACAATCAAAGATCTCATACTTATTCACATACTTCATACTTTAAAATTGGGTAATACCAACACAAGTTTACAATTAACAATCAAAGCATGGAAGGAACAACCATGGAGCAAAGTCCCGCACCAGTCTCGCTCAAGCCAAGGGCCCTCGCTCAAGCGAAAAAGGCCTTTCACTTAAGCTACAAGTTCTCGCTTAGGCGAGACTGCCAACAGGGAGCCCTGCAAGACTCATGAGTTCTTGCTGAGGCGAGTCCTCCTTGCCTGAGCGAGGCCACCCCTCGCCCAAAGGTGAGTTTCCTCGCTTGGGCTACCCTTGCAGCAACATGCCTCAAATCCTCATGCGTTCTCGCTTAGGCGAGCCCCTCTCACCTGAGCGAGATGGTACCTCGCTCAAAACGAGAGCTCTCTGCTTGAGTGAGAACTCAAGTGTGAAGCTGGGCTTGTTTCTGCAAGTCTCGCCAAGGCAAGTCAGGTTCGCTTGGGCGAGAACATCGGATCTCGTCACTATTCTCCCTGCAACAGCCATACATACACATCCAAACAGTATAACCAGGCATTTCATCCATTTACGGTAGCACACAATCTTAAAAATCGTGAAATAACAACAAGACCAGCAACAATCGCATCAAATAGATAAACTCTAGCTTCCCTTACCTGAAAAGTGCTAACAGATGGGTTCCTGGGTACGAACAAAGGAGTACCACAGCTCCTAGGGCAGTTTAGTGAGCTAGAGAAATAATGAACAAAAGGGAAACGAAGTTACCAAGAGTGACTTTAGATGGACTCAAGACAACGGTGCTATAAAAAGGAACGTATTGGATGAGAGACAACTTACGTGGAAAGGCATGAGTTCGAACAAGCTTGACGGAGGCCAAAGACCAAACCCTAGCATAGGTTTGCTGAAACTCTAAAAGAGGAAGAAAGGCTGATTCTGAAAAGCGAAGTGAAATGAAAGGGATTGGGGCAGATTAGGGCGTTTGGCTCTCTATGGGCTAGCCCTAGGCCCAACTGATTTGGGGTTGCCCCTTTAAATAAGGGCATATAAAAGTGGGCCTTACAGGACACATTGGAAGAAAACTTCATTCTAGGAGGAAACAAAAGGGATAATGATAGTTATAAAAAGCCTTGATTTGAGGTCAAGGAACCTCCTACAAAAAAGGGGCAGAGAATTGATGAAAACTTTCTTATTGTCCTTTCATTCATTCCTTCACAACAATTATACGACAAAATCAAGGAATAACAAACTCATAACAAACCCACTAAAATACTGACACGTAATATATAAATATTCCCTCGTTCACACTCCACTTATCAAAGCTTGTAATTAACTAAATATCTTGGCATCCTGCGAACCCTTGTTAACATTATTGGGTCAGCTACCTCACTGGCCTGGTTGATAGTGTTGGTTTCTTCATTTGGGCCTGGACTGCTATCATTATTGCTCCCTCGGAAAGTCACCTTGTCCTCAAGGTGATAATTCAGATGCAAATCATTCCAATCTTCTCAAGTGGTGTCTTCTGGGGCCAATCCTTTCCATTGTACCAAAACGAATTTCACAAGAGGGGTCGTGGAATTTTCTATCTTAGAATCCAGTATAGCCATAAGAGTAATTGTCGGTCTATTACCATGGGTTTCAGTTGTCATATCAACTTGGTGAATAGGAAGAGGACCGAGATGAGCCTTAAGCACTTAACAATGAAAAACTAGATGAATTTTGGAATTTGAAGGCAGCTCTAGCTTGTAAGCAACAGGTCCAACTCGTTCTAGTATGCGAAAGGGACTGTAAAACTGCTTGCCCAACTTCGCATAAGATGAACCACGAGCAACCTCACATAAACCCAATCATCAACCTGATACTCTGTAACATCCTGTCAGGATATTACGGATTTATAATTAAATAAAAGCAATAATTTAAAATACGCAGCATTTAATAATACCTCATTTTCCCAAAACGCGAGAAAATTCAAAATTTATTAATTAACCAACAAAAGTTCAAGTCCATAATCATTAAACACATGTTTATAAAAATCCCGTAAGGGTTTACATCTGCTTTCAAAAGCCAAGGATAGTAAACAATAGCGTTTCCCCCGATCTATCCCCTATCCGCGACTAAGCTTTACCTGAGCCACCTGCATCAACAACGTCTACTCCCGTGTATCGCGTACATGATCATCGCCAATCACAAGCAGATAGGGTGAGCTTAACAAATATAACATATAAAAACAATACATCATAATCAAAACATTTATATTTAATCATGTCCAAACATCCTTAAAATACCATATATTATAATCACACCATACTTTCGCGTTTTACCGCTCATAGTGATTACTTCAAGGTGACTTGCTGCCATACCTATCGGCCACAACCTATAAACCAAACAGGCACCTTTCGCTATGCAGATTCCCTGTTCTGTTGCTATCGCCTGGCGGGTTGAACCCCGACGCAGGCGCCATACCAGAACCTCGTCAGATATTGATTCCTCTACACTCTATTCCACTGTTAAGTCTCAATACATGCATTTGTACTTCCCAGAGTACACGTGTTCAATAATTATTATGACACCAATATTGGTTTATACCAGTATGAGCCCTCTTATTCTATCTTACCAGTGAGTTACTTTAATTAAGATTAATTAGCAATTCACCAAACAGCCAAATACAACTCATACATTATATATCATAACTTGACCATATTATGAGTAATTCATCCATTAAGCTCTCACAAGCATGTGACCCTATTTTGATACTTAACTTGAACAAAGTGTACCCAACACCATTGCATGAGTATTTCAGCATAAACCTTATCAGACAGATTTCTTTTCCCTATCTACACTATAGTTCAAACCTTATCTCATTAACCATACTTAAGTTTCCACTCTCCTAAGTGTCCAATTCATCTCGTTCCCCAATTTCTTCACGCCCACGGACTATTACACAATCAGCATGAACTATCACACACCCAGCCCGAACCAATCCAACCAAAACCCCAGAATACCACTGGTGCAATGCTACCGCCTAGCGATAACCTGTCTTCGGCCAGGCGGTGTATCAGACCTGGGAAAAACATGGTTTCTGTCACCCCTGCCAACATTCTTTTTCACTCTCTATCGCCTCTCTCGATCCAATCTCTCCCATCTTGGCACAATAAATCCAATAATACAGCCCTCCAATTCAATACTACTGTACCCAGCAAGGATCACACCAATTACACCCCAATTGTACCCCACTTTCCGACCCTTGACATTTAGCCACTGTTATGTTCACTTATACCTACTAATGCTTAAAAATGTACATCATACGATATCAAAATCATTCGTTAATAATTACGAGTAGTTTTCCCACCGATTAGAAACAACCCATATCACCAAAAACATTGATTTGAGCCAAAACCTGCTCGCGCCGCCTGGTGGTTTACTTGCTACCGCCAGGCGCTTCATCCAAACCCAGAAAACTGAAGATTTTCTATGTGTCACCTGGCAGCCAGGTATGTGCCGCCATGCATTTCCTTCTCCAAGAACCTTGAATTGCACAAAAGGGTATGAGCCACTTGGCGGCTTTCAAGACCCGCCAGGCGGTCTCTGGAAAATTTCCAGAAATGTGAAATTGTACAGTTTTTAACCCAACAGAGACATCCAAATAAACATTCAATCATACATATATTTATGCACATATATATTAGCGAGTAAAACTCCCCTAACCTGGATCCTTTTGCTTATAATTGGTTTGCTTGAAAGACTCCAATGATCACCAACGTTCCCCCTTTTGGTGTGCTCTCACTTTGACTCCAGAACCTCACTCAAACCTCACTAATCTCTGTGATTTTCGTGCTCTAATTCAGGTTGCTATTTCATCTTGCCAAAACCCTCACTATGACCACTTTTTACCCTTTTAAACTTGATTTTAGTAGAGTTTAATTGCTCAAAAACGAAAGTTACATAATGATAATGTTAATTACCATTTATTTGGCCTTTATGATATGTTTTTCAGCTACCCACGGCTGCCCCTTAACCATCTATGGTTTCTATGTCCTTCCACCTTCATGTTAAAAGAATTCTTGGCAAAAAAGAAAGTTTACTTTGGATTTACCAAGATTTGAACCCTTAACCATGCAATGCCAAGTCTATACCAAACCATCATGCCAATTCATATTTCATGCAAACTAACATAATTCAAGTATCATATCTATCCACCGCATGATTAACCTATATTTAAAATAATAATAATCAATAACACAAATTTAGCATACATAGGACTTGAACCCAAGTCCTATCACACAATCAAAGTACTCTTAGCCATTTGAGCTAGTACTTTTCCACATCATACTAATCATAATTTAATGTCATAAATGATTTTCCCACCCGCATTTATTAATTGATTAATTATTTAATTAATTAAATTCTACGGGTCTTACATACTCCACCTCCCGTTGCTTGCCATCTGCAACTGCCTTCATCTGATCTTTTACCTTTTGGAGTTTTTTTTGAAGAGCAATTAGCATTTCTTGGCGAGTTGAAAGTAGAGAATCAATTGCCTCCACTGACGAGGAAGCCACCAAATATTAAGGAATCGAAGGAGACATTCCAGTGGTTGAATGAATGGTCGTATTGTAACACCACTCTACTAAGCCTACATATTTTTCCCAATCAATCGGTTTGTTGTGAACCATGGAACATAGGTACTGTTCTAAGACCCTGTTTAAAACCTCTATCTGGCCATCCGTTTCACGATGAAAGGCGGTGCTCATCCGCAGCTTGGTGCCATACAATCGGAATAATTCTCTCCAAAATTTGCTAATGAAAATTGGATCTCAGTCCGAGACCAAGCTATGAAGGAATCCATGGTGTTTACAGACCATATCCAAAAAGAGTTATGCGACCTTAAAAGATGTCAAATGTGCGGGTGGCATTCCAAAATTTGATCCCTTTCGAGAAGCGGTTGACAACCACCTGAATGATCGTATATCCTTGGAAGAGTGCAAGACAGTAATAAAATCCAAAGACAAGTAAACCCATGGTTCCACTGGAATAGAGAGGGGTTGCAATAGTCCGGCTAACCACTTAGTTTCATACTTGGTTTGCAAACAAATTGCATAGTGAGCAACCAATTTTTGAACATCCTCGCGCATGCCTTTCCAATAAAAAATGTGTTAAAGCCTCAACAAAGTTTTGGCAACCCCTGTATGCCCGTTGAGTGGAGTGTTGTGAAATTCCTCCAACAATATTGGAATGAAGGAATTGTCATGATTTAGCCAGATTTTGCCTTTGTACAACAAGAGGTCTTGGTGGATGTTGTAGTACGTCGGAACATTCGAGTCGTTTTGTACATCCTTAAACAATTGAACAAATTCAGCACACGTAAGTAGAGCCTTGCGGAGTTCCTCAAGAAATAAAAAGCGAGGCATAGATAGAACAAAGAGATGGTTATCACAGAAATCAAAAGGGCGGGAAAAAGCATCTGCCACTACATTTGTGCTCCCTGTTTTATACTATATGGAATAATCGAAGCCCAACAACTTCGATAAATAAACTTGTTGTTCTGGATTTTGGATAACTTGCGACATCAACTCCTTGAGGCTACGATGATCCGTGAGGATTGTAAAGAAATGGCCCAATAGATATTGGCGCCACTTCTTAATGGCGGTGGTAATGGCATGAAGTTCCCTGACATGTAGATGAACGCATGAGCTTTGGGCAAAATGGTTTATTGTGGAACGCTATTGGATGACCCTCCTACATCAAAACTACTTCCATGGCGAAGCTGAATGCGTTTGTCTCCAAGACAAAAGGCAAGTCAAAATTGGGTAAGGCTAAGACAGGTGCCTCAGTCATGGTTTTTTCAAGGTGTCAAAAGCGATTTGAGCTTCACTGGTCCACTAGAATACATCCTTTTTCAAAAGTGTAGTCAAGGAAAAAGTTATCGTTGCATACCCTTTTATGAATCGCCTATAAAAGCCTGTCAATCCTAGAAAGCAACGTAATGCTTTGATCGTGGTAGGAGGTGGCCAATCTAACATTGCCTGCATTTTTTAATGGTCTGGTGTGACACCAGCTACGGAAACCACATGCCTTAAATACTCAACTTGCTGTTAGGCAAACAAACACTTAAACCCACGAAAAAAAAAACTCGCCCTGTATCAATTGTTGGAAAGTCAACTTCAAGTGGTGAATATGAGCTTCCAATGACCTGCAATAAATCAATATGTCGTAAAAAAAAACAATCAGGAATTTACGCATAAATGGTTTTAGCAGTTCATTCATAGTTCCTTGAAATGTTGAAAGGGCGTTACAAAGCCTAAACGGCATAACCGTATACTCGTAATGCCCATGATGTGTGCAAAGGCGGTTTTAGGGATATTAGCTTCAAATATGCGAATTTGATGATATCCTTGCCGTAAATCTAGTTTCGAAAACCACGAAGCTCCCCTAACTCGTCCAAGAGCGCGTCGATCATGAGAATGGGAAACTTGTCTTTGATGGTGATAGCATTAAGGGCACGAAAGTTAACATAGAATCTCCAACTACCGTCCATTTTCTTGACAAGCAAGACCGTGGAGGAAAAAGGGCTATGGCTTGGTTGTATCATGCCATCATACAAAATCTCCTCAATTTGTTTCTCAATTTCTGCTTTCTGGAATTGGGGCGAGGAACGTATGGAGACTGGTGAGGAATTGGGAAGGAGGTGTATTTGGTGATCCATACGACGAGAAGTTGGTAGGGATGCTAGTTTCTAGAAAATTTGAGAGTATTTGTTTAAAAGGGTCAATATTTGATGAATAGGATAGGTAGGGATGGCTTGTGAGTTGATGAATTTTGTGAGGGTGTAGTAAGTAGTATACGAATGTGAAAGAATCTTGTTGCACCATGTGTTTGTAGGATACATTTAACCTGTTGAGCTGAAATGTCGCTAGGCTTTGGGGGGCATCAGCCTTAAACTCCACAAATTTCCCATCCTTAACGAACTTCATAATGAGTTGGGATTAATCAATAACAATAGGACCCATATTTGGAGCCACTGGATGCCAAGGACTACATCAACACCACTGATGGGGAGCACATGGAGATCCACCAGAAACTTATGACCCTGAATTTTCAATTCCACCCCTGGAAAAATGCTATCACATTCAAGTTCACTACTATTTCCAACCATTACTCGTAGTGTGTTAGTGGGCTAAGTCCCCAAATTCAAAAAACGTGCCCTTCTCTCTTGGATAAAATTGAGTAGTCCCCCATCTACCAAAATAGTAGTGGGCTCGTCAGAGATGTAACCCACTATGCGAAGAGCTTTAAGGGCTAGCAACCCAGCCAAAGTGTTGAAACTTATTTGGGCTTCATTTTGGCCCAGGTCTGCACCTTCCTGATGAAGCATACTCGGATCTGCCTTTAAACATGGGGACTCGATTCAGACGTCATCATCCTCATCAACGACAACTAACAGAAAGAAACGACCCTTGCATTTGTGACCCGGGCTGGATTTTTCTTCACATTTGTAACATAATCCTTTCTCATGACGATCCAACATTGTAACATCCCTAAGGAATATTACTAATATTTAATAAATAAATACGAAAAGAAAGTAAATACCTCATTTAATAGAGATACATTTCCCAAAAACACGGGAAAATTTAAAACTTTAATATACATGTCATAAAACTAGGAGTCCATAATTCATAAAACTAAAACAATATTCACATGGCTCCCAAAGGGTTACATATTTATCTCAAAATCAAAATAATAACATATAAACAAAAATCCCGAGTTATCCCTCGCTCCGAGTCTATGCATCTCCTGGCCCACATGTCAAATCATCTGCTCCCGGATAACGAATCATCCGATCATCGCCACACACACACAAAAGGGTGAGCTATGCACAATATATAAACAAAATACATGAAATAAATATGCCACCCATCCCAAAATAACATAATTAAATATCTCATTGTTTTCAAATTACCCATCCATGATCTCATAGTCCTTCATGAGTCATATACATGAACTAGGTCTTGGGATTTTCCTGTGCTCCCACGAAACTAACTCATTCGTGGTCCAACCCTATGAGCCTATCCTGCTCATAGTCTTGCCCTACAAACTCCTCGTCTGTAGTAAATCATCCAAGCCTCCCCAACTTGGAACTTGGCACACACGCAATCACCATACTATGGACTCCTCGCCCAATAGTAGCCGACGGGAACATATCAGTTCCTTGCCCATCGTGCACCTAACACATGTAATCACCATACTAAGGACTCCTCGCCCATTAGTAGCCCATGGGAACTCAACCAGTTCCATGCCCATCATGTGTCCAACCATCAAGCACATCCCAGACCCCTATTAGACTCAGTCCTTCAAGCCCAAATACCACACCACATGCATATACTTCCTATACTTAGAAAAAAGTAGCCAAACTAACACACACAAGCACCACAAACATAGTAATTCACATAAACGTGCTTAAGCCAGGGATTCTCGCTCAAGCTAAGCCCTCAGCCTCGCTTAGGCTAATTCACCTCGCCTGAGCGACTTAAAATAGCAACATCATCACGTTGTCTTACTTAGGCGAGATCCTCTTGCCTAGGCGAGCCATACCTTCGCTCAAACTAACCCACACCTCGCCTGAACGAGGATTCAAGCAATCCACTTCAATTCACATCGAGACCTCGCTTAGGCGAGCCATTCTCGCTTAAGCGAGCATGCCCTTCGCTCAGAACTCCAAAACCTCTCGCCTGGGCAAGATGTCGCACTCAAAACTCCCAAGTCTCCTCGCGACCTCGCTTAGGCGAGTGCCTCTCGCCTGAGTGAGAGACCATGTCGCTCAACCCCTTCCTAGTCGCCTAGGCGAGAACCACGAACCAGAACTCAAAGTGAGACTCTGCAACTCTCGCTTAGGCGAGGTGGACCCGCTTAGGCGAGACTTGCAGGGTTTCAAGTCTGTTCACGCACACAATTCGCCAAAAACAATACCAAAACACCAACCAATCATCACCAGCACAATGTAATGGCAAAAATATATCAAAATCACACTTTATATCTAAATTAAACTACCAAGGCACACTATTTAAGCATTCACAACCATTCCATACCCAAAAACCCTCATTCCCAAAACATATAGTGCATAAAAGGTTTTGCAACCTATAACCATCCAGCCCATTCATTATTTTGATTATACATACATGAATTCACCACAATCATATTCCAATTGAGAATGCAATGACACAAAACCATAATTCACATCATGAAATTCACATACTCAAAATACAGCTCCCCTAACCTGAAATCTTGGTACCAAATTAGTAGCCTTTGAGGGTTCTTCTCCAATTCCCCTGCCTAATTCTTCCTCTCAAGTCTTCCCCCAATAGCACCCAATTCTCTCCTCACCCACTCAGAATTTGTATTCTTCTCACAAGCAAATTGGCAGCAGTGCCAAAACCCCCTTTTTTCTTCAAAATGACCTTTTAGGCTTTATGGTGGGTTTAATTTTTATTAAAGTATCATTATATAATGGTTTCCAGCCCCCTCCTTGGCCCCTTCTAGGTTTACTGTTGCCCTCTCATATTCCCTCTAAAACTACACTAAAAAAAATAAAGTTCCAATTTCATTCCCAACCAAGTTTGAACCCATGACCACTTAGTCACCATTCAAGTGCATAACCAATTCAACCAAGTCATGTTAGTGATACACTCCAATCATGATAAGCTTACAATACCAATTCCATACTCATCCATATTATTAAAAATCAATAATAAAACAACAACACATAATTGGCATGCATAGGACTTGAACCCAAGTCCTCTCACACAATCAAAGTACTCTCAACCACATGAGCTAGTACTTTTCCACGTCACATTAAACAATAATTACTGCCATAAAGACGCTTTCTACCCGCATTTATTAATTAATTAATTTTCACGGGTCTTACAAACATCATTTTGTGAGTCAACTTTTTATACTACGGTCTAGACGAGGTGTCGGTGGCTGAGAAGGTGTGGGAAGCAACGACAATCCAGATGAAGATGATAAGGGAAGATGATGTCGTATTGAACGACGTTGGTCATTGAATTTGTCCTCTTGCAATTTAGCTAACGGCGCTGCATGCGTTAAAGTTTGAGGTTGCAACGCTTGAGCCTCGCGGTGAATATCCGGTGTTAACCCAAAAATAAAGTTACTCAACAAAAAAGTTGCAAGGAGCCCAATAATGCGGTTAGCAAGACATTCAAACTCATTCAAGTAATCTTGTACGGAACCCTTTTGTGTCAACTTAAAGAGAGAACCTTGACGATCCTCATAATAAGAAAGAGCAAAATGAACCTCGAGAGCTTGAAGAAACTCTTGCTACCAAGGGATCATGTTGTTCCGATGCAGCCATTGGAACCAACTAAGAGCTAGGCCCTCCATGTAAAAAGATGCAATCTGAAGTTGATCCACTTCAAGTGTGCTATGGTACTAAAAAAATTGGTAAATCTTAAAGATCCAACCCATGGGGTCGGTTCCATCAAACCGCGAAACATCCAAACGGAGATGCGATGTGAATGGAGGGGAATCAGAGTGAAATGAACTGTGGGTACCAGAATGTGGAGAGTGTACGTCGCGACTGGAGAGTTGAGAAGCAATGGCGTCCAAACGGGTAGTAATTTCATTTTGGCTAGCAGTGAGTTTGAGAACAGCTTCTTCCAAATTAGTGATGGATTTGGAACAACTTCTATATATTGCTTTTGCAAATGGTTAGGAAACTTGATATGATCAAAGATATTGGTGGAAATATAGAAACATTAAAACTAGCAGTCAAAATTATCGATCTCTAGATTGTGGGAAACAAAGATTTTTCTGGATCAAAAGGACACATGAACATGATTCTTATGGATCAAAAAGTAACTTACTTGGTCAAAGGTTCATTTTTTTTATACGAGAATATACTATGATTCTGATTTTTGTATAAAGTTATTTTAAAAAATCAAACTTTTCTACTTTTTGTTTTCATTTGTTCAGTTGTTATTCTTCAAAGGTTGTATGTACTCATTTTTTATCCTAACTTTGTTTTCGTATCTGTAGTTTTCATTCATCAAAGTATTTTCCTATGCTTCTTATTCGGTAAAAATCATCTTCAAGGTTAGGTGTTCTTTAACCCAACTTCAGATTAGTGAGTGATGAGTAGACAATATATAGGTATATTCATGCATTAGTTTAGGGCATTTTTATTTATTTGTGCATTATTAGACTAATTTCATTATGCATTATCTAGTTTCAGATAATACATTTGGATTGGTGCATTGTTTGCTAAACAGATCCAAAGGGATTAAGTTAAACACAAAATAGCATGTTCCACAAGTGCCTGGTGGAGTCTTCCAGGACTTGTGGATTTGGCTTCAAAAATGTGAGTTTCAAAACAGCTTGTTACACATGTGCCTAGTGGATTTTTCCACGACCTATGGACTTCACTTCAAAAGATCATGTGCAAAATAGCGTGTTCCACAGGTGGCATGTGGATTTTTCCATAACCTGTGGATTTTCCAGCGAGAAATTTAAAGATTACGTGGACTGACAAAGATTTAAAAGGAAAAGAAAATATAAAAAGGTGAGATTGGAGGAAACGGTTAGAGGAGAGAGAAAATCACATCAACAAAGGAGAGAACGTGGGAAAAGATAAAAGGAAGGCGTTCACGGAAAAAACTTCTTCTTCCACCTCTCTATTTTTCGTTAGTTGCTTGGCCTACTGTTGGGAATTTTTCTTTTCATTATGTAGAACTAATTTCCTTTTGTTGGAGGATTGATGTAAAACTTTGGATTATAGGTTCTACTATTTACATTTGACGTTTTGTTAATGTTCTTCATCTCAGTGCTCTATTTATGGTTTTATCGTTTATTTATGAGCAATTTCGCAATTGGGAAATTGGGGATTGTTTGCAATTATAAACAAGACATGTTAGATTATGTCACAATTGGAAAATTGGGCATATTTAATTAGTTTGCAATAGAGATGATTATTGATTTTTCATGATTTTATTGAACTTTTGTAAACTGGCCTAAGGAATTGGGGGTTCGAATTCAATGAATAGATTTTACCTACTAAGGGATTAAGGGTAAAACAACTCTTAGTAAACTCAAGTGGATGATTACATTGTTTGCATCGATTGGAAAGGAGTAGAATTCTATAGAAAAAAGTACGATATCAATCCTTTAACACTTCTTTTATTGATTAAAGTTTTTGTTATAAATTTTATGCTTGCAATTCTATTGATTCGCATTTGCTCAAAATTACGTAAATTAGGAATCTAGTATTCAACAAGTCAATCCCAGAGGACGATATTTTGTTACTACGTTAACGATTGGTTCACTTGTCAAACATTCATCAAGTTTTTGACACCGTTATCGGGGATTGATTTTTCTGTTGATATTAGTGATCTAATTTGCTTAAGATTTGAGTTTTAATTTTTAGGTAGTCAAAATTGTTTGTGTTTTTAGTTTATTATTTTTTTTTGTTTGAATTATCTTTTTTGTTGTTAATTTGTTTTCACGTGATTTTTGTTGTTAGAATATTATGTCTCTAAGTTGTTTATGCGAGGTACAATTGTAGAAAAAATCTTGCTTTTTGACCTAGAAATTGAACGTACTGTTAAACGCAATAGGAGCATTGCAAGAAAGAAGAAGCAAGAAAGAAAGTAGGGCCATCAATTGATAAGAAGGAGCACATATCAACAATGGCTGAAGAACAACCTGTGAGGAGGACTTTGCCTGATTATTCCATGCCAAATACAAATAATTACCAAGGGAGCATTGTCAGACATCCTGTTCAAGCTAAAAATTTTGAAATCAAGCCTACACTATTAGCAGTCATCCAGCAGAATCAATTTAGAGGTGCAGTTTCAGAGGATCCTAATTCTCATCTGGAGAATTTTTTGGCCATTTGTGATCCTTTGAAGATTAATGGAGTTTCAAATGATGCAATCCGCTTAAGGCTTTTTTCCTTTCTCATACGGGATAAAGCTAAAACTTGTTTCAAACACAACCTTAAGCCAGTATTTCTACATGGGAAGATATGGCTACAAAATTTGTAACAAAATACTTTCCTCCATCCAAGTTAGCGAGAATGAGAAATGAAATCACTACTTTTGTCCAACAAGAAACTGAATCTTTGTACGAGGCTTGGGAGAGGTACAATGAGCTCTTGAGGAAATGTGCACATCATGCTTTACCAGATTGGTTGCAAGTCCAAATATTCTATAATGGTCGTGCACCATCTTTTAAAGCAATTCCGGATGCGGCAAATGGAGGATTGTTTAATTTGAAAACACTTGAGGAAGCTTTGGAAACTCTTGAGTTAATGGCAAGTAATACAGTGAATATGCAGTTTGACTGGCAAAATAGAAAAGTTAAAGTGTTAGAGGTTAATACCTTGGATGCTATCCTTGCCCAAAACAAGTTGTTAACACAAAAAATTATTGAGTTGATGCAGAAGTTGGGTAATATGCAAGCAAAAGCAGTTAATACAACGCCTTATATGATTTTTGTGGAGGAATGCATCAAAATGGTAAGTGTCAAGTAACTCAACAAGAGGCGTAAGTGAATGCAATAGGCCAACAACAAAATCAGTTTGCTAATAATTTTTCAAATTGGAAAAGCCTACCAAACAAACCTTGGAGTGCTTCGAACAAATCCAATCAACCAAGGCCTTCTTATCAATATCAAGCACAATCTAGTAACCAAGGAAACAATGTCTGCTTTGGAGAGTGTTGTGGAGAAATTAATGGAGCATACTTCTAATTTCATGAATAAGACAATGACTAATCTCAACAACCAGGAAGCTTCAATTTGGAAGTTGAAGAATCAAATTCAGAGAGGCCTCTTGGAACATTCCTAGTGACACCATTCCAAACACAAAGGAGCAATGTAAGGCAATTCAATTGATGAGTGGGAGGTTGGTAGAAAATGAGAAAAATAGTGATATGAGTTGTGAGAAAAATGCACGAGGAGATGAGATTGTAAAAGAGAGTGAAAAAAATGTCCGTAAAAATTGTGAGAAGAATAGTGAAAGAGAAAAAAATGAAGAGAGTGAAAAAGGAAAAATGAGAGAACATGTTCCTACTATTCCATTCCCTCAAAGGTTGAAGAAGAAAGACCCAGAGAAACAATTTGCAAGATTTCTTGATGTCTTTAAGAAGCTCCACATTAATATCGCATTTGCGGAGGCATTAGAGAAAATACCAAGCTACGCTAGATTTATGAAGGACTTATTGTCTAAGAAAAGGAAGCTTCAAGAAGATGAAACCACAATGCTCACAACGGAGTGTAGTGCAATAATTAAACAAAAGTTACCTCCCAAGTTGAAGGATCCAGGAAGCTTTGTGATTCCATGTGAGGTTGGAAATATAGTGGTGAGCAAGGCATTGTGTGATCTTGGAGCAAGCATCAATTTGATGCCTTTATCCATTTTTAGAAGATTGGGTATTGGAGAAGTGAAGCCCACTATGATAACTCTCCAATTAGCATATCGTTCAGTGGCTTATTATAAGACCCGGGAAAAATTAATTAATTAATTAATTAATGCGGGTAGAAGGCGTCTTTATGATATTTATTGTTGTTTAAGGTGACATGGAAAAGTACTAGCTCATGTGGTTGAGAGTACTTTAGTTTGTGTGAGAGGACTTGGGTTTGAGTCCTATGTATGCCAATTATGTGTTGTTATTTTATTATTGCCTTTTTATAATATGTATGAGTATGGGATTAATGAGGTAAACTATTTTGATGGGAGGGTATCATCAAATGTGATTTGGTATAGTGGTTGTGCTTTGGCCTTATGAGTGGAAGGTCATGAGTTCAAACCTTGGTGGGTAAAGCATAAGCTTTATTTTTTCTAATTATTAGTTGTGGCATGAAGGTGAAGGGGTAAAGAAAACCTAGCAGAAGGGTAACTAGTGTAGGTGTTGAAAAATCACTCACTTAGGGACTTGAATAGCCAGCCATTAAGCCCACACAAAAGCCAATCCCGTTTTATTTTTAAAACCAATTTTAAAGGCACCTATAAAAGCAAAAATTTAGGTAAAGGGAAAGGTTTTGGCAATTGTGGTGGACTACTGTAGTGAGAAGCACGAATTGGAGAGTGTGAGGAGAGTTGAGAGTGTGCAAGGGCTGGACCAAGAAGGAGAGCGCGAATCTAGGATTCCTCATCTCAAACTTTAATCCAATAATCCAGGTTAGGGGAGTTGTACTCTGCGTATGTCAATAATCTGTTCAGTGTTATGATTTTGAGTTCCAATTGGTTCCTGTTTGATTGGGAAACATTCGTACCTGATGTGCTGGGATTGGAAATTGGGGTAATTGAGTTCGGGTGCATGATTATGTATGGGTAATGTGTTGTGGGAGGAGGGTTTTGGTCCTTCAGGTTATTGATGATTGTATGCTCGAATGTGGTTGTCAAGATGTGTGAAAAGCATGGTTCTGTGTGCTAATTGCTAATATAATTACATTGGTATCGATTGCATGTTTTGGGGTATATGTTTGGGTATGGTTTGACACTGTTTTGGGTAAAATCTGTGTGTGACAGTGAGGGAACTCTGCAAGCCTCGCCCAAGCGAGTCTATCTCGTCTAGGCAAGAGTTGCAGAACCTCACGTCTGAGTTGGGGTCGCGCTGCTCGCCCAGTCGACCTTGGTTTGGTGTTGAGCGACTTAGTCTCGCTCAGGCGAGGGACAACTCGCCTAAGCGAGGTCGCGAGGAAACTTGAGCGCTTTTGAGCGTGATATCTCACCCAAGCGAGAAGTATTGGTGTTTTGAACGACTCAGTCTCGCTCAGGCAAGGGACATTCGCCTGAGCGAGGTCGCGATGTGAAATGACGTGGTTAAGTGGTTCCTCGTCTAGGCGAGGGGAGGGTGTTGCTTTGAGCGATGGTGCAACTCGCCCAGGCGAGGGAATCTCGCCTAAGCGAGATAACGTGTAATTGTGGTTTTTTAAACTCGCCCAAGCGACACGAACTAGCCTAAGCGAAGCAGAGGGCTTAGCTTGGGCGAGGGGTCCCTAGTTTAAGTGAGTTTATGTGAACTATTTTGTTTTTATGTGCTTGTGAGTGTGTTTTGGTTGTTTATCATAAGGATCGATTGTATATGCATGTGGTGTGATGTTTGGACTTGAAGGACTAAGTCCAATAGGGGTTTGGGATGTGCTCGGAGGTTGGACACATGATGGGCATGGAACTGGTGGAGTTCCCGTCGGCTACTAATGGGCGAGGAGTCCTTAGTATGGTGATTGCATGTGTCGGGCGCACGATGGGCAAGGAACTGTGATGTTCCCGTTGGCTACTATTGGGTGAGGAGTCCATAGTATGGTGATTGCGTGCGTGCCAGGGTCCAAGTGTGAGACTTGGATGTTTATACTACAGGCGAGGAGTCTGTAGGGCAGGACTATGAGCGGGATAAGCTCATAGGGTTGGACCACGAATGAGTTAGTTTTGTGGGAGCACAAGAAAGTCCCAAGACCTAGTTCATGCATATGACTCATGAAGGACTATGAGGTCATGGTTGGGCGATTTGGAAATTATGAGTTTTGTACTTATGTTGTTTTGGGTTGGGAAACATGTTTATTTCATATATTTGTTTATACTTTATTGTGCATAGCTCACCCTATCTGTGTGTATGTAGCGATGATCGGATATCTTGTTATCCGAGAATAGATGATTTGACAGGTGAGCCAGGAGACGGTTAGACTCGGAGCGTGGGCTAGCTTGGGATTTTTGTACATGTATTTATTATTTTAGTTTGAGATAATTATGTAATCATTTCGGGAGCCAATGAATTTTAATTCAGTTTTATTATTATGGACTCTTGGTTTATGACTGTTATATTAAAGTTTTAATTTTCCTATGTTTTTGGGAAATAGATTTATTAAATGTGGACTTTATTTTAAATTTGGAATTATTTATTAAAAAAAATTTGTAATATTCCTTAGGGATGTTACACTTATCCTTATGGAGTAGTGGAGGACGTCTTAGTAAAGGTTGATAAATTTATCTTTCCAGTGGATTTTGTGGTCCTTGACACAGAAGAAGATGCTAATGTCCCAATTATATTGGGAAGACCATTTTTAGCCACGGGAAGAGCATTGATAGATGTACAAGGTGAATTGATGTTAAAAGTAGCTGATGACAAAGTCACATTCTCTATAAATGAAGCAGTAAAACACAAGGTGGACAAGAAGGATTGTTTTCGGGTTGGAATAATTGAGTCTCTTGTGTTAGAGAAAATGGATAATCATGTGAGGAAAAATCCATTAGAGAGAACTTTGTTATCTAGAATGCAAACAAAGGAGTTGAGTGAAGAAGTGAGTGATAAAGAAGTGGTACATTGCGCATATCAACTAGAAGTTCTCAAGCCATTGTTCAGTACTACAGGAAGAATAGACCTAAACAAGAGTGAAGGTGGAGGTGAAGAGACATCCAAGGACGTCAAGCCATGATCAATCCATTGGATTCTCTTAATGCAAGAGTTTGACATGGAAATCCGAGATAAGCAAGGGAAACAACATTTGATAACTGATTACCTTTCAAGACTAAAGTTTAATAAGGATGACCAGGATGTTCAACCTATTTTAGTGGTGTTTCTAGATGAGAAGTTTCTAGTTATTAATACTTTGCCATGGGGTTGCAGACTTTGCTAATTTTAAAGCAGCAACAACCTCGTCATTTCACAAGCAAAGCTACTTTCAACGTCGACAACAATGCACTGGTTCCACCATCAGTAATTTTGTGAGTTATATCCCTTCTATTCTTAATTATTTTGTTTATGTTTGGGACAACTTAGACATCTAAACATGGGAGAGTCACTTGCATGTTAGTTGTTGCATTTCATTTGTATAGTATACACATCAATCTAACTCAAGTCTAAGTTTATTCAATTATATTTTGGGAAGCACATTAGATAATTATTGGGGAACTCACACACTACACAAGAGGAGGTCTTGACACTTGACATGTAAGGAAGATATTTTTTTAGTGATAGACTTAAAGAGGTTCTTTTTAGGTTTCTAAGGTGACACCTACTGCATTTGGTTACGGGAGAAATGTCTATCAATTTCACAATATAAAAAATGAAAAAAAAAGAAAAAGAAAAAAAAAAAGAGGAGAGTATAATTATTAATATTAATAAATGAAATGGGCATCCCTTTAAGACTGTTAGTTACTGGAAAAAGAGACACTCCTTTGAGACTGGTGTGGTAAGTGCAAAGCATTTGAGTGGAGGATCCATGCTTAGTTAGCAGGTAAGTATTTTCTAGGCTAGAAACCTAAGAAGATATGCTTTTTGTAGAGAACTTTAAGAACACATCAAAGATTCTCCTCCTTAGTGTCTTGTGTCTTTACTCATTGATTAAATTGCACTTAGGGACCTAACATATGTGGAATGTGTGTATCTATAATATTTTTGGATGAATTTAGCTTTGAGATTAGATACTAACTCATCATTCTATTTGCATTTGTTATGTTGTTTCACTACATTTTCTTTGCTTGAGGATAAGCAAAAGTCTAAGCTTGGGAGAATTTGATGAGCAAATAATATATATATGTATATTCATGCATTAGATTAGGGCATTTTTATTCATTTGTGCATTATTGGACTAATTTCATCATGCATTATCTAGTTTCAGATAATACATTTGGATTGGTGCATTGTTTGAGTAAACAAGTCTAAAGTGAGTAAGTTAGACACAAAATAACATGTTCCACAAGTGTCTGGCGGAGTCTTCCACGACTTGTGAATTTGGCTTCAAAAATGCGAGTTTCAAAACAGCTTGTTCCACATGTGCCTGGTGGATTTTTCCACGACTTGTGGTTTTTGCTTCAAATTGGAGGATATAAAACAGTGTGTTCCACAGGTGCCTGATGGGTTTTTCCATGACCTGTGAAGTTTACTTTAGAAGATCATGCGCAAAACAGTGTGTTCCACAAGTGGCCTATGGATTCTTCCACAACCTGTGGATTTTTCAACGAGAAATTTAAAAATTACGTGGACTGACAAAGATTTAAAAGGAAAAGAAAATATAAAGAGGTGAGATAGGGGGAAACGGTTAGAGGAGAGAGAAAATCACATCAACAAAGGAGAGAACGTGGGAAAAGATAAAAGGAAGGCGTTCACGAAAAAAACTTCTTCTTTCTCCTCTCTGTTTTTCGTTAGTTGCTTGGCCTACCGTTTGGAGTTTTTCTTTTCATTATGCATAACTAATTTCCTTTTGTTGGAGGATTGATGTAAGACTTTGGATTATAAGTTCTACTCTTTACATTTGACGTTTTGTTAATGTTCTTCATCTCAGTGCTCTATTTATGGTTTTATCGTTTATTTATGAGCAATTTTGCAATTGGGAAATTGAGGACTGCTTGCGATTATAAACAAGACAGGTTAGATTATGTCACAATTGGAAAATTGGGCATATTTAATTAGTTTGCAATAGAGATGATTATTGATTTTTCATGATTTTATTGAATTTTTGTAAAGTGCCTAAGGAATTGGGGGTTCGAATTCTATGAATAGATTTTACCTACTAAGGGATTAGGGGTAAAACAACTCTCAGTAAACTCAAGTGGATGATTACATTACTTCCATCGATTGGAAAGGAGTAGAATTCTATAGGAAAAAGTACGAAATCAATCCTATAACGCTTCTTCTATTGATTAAAGTTTTTGTTATAAATTTTATGCTTGCAATTCTATTGATTCGCATTTGCTCAAAATTATGTAAATTAGGAATCTAGTATTCAACAAGTCAATCCCAAAGGACGATATTTTATTACTACATTAATGATTTGTTCACTTGCCAAACGTTCATCATTGTGTTTGTTCGTAAAGAAGTTTCTGATGTTGTCTTACTTTTATTTCGTAATTGATAGTTTAGTAAAGTTTTTTTTTCTTAGAAACTATTCTTTTGTATGCGCTTATGTTCTCCTTCTTATGTTAAAGTTTAAACTTTTGTTCATTGTCTTCTTCTTCTTTGATTTATTCTTCTAAAATTTTTAGAAGATATTAAAGAGAAGACCAAATAGCTCTTGAAGATCAACATGATGTTTTCAAGCAAAAGGATAAATATAAGTTTTAAAAGGTTTGATTTTCAAAAGGTACAATTTTTATCATTTCATTATTTTGTTTAAAGGTTAAGTTTTCCTTCTTCTTGAAGGTTAGGTATTATGTAATCCAATGTCTTTTTTATCTTCGTTCTTGAATTGGATTTTCTGGTACGTAAGTATGCTCTCTTTCTCATTTTCTTCTCAATTGGTGTTGGAATGTGATGCACACAGTGCAAAATAGTTGTGGGTTGGAGGAAAGGGGGCATTTTTGTTTATTATATTGCTTCTAAAATTTATTTATGCTTTTGTTATTTTTTTACTAGTTTTAAATATGTTTTCATTCCCTTTTTGTATATTAATGTTGAAGTAATGTTCTTCTTTTTCTGATTTTAGCAGACTTTTATTGAGGTTTATAGCTTCAATGGAAGTATTTTTTATCCAGACGCAAGAGGCATGTCTAGAAGTCAAAGGAATGAATCCTATAACAAAAGAAAACATTTGGGAATTGAAAAGACTTGAAAAAACAAACTATTATTACAATAACAAAAAGCAAATGTCGAGTTGAAAAATGAAAAGACAAGTTACCATTACAACAACAAAAGTAAACGTAATAATTGAAAAATGAAAAGACTTGAAAAGACAAGTTATTATTACAATAACAAAAACAAACGTCAAAATTGGAAATTGAAAAGACTTGAAAAGACTAGTTATCATCTATATTCATTGATAGTGGTAAACATTTAATTCTATATCATTTTGTATCTTTATATGAATACTAACCCACTGATTTCATACAACACTTTTAACATAATATATGATAATGAAAACCAATATTCAATACTTAAAAAAATAATTTAATTAAATTATTACAATAAAAAATTGTTTGAAAAATAAAAAGACTTGAAAATACAAGTTATTATTCCAATAATAAATGCAAACGCCAAGTTGAAAAATGAAAACACAAATAACAAAAGTGATAACTCAATTTCTATACCTTCATATTGAAGCTTATTGCCCTCACTTGCCATTTTAGTTTCCTTTATCTTTCAATTTTAGCTTAAAAATGTGATATTTTAAAGTTGTTTTCAGAATCTGCAGTATCGCCTGGCGGTATTTATTACCATCCGGCACATCTTAAAGGATCATTTTCCACTGTCACATTCTCGCCTGGCGCTACCCTACTGCCGCCAGGCGCGGCGGAAAAACGCTGATTTTTCAGCACTGACCTTTGCTGCTTGTTTTGATCATAACTTTCTCTACAGGTGTCCAAATGAGTTGGTTCTTGTTGTGTTGGATTCTACACTCAAAGAGCTTTAATTGAAGTGGTAGAAAGCAATTTTTGGAATTTTGTGCGAGATGCAGTTTACTCTGGAAGATGGCAGCAGTTACAAAGGCAAAAAAACCACCTCATGTTTTCGTTGAAAATTTGGTGCATTTAGCAAAGCCTTGAAGTAGACCCTTTCTTCACCTAATGGGCTTCTTCTCTGCACATGGAATGGCCCAAAAAAGGGAGCTGATCTAGGGTTAGCTACCATTGCCAAATCAGGAGACAAAACAGAAGAAAATTATGTTTGGACGAGCAGCACACACACTCAAAAAAGGAGAATCAGCTTTTGCAGCTTTTGGCAGGATTTTGTTGGAAATTTGGAGAGGCAATTGGGACAGAGTGGAGGGGGCTGGAATCTGGAAAAAGGGGGAATAGAGAGAGCAGGGGAGCTCTCGAGTTTTTCTTTGGGGTTCTATGGGATTTTCAATACAATGTTAATTTTTGCACAATTCTATATGACTGATATTTTGGGATTGGTTTTACTAGACTGAAATATGAAGATCATGGCACTGTTTTATTGCTTTGAGGGTATCATGCATTAGGAATATTTCTTCGCTAGTGGCTTGTGTTTCATCATTCAACAATGCTCAACTCACTCAACTTGTTCAAACTAACATGTTTTTGTTGTCCCAAATCTGCTATCATTTACCACTTTCAGTGACCAGTTTGCACTTGTAACAGCCTAGGATCCACTCATTCATGCATATCAACTTGTACTTGTGTGAAGCTTATCTTGCATTCATTTTTAGCAGCATTTATGGTCCACTGTTATTGCTCAATTCTGATTCTGCAGTCATGCATTTAGGTTGTTGCAAGCTCTAATTTCTCTGATACCATATTCTTTCAGTTTTTTTTCAAACAACAACAACATTAGTGTATTATGTGTAGGGGCTGCATTCGCAATAATTTGAGCGTGGCTGCATTTGACTGAATTGCAGCTACGCATTCATGCATGCTTTATTTCATCTAGGTTCACTTTCACTCTCTTTTTAGATCTAATGCACCATCCACCATTCCCATTCAGATTCCATATCACATCATGCATTCTGCATTGCATTTATTCTTGTCATGGCATACTCGTAATTCAGTTTAAATTCTTGCATGTAGTTTAGTTTAATTTGTGGAGTTAATCTTTAGTCTTGAATTATTTCTTTTTGTTTGAATTATATGTGTAACAGTCTAGTATTTTAAATGAATTTAGTTTTCTTAGTTTAGTACTTTTTAATTGCTTTTATTTCAGTTTTATTATCTATCTTTTATGCTTTAAAAAATCTCCCAAAAACATGTATTTAGCATTCAATCCACTCATTGCATTGGCTCCGTTCTTGGACTGACCTAAGTTGATCCTTATACTGCATTAGTAAAGGGTGATTAATTCAGTTTGTTTGGGACAGTTTAGGCGACAAAAGTTGTCTACCAAAAAGTCAATGTCAAAATTGTAAAATTAAAAGACTTGAAAAGACAAGTTATTATTACAATAACAAAAGCAAATGACAAATTGAAAAATGAAAAGACAAGTTATCATTACAATCATAAAAGTAAACGTCAAAATTAAAAAATGAAAAGAATTGAAAAGACAAGTTATTATTACAATAGCAAAAGAAAACGTTATAATTGAAAATTATAAAGACTTGAAAAGACAAGTTATCATCTATATTCAATGATAGTAGTAAGCATTTAATTCTATATCATTTTGTATTTTTAAATGAATACTAACCTACTCATTTCATACAACACTTTTAACACAATATCTTATAATGAAAACCAATAGTCAATACTTAAAAAAATAATTTAATTAAATTATTACAATAATAAAACGTTTGAAAAATGAAAAAACTTGAAAAGACAAGTTATTATTACAATGTGATTAAGCAATGGAAGAAAAAGAATCAAACATTTTCTTCTTCCCGTTAAGCTTTATTTCTACGTTTTCTAGGTTTTGTTTTCTTATTTGATTTTATTTCATGGTTCTTAGGTTTTTTGGTTTTGTAGTTGGAATTGAAATCAAAGAAGTCTACTATATCACTAAGAAAATATACCATCTACTATATCACTAAGAAAATATACCATTAATGCAATTACTAATGTGGCCAATCTTCTTTTTATGACATCTGTCAAAAATCAGGATATTTCCGTAATTATTGTTGGATCCAATTTCTTCTCCTCTTGACACATGTCTAAGGACTTTTATGTAATTTTATTTTGAGCGCCAATTTTTAAAATAAAGCAACCATGCCAATTTTTAAAATAAAGCAACCATGATGTGATGGAAGATGTGACCAATGATATGATGGAGCAATGGAAGAAAAAGAAGCAAAGCATGATGTGATGGAGCAATGGAAGGAAAACAAGCAAACATTTTCTTCTTCCCGTTAAGCTTTATTTCTAGGTTTCTAGGTTTTGTTTTCTTATTTGATTTTATTTCTTGGTTCTTAGGTTTTTTGGTTTTGCAGTTGGGATTGAAATCGAAGAAGTCTATTATAACTTTAAGAAAATACACCATCTATTATCTACTATATCACTAAAAGAATATATCGTTAATATAATTACTAATGTGAGCCATCTTCTTTTTTTAACACATGTAAAAAATTAGGGTATTTTTGTAATTAAATTATGATCCAATTTCTTCTCCTCTTGACACATGTATAAGGGCTTTTATGTAATTTTATTTTGAACGCCAATTTTTAAAATAAAGCAACCATGATGTGATGGAAGATGTGACCAATAATGATGTGATGGAGCAATGGAAGAAAAAGAAGCAAAATTTTTCTTCTTCCGTTAAGCTTTATTTTTAGGTTTTCTAGGTTTTGTTTTCTTATTTGATTTTACTTCATGGTTCTTAGGTTTTTTTGTTTTGCAGTTGGGATTGAAATCGAAAAAGTCTACTATATCACTAAGAAAATATACCATATACTATCTACTATATCACTAAGAAAACATATCATTGTTGCAATTACTTGTATGAACCATCTTCTTTTTTTGACACATGTCAAAAATCAGGGTATTTCCGTAATTATCGTATGATTCAATTTCTTCTCCTCTTGACACATGTATAAGGACTTTTATGTAATTTTATTTTGAGCGCTAATTTTTAAAATAAAGCAACCATGATGTGATGGAAGATGTGACCAATGATTTGATGGAGTAATGGAAGAAAAAGAAGCAACCTAGATGTGATGGAGCAATGGAAGAAAAAGAAGCAAACCAATGATGTGATGGAGCAATGGAACTACAATGATGGTGGAAGGCCCAACAATGCTAGTATACTTTTTCAAGTGCTAGATGATTGGTGTTCAACGTACTTTCAAATGTTATTTTTTTCATCATAAACTCATTAACGTGACTACATAGTGAAATGTAATTGGTTAACTGCTTTTATTTATCTACTCAACAATGTATATAGCATAAATATAAGTAGTTGGTTTTGCATATGTTTACGAATTTTAAGATATCAAGAAGTACATTGTAATTTTTTTCTTCAAAATTTATATGATGGGGATCAATATTTTTTTATTTCTCGAGTATTATTATTTTTATATTATTCCATAGATCAACAAGGCCATAGTTGGCGCTGATAGGAAGGAGTTGATGAGAAAATTGTCAAAGTTTATATATGATAAGAAAAAGACTTTAGAGGTGAGAAATTACTTGATCTTAATACCATCCATCATGTTATCTTAAAGGTCATAAATATTATGTGATTAATTTCATAGTTCTTATCAATTTAACTTTATACTCTTATTTTTCAGATTTATATAATTATTGTTCTACTTTTGGAAAATATAACATCTAATATTATGTGGTGAATTGCACCTATACTTGGTGCAATATGTTGGTTTTAAAAGAGGGTATTACTTGAATGACTAGCAAAATTTGTTGGCTTGATTTGCATAAAACCAGAAAAGTTTTGGCTGAATGTTGCTATGGATGATGTTTTTGCACAACTACGTTCAAAGGAGGCCTCAAATGGAGTAGTTGTTAATTATGATGAAATTGAAGTTGCCACTTGAGACTTCTGCCAAGTGTTATGATGTCATACTACATAATGTATTTTGATTTTATTATAATATCTTTCTATTCTTTCTTACTAATAAACTCAATGATTTTCTTCTAATGGGTGACGTTACTATGGGTAAATAGTTGTTACATTCTTATAGAGAAATCAAAATATGTAATAAATTAGTTTGATTTTAATAAAATATTTATAAGATTTATGTTTAATCCTTTTCCTTTATACAATGACTTCATTGATAACAATGTCTGTATGTATTTATGTTCAAAAAAAATTCAATTTCAATTTTATGTTACTCTAACTTATTTTAATAGGAATTACATCTCACAATAAGTTTGCATGTTACTTTAACTTCATTATTGATACATCCATGTCACTTTTGTTTAGAATATTTTAAGTTTAACTTTTTCTTTTTTGATTCAATATGTCAACCCCTGTTTAATATTTTTCTTCTAAGTTGTCTATATGTCTATATATACATGTGTTTTTATTTAAAAATCTTTAACATCCACTTCATGTTATATTTATTTGTACGGAATCAAATCAACAATATTCCTACATCTTACTTTAACAATCACTTATGCATACACATTTCATTTTAATATAATATATAAATCAAAATTTTAATTATAAATTTTGATCATTTAACAATATTATTTTACTACACATCACTAATCATTAGTCAATTAGTGTAAATTTTATAATTTAAAACAAAAAAAATCCAAATTTATTATTTTTTATATTATTAATATTGGTATTATTGTTATTATTAATATTATTATTATTATTAATATTATCATTAGTATATAATCTATTATTATTATTATTATTATTATTTTAATTATATTTTCTATAATCCACTACTTTAATATAAAGAAAAAAAAAAAATAATATTATTTATTTTCAATTACTTCCCTGTATATACTAAATTTCTTAATTCAAACCTAATAAGAAGATAAAAAGACGCACGAGTCTAAGTCTAATACTAATTGCTAAAAAACTAGTACAAGAAAACATTACTACGAACCGCAAAAATGTATAAAATAATTCAAAGGTAGGAAAAATGAAAATCTGAATTAAGAATGAGTTTCCCTTGCTTTAAAAAGTTAATATAATAAGACAACCAAAAAGGAATGGAGAAAACAAAAGGATTAAGAAGTGAACCAAAAAGCCCCACCTCCTTCCCTTGTTCTCTCTTTTGCAGTATCTTATCGTTTGACGTGTTCAATCTTGCCGCTCTTTACATTTGCTTCATACTCATAATGTTGCTACCATATCCTTTTCCTTCTTATCTCATGTAGTTCAATGGTTTGCATCGCTCGTGTCATTACTTTCGTCATCTTTCCCCACTACATCTTCCTCACCCTCAGTTCCATCTGCATTTCCATTGCATTCTTTCCCTACCATATTTCCATCCACCTTATCTTTTGGTGAGGAATTTGTAGTGTTATGGTTAGATTTCCAACTTTCCTTTCCCGGCGTGGCCGAAGTAGTTTCCCCGTTCAGGTTCCCGTCAGGTAAGTGTTGAGATGAAGTGGTGCCTGATCCAGGTGGAGGGAGGAATACTCCGGTGCCCGGAACAGGCATTCGTGGTGGTGGATGCCTTTGAGGAGCAGAGGCCCACCCGGTTGAACCAGGTGGAATTGGCACAGCGGTAGGAAATGAAATGGGAGGTGCAACTGCTGCTGGCACAAACAATGTCTGCATGCCGTTTGGAGGTGCTCGAATGGATGGCGGCGCCGGCAGTACTCCGGTTGCCGGAACAGTGGGATAATGCTTCGGACCTAATTGATGGCGCATGTGATTGGGAGTTCGGCTTGGTGGTGGTGTCCAATGAGACGTCACCGGCGGACCAAGTCGTTGTGAATCACTTGGCAGAGAACTTTTTGGTTGAGACTTTGTGAAGGTCACAAGTACCCGTTGTTTGGGAATGGAAGGAAGTGCATGTTTAGCTAGATCGGTTGATTTCCCTTGCATCACCAGAAGAGACCTTTGTTTGCCAGAAAAAATAGGTCATATAAGGAGAAAGCTCACCCAACAGCAAATTTAAAAATCACAGGACATGACAGACTATAATGTAGTATATAAAATTTATCTGACGTTAAAATCATAAAATTTTAACCACAAGAGAATTTTTGAATAAAAAATGAAAAGAAGTCTTTATAAACATAATAAATGCATTCTAATCCACACAAAAAAGATAATTAAAAAGTATCTGTCAGGGTGTGTATCCAGTATAGAATGAGATTAAAGGGCACAGCAAGCAACATTATGCTGCATGATCTGCTTATATAAGCATCAGCAAATGTAAAAGCAAAGAAAAATTCAAGTTCAACAAAAGCCTTATTCAAAAAACAAAAAGGCTGCAGTTGAAAAAGCTTCACTGCACTGACAAATATTGTCAGGCATATATCTCATGGCAGAAAAAACGCTTTCTATAACCAGAGTCAAACTACAATTACAATAATATAATAGAAACAGACTTCATCTTTAAGAAAGAATAAAAATCCTTAGAAAACTTATCTTCAACAGTGTATCAAAGGAACTAAAAATTATTGATTCACATTGCTTTATTTCAATTGGAGACAAACATCTAATTCATTAATTAACTAAACTATGTTGTTATTCATGGATTAACTCAACATCAAGACATATATTTATCAACTACAGACTTTAACATCAATAACTCACCTATCATCCAAAAAAAACTAAAGATCGAAGTCAAAATGAAGGCAATGAGGGCTTTGTTTTCCGGTGAATGTAGAATCTAATACCTACACTATGGACCTAACTAGATCTACGCCTAACCATAACTTGTAATACAAATAAATTGTTGAGCAGACAATTACGTATTGAATTAACACAATTTCATTGGCTTCTTTAATTTTAAAATGATCCTTTGGACAAATAAAAATATCAGAAGCACTCGCATAAAAATAGATAAGGTTAACAAATATTACCCTGGTACAAGAGAAAGCTTGACTGCACCCCTATAATCCCCAGGATGGTCCGAGACAATTATTCTCCCAAAAGTAATGTCACATTCAGTTAGGAAAAGCGTATAAACAGGCCTTCCAAACCAAGGTGGACAACTATTAGGCTGTGAATGATCACCCTACAGATTATTGCAATACCAAGTAACGTAAAAATATATTACACCATTATAAATTAAATTCCTTGCCCCCCACCCCCCAAAAAAACAAAGGAAGAAGAAGCAACCTCATTAAAGAAATCCACAACGCAAGCATCAGGCTTCACAGTCATCACTTGTGATGCAGCCAAGCGCTCAATAATATCTTGGAACAAAGAAGGTATAGATTCTACTTTCTTATCTGTCAGATTCAAATGGTGTGTAAGGCAACCGTAACTCATAAAAACAAAAACAAGACAAGTGATTTTTCATTGTCCTAATTTTGTAGGATATAGTCATTCATATAATGATGGGCAGGATTAGACTAACTTGGCCCCATAATAAGAGTCCAAGAACATAAAATAGAAATCTTAATATAAAATATAATCTTTCATGCATAATGGTGCTGAGACCCTGCATCTACTAGGCCCACTGACCATAGGTCGCGTAACAATACCCTCCACTTCAATAGTTGCCCTCAAAGTTGAAGTGATTGCTGAAAGAAAAGGAATAGCCGTGGGTTGAGAGGCTGGTGTTGGTTGTGTGATGGACCAATGTGGGGAAAGATGTGGGATTGATGAGTTGGGGTGATCTTGTGCATTGACCCAGGAGTTTAAAGAGCACCAACGGTTGCATTGGAAGTGTGCTTGGTACAGGTGGGATAAGTGAGATATGTGAAATAACTGAGACGATGTGGTCATTTGTGAGAGTTCTGATTGCATGATTTAGGTGGTATGGTACATTTGACAATGGGTTAACTTGGGTGGGGAGAAAAGTAGGAGGTATTGGGTAGAAATTCACTGGGTTAGATGGGTGAGTTAGAGGTAAAGAGGCGTGGAGTTGTCACTCAAGAGAGGGAGGAGTAGCTGAGGTGAGGGACGAAGAGAGCCCTTGGGAACTCCTGTCATTGTGAAGGGTTTTGAAAGTTTTCAGGAAAGAGCGTCTGTAACAACATTTGTTTTCTAGGTCTATAAAATATTTCAGACTGAAATCCTTGCAGTTTTGGATTTCCATTTTCATTGCTCTAGTGTTTGAATTGTTTGTCATCAATGAATTTAGGCTCTTTTGATCGGTATAAATTTGGAATGGTTCGCCTAAAAAGATTGTAGCCATTATTTTACATATGGCAAACATTTTGCAAACATACATGGAAGAGTTTTAGAGGAGTCTACACATCTTCTGCTGAAAAAGGCGAGCCGGAGGCCATTTTAGCTCGGAACTGCACCAATTGCCACAAAGGAGGTATCAAATTCTAGAATAAGTGGTTTAGAAAAATCTTCCAATGCTAGAGTGGAAAGTTTAGCCATGTGTTGTTGTAACTGCGTAACATTCATTGCGGCTTTTCAGACCAGGAAAATTTGTTTGAATGAAGATCAATGAAAGGAGTGCTGAGTGTGGTATAGTGATGCACGAATCATCTATAGAATGCACCAAAGCCTAGAAAACCATAGATCCCCATGAGAGTCCAATGGCTCTGGACATTGCAGAATAGCGTAAACTTTACCATCATCAGGAGAGACCGCAACTACTAAAAAATATGACCTAAAATTGCTTAGAATATTGTAGGTTCGAAACCAAGACAGGTAGACTAGAAGACTGTAGACTAGTATATATCATCAAAGAAAACCAATACAAGTAACTCAAGATGGGTCTTAGTAAATCATTCATTGCTGATTGGAATGCGGAGGGGACATTAGTTAGGCTAAAAGGCATAACTAAGAACTCATAGAGACCATCTGTTGTTTTGAAAGCAGTTTTGTGTCTGTCTTAGGGAACCACACAGATTTAGTGGTATCTGGAACACAAATCAATCTTAGAGAAATTGGTAGTAGTACCTAACTCATCAAATGGCTCATCAATAGTAGGAATTTGAAATTTGTCTTTAATTGTAACTATATTTAGTGATATGTAGTCAACACAAATGCGTCATGTACCAACTTTAGTTTTTCACTATTAATATCAGGGAAGAAAAGGGGGTGGTGTTGGAAGTGATTATAACCTTTAACATTTCATGAATAAAGGAAGTAATTTCTTTTATCTGAAAGTGAAGGTAAGGGTAAGGATAAGGGCGAATCTTTGTATGTGGTGAGTTAGGAAAAAGGATGATATAATGATCATAGGCCCAAGGAAGTAGAAGACCATGTGGTTTGGAAAAAATCTGGCATGTAGAAAAAGGATTATATAGGGATGGGAAGGGTGAGAAATGGGAGTAGCAGCAAGTTGTAAATGGTGAGCAAGGCGGGGTTGTAATATGTTGTGAGAACTGCCTATGTCAATTGAAATAGTGATTTCAATTGATGGTTGTCTTGAGCTTCCATACAAGCTTGCATAGATTTGTATAGCTCATGGATAGTTTTTTGAGGTAATTGGTATATTGGGAAGATTTGGGAAGCATGTAGGCTGGTCACAAAAGCACCACTTTGTAAGGCACCCGCTACTACCCTAAAAAGAAATGTCCAACAACGAAATAGAAAAGACAAACATCACACGGTATTCTATTGTCCTATCTTTGTAGGATAGAGTCACCCACACACATATCAATGGGACCTTGGCCCAAAAACAAGGGTTCACAAGGAAATAAAATAAAGATCCTAATTTAAAATATAATCCTTCATCCACGCTGGTGCTTGGACCTTGTGTTTACTAGGCCCAGTGATCGAGTAACATGGTGGAACTTCATCAATTGTTACTTGTACCACGAGAGGGTAGTGAAAGACAAATAGCATGGCTGCAAAGACAAAAATGCATGAACTATACTGATGATCTGTATAAAATAAATATGCATGAGATGACATGCCTTTGGAGATTCCAGTTACATTGTCCACATCGGGTGGTGCGTCAGCAATGGGAACACCTAACTGAATCATTTCCCTTCCACGTCCTTTTATAGGCCTCTTTGATACCACAAATGTCTGACTTCCTATTTAAGATAAATCATTAGCAATTAGCAGATATTAAAAGAAAAGGTATTTGCATTAGAGAAGCACCTGTAATGTTTTAGTAGCAAAATTAACTTCATTTATTCAAACATAATATATGTGTGTGTATGAGTAATGATATGGTAGATCTTTGGGAGCCATGTCCCAACAAATTGGAAAATACAACACTTCTGAATGAGTACTAATAGACAAGTTTAGAAAAATGGATTTACAACGAGAGAGACTCAACCTTCATTGGTTGTTAAAAAGGATTTCCATAATATAGGCGAAAATTCTAGGTTTGTAGAACAGTAACGAATACACAAAAAGAAGCATCCTTTCTTTACATCCTATAGATGAAATGAATGACCTCTTCTCTCATTCTTTAGGAAATTCAGTAACAGATCACATTCCATAAATGGAAAGTGGAAACCTACTCATTTTATAAGAAATATAATTAGCATTAAATGTTTCTTTGCCCATGTAAACTTTAAAGTTGCTTGAAAGGCAGAATTTTAAGAGGATAATTGGTTTTGGATAGAATTCTCAAGAGTGTAAATATAAAGTCAGGTCAAATAAGACTTTCACACAACTTTAGCACAGCATACCACACCACACGTTACTTGGTTTTAAGTATCTGAGTCCATCATACAAAATGACAGGGAAAAAGAGGAAGATCTAAGCCTTAGAACCGTGCAAGGTGAATTCTGATGGTGTTGGTGCTTATTGATGATAATTCATAATATTATTAAAATGGAAATCTATGTGTGTGTATTCGCAACAAGCTTAAGGGTCTGAAAATGCATATTGCAACAAGTATTTGACTCAGTTTAAGCAAAGGCTATTCTACCACTTTGCAATTGTTAGTTAGCATCATGGTGATTCCAAATAATTCTTTGTTGACAACTATTCAACTAGTAGAATGGAATACAGAAAAGTATATACCAGTATATTGTTATTTCTCACTGAACCGCCATTTTCAGAATATGGTCAAAGTCACTGAGTATTGCATACAAATCAATGAAAGTTTAAAAAAAGCAGTGACAGTTCCTCCCAGCATGCTAGCATGGGACACAGTACACTTACCTTGAAATTGTCCTCTTTTTCCAGCAACTCTCAGATCATTGACTAATGAAACAAGTTTTGAAACTTCCGTACCATCAATTAAATCTTCATATAACTTCAGTCCATCAACCACATTCACCTAACATATTAAAACAGGAACACTTTACAGATAGAATGTTAAAATAAGGAATGGAAGAAAATTTATGAGGTATTAGACATCAAGAAAGAAATAACAAGAAATGAATAAAAGCAAACTAACATTTAAAGGACCCTACCATCTTCCCATCAAACATCTCGTTGCCAGTAAAAGTTTTTCCCATGGTAGAAGCATTCTGATTTTGATTTTGCATAGAATGTGAATCATTTCCTGGAACACAGCACAGGAATCGAAATAATTGAATCAATATGCAAGGCGAATTAAGACTATATGCTGACTCTGATCCTATAATTGAATGTGACTCTACGTGTGAGACTGCAAGTAAGAGAGTGTTTTCATTTGGTATGCCAGTAAACAGGCATATAACATTGTATGCCAAAGGCAAACACAAGGAAGATCTGGGACACATCCTGAGCCTCATTTACTGATTTAAAAAATTAATGCATTAATCTAACATAGTCCTATACGTCCTCTAGATTTAATAACTGTTAGAAGTAACAAAAACCTTCAGAATTTGATGTACATTCTTCATTTACACCCGCAGCTTCACATTCTGAGCTAGACAGAGATCCTTGAGAATTCCCAGAGCCATTCAAAATGCCATCAAGTTGATCATTTGTAACAGCATCTGCCCAAGCAACCAAAATATGAGACCATATCTGAAACCATGATACATTCATCCATTCATATATATATATATATACACACACAAACATATATATAGATATATATACACACACACAAACATATATATATATATATACTACATAAATATATGAGTGTGTCTTCCAAAAGGTCCATTATTTACCTTTACTCTCCTCAGGAGATGCTATACTATTGTTATCCATGGTCCCAACCTTGCCACCAGAGTTAAGTTCTCCATTCTTATCAATCACACGAGTCCCTTTTTCCACACCTCCAGCAACAGCCACAGCATTTATCTCGCGACCAAAAGACCCTCCGTTAGAACTATAACCTTCCTTGGCAGCCTCATTCCTGGAATTATAACCTTCTTTGGCAACCTCATTCCTAGAATTATAACCTTCCTTGGAAGCCTCAGTCCTGTTCTGCCCTTGCCTAAACCCCGAACCGAACTTCCTAAACTCCTTGGAGCCAGTCTTTGCTGGATCCACAAACCTCTGCTGCCTCCTCCAGGCTACCTGCTGCAGTGCATATACAACCTCAGACACAGAAAAGTACTGCTGCATAAGCAGCACCTGGGTCCAATTACACCTCCTCTGCTGAATTGCCCCAACAACCATATCATACTCCCCAGGCTCACCAACAACACGCAAATGGTGGCACAAGGAGTCTATAATGGCATTCGCAGCGGCGAATTCACTGCGAAGCCAACCGATAAAACCATCCCTCTCATCAACAAACCACTGCTGATGGCGATACTGGATCTCACTGCCGCCACTGGCAGCACCACCGCCAGCCGGAAACTGCAGTTTTTCCGGCATGACCGCGTTTCCCGATGGCATTGCCATGAGAACTCGATGCCTACAATGCACTACACAGTACAGTCACATACAAAGCATACCCAGTGGAAAAAATGTGATTTTGTTTAGTGGGGTTTCAAATCCAGTGCAATTCAAGTGGATCCCACAAGATGGAATGCAAAATTGAGGGATTTTGAGGCTCAAAGGTGGAATATTGTTGATGAAGAAGACTTACACAGGAAGAATTGTGGGGTGTTTTTGATAGAGGAAGCGTGTGAGGGAATCTGGGAGAGATCTGAGAAACAAGTGTATGTGATGTAATGTTGTTGAGTTGAAAAGAAGGAAGAAGGTTGGTGTTGTTGAAGAAGGAAGATCTAGGGTTGGGTTAAGCTTATGTGCCAATGTTAAAGGAAAGATTATGAATTTTCATGGCTTATTCACCACGCATCCACCGTATAAATTCAATTAAATTAAATGCAATGTGCCTAATTTGTTGTTTTTTAATTATTATTTTATTAAGGTGTTGATTTAAGATTTTAGGAATATAGTTGTTTTATACATTTATTTTGTATGAAGTATAATATAACCATAAATAGAGACATTTTCTTCAGTGTAACCAGAATAAAGTTTGTTTTCTCTTAGTTGACTCAAACAAAAAAAAAAAAAATAGATATCATTGGGATCTGTATTGGCATACAAATATTAAGAGCAAATTATACTAAAATTCTTTATTGTAAATATGAATTTTGAGTTTGACTTTTTGTTTATT
This sequence comes from Vigna unguiculata, assembly GCF_037176805.1. Classification (NCBI taxonomy): domain Eukaryota; kingdom Viridiplantae; phylum Streptophyta; class Magnoliopsida; order Fabales; family Fabaceae; genus Vigna; species Vigna unguiculata. The sequence continues at coordinate 6,276,922 of NC_140793.1, forward strand.
TACTTATAAGTGATATAAAAGTATAAATATAATATACAATTAATATATTAATATATAATGGGAGCATATAATGTGAATATACTTGTGTATTTGAGACAATAACCGTCATATTAATTAATATTAAAATATATTTAATATATAAAGGGAATGTCTTTAGTGCCACTATACTTATTGACATGAGAATAATAATAACTATGACATTAATCAAAATTAAAAATATAATAAAGAGATAAAATTAAAATACATAAAAACACTAAATTAAAATTTACATTCATTAAATAATGAATGGAAAAGGGACAGAAAAAAAAAAAAAAGATAGTGAATAAGAGAGTATGGTGTTGGTTTCTGAGTCATTTTGGATGACTTTTGATTAAAAAAGAAAAAAGAAAATTGTCACTAAGAATGAGGAGAAAATCACCTCAATGGAACAGTAACTTGTATTGTATCGAATTCGATTGTATTATTAAGATAATAAATGTATTAAAGTCATTTTTATATTTACAATTGATTATGGATTTGTTTAATCATAATAATAAATTTATTAATAAAAAATTAAATATTTTCTTAATCATTTTTACTCTTTTTCGACTCACTTTAACAACTTCATTTCTTTTATTTGTTTTTTGCTTTATTTTCTGCACACTATTCAAATCAGGCATACAATATTGATTCAACGCAAAAATAAATATTTAAAAGATAAATGAAAATAATCATGTTTTTGAAAATGTGTTTTCTAATAAATTTTTACAGATTTGATTGATAGGTGGAGTTAATCTAAATTCTTACAGATTTGATTGTTAGGTGAAGTTAATCTAAATTCTTAAAGGATTTTAATTTTAAGAATTTAATCCAATAATTACTATTAAGTGTTCGCATTATTTTCATATGAACAAATATACTCATTATAAATAGATTTTAAACTCTTGGAATGGACGCTTTGTTTAAATTATACATTTTTACATTTTAAATTTCTATTTTTATGACCCATATATGTATTTCAATTTTTAGGTAATATATCACATATAATTATACTAAAATTAAGAAATATAATTAATTGTATTTTTAATTAATAAACCATTAAAAAACAAAATTTATTGAAACACTTTATATTTTCAAGTAATAATAGTAAGGAAAATTCTAAATGAAATGTATACATTTTTAAAATATTAAATAAAAACTAGTGAAAAGACATTGTTTTCACTTTTTTTTTTACAATAAAAAATCATAAAATTATTAAATTATTGCTGTTTTTATTATTATAATTATAAAATTAAATATAAATAATTTTTATAATTTTATTGTAAATATTTTTTATTGATTTTTATAGATAAAATAACTAAGTTTAAAAAGCGGTATAATAATCTATATCACTGTATTAAAAGAACTTTTCCTTTTTGATGTACACAATATTTTTCAATTTTATTCTTCAAATAATATTTTTAAAATTAAAATATTTATTTTATTATTTTTACTCTTCAAATTATGATTAATTTAAATTTAACTATTTTTTTAAACTAAAATAAATATCATATTGGTATAATTATTCGTATAGTACCTAGTTTGGGGCTAAGGTGTCAAATAGGTACCTGGTTTAAAAAAAGTGTCAATTACATCACAACTTTTAAAAAAGTGCTTCAATTAGGTTCCTTTCAGAGTTGACTAACGCCGTTAGTCAACGTGCCACCTGTCAGTCTCTAGTTTTTTTTATTTTTTTAAATTATTTTAAAATTTTTAAATTTTTTTAAATTTTTTGAAAAAAAAAATAAAAATGCCACATGCCAAGTCCCTGTGCGTGACACGTGGCATTGTCAGTGCCACGTGACATTGCAATGCCACGTGTCAGTGTCACTATCAGATGTCATTGTGTTGATTTTGATTTAGTCTCCATATATGTATTTTTGTTTCAATTTAGTACCTAAGTATGTGTATCTATTCAATTTTGTCCCAATTTTTTTTAATAATTAAATGTTATTTATTATGTGTATCTCCATAAATGTTATTTTCAATTTAGTACCAAATTTATTATTTATATAAATGTTATACTAATATTTTTTATTAAAAACGACTTTTTAACATATTACTTTATTAATTACTTTTTTATTAAGTACTCATGTTTTGTTAATTTTTTTTTTAAAATAGAACAATATTGTCTCTTACTAATTTTAAACCAAAATTTCTATTGGTTTGAATGTTATACTAATCTTTTTTATTATTAAAAATGACTTAATAAAATGACTTTTACCACTAAATTTTAATATAAATATCAAATACTTAATTTTTGTTAAACTTTTATACTTAATTACTTTTAATTTTATAAAAAAATGGATTTTAATTATTAAAAAAATTGGGACAAAATTGACTCAGATACACATACTTAGGTACTAAATTAAAAAAACCACAGACTGACACGTGGCACGTTGACTAACGGCGTTAGTCAACTCTGTCTGAAAGGGACCTAATTGAAGCACTTTTTCAAAAGTTGGGATGCAATTGACACTTTTTTTAAACCGGTACCTATTTGACACCCTAGCCTCAAACTGTGTACTATACGACTAATTATACCTATCATATTCATTTTAACCTTTCAAGTTGTATTGTCCATCAATCTTGATATGAGAATATTTAAATTTTGCCTTAGCTATATGTGTCTAGTACAAGTGTACACTTTCATCACTTCTTGAAGTAAAAAGTTATGCAACCGAAAAAGATAAGTGTTGCCAACTATCCAAGATGACGCATGTAGAAGAGAAAGGAAAATAATGCCACATAGAGCACATTCAATGTTCTTAATGATCAAGCTCGACAAACAATTGATAGAAGAAAAAGAAAACATTTAAAATGAGTTCAAAACTATTCAATGACTATAAAAAAAATGCAACAACTACTTTTTCAAAGGTCTATTTAAGGAAACTCCTTTAAGAAGAAGAAGATAAAAATAATACTTATTGTTTGCAAGTGCTAAAACATTGTAAAATTTTCTCTATGTCCGTCTTAAAAGCTTTATAAGAACAATGTTTGTATTTGTTAACATGAAACAACAAATGCATCGGTTGCAACGTATCAAGTGATAAATACCTTTCTCTCTTAAGGGGCTTGTGTGACACTTGACAACTCTTGCAATTCATAACTCAATTCGACAACAAAGTTCACAAAAACACAGAAACTTTTTTTTTTGTATTTTTATCAAATAGTTGGTGTACGACAAAAATTAACATAGAGCATTTATAATTGTCAATATTAGATTTCATCCACTTCATTTCCATGCACTCACAATCAACTCAATTCTATATTCATGTCAAAATCAACTCACAAATATACTAAAATTCTATTCCTAGTGACTTTGAGTCTATGATAGCTCATCAATTCAATACATTTAATATCAACAATAAGTTAGCTCTCCCTGGTGGAGAACCTAGGGTTTACAAATTGAAGAGATAAGAAAGAAAATGAAACCATATAGAAGCAGCAAGCCCTTTCCTAAGGTTTATAGCAGTTGCTTCATGCTCTAATCAATTTGCACACTTTGTCAAGTAAGGGAAGCTAGTCTTGATTTGTTGGTGTGAATTTATCAAATTGATGTTGAATGTTGTTGCTCTTTTGAATTAGGGATGAACTTTGGTTGTGATTGATGAACCTGGTATAACATGTATGTAATCTTTTGTGATTTGAATCGGTTTTGTATTGAATGTTTGTGAATTTCTTTGGTTTGTGAATGAGGAAATAAAAATTTGTGTAATTCATCCATTCGGTACAAGTTTTATTTGATGAAAAATTGTTTTGACTCAAAGTAATATAAAAGGAGTACCAAATTGATTCATTTGGTAGGTCCAATTTTTCTATATCACAACACAAAAGTTTTGGGTTTCTGATACAACGCTGAGCCTCACAATGACATCATTGAGTGCCAGCTTTTACGAGTTGATTGGTAGTGCACTAGCCAGGTAGCATTAAGTGTTGAAGACCTTTGTAGGTCTAGGAACATTTTAGCTCTTTAGCGTTGAGCGTTGATATGTCGGCACTAAGCATCCATTTTTATGAGGCAAATGACATTGAGTCATATGCCCTGTTTCACCTATTTTTCAATGTCTGGCTTTTTTTAGTGTTATGTGGTTGATGTGAAGCATGTTTATGGGTTTTCATTATGATGAATTGATTAAAAGTTGTTATGGTGAGCATGTGTGATGAAGTTTGAAGGATTTCAAGGAAATTCTTAGTGATGATATTTTAGTGTATGCCTTGATATAAGAGATGTTTGGAAGGAGGTATCTCACTAGTGCAAATTGGGGTTTTTAACTCGCCTTATAGGCCTCGGTTACTACGGGACCGAAGCCTATAAGGAGGCGGTGGCATTTTTGAAAATTTTCTAACCCTTTTGCCTCGGGTCCAAATTCAACCGAAGCATATAACCGGTTTTATGCTTCGATTCTCCATCAACCGAAGCATGTAACCCGTCTATGGCCCCTAGTATTACAAAATTGCCATTGACAGCGCATGATTTGGCCTCGGGTAACAAGGGACCGAGGCCTATAACAGACGATTTGGCCTCAGGTGGCGAAGGACCGAGGCCTAAAACGCTTTATGCCTCGGGTGTTTACAGAACCGAGGCCATATCCTTTATTTAGGTTCCCAAATCGTGCGAACTCATCACTGTTCATCATCTTCTCTCTCGTGAACCCTCTCCGCCACCGTGCCCTCCGTCACGATTTGCCCTTTGTTGCCCTCCATCGCCAATTACGCCTCCGTCCACGAAGCTAGTGTCGCCGGTCTTGCTCCGCCACCGAACAACAGGCGAAAAGGAAGCAGATTTCGCCACCGTCGCGCCACCGTCGTGCCCTCGTTGCGACCTCTATCGCACCACCGTCGCGCCACCGTCGCGCCTCCGTTGCGCCCTCTTGCGCACCACCGTCATGCCGCCTCTGTTGTGCCCTCTTTCACGCCTCCGTTGCGCCTTCTGTCGTGCCATCCGTCGTGCCTCCGTCACCCCACTTCGCCACAGTCCCCCACAGCCACCACTTGGCGACAAACGTTGCACTGCTGCTCCGTGTCACTACTCCGGCGAGTATCTTGCACCTCCTTCGCCATTTCCAACCACCGTTGCACCGCCAATTTACCCGGGGTAAATTCAAAACGCGTTATTTTTTTTCCGTTTTGTATATTTTTTATGACTTAGGTAATTGTTTTGAATTTTCATGAGGTTTTTGGTTGATTTTTGCGTTGTTCTTTTGCTATTTTTATGGTCTCTTATTTATTTTATTATCTCTTATAGCTCTTGAAGACCTCAATATCGTGGGTGTGCATCATCTTCCATTGTCATTCAATTTTCATGCTCCCAGGTTCCTAATTCTATTATTTTGTAAGATTTTGTTGTCTATTATGTATTACTAATATGTTATATATATGTGGTGTATTATTTACTTAAATATTTGTTTGATTTGTGAGTTAGCCTTAGTTTCCCGTTTGAGATTCAATACGAAAATTATGTATTGTCCCCGAGTTTTCATTTTGAAAAAACTACATTTTTTTTTAAAAGTAGATATAAGGGGATACAATACTAATAATTTAAATGTATTGAATCTTGAATTGTCTGATTGGACAGTTTAAGAAGATTAATCACTTTCTAGTATTTTATTAGTACATATATATATATATATATATATATATATATATATTTTTTTAAAATACATATCTTAAAATTCATGAATATTTGTGAATTGGGTTTTGTATTGATCTTCGGGTGCATATTTGATTGTGGTTTATAATCACTTTCATTTCGTGTATCCTGAAGGCCAATGTGAAATGCTGGCAAAATTTCGTGAATTTTAAGATATGTATTTTAAGAGTAATATGTACCAATAAAATAAAGAAAGTGAATCTTCTTAAATGGGATAGGGTCACACCTTGATTACGACGTGAACATTGATTCAAAGATTACTAAAATTGTTCACGCAATTTCAGTATGGATCGAGATTGGATTAATTTACCATGTATTAGCGTTGAGTATGAGAATGGAGTAGAGGAATTTATAAAATTTGCGCAACGTTATGAGGGGAGAAGTGATGATGAGGTGAAGTTCAGATGTCCTTGTGTCAATTGTTTGAATGGAAGAAAATTGAATGCAACTCAAGTTAGGGAACATCTTATTTGTGATGGTTTCCTTAGAAGTTATACAATATGGACATGGCATGGCGAATTAATACACATTCCAATTGTTTCTCGGACTGAATATCTTGCCAATTCCTCCATGAAAGAGCGACGGGAAGAGCGACGGAAAGAGCGATTTGAAGAGCGAGTAGAAGAAGACAATATGGAGGACATGATACGGGATGTTGGCGCATAAGCTTTTGCACAAGCGCATGTGTATGAGACGATGTTTGCTGATGCGGAAACTCCGTTGTATGTTGGTTCAACTAAGTTCACGCGATTATCAGCGGTTTTAAGACTTAAGAATTCTAAAGCGACCAATGGTTGGACAGATAAAAGCTTCACAGAATTGCTCGTGCTCTTGAATGAAATGCTTCCCGAAGGAAATACTCTACCCACTCGAAACTATGACGCCAAGAAAATTCTTTGTTCGATGGGTATGGAGTATTAAAGGATACACGCATGTCCTAATGATTGCATATTATACAGAAAAGAATTTGAAGATTTGAAAAAATGTCCAAAGTGTGGGTCATCACGGTACAAGCAGAAAAGAAACAGTGAAGATAATGGTGAAATAAAGAAGGAAGGATCTGCTTTGAAAGTAGTCTGATACCTTCCAATCGTGCCTAGACTTAAGCGTTTGTTTGCAAATCCTAAAGACGCTAAAAACCTTAGATGGCATGCAACTGAGAGAAGATGTGACGGACTCCTTCGTCATCCAACTGATTCAATGCAATGGAAAAATATTGATCAGGAATTTCCCAAGTTTGGTGAAGAATGTAGAAATATTCGTTTTGGCTTAGCTACCGATGGAATGAATCCATTTGATAATTTAAGTACAAACCACAGTTGTTGGCCTGTTATATTATTCAAGTCGATGGAATGTAGCAAAGTCATTGATCCTTTAAAGTTAGATGAACTTCAAGCCGAAATTGTTATCATCTTGTGTCAGCTAGAGATGTTTTTCCCTCCATCATTTTTTTACATCATGGTACATTTACTTTTTCATGTGGTGAGAGAAATCAAGTTTTGTGGACCAATATACTTAAGATGGATGTATCCCATTGAACGTTACATGAAGATTTTGAAAGGGTATGTGAAAAATCAATATCGTCCAGAAGCTTCAATGATCGAAAGATATATTGCTGAAGAAAGTGTCGAGTTTTGTTCAGATTACATGGCAAAAGCAAAACCGATAGGAGTTCCTCACAGATCATGGTTGAACAAGTGTTCTACAAGTAATAGCATCTGAGGTGTGAGTGTGGTTACCAAAACTCGCGAAGAGTTGATGCAAGCACACCTATACATATTGAACAACACAAATGAGGTAACGCCTTACTTATCTACACACAAAGTCATTGTGAAAGAGAACAATCCAAGACAATCAGAGAAATGACATTTGATCGAGCATAATAGAACATTCATGCCTTGGTTTAAATTTGAGGTTTTGAAAGATTCGCAATGCTCTGAGACTTTGATGTGGTTAGCAAATGGGTTGAAATTTGATGTCATCTGTTGTACAGGTTATGGAATCAATAATTGCACATTCTATACAAAGTCTCTTGATGATAAAAGCACAGTACAAAATAGTGGAGTCAGTCTTGAAGCTGAGTCGCTACAATTTTCTACATCTAAAGATCAAAATCCCGTAGTAGGATCAATGACATACTATGGTGTAATACAAGAGATATGGGAGGTTGATTATACCATGTTTACTATTCCACTACTCAAATGTAAGTGGATTGAGAAAAAAATGGTGTCAAAATAGATGAATCAGGAATGACTCTAGTGGATTTTCGAAAGGTGGGTTATCGAGACGAGCCATTTATCATGGCACAACAAGCATCTTAGGTTTTCTATGTTAAAGATCCTGCGTCTGAACATTGGTTTGTCGCTCTTCATGGAAAACAACAGATTGATCCTAATGAAGAGAATATGAGTGATCTTAATATTGTTGTCACCCACCCATTTAGAAGAACGATAAATGTTGATGAAATCCATCTAGTTGATTATGTACATGCAATTCGAGAAGATCACGATGAAGGAATATACATATGACCAATCAATAACTTTATGTATGAATTTCATATTCTTGTTAAAATTTAGGTGTTTTGTTAAATAATGTTTTATATATTATTTTATATGTTGCTTATTAATGTTTTTTATGTTTTCATTTCACAGATAGATGGCTGAACATTATACTTCATCAGAGGATGAAGCACCTACTAAGAGACCCACCAGAGGAGCCACTAGGTTGAGAGAGCTCTTAATTAGAAGAGCTAAAGGTCAGAAAACACATATTGATATTAACGTCGACACTGGTGAGCCTAGTGGTCGTTATGGGGACGTCTTCAAAAGCTATTTAGGAATGTTGGCACGAGAGAGAATATCAATCCTTACGCCATCTTTTGATCATGTCACTGAAGCTGATCAGGAAATGATATGGCAAAATTTATTGTAACTAATATTAATGTTATTAACGTTATACTTTGATTTTGTTGATAATATGATAAATATTGTTGATGACATTTTCTATATTGCAGCTAACATTTGATATTTCAAATGTGTCGACGCTTAAACAAAACTGTTTGTCATCGGTGGCTGAGAAATTTCGTGGTTTTAAGACCAAGTTGACGTCTAGGTATGTCTTTGGACATAAAAAGAATGAAAATCTATTGTTGAAATACACTTGGATTGATGAAGACACATGGCGTCAGTTTCTTGAGCTTAAGACATCTGGGGGATGACAGGTATGTTTATTTGAAATCATCAATAGCACAATTGATAATTATGCAAAATTTTAACAGATTCATAAAGTGGGTTTTATATGTTACATGTAAAGAGGAAAAAGGCTCAAAGCATAAGTGCTCAAAATAAAAACCCGCACATTTTATCTCGTGGTGGGTATAGAAAACTTGAAGAGAAGATAATGACAGAAAAGAAAAAATCTAGGCCCCCACCTTCTGAGGGTGAAGATACTGAGCCTCCTTCACCACCATCACGTCATCAGAAGTGGAAGTTAGTCCGTTTACGCTCATCGGGCAACTACACTTCTGAATCTACACGAGAAATCTCTGAGAAAATTGTAAGATACAATTCTTATCTAAATAGCTCGTTCATGTTTTATATTGTACCTTTTTTTATAAATTTTTTTGTTACATTGTAGGATTCGTTGGTTGAGCAGACCTCCCAAGGAGGATTCATTCCAAAAGGTCGTCATGACATACTTGTTGCTGCAATTGGACGACCTGAGCACCCTGGACGTGTGCGTGGTGCTGGATCAGGAGTCGGCATATGTCAATTTTTTGGTTCCTCCTCTCGTCAGTCTTCATGCAGTCATGGTGCTGATTATGAACAAAGACTAAAGGAATGATCACGGCGCATGTGAGAGAAGAACTAATGCGCCAATTTAAGCATTATGGCATTCGTTCGCCAGTGGATCATCCGCCAGAACTAGACCCATTTGTGCCACCCACGGGTAAATTTGTTTTCTATAAGTTATGAATTGAATAAATGATTTAATAAAGTAATTGAATAAAATTAATAAATCGTTGACTCTAACAGGTAGAAGCGGAAATGGGAGTTGTTCAGCTCCACCCGGGGATGACATGGATGACACTTATCCATGTCAGCTACATATTTGGGATGGTACAGAGAAGACACTAGTGGCTCGTGGAAAAGTATTTGAGGCAGCCACAGTTCTTCATGGCATGGAGTTATCAGAGGATGAGGTTAAGGTCACGGTAGAGGAGGTTCTCATGCCGTTTGCTTTAGTTCTTGTGCCAACAGATGAGGTGTATACTATGGCACAGGCATTCCAGTGTTTCCTCGCCTGGCCTAGAGATTTGGTTGTTATTGACCCCCCGGTATAGACTCTTAAACCCACAAATATACTACATTTTTAAGTTTACATGTTTATTATATTCAAACTTAAATTATATTCCATTTTAACTGAAATTGCATCAATATAGGAAAAACCTCAATCAAAGAAGATTCTTCTCTCTTTGGACGATCCTCTTGGTGCATTGCTCCAACTTGTAGAAATCATAGCTGATAAGCCGATGCAGGTTCCTTGGGATGCTAACATTTTTGGGAGAGATCTTGACATCCCACTTTACTTGCATTCCCAAGATGTTTTGGAGCTTGCACGGGGACAAGAGGAACTCAATATTACCATTATTCAGTTATGGATGATGTAAGTCTTCTAGTCATTATATATAATTATTTGATATATTTATCTATTTACTTATATCAAATCAATTTTTGGTTTAGGTATCTGTCTGGTGTCACTGAAACTATGGGGCTGAATGATCTATATAGGTTTATAGACCCCTAACTCACCCATAAAGGCAACAAGTTTGATGACATCCAAGCATATGTGACCAAATGCTTTCAACGTGGAAAAGAAATTTATTTTGTCCCTTATGTTGCTGGGTAAGTCATTTTTGTTAACTTATGAATATAATCAGTCATTTTAATGCATAACAATGAATTTATTTTCTTATCAGGCGTCATTGGCAGTTACTTGTGGTTTCCCTAAAGGAGAACCTTGCTGTGTGGTTTTGCTCTTTGCATCGCCTTCCCCCCAACCATCTTAGACAAGTGATAGATTGGTAAGAACCTCAATATCAATCTTATGAATATGACATGTTATATAAAAATATCCTAACTTATTCCCTATATCATAGTTCAATTGCTGCACATAACATGTTGTTAGGGAGATCAAAGGCTAAGGCAAAAGGTCTTGTATGGTGTTCTCTCCAGGTTTGATATTTCTATCCATATCTTTATAATTGTTTGCTTGATTTTCTTCCTTAATTAATTGTAACGTTGTTGATATAATGTAATGTAATAGACAAATCGGCTCATATGAGTGCGGTTACTATATAATGCAATGGATGACAACTACTATGCGTGCTCGTATTACAACAAATTGGGAAACGGTAATATATATTTGAATTAAAACGAATACTTTGCAATATTTCCATTTTATATACTAACTTAACTTAATCTATTATTTTGTAGACATTCAAGAGTCCTGCAGCAATTCCCGCAAAGTCCATCAAGTTTGGTAGGATAGCATGTGCCAAAACGAATACTTTGTAAATGATTTGTATTTGTCTTTTAAACGAATTTGAATTGTGGATGTGTTATAAAATATTCTGTTCTGGTCTGTGTTGGGTGCTGAACAAAATTTGCAGGTTTAAATGTGGGAATAACACCAAAACAGAAACTACATTAAAAAAAACACCATATTAGGCCTCGGTTCATACCAGAACCGAGGCAAAAAGATGACATATGGCCTCGGGTAAGACCAAAACCGAAGCCAAAAGGTGACATATGGCCTCGGGTCATACTAAAACCGAGGGCAAAATGTGAGCTAATTTTTTAAAAAAGTAAAAATAAGTTGCACATATGGCTTCGGTTAGGCCTGACAACCGAGGCAGAAGAGGTGCTCTATGGCCTCAGGTACGCTGGAACCGAGGCAGAAGAGGTGTTTTATGGCTTCGATTGACAACCGAGGCCAAAGGCTATCATCCTTTGGCCTCGCCCCAATATGCTTCAGTCTGGGAACCGGTGCAAAATATGAAAAATAACCGCTGCCATTGGTGTATTGAACTCTAATAACCATTCACACTCAAATATAGTAGAATGAGTTATGTGATGAGAGTAGCAGGAGATCCTAGCCTTTGGATATGTTCCTTGGTCCTAAGCACAAAATGGACTAACCTTTGGTTGGGTGATAACCCCTTTGTGGCTTTGTACTCTACGAAGTCTAGAAACCATTACAAATGCACACCTTAGTGTATCATATGTAAATGGCATGTATCCAGATAATTGAGTTTTTGTTATGTGTGTATAACCATGTATTGTAATTATATTGATGCTAAAGTGATATGTCTTAATTTCTTCTATATAACTTTATATTGATGCTAGCTTACCATGTGGTTTTTGTGTTGTTTGGTTTCCTTTTGTTTTTCTTTGCAATGATCACTTATTTGTGTGAGCAGATGAGGAGACAGGTGAGGATGCTCCTCTAATGGACAATAGTGAGACTACTGAATACAATTAGATATTTTGAAGATGTTTAGGAATATTTTCCTTTTTGAAAAACTTAGATGCTTTTGGTCTGATTGTATATATTATATTATATAGTTATTTGCTTTAGATAATTGTACTAATATTTTATATAGTTATGGAGGGGAGTATTCTGTACAAAAAGAGGTCGAACCAAGGACACGTGGGGTCGTTTCTGCAAGGGTGAGGGAAGGAATACGAGTTTGATCAATTGTGGTGCAAGATGACTCTAACATTTTTCATTTGAGCAAAGAGAACTCGGTAAGGGAAGCTGAGTAGTTTAATCTCTTCCTATGAAAGAAGATTTTAAGTTTTGTTTGATTGAATTATTGTTTACAACAAAAAAAAATATGTGATGCATTTGTTTTATATTTTAGAAATTTTGATTGTAATGGTAATATAGTATCATCAAATTTTCGTTTGAATGTTAAGTATGTGATTGGTGAATTTTAGTAATACGAAATCTAATATAGCAGGAATGCATTGAGGTTTTCTTGATTTGTGGGTGAACAATGCAAAGGAAAGGTTGGGGTTTATGTTTTTTCCTTTACAGTAGCGTGACTTGGGGTTGCATTCTAGAGCTTTCATTTTTTTAGTTATATGAAAAAGTACATAAATGTGGTGTTATGGTTTGTTATAATATTTTAAGAGGATATTTTACGACATTCATCATCTAGTAATTTATATAATATTAAAGAAAAAAAGGAAACAAATTACCTGCTTTGGTGTAGAGCATCGATTACACTAAATAGTTTTTTTAATATATATATATATATATATATATATATATATATATATATATATATATTAAAGAAGGTTAGAAGTGGAGTTCGCTTTCCTTCTTTTTTTTTGTTGTATTTGATACTATATATGACTTGTAGCTTTTCGGTATTAAGCTTTGTTAGTGACTAAACTTTTAGTATGCTCTAGTTAAGGTTTTAGAATAATTAGTAATTTTCTTTGGTAGTGTTTTCTTATAGAAATTATGATGTGGTATAATTAGTAATTTTTAATATATTATACAAGAGGGGAAGGGAATAGTTATAGAAAGTGATTTATAATTGGGGATTGCAGAGGCGATTTTATTAATTTAAGTTGGTATTTAATTAATTGGCTTTAGTTGCATTCGACTTCGGTGCATGTTTAGAGTTCTTCTTCTAATCACAACACATTTTTTTATTATTATTATTATTATTATTATTATTATTTATTATTATTATTATTTTATTTTACTACTATTATTGTTATTGTTATTATTATTATTCTTATCATTATTATTATTTCTATTATTATTATTATTATTATTATTATTTCTATTATTATTATCCTTAATATTATTATTATTAATTTTACTATTATTATTATAATTATTATTGTTATTTATATTATTATAATAATAATAATTATTATTATTATTTTTATTTTTATTATTATTACTATTTTTATTATTACTATTTTATTTTACTATTATTATTATTTTTTTATTATTACTATTATTATTATTATTATTCTTATTTTATTTTATTAGTATTATTATTTTATTATTATTTTTTCATTTTATTTTATTATTATTTTCATTAATTTTATTTTTATTTTATTGTTTCATTTTATTATTATTATTATTATCATTATTATTATTGTTTTTGTTATTTTTATTATTATCATTATTACTATTTTGTTGCCTGTGCGATATTTTGGGACAATGGTTATGTGTTCTTCTTGGTTTGTATATTGTTTGGTTGTCCATGATTGTGTGTTGGGTATAACACGTTTGTTTTGATAGTTTTATATGAATTTAGAAAGGGATAGATGTATGCTTATAATTGAAGGATGCATATGAGCTATGATGTTGTAAGTTTGAGTATATGAAGTATATGAATGCATATTTTGATTTCTGGATGTTTGAGAATATAATTGTTAGATGCTAGGAATTGAGTTAGAGTACCTAAAACAAGTAGTCACATTACTAGTGTTGCTCCTGACGGTGCAGAGTGAACCGCCAGGCGATAGCAAGAAATAGGGAAGCCTTATGTGTCGTGGCGGATGACGGTGTTGTGGAACTACCAAGTGGTCTACACTAACATTTCACTTGGCGGTGCTTAGGCTACGCCAGATGATGGTGTAGTGGCAATGTGCGTTTGTGATATGTTTTGCATGGCTTATTGTATTGGTCTTGGTTTGGGATATGCTTGACCGTATCACGAGCGGGTAGGTTCGAGATTGGTGATGGAACGCGTGGTTAATATGAGCGAGGAGGTTCATATTATTTATACTCTTGTGTGAGGATACGAGCGAAGAGGTTCGTATGTTCTGTGCTCACACTTGCGAGTTGCTACGAGCGGAGAGGTTCGTAGCTTGATGAATCACGCGTGTTGGACTACGGGCGGGGAGGTCCGTAGAGTTGGACTACGAACGGAGAGGTAGAGTTGGACCACGACCAGCTTGAGTTGTATCTTGTATAGGGTAATGTGTTTTTCTTAATTTCGTTTTAATGTGTTGCGATGTGGACTTGGACATGAGGTGCTTAACCGTGTCATGAGCGGGTAGGTTCATGGTCGGTGGTGAACACGTGATAATATGAGCGGGGAGGTTCATATTATGATACTCTCATGTGAGGATACGAGCGGGGAGGTTCGTATGTTCTGTGCTCACACTTGAGGGCTGTTGCAAGAGGGGAGGTTCGTAGTTGTTGGATCACGTGTGTTGGACTACAGGCAGGGAGGTTTGTAGAGTTGGACTACGAACGAGGAGGTTCGTAGAGGCAGGACCACGAGTAGGCAGGTTCGTGGAAGCATATATATCCTGGGTCCATGGTCATGAAATTATGGGTTGGAAACCTTAGGGCAATAAGGTTTCTTGGTTAAGCATTGACTGAAATAAAGTAATTTTAGGGGGAACTTCTATGTATTAAATTATACATTTATATTGTTACATGAGCTCACCCTTTTTGTGTGTGTTTGGAGATGATCGTGTAATTTGTTACACGAGAGCAAATGTTGTTTCAGGTGGAGTTGATGACACTTAGAGCTAGAGAGGAGTTAGCTTGGGAAGTTTTATAGACTGTATTTGATTATTTTGTAAACATTTAGTTGATCATTTTTGAACTATGTAAACATGGAGTTTACTTTATGGTTTTGAGTTTTGAGACATTTTAGTAAGGTTTTAATTTTCCCGCGTTTTGGGGAAGAACTTTGAATAATAATGACATATTTAATATTATTTTACTTTATTTTATTTAAATTAGTAATATCTAGCCGGGATGTTACATTAGTTGTCTATACTATTAAATGAGATGTTACATTTTTTGTATCAGAGCATTTCGTCCTTAAAATGACTTGAGGGTTGTGGGTTTGTCATGTTAGGCTTGTATAAGAATTAAAGTGTAGTAGATTTTGTTTACAAAACTAGAAGTATTAAGAATAGAAGTCATCTTGATAGAGTAATGAGGGTGCACACTCATAGCTATATCAGAGATAATTTTCCTTTCTTAATTCTAAAGGTTTGGGAAAGAAGAGTGATAGACAACATGTAGCTGAGAAAAAGTGTATAGAATAGTTAGGTTTGTTAGATGGAGAGTTAGAGTTGTAGTTCGACTCTTGTCTTCTATACCTTTTCTTGTCAAGTTAGGCCTATATGGTTTGTGTTCAGTGTCTATAGTGGTGGAGGAATGCAGATTCAAGGTAAACTTAACTTGCTTACCTTCACAAGGGTTGGTAAGGCCTTTGAGACAATCTTTTGCCTCAAAGATTTGAAGATGTAGAATGTGGTATATCGGTAGAGGAGGAAAGTTGAGTTTTGGTTTAGTGGGTTGAGAAATGATGTTAGAGTTCAGAAGCATTGCTTTGGACTGAGGGTAGCTTCAAGAACGGGTTCTTTATAGTCACCATCATAGTTTATGTTAGAAAACTATGGAAAAACCATAAAATAAGACATGGTCTGTGAAAATTAGATTTTGGTTTAGGAATCAGTTACATGTAGAGCCTTCGTCCTAAGATTGTACCTTAAAAGGATGTGATTTTTCAAAAACATTTAATTTTCCCTAAGAAATATTTTTTCTTAAATTTTTATACCAGGCAAGGACTAACCTCACTCATACGTATGGATCATATAGGTCTTAAGAAGAACAAGGGTATTTGAGTGTTGATTTTTTTAGTTTTTGAAAAAAAAAATTGTATTTTATATTTTTTTATTTGTTGAAATAGAAAGGTCATAGTACTAAGAAGACACATGTGGTCACATGAATCCTTGTACTTTATCTTAGGATATCTAAAAGAAAATGGGAAATAAGTATTTTAGAAATTTTTATAATAAAATGATTATTTATGATTGGGAAAATGACAACAAAACAACCCAAAAATAAAAGTCAAAGCATGCAAGGAAAGCATGTTCCCCAAACTTGCAAAAAACTATGAGAAGCAACAATAACAAAATAAATAACAATATTTTAACGTCGCAAAACTCTTTCAATGTGAGAAGTAAAAACCCAGAATATCAAGCCAATCAATCATGTCGCACTAAGATCAAATATGGGTATAAAAGAGTAAAACCAAAATACAAACAAATGTCCACAACCAGCCAATACATTAAAGCAATAATACTCTCAAATATGAAGAATAGAAACCTAAAATAGAGCAACAATATGTGATTGGTTTACCTAACTGCAGAACTCCAATTAATAGTGAATAAAACAGGAATTGACAATTTCTATAATCAAAATAGAGCAATAGTGTGAGACTGATTTCTATAATGAAATACCTCCAATTGACAGTTCCAACAGTCAAATAGAGTAACAATATGTTGCAAACCAATTGTCAAAATTTTAGTCCTATCTAATGGTGAACGAAGCAAGAATCGCAATTTTATTGGGACGACTTGGGGAATATGGCAACAAATTTTCTCTTTATTTTCTCTCTTCCAAAGGGTGCAACTTTTATTTTGTGATAAGGGTTGGAGGAGGAATATAGAAGTTCGATGAGAACTTTCCCTCATTATCTTAGGATTTTCTAGTTTAAAATAAGGTGTGTCTCTCTTGATACAAATTAGGTTTTCATAAGAGAAAATGTTTCGGGTTTTTGGATGTCGTTGTAGCATCATGAGCCACAAGGAAGTTGGTCCAAATGCTTAGAGTGAATTACGTAAATCCTCTCCTTCTTCCTTTACTCTTTTTTTTTTTGCTTTTTTTCTTTTATTTATTATTTACCCACCTTTTTTCGATTTATTCTTCATCATTTATTTTGTTGAATTTTTTTTATTAATTTAAAATATTTTTGTAAAACTTTTATCTCACCTCTTTTTTATTTACAACTATATTTTGACTTTTTTTTTTCAAAATAAATTTTATTTACCTAGATGAAATTAGATGTTGATAGGTGGCAATAATTTAAAGTATTTAAAAGGCTTAATTACTCGCTTGGTCCCAAGTTTGTTTGGAAAATTTTAAGCCGCTCCTTAATGAGATTTTTGTTCAATTTTGTCCCAATTTTTAAAAAATTAACTCAATTAGGTCTTTCTGTTAGTATCATACCAACTATGTTAAAGACATGTCACGTGTCACTTCCTAGTTTTTTTTTTGTTTTTTTATTGTATTTTTTTTCAAAAAAAAAAATTATCCATGTGTCAAGTTCATGGCGTTTGTGCCACGTGGCAGTGGCAGTTGTTGACAAAAAGAAGAAGATGGACATCTTCCTTCAATAAAGAGTTTTGATGATGATGATGATGATGACTTATGGAGAAATGTTGAAGACTTAAAGAATGCATGAAGCTTGGATTCAAGAGATTAATTGAAGACTTAAGAGTTTAGTTGTTTAAGTCTTGTAATATGTGTATGTTATTTAAAATAGTTAAATTAGTAGGTCAAGAGTCAAAAGGGAGAACCCAAGCAACAAAGCATTGAGAGAAGGTTTTATTTTTATAAAACGCACTATGATAATCAATTATCATAAGTATTTTCTTAATTTTTCAGAAACTACTTTGGAATAATCGATTATCACTTATGATAATCGATTATCTATGGTAGTTATGTCTTAAATTTTCATATTCTTAACCTATTTTCTAAATAGACTTATATAAATAAAGTGGTAGGCTTTCATTTGGAAAATCAAAAGTTAGAGAAGTCTGAGTACTTAAGAACTCTTTGTGGGAAGACTTTGAAAAACCTACTGCGAGTAGAACGATAACTTTCATCGAGTAGGATCTTGAGTGATTGAATGTTGTTGTTGTTGCTTAAAGAAGCCAATCATCCTTTGTGTGATTCAAATGAGGTATTCATTCCTTGTGTGATTCAAAGAAGGTGTTTTCATCCCTTTTGGAATTCAAGGGAGGTGTCTTCATCTCTTGTGGCTTCAAGAGAGATGTTTTCGAAATCCTAAACTTTTTTATCTATGATTGTATTTGTGGTTTATTTTAGTGATTAAGTTAATCTCATTTTTGAGAGATTAACAACTAGACATAGGATCTTTTGATCCGAACAAGTATAAATACCTGGTGCAATTTTATCTTCTCTACTCTCTTTATTTTATTGTAATTTTAAAATAAAGAAAAGATTTTTAATTGAATTTTGATATTAAAAGGGAAAAGTTTTAAAAGCATAATTTTTATTAATAACCCAATTCACCCTCCTTTTTGGTTTTTGTCCACACGTGAATCATTACGCTACGTGATTTCTAACCGTAGTATCACATGTCATTGTCTTATATTCAATTCAATCCCTATATATATATATATATATATATATATATGTCTTTTTAGTCCAATTCAATCTCAATTATGTTTAGATTGAAGCTGTAAGACCCGAGAAAAATTAAATAGTTAATTAAATAATTATTTAATAAATGCAGGTAATAGGAGCGTTTAAAGTATTTAATGCAAATAGCTATGACGTGGAAAGGTATTAGCTCAAGTGGTTGAGAGTACTTTATTATGTGAGAGGACTTGAGTTCGAGTCTTATGTGTGTTATTTAATTATGAATTTTTAAGTTTTATATTTTAAAGAGTGATGTGATCACATAACCTTAAAATTTAAGGAATTATCATAATTGTGATTTGGTTGAATTGGTTGTGCACTTGCTTTGTAATTGCAAGGTTGTGAGTTCAAATCTTGTTGAGAATTAAATAATTTCTATTTGCCAATTTTTCCTTTGGCATGAATATGAATGGGTTAGAAACTTAGCAGCCAATAGATGGGTAGGGTTTGGGCGGAGGTTTTTCAGAAGCAATTCTTGTTTTGCCATGAACCGCCTGGCGGCGATGAATTTCTGCCAGGCGGCGCGACACTGTTCGTGTTTTCTTTGATGGTTTTAATGTTGTTTGTGTGGGAATCAATGTGATTACTAAAATTGATTTGTTTAGCTTCTATTGGATACTTTGTTGGTCAGAAATCAATTGAAATTCGGGGTATGGCAACGTTCTAGGTATACTCGTGCATGAATTGAATTGGGTTATTCAAGAGAGTAAAGATCGATAAGCCTATATGAATTGAATTAAGAACAAGAAACTAGTCCTTTATATAGGTATTGCCGTATCTGGGTGAAGGTAAGTGATGGGAATGAATACTGGAAAAAGGGTAGAATCTGTCGTAGGTATGAAGAAGTCTGGTTTGTGCAGGCACTGTTACTCCGCCTGGCGACAAGCATAGCGCCGCTAGGTGATGACACGGTCAGGGGTTGTTCTGCGAAATTCTGGTAGCAGAAACTGAGGGAGGAGCTTTGGAGGGGGTGAGGGTTAAGATAATTTGGTAGCATAGAAAAAGGACAAAATATTATGATGATTAATTGTGTGGATGGTAAAGAGTGGATGCATAACTAGTTATGGTGTTGGATGGAATATTAAGGGAAGAAGGGGAGAAGGGAAAATTGTGGTTAATAGATCATGTTTTTGGAAGCATAGCATTTGTTTACGTGTGACTGGATAAGGGCTGATTATGACTTACCGATTTTAGGTAACAATTGTGGATATATTCAATAGTGGATGATAATTGGTTATGTTATATTGCATAGGGTTAAAGTTATATGCACTGGAGGAAAAATGTGGTTAGGTATGGCTATGCATGAGGAATCATGGGAAAGTATTCTAAGACGATTGGGAGTAAAGTTTTGCTTATTACAGTGGAATATAATTGGGAACGTGATTGAAGGTATTGAATTGTTGATTGTGTTCATAGATATGGATGAAGTTGCTTTACTATGATAATGATCATGTATTGTGAAACTTGTATAAATGGATTTACCATTGTAAAGTTTAGGTGTTGATACTTATGTTAGTTGTAGACTAACCATAATGTGCATTCCATAGAGGAGTCTTTATTTGGGGCTTGGAATTGAGTCATGTATCATATTAGACTAATTGAGGTGCTAAAAAAAACCAAAGGGGTTCTGCTGCTCATACAGAGCCTGGCGGCACGGGTAGGTGCGCCAGGCGGTGGGGCTAGCGTCAGGGGTCCCTGTATTGCTTAGCACCTGGTGGCACGGTGTGCTCCGCCAGGCAGTGACAAGAAAACAGTAGCTCTGGAAGGACGCTGGCGCCTGACGGTGAGTGGATACCGCCAGGCGGTCTAGAACGATTCTCCTAGTGGTGTGTGGGTCGAGCTAGGCGGAAATGCTGTTGTCCTTTGTTTGTTTGGTGCGTTGTTTGAGCAATGATGCTACACTTGGATCGGGAGATGCTGTGCCATGAGCAGGTAGGTTCATGGATGGTGGTTAACATATGATGGTATGAGCGTGGAGGTTCATATCCAGTTACTCTCACGTGGGGATACGAGCGAGGTAGGTTCGTATGTTCCGTGCTCATGCTTGAAAGATGCCACGTGCGGGGAGGTACGGGGCTGGTGGATCACATGTGTTGGACTACGGGCGGGCAGGTCCGTAGAGTAGGACTACGAGCGGGGAGGTTCGTAGAGCAGAACTACGAGTGGGGAGGTTCGTAGAGGCAGGACCACGAGCGGGCAGGTTTGTGTGAGCATCATATTCCCGAGTCCAAGGCTAACCAGTTGTGTGATTAGAAGGCTATAAAGCCTTGGGGTTAACATCTTGGCCAAGAACTATGTAGAATGAATAAGATGGATGTATGATTTATCTTGCGTATTTTATATCTATTATTTTATTTTCTCAGCTCACCCTTTCTGTTTGTGTATGGCGATGATCGTGTGATTCATTACACGTGAGCAGATGTTGATACAGGTGGTGCTGAGGATGTCCAGGCGACGGAGTGAGGGCTAGCTTTGGGATTAGAGCTAGGGTTTTTCTCACATGTGTTTTATTATGTTTTTATTTATGAACACGAATTTTGGAACCTTGTAATACTTTATTATTTATGTTATAAGTTTTGGCGCGCGTTTTTCATGAATTTAAATTTTCCCGCATTGGGAGTATTATTTAATGCGACGTTTGATATAATTTATTTCTTTTATTATTTATTTTATGTAATATTCCTTAGGGATGTTACAGGAGCAATGTTATCCCTCTCCAAATTAGGACCAAATTTGTTATCTATATAAATATTAAACTTTTTTGTATATATTTTTTTGTGTGTGGGTTGGGATAATCCAATATTCTTTATTTAGTATATTTGTTTTCCTCTATGCACATAGGATGAGAAACTCGTATTCACCGCTTGTCGACATTCTGTGTCAGATCGTTGATGAGAGAATCCAGGAATGGTCACTAAAATAGGATTATTTTATGTGATTTCTAAAGCTACTGATTCTTCTATCATATTAAGTGATTCTTCTTCTTCTTCTTCTTCTGATACTTCTGATAAAGATATTTTATGTCACGGACATATTTTAAATGCTTTGTCTGATAATATTTATAAAATATTTTGCCACACCAAAACTGCTATTGAGTTATGGGAAGCACTTGAACTTAAATATGGATCTGCAGAAAAAGGTTTATCTAGATATTCTTGTGAAAAAGTTATTGAATTTCAAATGGTTGATAATAAACTCATTTCTGATCAAATTCATGAGTTTGAAAATATTGTCCATGACATGAAATTAAAAAATATTATTTTACCAGACATTATGCTTGTGGCTCTTTTGATCTCTAAGTTGCCTCCTTCTTGGTCTGATTCTGCTCGAAGTTTAAAACATAAGCCCGAAAATTTCTCTTTTGATGATTTGCTTGTGTGTCTTCGTATTGAGGAAAAACATCGTTTTTTCTCAAAATTCTGTTCAAAATTGTCAGTCTAAAGCCTTTTTTTGTTGAGAACTCTAATAAATCTGAGAACTCTTACAAGCCTAATCTTAAACAATTCAAAAGACATGGTTTTAATAAAAATAAGTTTATGAAAAAACCTTCTTTCTCTAAACCAAAGAACAACTTTTCTTATAACAACAATAAAAATAAAGATAAAAATATGGGGAACGAGATGTTTTGTTTTGTTTGTGGGTGGACTAATGATCTAGCCAAAAATTGCTTTCAGCGTCGTCGCCAACCTGTGTCTAATTCCAAACCTGAAGCTAATACTATTACTATGGGTGTTGCCTCTGATTTCCCATTTGAAAGGTACCATGTCACTAGCCCTGAGTTAAATTATGTTTTTAACTCAAACGATTGGTTTATAGACTCTAGGGCTAATGTTCATGTGTGTGCTGATAGAAAATTATTTTCTCTATATCAGGAAACAAGCACACGCACCATGAGTATGGGAAATTGGAACATCACACATGTTCTAGGAGAGGGTCAAGTGAAATTAGAGTTGTCTTCTACAAATTATATTATTTTAAATGGAGTCTTTCATGTTTTTGAAATTAGAAAAAATCTCATAAGTACTTCTTTGTTAGTACAACAAGGTTACAAAGTTGTTTTTGAGTCCAATAGAGTTGTTATTACTAAACATGGTGTTTTTATTGGTAAAGGATATATTTGTGATGGTTTGTTTAAATTAAGTCTTATGCCTTTTTCTTCTAATAAAATATATGATAGTTCTTCATTGACTATTACCAATGTTGAAAGTTGTGATATGTGGCACGCTAGACTAGGCCATATAAATTTAAATTCTATTAGAAGAATGATGTCTCTTAATCTTATTCCTAATTATTCTATTGATTTGAAGAAAAAATGTGAAATATGTGTTCAATCAAAGCAACCAAGAAAAGGTTTCCATACATGCATTAAAAAGAAAACTAATCTACTTGAATTGATACATAGTGATGTATGTGATAGTAATGATGTTTTAACACGTGGTGGTAAAAGATATTTTATTACTTTTATTGATGATTTCTCCAAATATTGTTATGTGTATTTAATAAACCACAAACATGAATTTTTTGAAAAATTCAAAATATATAAATCTGAGGTAGAAAATCAATTAGAAAGAACAATTAAAATTCTTCGTTTTGATAGAGGGGGTGAATATACATCTTTAGAAATGAATGCTTTTTGTGAAACTAATGGTATTATTCATGAAACAACACCTCCCTATAGTCCTCAATCTAATGGTGTAGCTGAAAGAAAAAATAGAACTTTGCTTGATATGGTGAATGTTATTGTATCACACCTAGCCGGTTCCGCTAGCATATCAACACATATCACCCTTGACCGACACCTATGTCGGTCAAGGCTGGGGGACTGGTGTACCACACCAAGCCAACTTAACAAAAATAATGATAAAATGATCACCATAACAAAGCATTCAAGTAACCGGTCTAGGCTGGTCCACCCGGCCAAAACCAGTAACCTACATGTCTAGGGGAACAACCTGCCTAAGACAGCATATGAGCAACACAAACCACCAAGGGAAGTAGTCGGTTTAGGCCGACTACCTCAATATACTTAGTAAAAGCGAAGCCCCCGTGTTCAATAGGTCCTAAGGGCTTGGGTTAGGGCCCAAGCCCACTTAAAGCCCAAGCTAGGGCCCAAGCCAAGGCCCAGCCCATGGGATAACCAAATATAATTAATGCTCTATAAATACACGTGGACCCCAATAATTAAAGGTATGCATTCATTAATCACAGATTTGACCTTTTTGAGAGTTTTGACTCACTTGAGTTTCGGAGTCCCTTCTGCAGGTAACCCCTCCTGGGTCCAAATCGACATGTACCAACCGGGAAGAGGCCAACTAAGGAGATAGCGTACTACATGGGTAAGGTGACGCTTGTGCCTAACTTATCTTGTTTGTTCTCTGCAGGAACAATTGGCGCCCACCGTGGGGCACGAGACGAACACCTTTAGTACCCGTTTTTCTCCGAAGATTGTTTCCACCCGCAGCAAAGCTGGAGTAAACAAGCAGGTGGATGCTGGTCCCTCAGGACCTGCTGGCATCACCCCTGACCTAGCCGCCATCCTGGACGGCCAAGCGAAGATGCAACAAGAACTGGCAGATATGAAGAAACGCAGCGCTGATGAGATGGAGGCGCTGCGACAAGAGAACTCTCGCCTTAGGCGAAAGATCGAAGCTGATCCCACCCTAAAGGGAAAGGCCAAGGAAGCCTCTGAAGCTGCAAGGTCCCCGGCCTTCCAGCCCACAGAGGAGGAAAGCGAATACAACCCCACCCCTCACACCTTCACCACCACCCAACAAACACCCATTCCTTCCACCCATCCCACTCACTTCCCATCCAGTCAACCAGGGCATACTGGAGCCCCAACCCCTGCCGCTACCCTCCCTACCACCCAGATCCCCTACAACATACCCACCACCCTACACACCACACATGTTCCACCATACAACCCGCAATACCTTCCAACAACCCACATCCCCCCTCACAACCTTACCTCCACCTTCCCCGCTATGATCAATCATCCCATCCCACCCCATCTGCTCCCTCCCCACCAGCCCAGACGTCGTCACCCGTTCACTGACTTTATCGCCAACACCCCTCTTCTTGCCCAGTGGGAACCCTTCACCCTAAACCGCTATACTGGCGAAACCGACCCTGACGAGCACCTCAAAGTCTACATCACCCATGTCGCCCTGAAATGGTTCACAACCCTTCCGCCTTACTCCATCGACAGCTTCAACGTTCTTTCCCACATGTTCTCCACCCATTTTGCTGGCAGCCGTCCACACCAAACTACCACAATCTCCCTCCTGGGCATTAGGCAGGAACAAGGTGAACCACTGAGAGCGTTCGTAGATCGCTTCAATAAGGCAGCTCTTCGCACCCCACACTTCAACCAGGAGATGATCCTCTAGTGCATGGCACTTACCCTACAACCTGGCCCCTTCGCCAACAACGTCTACCTCCACCCACCTGCCTCTATGCACGAACTCAAATTGCGTGCAGCCGACTATGTCCGCATGGAGGAGATGCAAACCCTCCATACCAAATCCTGCAATGACTATGCAACCACTACCGCCTTGATGCCAGCCCACGCGAGCCCCGCTAACCTCGCTTCACCAGATATGCCCCTCTTACCGTAGCCCGCTCCCGCATCCTTGATGAGGCCCTACAAGCTGATCTAATCCCTCCACTACACAAGACAACCAAACCTCCTCACACTGATATGACCAAATATTGCCGCTACCACCACAACCATGGCCACACTATAGAAGAATGCAAAGCACTCTAGGATAAAATAGAAGAACTAGTTCGTGCTGGTCACTTCCTCCGTTTCATCCGTAGAGATGACCATCCCTCTCGATCCGACCACATACGCACTCCACATGACTCCCGTCACGACAAATGCCCTCCACATGAATCCCGTCACGACAGACGCCCCGCCCAACCCACCAACCAAGAACCCGAACCAGCCCGCACCGACATCACCCCAGTCGACCCTCCCTTACGCGGCACCATCAACACCATCTCTGGTGGCTTCGCTAGTGGAGGATCCACTTCTTCTGCTAGAAAGAGACACCTCCGCCATATCCAATCCATCAACCATATCACCCATTTCCACCATAGACGCCGCATGCCTCCCATCATCTTCACAGATGACGACTTTCATGGCCTCGACCATCAACAAGATGACCCCATGGTCATCACTGTTGAAATCGAAAACTACGTCGTTAAGAAAGTCCTTGTCGATCAAGGCAGCTCCGTTGACATCCTCTATTGGGCCACCTATCAAAAACTCCAACTTCTGGACACCGCCATGGTCCCGTATGACGAGCCGATCTATGGCTTCTCTGGCGAACAAGTATCCACCCATGGCTACATCGACCTCCACACCGTCTTTCGTGAGGGGACCCAAAGCAAAACCATCCCAATCCGCTTCTTTATCGTCGACGCTCCAACATCCTACAATGTCCTCTTGGGTCGTCCTTCCCTCAACACCCTTGGTGCTGTCGTCTCCACCCCCCACTTGGCCATGAAGTTCCCTTCCCCTTCCGGTGACATCCTCACCATCCACTGCGACCAGCGCTTGGCACGCGAATGCTAATGGCCAGCCTATGCCCACAACTCCCAATTCAACAAACCAACCACATTGAGCGACCTCTTGGCTCCGGCATCGCTCTGTTAGGCGAAGATCTAGACCCCAGAGTAGGCCGGGATGTTCGTCTCGAACCAGTTGAGGAGACCTCCCGTCTAGAGCTTCCCAACGGTCACTCTATCAACCTAGGCACCGATTTGAACTCTGACGAGCGTGCCATCATCACACCCATCCTCACCAGCAACACAGACCTTTTCGCCTGGTCAGCCGCTGATCTACCTGGGGTGGACCCTCTAGTGGCATCCCACAAGCTATCCATCTACAAAGAAGCCCGCTACGTATCACAGAAAAAACGTAAACTTGGCAAAGAGTGTCGACTAATAGCTAAGGTTGAAGCCGATAAGTTACTGAACGTAGGATTCATAGAAGAAGCTCAGTACACCACTTGGCTTTCTAACGTAGTCTTGGTGAAGAAAGCCAATGGCAAAGGGCGGATGTGTGTAGACTACACGGATCTGAGCAAAGCCTGCCCTCGCGATGCCTACCCGTTACCCAATATCGATCGACTTGTTGACGACGCGGTAGGGAATAAGGTGCTTAGTTTTTTAGATGCATATTCCGGGTACAACCAAATCCCCATGGCCGTATCTGACATGAACAAAACCGCCTTCATCACGGACGATGCCAACTACTTCTATAAGGTTATGCCTTTTGGTCTCAAGAACGCTGGAGTGACCTAGCAATGGCTAATGGACAAG
This sequence comes from Vigna unguiculata, assembly GCF_037176805.1. Lineage (NCBI taxonomy): Eukaryota > Viridiplantae > Streptophyta > Magnoliopsida > Fabales > Fabaceae > Vigna > Vigna unguiculata. Next base: position 6,304,211 of record NC_140793.1, read on the forward strand.
GTTTTCAGTCATCTAATGGGACAATGTGTCGAAGTATATGTTGACAACATGGTTGTCAAGTCTCCAAGCCACCATCAGCATGCCGAGGACCTCTCAGTAGTCTTCTCCGCGCTACGCCAATACAACCTCCGCCTCAACCCTGACAAATGTGTATTCGGCGTCGACCGTGGTAAATTTCTTGGGTTTATGTTGACCCAACGCGGCATAGAAGCCAATCCCAAAAAATGCAAGGCCATTATTGAGATGCGCAGTCCCACTACCATCAAAGAAGTCCAACGCCTCATAGGCCGCCTCACAGCCATTTCCCGTTTCCTACCCAAAATGGCCGAACAAACCCAACCCATCGTTCAACTACTAAAGAAATCCACCCGGTTCACGTGGACTGATGATTGTGAACAGATCTTCCAAAAACTGAAAATAACCCTTACCTCACCACCTATCCTCCACAAGCCGAACACTTGCCAACCCCTCCTTGTATACATCACGACCACCGACCACACCGACAGCGCCGCGCTCGTCCAAGAAATAGAAGGCACGCAGCATCCTGTCTACTTCGTTAGTGGAACGCTGCAAGATCCCGAAACTAGATATCAAATGGTTGAGAAACTAGCCCTATCCTTGGTCCACGCAGCCCGTCGTCTACGCCCATACTTCCAAAACCACAGCATCACCGTCAAAACCGACTACCCAATCCAAAAAATATTGCAAAAACCAGATCTAGCCGGACGGATGTCATCATGGGCCGTCGAGCTGTCGGAATTCAACATTCGCTATGAACCCCATGGCCCCATTAAAGCCCAGTGTCTCTTAGACTTCGTCAACGACCTCCAACACACCCGCAGAGGACCAATGGACACTTCATGTAGATGATTCCTCAAATCCAAAAGGTGCCGGCGCTGACATCGTGTTAGAGGGCCCTAACGACATCCTCATCGAAAAAGCCCTTCACTTTGCCTTCAAAACATCAAATAACCAAGCCGAATACGAAGCTATCCTCGTCGGCCTTTCCCTTGCCCGCAAGGTAGGTGTTAAGACGCTAACATGCAAAACCGACTCCAAGCTCACTATAGGGCACCTAAATGACGAGTTCCAGATTAAAGACCCCATCCTTCTACAGTATTACCATCTAGTCCGTGCAGTCATTCAATCCACCTTCGAACGAGTCCGCATCGAACACATCCCAAGGACCGATAACATCAGAGTCGACATCCTCTCCAAATTGGCCAGCACCAAGTTAAAAAGCCACCATCAAACCCTATTACAACAAACATTATCTACACCCTCCATCACACATACCTATCAAAACCTAGCCCATACCCCAGCTGACAACATCACCCCCTTCCAAAGCTATAACTGTACCACCCCCTTTATCCAGTACCTAAAAACCGACAACCACCCTCAAGATGCGGACAAAACTTGGCTAGCTAAGGCCGCCAGGTATACCATGATAGGCGATGACCTTTACAAACGCGGGTACGGCCAACCCCTCCTTAAATGTGTCACAGAAGAACAAGCACAATATATTATTAAAGAGCTACACGAAGGCATTTGTGGCTATTATTCCGGCGCACGTACCATGGCTACCAGAGTTCTCAGAGCCGGATACTTCTGACCGACTATAGAAGCAGACTGCCAGGATTATGTCAGAAAGTACAAACCATGTCAGAAACATGGCAACCTTATCCACCAGAAATAGGAACAACTACACCACATACTATCCCCATGGCCATTCGCTAAGTGGGGAATGGATATTCTTGGCCCCTTCTCACCCGGCCAAGGGCAGGTGAAATTCCTATTTGTAGTCGTCGACTACTTCACCAAATGGATAGAAGCCAAACCGCTAACCACCATCACGGCCCAGCAAGTTCAGCAATTCGTTTGGAAAGATATCATATGCAGATGTGGCGTCCCACACACCATCATCACAGACAATGGCCGACAATTTATAGATAAGGAGCTAGCCAAGTTCTACACTGGCCTGGGCATCAAACACATCACAAGTTTTGTAGAACATCCACAAACCAATCGATAAACAAAGGCGGCAAATAAAGTTATCCTGGTGGAGCTACGTAAGCTATTAGATACCGCCAAAGGCCGATGGCCCAAAGAGTTAGTAGAAGTGCTATGAGCTTACAGGTGCACCCCTCAATCATCAACAAATGAATCCCCATTCAGCCTAGTTTACGGTGCAGACGCTATGATACCGGTTGAGATTGGCGAACCATCCCTGCGCCGAGAACTATACGACCCAACCCACAACCACCAAAACATGGCTATGCATCTCGACCTCCTACCCGAACTCAGAGAAAAAGCTTAGATACGCAATTTAGCTGCCAAACAAAGAGCTGCCAGAAAGTATAACACAAACTTATGTCCATGATCGTTCGCAATCAGGGACTTAGTATGGAGAATGGCCAGCAGTGCAAGAAAGAAGGATGGCAAATTCTCCGCCAATTGGGACGGCCCATACCGCATACGTGAAGACGCAGGAGGAGGAGCTTATCACCTTGAACATTTATCCGGGAAAGAAATACCTAACACTTGGAATATATCCCACCTCAAACTTTATTTCAGTTAAATGTACGCTGCAAAAAGCCGAACACTTGTAACCCCGGGTGTACTCTTTTTCCTCACCTGGTCTTTTTTCCCTAAGAAGGGTTTTGGCCAGGGAGGTTTTAACGAGGCACCCCATATTCAATATATAAAACGAAGGGTTCTCAACTATACAACTTTCCTACGTTTTTACTCTCATATTCATTTAAGTTCCCCACCCTTACCACAAGTAAGCGGCCTGGGTCGAACACCCTTAACTTGTGCTTAATTCGTTTAAGTTCCCCACCCTTACCACAAGTAAGCGGCCTAGGTCGAACACCCTTAACTTGTGCTTAATTCGTTTAAGTTCCCCACCCTTACCACAAGTAAGCGGCCTGGGTCAAACACCCTTAACTTGTGCTTAATTCGTTTAAGTTTCCCACCCTTACCACAAGTAAGCGGCCTGGGTCAAACACCCTTAACTTGTGCTTAATTCGTTTAAGTTCCCCACCCTTACCATAAGTAAGCGGCCTGGGTCGAACACCCTTAACTTGTGTTTAATTCGTTTAAGTTCCCCACCCTTACCACAAGTAAGCGGGCTGGGTCGAACACCCTTAACTTGTGCTTAATTCGTTTAAGTTCCACACCCTTACCACAAGTAAGCGGCCTGGGTCGAACACCCTTAACTTGTGCTTAATTCGTTTAAGTTTCGCACCCTTACCACAAGTAAGGGGCCTGGGTCGAACACCCTTAACTTATACTTAATTCGTTTAAGTTCCCCACCCTTACCACAAGTAAGCGGCCTGGGTCGAACACCCTTAACTTGTGCTTAATTCGTTTAAGTTCCCCACCCTTACCATAAGTAAGCGGCCTGGGTCGAACACCCTTAACTTATGCTTAATTCGTTTAAGTTCCCCACCCTTACCACAAGTAAGTGGCCTGGGTTGAACACCCTTAACTTGTGCTTAATTCGTTTAAGTTCCCCATCCTTACCACAAATAAACGGCCTGGGTCGAACACCCTTAACATACAATCAAACGCGCCATACATACACCACAAATCATCAAAACCCATCATACACAATTAACATACATAACCATAATCACATTTAACAAGAGTGCAAGAATGTACCAATGTAATGTAATGTACCAAATATTGCAAACATAGGCTCAAATAATATTCTGAACTTAATAAAAACCGAGATCCTATTCTGCTGCGTTAGGGGCCACCTCCTCGGTATCACCTGCTTCCTTCAGCTCTTCATCCGCCTTCTCCTCCGCCTTCTCCTCCGCCTCCTCACCCACATTGCTCTCATCTTCCTTCACAAGCCTCCCATCAATCACATCCTTGTTAACATCAAACTTGGCATCCGTAATATCAACCTCCTCATGGAAAAAGGCTGCTTGACGTAGTCCTTTCTCAAAGCCATTAATGTGTTCTTGTATGATACAATTCTTCAGGTCGTCAAGCTCACCGACAACACCGTCATACTTGTCCTTCAGTTCGTCGTAGTCTTCCTCCAACTCCCTTATTCTTTTGTTTAATTTTTCCTCAGAATCCAAACAGCGAACCCTCCACGTGGCCAACCTCTTTCTCTCTACCTCCTAACCCCCCCTCTCCTTCTTCCATGCAGTCCTTTCTTCCTCAAACTTGTCCACTTTCCCCTACAACTCTTCTACCTTTTCCCGACCTCCCTCCTTCACCTCCCGCCGATATAAGGACCCCACACGGCGGCCTTGCTCCCAAATTCCACCATTGTCCTTACGATATGATCCGCCTCCATATCGTCGATTGAGTTTATAATGGTATCCAGGAGGTTGATCGCGATATCCTTTCTCACGAATATTTCCGGCAACTCAATTAAGCCAGATTCCGGTCCTTTCTCCCCACCAGCCGACCCCGCCCCACTGGCCGACCACGCCCCAAGCAAGACCGCCCTTACTTTCTTCACATCCTTCCCCTTGCCGGCGCGAGGCGGCAACTCGGCTTTCCTCTTCGTTCCACCATGTACATGAACTTTCACCACGGACTCTTGCAAATTGGGAACGTCAACTTTCCCAGCTGCCTTAGCCTTAGTGGCCATCTCCTTCCTCAACGACTGGAAGAGCGCCAAATTCTTCTTCCCTAATTGCACCATGTGCCTTACAATAACACAGTAAACCCCAGATTAAAACAACTTAGAATCATTAACACAGTTTAAGTAACAAACAAATACCTTCAATATCTATAATCGGATGCACCGAATTATAAACTCTAACTAAGCCCTTAGTGGGCAACTTATCAACAAACTTCATTAAGATCTTCACCACCTCCTTATCCCTCGTCGATAACTCATCGGTCCCCATATCCTTGTACCGAGAAGGGGTACCCGTCCAGCTAAATGGGAATTTTGTACTCCCATCAGCGTTCAAGAAATAAGGCTTGTCTTCTTCCTTCACCACAACTTTGAAGTACCTGTCCTTAAAGTGCTTGAAAGACTGGGAAAATGCGTCCAGTCTGCTGATAGTAGGACGACTTATCAGAGACAACCAAGTAGTCGGTCGACGGGGTCTGGTGTCATAGAAGTACAAGAAAACGTAAGGAGAAGGCTCCAGGTATAGAGATTGGCACAAGATGCGAAAGGCTTGCAAGTAAGCCCAACTATTCGGGTGCAATGTGTAGGTGCCACGTTCAGCGCGCGCAACACACCCATAGTGAAATCATCTAACGGTAACCGTACATGTAATTGAGAAAAATGACACATGTACATGTAGAAGAACTTCTCCGTAGCCTCCTCCTGCCTGTGACACACACGGTCAATAGCGCTAACCCTCTCCAAGGAAACGACATCCCCGCTTACACCCATTGAGATGACAGGCATATAGTTCAGCCAAGAGTTCAATAAGCGAGACCACCGGAACAAAGATGATTGATTGCGGACATCGGCAGCCACCCACCCATAACCGCCTTTGGCCGGCCATTCACTCTCGGCCAACTCCTCAGGGGGATCTTCTCGAACCTCCCTCACTGTCTCCATGGGGATCCCACTTACCATACCTCCAGAACTAGTACCCTCTTCGTCAACTTGCCTACCTCTACTACTCTCCGACCCCATACTCTCACTATTAGACGTGGACAACGACATACTATCGCTACTAGACATACCTTTTTTCGTGTTTACGGAAAGATGTTGGCTGAAATTGGGAACTAGTCGGACAGTAAAATGCACACAAGACCTCTGAATACAAAACTCTCGCAAATGAACCAGGTAACCCCTCACTCATTTTGAAATCCATATTTATAGCCCAGAATCCCAAACGGCGAAAATCCCTTCCCGCCAAAACAACAACTCATACCAATCGACACCATCATTACAAGAGACGTGACTCTTAAAAATGACGACGCTATAACTTCCTGATTTGACCCCTGACACCCCTTCACCTACCTTCAAACGGTTACCACTTTTTAGCCTTAACACTGGTCATCACACTTAAAGTTAGGGGATTGGTGTATCACACCTAGCCGGTTCCGCTAGCATATCAACACATATCACCCGTGACCGATACCTATGTCGGTCAAGGCTTGGGGACTGGTGTACCACACCAAGCCAACTTAACCAAAATAATGATAAAACGATCACCATACCAAAGCATTCAAGTAACCAGCCTAGGCTGGTCCACCCGGCCAAAACCGGTAACCTAGACGTCTAGGGGAATAACTTGCCTAAGACAACATATGAGCAACATAAACCGCCAAGGGAAGTAGTCGGTTTAGGCCGACTACCTCAATATACTTAGTAAAAGCGAAGTCCCCCGTGTTCAATAGGTCCTAAGGGCCTAGGTTAGGGCCTAGGCCCACTTAAAGCCCAAGCTACGACCCAAGCCAAGGCCCGGTCCATGGGATAACCAGACATAATTAATGCTCTATAAATACACGTGGACCCCAGTAATTAAAGGTACGCATTCATTAATCACAAATTTGACCTTTTTGAGAGTTTTGACTCACTTGAGCTTCGGAGTCCCTTCTGTAGGTAACTCCTCCTAGGTCCAAACCAACAAGTATCAACCGGGAAGAGGCCAACTAAGGAGATAACGGACTACATGGGTAAGGTGACGCTTGTGCCTAACTTATCTTGTTTGTTCTCTACAGGAACAGTTATGCTTACAAGTTCTGGTTTGCCAAAATATATGTGGGGTGAAGCTTTATATTCAGCTTGTTATATTCTCAATAGAATTCCTTATAAAGATTGTGATAAAACTCCTTATGAGTTATGGAACTAAAGAAAACCTTTACTAAAATATTATAAAGTGTGGGGGTGTCTTGCAAAGGTTAATATACCACCTAATAAGAAAAGAAAATTAGGAATTAAAACAATTGATTGTGTTTTTATTGGTTACTCTCTACATAGCATCTCTTATAGATTTTTGGTTATTAACTCTGAAGTGAATGAAATCTCTAATAATACTATTATGGAATCTAGAGATGCAGTTTTCTTTGAAAATGTTTTTCCTTTAAAAAATAAAATGACTAAAACTCTTTATGATACTTCTACATTTGGTTTGCCTTCTGGTGGTAATGTTATTTGTGATGGTTCTAGTTCTGTTTTTCGTTCAAGTGAAAATGCTAATAAAAGTATTCAAAATGAGCCAAGAAAGAGTAAAAGAAAAAGAAAAGCTAAAGATTTTGGACCTGACTTTTATTCTTTTATGCTTGAAGATGATCCTAAAACTTTTGGTGAAGCAATGAGATCTATTGATGCTCTTTTCTGGAAAGAAGCTATTAATAATGAAATGAATTCTTTTAAAGAAAATTAAACTTGGTTTTTAACTAATCTTCCTCCTAGTTGTAGAAGTATTGGATATAAATGGATTTTTAGGAAAAAATTAAGGACTGATGGGTCCGTAGATAAATTTAAGGCAAGACTTGTTGTTATTGGTTGCCAACAAGTAGAAGGTGTAATTTCTTTGATACATATTCACCTGTTTCAAAAATCACTACCATTAGAGTTTTGATTGCTCTTGCTTGCATTTTTAATTTACAAATTCATCAAATGGATGTTAAAACTGCATTTTTAAATGGTGATTTGGAAGAGGAAATATATATGAAACAACCTGAGGGCTTTATTGAGTCAGGGAAAGAAAATAAAGTGTGTAAGCTTGTTAAGTCTTTATATGATTTAAAACAAGCACCAAAGCAATGACATGAAAAATTTGATGAAGTTATTATTTCATATGGTTTTCATATTAATAATAGTGATAAATGTGTGTATGTAAAACAATATGATGATGGTGTTTATGTTATTTTATGCTTGTATGTAGATGACATATTAATATTTGGTAGCAACATAGATGTTATAAATGATGTGAAACATATGTTGTCCAGTAATTTTGATATGAAAGACCTTGGTCCTATAGATGTATATTGGGTATTAAGATTTTACAAAAAGATGGTGATATTATGTTAACGCAGTCTCATTATGTTGAGAAATTATTGAAGAAATTTAATTATTTTGATGTGAAACCTGTTTTAACGCCTTTTGACCCATATATTAAACTAAAGAAAAATTTAGGTGAAGGCATTTCTTCTCATAAATATTCTCAAATTATTGGTTCCTTATTACATTTGACAAATTTCTCTAGACCTAATATTGCATATGCAGTTGGTAGATTAGGGAAATATACACATAATCCTGATCATTCTCATTGGACTGCATTAGAACGGGTGTTTAAATATTTGAAAGGAACCATTAATTATGGAATTCATTATACAAAATTTCCTACTGTTATTGAAGGATATAGTGATGCAAATTGGATTTCTGATTCTAATGAAACAAAGTCAACCACTGGTTATGTTTTTACTTTGGGTGGAGGTGCAATATCATGGAAATCTTCTAAACAATCTATTATTTCACGATCTACCATGGAAGCAGAGATTATTGCTTTAGATACTGCTACTGCTGAAGCAGAGTTTATTAAAAGTTTTCTATATGATTTACCATTGTTAAATAAACCCATACCTCCTATTTCAATGCGTTGTGATAGTCAAGCTGCCATATCTAAAGTTTCTAGCAAAAACTTTAATGAAAAAAGAAGGCATCTCAGAGTGAGACATAAATCTATTAGAAACTTGATTACTAATGGTATTATTTCTCTTGAATTTGTTAGGTCAGAAAGAAATATTGCGGATCCGCTTACCAAAGGGTTGACGCGTCAACAAGTACTTGAGTCATCGAGGGGAATGGGACTAAAGCCCATAAATTAGTTGCAACAATGGACACCCATCTCCACATGAATGGCGATCCCATGGAATGGAGTTCAATGGGTAACAACGAAGTTGTTTGTTGACTAAAGTACACCAATTGATTTGATTAAATGTTATGTCTCATTTCTATGGCGAGGTGTACTATAAATTGTGACAATAATAAGGTTGAGGTATATGTATTATTATGTTTTTTTTTTTGTAAAATACCTCTTAATAAACCCAATGACAATTTTGTAGGGGTGTGAGTCACAAACCACCCTTTGAGGGTTTACCTAGTGAGTGTGATGGTGGGGCTGCCATTGTGAGACATGGGCAAAGTCTCTAAATGACACTCATGACACAAGATACATGCACAAGGCCGTAACGTGCAATCACTGATTAGAACCTATAATGAACACCAATATTGTATGTGTTATTTACTAAAACCCGGTTACATGGGATGTAGTTTAAGACAATCAAGTGTCTGCATTTTCTCGGGTGGAAGTTTATAAGCACTAGGTGTAAGACTCAAACCCGAAAGGTCCCTTATACTGAAATACAATATTTTGTTTTAAAAGATAATATTTTTTTAAATTATGTGGGGGATTGTTAGAAATATTAATATAATTTAAAAAAAAATTAAAATAAAATATTGTTGTTACTGGGGTTTTAATACAATGTTAATTCCAGAGTTAAATTCTATTTATGTATAAACAATTTTTATTCTTTTCATTGATTTGAAATTATTTTTGGTTTAAATCAGTTTGATGGCCATTTACTCTTGTGTCTCCTTTTCTCACCTATAAATACCACCTAGTTTCATAAGGAATAGACACAACAAACACTAGAGTTCTTCCTCTCAAAAGTGTTTTTCTTTTCCTTCTCTATATTATCTCTTAAAACAGTGGTGTTCATAAGGTTTAGAAATCCTTCACTGCACTCGATCGATCTGACGGGTTGTTGTATCTTGGGGGAGGAACACATAATATTGAGTATTGCCTTGTGCAGTAGGGGCGTTTTCTCTCTAAGGATAGCGCTCAGCGTGCCTCAACCTAGGCTTACTCTATCCTTATCTCATTTACATATTTACATTATCTTTATATTGTTATTGTTTGTTATAAGAACAATTTGACTTGATCATCTCTTTTATCTATATTTCTATATTGTTTCTGGTTTATCATTATTTTATAATAGTCTCTAGATATGATGTTGACCTACGTGACATAGCACATGACATATGCCTTCGGGTCTGAGGTTCCATCTTGTAATATTTATGACAACTCATTTCGGCATATGAACCCTCTCTATCTCTAGGGTGAAGTAATGCAAACCCTTAATTGGACCACACATGGTTGTGTCAAGCTTGACACGCGAGATAACAGAAAATGGGATGTGTTGATTACATTTAGACTCTCATACGTTAGTATCATCTTTCTCTCTAACTCTCGTCGAGTGCTCTTGTCCTCAACTTGAGGTGGTATGCGCGACTCAGGGTCTAAGCTAGATGAATTCAATTTGGATAATCACGGGCATTTACAAGGATTGGCTGCCAACATTGTTTTAGCTTTTTTGTATGTAGGGGTAATTTTTTAGTATCCAAAGGGTGTATTTTTCTTTCTCTCAAACATGTATTGTGGGCTAACATGGAATGGCCCAAAGAGAAAGAAATTAGGTTAATTTGGTGTTTTGTAACCATTGGACTTCCATGAATACTCACTTTCAACTTTTCTTTGCAATGGAGTATTGTTGATTCTTATCATTTCCTTAATCTCTATGCATTTCCATTCACATTACTTTGCAATTTAGTTTAGTTTTTTAGTTTTAAGATATTCTAGTTTGTTAAGTTTGGAACTCTTTTGTCTATGGTTTTCTTTTCAATGTGAATCGTTCATTTTTTTCCTTAATTCTAGTTTTTTAATTCCATTCAATTCTCTCTACGGCTATAGTATTGTTATGTATTCAAATTTTACGTTTCTGCATTGTTTTTGGATTTTAGGTCATATGTTCCCATCCTATTTCACATTAATTTAGCTTGCTACTTTTTTGTGTGACTCTTGTTGTTTCTGTTTTCTTCTGTTTGCAGGACTTTGTGTTATTTCTTGCTTTTATAAATAAATTCATGTTCAATTAGTTTTTGTTTCCAAAAAAATCTCCGTTATAGTTGTGTTTTAGCTTTCTAGTTTTAGATAATGAAGTTTCACTTTTAAAATTGTTATAATTGGGTTACTTTGCTACTTTTAGAACTTGTACATTTTAATTTAGTTCTCCAATGCTTTTCTCATTTCACACGTTGAATTATTATTTTTAGTTTGTATTTCTATCCTAGCTTTATCATTTACATTTTATTTGTTATTAGTGTTCCTGCAGAGAACAAATAAGATCAGTTAGGCACAAGTATCACCTTACCCATATTCGCTATCTCCTCGGTTGGCTTCTCCCCCTTTTTGTATATATTGGTTTGAACTCGGGAGGGGTTACTTGTAGAAGGGACTCCGAAGCTTAAGTCAGCCAAAGCTCTCAACCTGATTTGACTTTTGAGAGCTTTGGCTGACTTAAGCTTCGGAGTCCCTTCTGCAGGTAACCCCTCCTGAGTTCAAGCCAATATATACAAAAAGGGGGAGAAGCCAACCGAGGAGATAGCGAATATGGGTAAGGTGATACTTGTGCCTAACTGATCTTATTTGTTCTCTGCAGGGACACTTAGTTTTATACTTTAATTTTGATGTAGTTTAATTCAACATTTTACTTTTCATTAACGTATTCTTCTGTTTAAATCAATGAACTTTAGACTAACCTGCATTAATCAATGAACTTTATATTTATATTGATCAAGTTCACAAACTTGAGTTATCAATCTTAATCTTAGTCAACAAATTTTAGTACAACTTATAAATCAATATTACATTAATGAAACCAAGAAAACATATAATCTATTTTAAAAATTTAATTCATTTTTCAAAAACGATAAGAGATTTTTCCAAAATATAGATCTTTCTCTTTTGTCTCCCTATGGTAGCATCCCTTTCATCCTTATTATCTTCATTGAACCACTTGAAATAATTGCATCCTTTAGATTCTTCATTACAACCACTTTGCTATTTACATAAAATTAAACAAACACAAGAAATTTGTTAGGGCAACCCACAAATTGCTTTCCACAAACACAAATTATGGAAACAAAAAATTAACACCATAAATCATACCTTGTAGTTAGAGCAATTTAGAAATTGTTTTCCACAATTCTTAATTGTTTTAGCCACTCTCAACAATGCAACCTTCCCATAATAGCAGATTGGTGTTCCACCCAGATCCCTATACAAAACAACATGGTAGGAGACACTATGCTTTTGTGAACCCTATGAAGAACACGCATAACCCTCACTGCGAAACTTCAAAGGAGAAGAAGAAGAATATGTCTAAAGGGAAAAACTGTTTTAGGGCAAAACAAACACATTCAATTTCTTAAAGCAATATATTGTACACGTAACACTGTACAATTATTTTATTTTACACATATTCTTTAGTAATTGACACGTATCCATTCTTCATTGTCACACCACTATAATCTTAATGTCGTTTCTGATAATCTAACGGAATGGATTTGATTGATGCACTTAAACTAATTTGGGGACCAAATTGACACTTTTTAAAAGAGGGATACTGTTCCAGTCCGGAATATAGGACCGACCAGAACTACGTGAATTAACTCTACTGTATCGAATTTCTTTTCCCTCACTCGTCTCCCATTAACCTACCTTTTCTTGATTCCGCCTCTCTCTATATATAATATGATCAGTTGTTAAAACTGCCCATCCGATTTTTCTGCCTATCAAACTTTAACCAACTAAGCCACTACTTTGTTAACATTCTACTTTGTTAATTTTTTCCTAAGATATAGGGATATTTCTTTCCGGGTCTAAAAGGCACGTGTATGAAAACCGAATTATTTCTTTGGGCCATATTACTTAGCCCATCACCGATCTATCCGACCTATCCGACCTGCCGAGCTGACCTACTTGTCCGACTTAGAATAGTCAATTATGGAAACTTGGGAAACTAGGTCGGACTCCAACCTGAGGCGAGGAGAGTACAGATACCAATTTGACACACATCACTCAAAGTCACTCAAAGTGAGTACTATTCGAGTAATTAACATTTCTAGAAAAAAAAATGTATAAAAAGAATTAAACAAGAAAGAATTAAAGTGATTGAGCTGGTTTTCCAGATGCACTTGTGATTTGTGGACTGGTGAATTAATTGACAAAGGTGCAATGGTTCCTGATCTCACCGTTGGAGTCGGTGAGGACCTCTATGGAACCCATTTGCACCATTGCCTTGCCAAACTTGTGAGACCAACCAGCAGCATCGTTGGCATTGGTGAGAACCATTTCCCTGGTGGACTGCGAGTTGAAAAGCGTCTGATCCGACGTGAGCAGGCCACGGTGGTTGATGAGTCCGTCGTAGTATTTGGTGTCCAAACGAATGGGAGTGGAAGGATCAAGAGACACTGTGGGGTCTGAGATGGAAGGTGGCGCAGGACAGTTTGCTTTCAGGGTTTCAGCGTAGGAAGAGTCCATTGATGGGTCTTGCGTGAAGGTGTCATTGAAAGAGTACAAACGCTTGGAGAAGGCAGAACAGTGCGACACACCAATGGAATGGGCTCCTGAAAGTGTCACCATTTCATCTCCAGACAAACCCTTTCGTGAAAACCTACTCACAAGCTCATCGGCACTCAGTGTTGGTGCAGGCAGATTCTGTGCCGCTTCATCGGCGATAGAGACACGACCGTCTCTGCGTCCTGTCGGAACGTCGTAGTTTATGCCACCCACTTTGAGAGCACTGTCTCTTGCTGCCAAGGCCAATATGTCTGCACACGATACCGTTTGAGGACATGCAGCCTCCAACTGAGCCTTGGCGTCCTCAATGACCTCGAAGCCACGCAAGCTTGGGTTGTTGGCAAAATGGTCTCTTTCTGCTGGGTTACCCGGCGTAGATGCTAGCAACACGGAAGCGTCGCAGCCCTGAAGAAATGCACGAACGAAATTGATGAATCGGAATTGGAAAATATGATAATAGTTGAGAGTGGTTGAGTGATTGATTTTACCCTGACAAAGCAGTCGTGGAAATGCATCCTTATGAGACCAGCGGCTATGCCTGCGTTTTGAGAAATGGCTTTGTTTACAGCACTTCTCACTATTTCCTCCGCGGATGGACAGGTGGAGGCGTAGAAACCCACTTTGAGAGACGCTGAGGCGAATGAAGAAACCGAAACTAGAATGAGAACCAAAGTTGAAATGATTGGAAGGAGGCGTGGAGTGTTGATATCCATTGTTGTTGTGGGTTATTGCAGAATTTATGAACGAAAGTAAAGTTAAGGAGAAGCGAAAGGAAGAGTTGTGATTTGTATATACTTTGTTGTTGAGGAAGAGGTTGAGAGAAAGAGAGGCGAAGGGAAACTATTTATAGGTTGTTTTCAAAGAGCTCGTTGAGACGGTCATCATCAAAGTGTCTGCGCTTGAACTCTTCTCTTTTCTTCTTCTGCCTCACTTTCTCTTTTAGTGTTTCATTATAGGAAAATTAGGATAACATATATATATTTACCACTTGCAGACTTCCACTCAGAATTTTTCTTGGTCTTGTGGCTGCATGCATGTGGCATATTTAATTACTGCAATTTGATGTTATTCACATTTTGATAGTCAATGGTTCGTTTCTTCAAACCTTTTTTGGACATAGACGGCTTCAAGAGGAGTCCACCGGATAAATTAACTATATAAATCTCTCCTTAAAACAATCACATTTCTCACATTTTTAATCACCTTATTATTTCCATTATTTTATTTTTAATACAAAAAACAATTTTTTTCATCAGTAACTAAAAGAAATACAGTTATAAAAACAACTACAATGTATTATAATGTATAATAATAAAAATTAATGATTAATAACTTAAGTAAAGTTATGACCTAATAATAACTCTAATAAATAAGATAAACCTTATACATGGTTGTGCATAAATAATATTGCATAAGAAATAATAGAGATGCAATTATATTAAAGTTATAAATTTCATTACGTTATTTTAATATATATATATATATATATATATATATATAAGTATTTTGTTATTAAATTTACAACTTTTAATCTTTATATCTTTATTTACGGCCTGCCCAAAAAAAATTATAAAAAAGAAGTGGTTTCATAATATTTACTTTTATATATTATTACAGAAATTAAATTTCATAAAAAAAGTTTATTAATTACTTGTTAAAGTCCATTTTTTGAAATAAATATAATATTTAAATTTCTTAGGTGTTTACCTTTAGAATACAATTATTAATTTAAATAAGACAACTATAATTTTTAAAGTATTTGGGCCATACACTATAAAAAAACTTCAAAATAGTAAAAAGTTTTAGTAACTAATAATTATTAGTAATTATAGTGATTAATTTAGATACTAATTTATCAAACTAAAAATTATTGATTACTAAAATAGTTACAATTATGAATAAAAAATTATAATTAATCACTATATTGGTCTTTAAAATTAGGTATCATGATTTTGACTAAAAAAAATTATTCACTAAAAATTAACTACCTAAATTTGAATTATAAAAATTGAATTATGTATACTTTAAAAGCCTTATCGAAAATTATGAAGTCTCAACAATAATGTATTGAGGATGAAAAGGAGAAGGAAATAAACATATTATAATAAGTAGTTGGAACGAAAATTCATTGAAAAAAATACTTTATTACAATAAACTTTGATAATAACATATAAACCCGGAATGCAAAATGTCAAAGTGATAGCATCAGGCTTCAAAATAACTCCTGTCAAAATGCAAAGACTGACACGTAGTTTGGGTTCTCTTGCGTTCAACGTCACTTATTCAATACGTGTGCATGGGCCTCTTTTATCCACCGCACTAAGCCTATTTATACGTGCTTTACTTCTTTCAGTTTTATGTCATTTTTATGACTTTCTTTCTTCTGCGTCTTATTTCTTTAATCATGCAATCTTCTGCCTATCTCATTTGTTCGTTATCGTGGTATTACGTGAATCAATCATGGCGCTGCAACTCTGAGATGGTATCAGAGCACTTCTTTTGAAGTGCTCTGCTGCGCATCTCTGACTATCTTTTCTTCTTTCTTTTTTTTTCTTTCTTTCTTTGCTCATCTTGCTTTCTTGTCTTTTCTTCAATTTGTTCTGTTTTTTTCCTTTCACCATGAGCAAAGAAGTATCTGATAATATCTCCGTTTACAGTTTCTTATATTTGCACCCTAACGAAAATTCGGCTGTCGCTTTAGTTTCACCAGTCTTGGATATCAACAATTATCATTCTTGGAGCAGATCCATGATTACTGCTCTCATTGCCAAAAACAAACTCGAGTTTGTTGACGGATCTGCACCTGAACCCGCGAAAGGCGAAGACACTTATCAAACGTGGAGAAGATGCAACAACATGGTTGTGTCTTGGATCGTCCACTCAGTTTCTCCTTCCATCCGTCAAAGCATCTTATGGATGAGCAAAGCTGAAGACATTTGGAAAGATCTCAAATCAAGATATTTTCAAGGGAACCTCATACGTGTTTCAGACCTTCAAATGGAAGCCTTCTCGATCAAACAAGGTGATCTCACTGTCACAGATTATTTTACAAAGCTTAGAGTTATTTGGGATGAGATAGAGAATTTCAGACCAGACCCTGGCTGTTCTTGCAAAGCGGAATGCCCCTGTGAAGCCATATCCGTGATATTGCAAAGAAAAGTAGAAGACCTAGTGATGCAATTTCTCAGAGGTTTGAACAAGCAATACAACAATGTGAAGTCTCATGTGCTCTATATGGATCCAATGCCCTCAATCAACAAAGTTTTTTCTTACGTTGCCCAACAAGAAAGACAAATCATGGGAAGCAACATGCTTAATGAAAGCGAGGTCAAAATTAATACAGCTAATAACCAGTTGAGTTGCACTTTTTGTGGGAAAAATGGCCATCTTGAGGCAAACTGTTATAGGAAGAATGGGTTCCTGCAGAACAATGATGCAAAAGGGTTCAAGAATTCTAGCAAGAAGGTATGTGTTCACTGTGGAAGGACTGGACACACGATAGATGTATGCTACAGAAAGCATGAATTCCCTCCAGGGTACAAGTTCTCAAATAGCAGAGCCAATGCTGTGAAGACTGTGGATGCTCAACAAGAAAATGGTCAAGATAGTACTGGACAAGAGCAAGATTTTCGATTAACTCAACAACAGTACCAAGCCCTCATGAGTCTGCTGCAGGAAAATAAGGAAGACACACCAATAGATTCCAATACTAGTAAAGTCAATACCGTTTGCAAGGATTTATCGCAACGAGGTAACTCTTTTATTAGCTCTTTTTCGTGCAAACGTGATATTTGGATTTTAGACTCAGGAGCAACAGACCATGTCTCTTGTTCTCTGAAACACTTTGCTTCTTATAATAAAATTGAGCCCATTATTGTTAGTCTTCCAAATAACACTCATGTTACTGCCACTCACAGAGGTTATATTAAGTTGAAAGATAAACTCTTTTTGAAAGACGTTCTTTTTATTCCATCTTTCGTTTATAACTTGGTTTCCATCTCCAAACTTGTATCCACACTTAACGTGGAGATTGTTTTCACTTCTAAATCTTGTGTGATTCAGGAACAAATTTCGAAAGAGAAGATTGGTATAGCTAAATCCAATCATGGTCTTTATGTCATCGACAACCATGCTGCTTTGCATACTACATCTCATAAATGTAACAGTGTAGATGTTAATCTTTGGCATGATAGATTAGACCATATGTCAGATGAAAGACTGGCTATTTTGAAACAGAAACACTTGTATATCAATTTCGATAAGACTGGTAGATGTGATTCCTGTCATTTTGCTAAACAGAAAAAGCTCCCTTTTCCTAAGTCCACCTCGTATGTAGCTAATTGTTTTGACATTTTGCATGTTGATATATGGGGACCATATTCTATACCCTCTTTGCATTCTCATAGATACTTCCTTACCATTGTTGATGGTCATTCACGTTTCACATGGGTATATTTGATGTGTAACAAATCTGAGACACGAAAACATCTTGAGCATTTTGTACATCTTATTAAGAACCAATTTGAAAAATCTATAAAGATTATAAGAAGTGATAATGGTCCTAAGTTCAAATGAATGAGTTGTACGATGCTGAAGGAATCATACATCATACTAGCTACGTGGAAACGCCTAAACAAAATGGATTGGTCAAGCGTAAACATCAACATTTGATGAATGTGACTCGTGCTCTTCTTTTCAGGTCACATGTTCCTTCTAAATTTTGGTGCTATGCTCTAGAATACGCTACTTACCTTGTGAACATCACACCAACGCCTTTATTGAAAAATGATTCACCTTTTGAAAGACTTTATAAAAGAAAACCTGATCTTGACAATTTACGCATATTTGGATGTCTTTGTTTTAGTGGAACGTTAATGGCTAATATGACAAAGCTGGATCCAAGGGCTGACCTTGGTGTCTTTCTTGGTTTTAAGAAAAATACAAAAGGATACTTAGTTTTAATCTTAAAACTCATAGTTTCTCTGTTTCAAGAAATGTTGCTTTTCATGAAGACGCTTTTCCTTACTATGATAAGTCGAATGAAAATGGTGATATTAATGAGAATTCTTTACCTATGGTTAGACCTTTTCCTGATAACATGAATATAGATATCATAGATTTTGATAGTAATTCAAGGTTGTGAAAGGGATAGAGAAAATGTGTAGATAGTAGAGTGTGAAAGTAGTAGTTGGAGAAGTGTATTTGTAGTTGAGAGTAGTTGTATTGGATGTTGTGTTAGTTGTTCTTGATGTTACAAAATGGTAGGATACATGGGTATTTATAGACCCATAGATTATTCTAGAAGCTTCTAGCTAGAACTTGAGCAAATAGTTCTAGATTTTTCTACATAGTAGAATGTTCTTAATTTTTCTTCCTATCCTAAGCTTTTCTCCAATACTCTAGAAGTTTCATTACATTTCAATAACTCTATCTTATATTTTTTAGATTCTTCTAGAATTTGCATTATACTTTAATAGATTTTCAGCCTAAAGCTGACACGCACATAAACAACAATGAAACTAATAATGAAACCCCAAATGATAACAACAATGATAACTTGGAGCAAAATCGTGTCTCTAGAATTAGAAGACCTCCATCATATTTGAAAGAGAAATGATAGGTTGACACCCACATCTTACCATTTTTTTTACCACCTTCATAGGTTACAAGTTAAATTATCTTGAGTTACAAGTTAATTTTAAGGTGGTAAAAAAAGTGGTAAGATGTGGGTGTTAACCTATCATTTCTCTTGAAAGATTACCACATCTTTTCTAACACCTCGAAAGTTGTTAAGCATCCCATTGAATCCTATGTTTCATATTCACGTTTATCTCCTCATTTTAAGAAAGTCATTTGTTCTCTCAACAGTAACAAGGAACCTACCACTTATGAGGAGGCTGCATGCATCAACGAGTGGTGTGTAGCCATGAATGAAGAGATACAAGCCTTAGAACGAAATGGAACTTGGACAGTATTGGATCTACCACCTAACAAAAGTACTATGGGATGCAAGTGGGTGTACAAGGTGAAGTTCAGAGTTGATGGTACTGTTGAAAGGCACAAAGCACGCCTTGTTGCAAAGGGGTATACACAGATGGAGGGTCTATACTTCTTGGATACTTTCTCACCCGTGGCCAAATTAACTACCATTCGCCTTCTTCTCTCCCTTGCTGCAATAAATAGATGGTACTTAAAATAGTTGGACGTAAACAACGCTTTTCTCCAAGGGGAACTGAATGAGGAAGTGTATATGGACCTTCCACCTTGTATAAGTTCTGCCAAATCCAACCAGGTTTGCGAATTGCATAAGTCACTATATGGTCTCATACAGGCAAGTCGTCAATGGTATGAGAAACTCACAAACCTCTTACGAACTCATGGTTACAAACTATCAAAAGGTGATCACACTCTTTTCGTAAAACATTCTAATGAAAATATGACAGCTCTTTTGATATATGTTGACGATATCATATTGACTGGAAATGAGTTGAATGAAATTAACAATATCACCAAAGTTCTAAATGACACTTTTAAGATTAAAAATTTAGGGGATTTAACCTTTTTTCTTGGTCTTGAGGTGGCACAGTGCAACCGAGGAATTCATCTTTCGCAACGAAAGTATACTTTGGGCATTCTGTGTGAGACTGACATGCTTGCCTCGGCACCAGTTTCCACTCCCATGCATCTCTCCAAACGCACTACAGTAGACCAGGGAGTGCCTCTTCAAGATCCTACATCTTTTAGGAGGCTTAATGGAAAACTCATATATCTAACAAATACCCGGCCAGATATCACGTACGTTGTACACAACTTGAGCCAACATATTATGTGCACCAACCAACCTGCATCATCAAGCTGCTCTTCGTATATTAAGATATCTGAAACAAAGTCCAGGAGATGGAGTTTTTCTTGCTGCAAACAGTGAGCCCAAGCTCAATGGTTTTAGTGATTCAGACTAGGTTGGATGCCCTGAAACACGTAAATCCTTAATTGGATACATTATTTATCTTGGTCGTTCACCCGTTTCTTGGAGATCTAAGAAGCAGAACATCGTTTCAAGGAGCTCTTCAGAAGTAGAGTATAGAGCTCTCGCTTCAACGACGTGTGAATTGCAATGGTTATTGTATCCTCTAGAAGATCTTCACGTTCAGCACACTCAACCAGCATTATTGTTTTGTGACAATTAATCAGCATCTCAAATTGCCATGAACCTTGTGTTTCATGAACGAAGAAACACATTGAGATAGATTGCCACGTTGTCAGAGAAAAGGTTCAACAAGGAATTATCAAGCTTTTGCCTATCAGTAGTAAGGAACAACATGCAGACATCCTTACCAAAGCACTTGCTCCCTCGGTTTTTCATTTCATACGTTGCAAGCTGGGAATGTTGAACATCCACTCCCAGCTTGAGGGGGGTTGTCAAAGTGATAACATCAGGCTTCAGAATAATGCAAAGACTGACACGTAGTTTGGGTTCTCTTGCGTTCGACATCACTTATTCAACACGTGTGCATGGGCCTCTTTTATCCACCGCACTAAGCCTATTTATACGTGCTTTACTTCTTTCTCTTTTGTAACATACACACAGTACCTTTCTTTTAGTTTTACGTCATTTCTTTCTTTCTTCCGCATCTTATTTCTTTAATCATGCAATGTTCTGCCTATCTCATTTGTTCGTTATCGTGGTATTACATGAATCAATCATGGTGCTGCAACTCTAAGACAAAAGAATAGCGTCGGTTAAAAGCGAACATGAGAAGGACAAAGCCAACACTAATGGAAAAGTAGTGTCATTCCAAAGGAAATGGACAAAAAAATCATGGAAATTAGCCTTAGTAGTGTCGATCGACTGTGGTATTCTTGTAGTGATAAAAGTTTTAACATTGAATTGAAAAAAATTTGTATTTTATCAAATGAAAAATAGTAAAGGTGCCATTTGATTATATATATTCCTAACAGTGATACTACAAAAGTAAACCCTAACCATAAGTCATGGAATTGTGAAAATGGAATATTGAATTATGGAGTTCGCTTGGATTTACTCTGGAGAGAGTAAAAAGAGAAATGAATATATTGAGTTGTGACAAGATGATACAACATGATAATTAAATTACATAAATTTAGTGATTGGTGCAATGAAGAAGCTTAGATAGTTCATGAATAACTAACTTCTTGGGAGAGTGACAGAGAAAGCAACAAAGAGAGCATAAAGGAAGAGTAAGAGAGCAGTGGAATTGACTATGAGAGCCTCTTGGCTGCGAAAAAGGTGTAAAAACTGGAAATATTGAACCAAACCAGTTTCAGCTGTGGCAACTGCAAGAAGGAATATGGTCATGCCCATAAACCTGTGCCATGGCATAAGGGAAGCTCTAGTAGACATTTCTGCACCAGGGAAGAAGTAAGAGAAGAAGCCCATGATATACTGAAAGGGAAAAATTATGATGAGAAAAATATGAGAAGAAAATTGGAATTATCTGAAGATAGAATGATTAATGGATTAATATAGGTATACTTGTAAACCAAATAGGCATATTGTTGAGATGCCTAGCCAAGAGTGTAAGGTATACATATCAGGAAGATGAGCTTCTTTCTTTGATTTGAAAACTGCAGTGATCCCTAGAACTCCAGCCACCAGAGCTACCAGATGCAATAAAAGGTGAACCACTTTCACTGACCTCCTTTTTTTAGGCACAGACTTGTATATCATCATAGCTGTTGCAAATAATGTTGTTCTGTAACTTATACCAAAAAATGGAGACACTAAACAGTCATGAAATTGGGTTTATATCACTACTATTTTAAAATTTATGTAATTAATTTATTGTAAATTTGGATATTTTTAATTAAATGTTTATATTAGATTTTTTTTTAGTTTATTAAGTATTTAAAATCTTTTTATTTTTCAATTGAGTAACTGCTATTTAAATTTTTTCTTAGTTGGATGTCCTTATTATTATTATTATTATTATTATTATTATTATTATTATTATTATTATTATTATTTTGTTCATCATCTTGCTTAATTGTTTATACGTATTAAAAAATGTAAGGTTTTTTTTACCTTAATATAAATTGATATTTACCGTTAACATATAGCATGAATGATAAGTGCTTATATTGGATAACACATGATTGATACTATCGCCACCTACCTAAATTACCTAAATAATGGTGACAACGAGACTTTTTTAATCTTCTTTAATCGTTATACACTAGTGTAAAATAGGTCTACCACAATACTAGATAAAGACGATTATCCAAGAACCGTCTTGAAAAAAGTACAGTGGCACATTTTGTTATTTTCACGTTATTTTCAATGACGGTTATACGAATAACCGTTAGTGTTTTTCCAACTTAATATATATAATGACGGTTACATTTAAAAATTGTTATCGTTTTTCAAATTTATCATATATGACAACAATTTTGAAGGACAATCGTCATCATATTTGCCCTTCATTTACACATTTACAGTGAATTTGTCCTAGTTTTTCATTGCAGCTTGTAACTTTTAAAGGTTCCACCATGTTACATGGTGATATATCCTCTCACTTGGTAAAAGGTTATGATAGATACTATATTTTATGGTGATACTCCAGTTCCTATACCAACATCGGAGGTTGGTATTGTATCACAAGCATTGCAAACCTTCATTGTCTCGCCCAAACGTCACATGAGGATGACACCACAGATGGAATTGGTTACACCACACATTACATCAGTTTGTATCTCTACTAATATTGTGACATATGTAATATGTAGTATCCTAACTAGGGATGTCAACGAGGCGGGTAGGGTATAGGGTAGTAGCTCCCTCGTACAGTACTGTCTACTAGATAAATATCTGTCATGTACTCATATCATATCCGTGCGAGTATCCATTATGGGGTACCCACATACATTTTTAATATTCACGGATATCCATGGGTACCCGCAAGTATTTACAAAAGAAAATTTTAATATTTAACAACAAAACTTAATCATAAATTCAAATAAAAATACAATGCATAACATTTATAAATTTCATATAACGTGTAAATAATTCATTTAAATAGTGTTGAATAACGGTTTCTTTGTAAATGACGATTTTTCAAAACCAATTGATAAAAATTAACTCATTCAAAATCAATGTGTTAATATTATAATCACATTTTTTTTTTAAATTTAAATTATAGTATAGCGGGTACGAGTACCTACAGGTACGAATACTATGATAGCCATAATCACTATGTTAACATGCGGGTATAAAAAATACCCATACCCGTTACCTGCGAGTATCCATTTACAATATTCATTTCCTACCCATTATGGATTTTATCCGCGGATACCCACAAATACGAATAGTTTTGACATCCTTAATCCTAACTAGTGTCATGTTTGTTTTGTGTGTAGAAAAATGAAACAAAAATGAATGTATCAAAAAATTTAGAGGTTCCACTAGCAACAATGACAGAGCTTACTACAACCATAGTTACAGAGTTAGCTTTGTTCCTTAGGATGCCAATGCTTTTGGTAGAAATCTTCCACTGTTCATATATAAATATGATTTGATAGAGATATTAGCAGACAATGAGAAGTTAACTTTTAAAATTATTTTTATTCTTTAGGTCCATGTTAAAATATGACTTCTATTACATTCACCTTGAATATACAATATCATATTTTCTGACAGTGATTGCTTTTTAGTGCAAATTGGCATAGTATATTAAGTGGTAAATCAACTACAGCCAACACTAAAAAGGTTACATGGATTTCCCTCAAGGTATTTTTTATATTGTATTATTCATTTACTTTTTGTATTATTATTTATTTATCTAAATAGTTTTACTTTGGGTGTAGTGTAAAAAACTAATTGGAAGCTATGAGTGTGACTATTACATTATGCAATAGATGGCAAACCTTGTGCAGTCTAGTTATCAAAGTGATTGGGACGAAGTAACATGTTATATATAACCTACTATTAACTTTCATATATACTAATTTTAACTTCAACTCAATTTTTCAAAATTTCAAAGACCAAAGTCCAATGGATGCAAAAGGCTTAGACTATGTTCAACAAGCGTGGACAAACTATTTTCTTCATAGATATAAGAATATATGGAGTAGTTGACAATTACTTTAGAACACTTTTTATATATATGTCTTCCTTAACTTTGTTTAGAAGATTAGTTATTCTTTTGTTAACATTTTGATATCTTTCAATTAATTGAATTTTTTTTATTGTGGTTTTGAACTGTCTAGATGTGGTTTGTAGAAATTTTGTACAGGTTTGGGTTAAAACAAAATTTCAAACGATACATAAAAAAAAAAGGTTTTATAAAAGAAGAAATTTATGATGACAGAAAAATCATGGTAATTTGGCATGAATAGAAATTTGCTCACCTTGCCCACCAACTAGAATGAATCCAATCACCATTAGAAGTGGATGGAGCTGCATATAAAAAAAAAAAAAATACATGTGAAAAGTCAGATCACACAACAACATCATCAATTAAATGGTTCATGAACAACTCACATTGAAAATCTTGGCTGGGTTGGAAGAGCTGAAGAAGGCAACACCTTCTCGGAAGTGTAGCAGCCAAAGTAACATAAGGGTTGTTATTGCTATGAACAACAAATTAGCAACTATGGTAACTGAAGCTGCTCGAACTTGGAACCCACGAGGCATTTTTCTTCAATCTTTCAAAGAGTAGAATTTGATCGCAAATGGATCTAAAAGAGACTAATAACTAGGGCATCCCTTCAATGGTTATGTATATATAAAGTGATGAAAGAATCAAATTGTAGGCATATATTTGCATGAGGATGGTAACAAAAACGAATATGGAAAACGGTTTGGCCGGCAACGACAAATGGGACCTTAATCTGATGTGGTTGTAGTTATATCAACGAAAGGTAGTTGTTTATAGTTTTGGAAATTTAATATTAAGGGTTAGATGTAGGAATTTTTCTAAAGGTAAAACTAAGTGTTTACTATGTTATTTATTACTACGGTAACAAATCGGAGAGCGGGTCAAAAAGAAATTGTGGTTATTGTTAACTTAGCTCAAAATCTTAATTAAAAATAATTAAATTTAAAATAATTTATATATAGTTGAGTTCCTTAAAAATAACTAAATTTAAAATAACTTATAAATTGTGGTTATTGTTAATTTACCTCAAAATATTATGCTATATTATATTTTAGAAAACGACAAGTTATTATCGAAGACTATAATTTAAATTTAAATCATTTAGAAATTTAATTAGGTTTATAATTAGATCATTTAAGAAATTTAGATGTATAAGTTTAGTTTTTAAGTTTATTTATAATGTTTTTATTGATTATGTTTTGTGAATCTGTAAATTCTTGTAGTTATATGTTTAACTATTGGTATTATTTTAGGATGTTTGATTTGTAATAAAGTGCATTGTTTATATTTTGGAAGATTATATTTTAAGTGTTATGATGTAAAAGTGTTTATAGATTTGTCTACATTCAATGAATCTTAATCTTCTATTTGATATTCAATAGATCATTTTCTTTATATAAAAAAGTGAAGTTAGTAATGATAATCATTATATATTATATTAATTAGTCAAAATATATAGTTAAAAAATTTAAGAAGATTAATATTTTTTAATATTTTATTAATACATATGCTTTGATATTCATTTCATATATGTTACGAAATTTTCGTTGATATTATTTTATGTTTATCTTAAAGTACATTTTTTTTGGTGTTATTGATTTAATGTTACTTCTATTTCGTCTCTTAAAAGGCAATTGTGAAACAATAAACTATAAGAGATCAAGATTAAAATTTGTCTAACAATCACTACAAAAATAATTATTTTTAGTGGGGATTATATTTGACGTTTCTAGAGGTTTTAACCCCTACTAATGATTTTACCGGAGGTTTGCAATTCTTTCGGAAGAACAAGCGTAGCTAACAGATTACCAGAGATTTTTAGCAATCCCTGGAACTAACACAACTTTATTGGGGGATTTGAAAAACCCTAGTTAATACCTGGGGTTTCGAAAACTCTCGTTAATGCATGGGGTTTTGAAAACCCCCAGTAATGTCTAAGGTTTCGAAAATCCCCAGTAATGTCTAGGGTTCCGAAAACACCCAGTAATGTTTGGGGTTGAAAACCCCTATTAATGCTTGGACTATAACCATATTTTCCATTCAAATGGTACCACTAGTGAACTAGCAGTCATTGAACCTTGGTGGATTATATGCAATAATTAATGTATAACTTGTTGATTAAATGTTACTAAACAATTATATTAGTCTTACATGTTCACAACCAATTACAATGACATGTCATATAATGTGCCACATTATATTAAGTGTTTATAAATTATAAGTGTGTAATTGTCAATGTACAACACTACAACCTTTTCAATTAAAAGAAAGTGATCATAATTTTACAGACCGAATAAATAATATTTTGTTTGTAATTTGTAAACTCAGTAGTAGTAGGCATCAATATTTCTATCCATCATGTTTGGGATCAACAAATTTTCAACCGTAAAAATATTTATGTTTAGAATAAGAAATAGAAAAATAAGTCATTGTCAACTAAAATTAAAAGACCTACACTCTCTTTACATCATTACATTCACAAAAGAAGTTTCATCCAAAAGAAGATTTTGATACATGTATGTACCTGCAATAATACAAAACTTATATTAGTAATAATACAAAAAGTATTATGCAAGTAGCTGGCTTTACTCATTCAAAAGAAACTAGAATATATAATGAACAATTAAAGTCATTAAAATTAAAATATAGAATCCTTCATAATCTTTCTCAAACAAGTTATATATTATTCGTCTTACATCTATAAATATTATAAAAGGTCACAACAGTATAGTTATACACACATTAGTGTATTAGATGTAAAATATTTTTCACAAGACTTACCGAAATGTCACTTATTGAAGCATCAAGCAACTCATCCACCAAGTACAACATTCCTGTCAGCCAACCTAATCAATGAAAAATACCAATAAAAAAAAAGTAAAACTTTGAAAAGATATATCTAAATCGAGTGAGGCTCTACAAATATATCAATCCAAGCATTGTACTTATATCAACCTACACTATACACATTCATCCATGAAATCAATTACTTTGGCTCATAAAGTTAGATACACTTTCATGTATTTTTGTCAAATGTTAGAAACAAGAGCTAGATCAACATTATTTACCTTGGCTCCAGTAGGAACAAGAATCTGTAGGATTCTTGAGGTGCAGATATGAATGTTAAAATATAAATACTACTTTGTACCAAAAGAACATAGGTGGTACGTGGGGGTTGGACAATTATGTAAGGCATGTTTTTATGGCTGTCACAAAATTTGCATATTCATCAAGGGCCACCACCAAGTATTGTATTGTCCTTGATCTCCCTGCATTGCATCAGTTCAGACTTTGCAATTAGAAAACTATCTCAATTATCAAAAAATTCCAAAATCATAAAACAACATAAGACACCTAATATGCTACTTAGTAACACATGAACTAAACCATTGCATCCTAGTCTTGAATTTTAACTAAGAATACTATTAGAGAAAATAGGAGAATTAAAGAGATCACCAAAGTACTGAGAAAATATAGGTGTTTCTTCATAGCATGGTAGCTCATATCCAAGTATTCATTAATCACAAATGGTTTGATCAAATCATAAAGCTAAATTCTAATGACTAAGAAGCATTTAATTGACACGTAAAGATCATCCTATATCCCTTAGCAATACTATATTGTGATACCCTTCCAGTTCACAAAAACCCAAACTAAACATCATATTCTACATTAGAAAAAGGTGAATATAACAAGAAGAAAAAAAGAATGGCAAAGAAGCAATTAAAAAGTCCGTATTTTTAATAAATAAAAAAGAATACACTCATCAAATAAAACAATAAATTGTAAAGTAAGCAAACAATAATATAATGGTTATGGACACTACTCTGATGTTTGTGGGAAGCAAGCATTGGGTGATATACACTCATCATTTCGTGAAATGAAGAATCAGTCAAATAGTGTTAAAAGACAAATGAACAACTTAGCATTACCCTAGTTTTTTTGTAAGCAGCCATAATTCCTTCAAGTATTCTAAGCCTTGGCTCAACATCACCCTTATTGGTGCCATCTTCAAATAATTTCTCCCCATCTCATAACTTATCTACAATAGAAGGAAGAACCTCTTACCAATCTTTGTAGTAAAAATGTGATAAATATTTTGAAAGTGATTTACCTTAATATTTTTCCAACCAGGGTCATTGTTCAACCTAAGATGAACAAAGTAATGAAGTGCAATTAACAAGACAACCATAAATTCAGTTCCAAGAGTAATGACATTTGAGCAAAATATGAGCAAAATTATTAGGCACAAACAAAACCAAGTGATTTAAACATCTTTGTTGGAAGTTTAGAAAAGTAAAGGGGAGAAAGGAATGTGGAAAGAATCAGTTCAACACTACCAAAGTATGTAGAGAGATCAGGTATCCTCTATATCAAACAGTCGACCACTTATGAAAGAATGATACTAGATATGTGTTAAGAAACTCTCTATAATTGATTCATTGAATTCCCTAAAACACAAAAATGGGAAAGAAAAAAAATTCTACTGATTGTTAACCTTTCTATGAGATAGAAGTATCACAAACTCTCAGTACCTTCAACTATGAATTGCTAAATATTCTGCATTGGAATAATACATTAAAACTTACATGGAATTGCTTCCTGTCTAGCACACACAAAAATTTTATGACCTCTTGGATTACAAATTGCAATTCATCTCTAGATTAGTATAATAAAATACAACAAGTAATTGAGAACCTCACTGACTTGCAATGAATACACAACTTTCTACATGTGTCCAGGCATAATACTATATAATATGATAATAGCATATAACTTCATTCTTGTCTTCATTATCACACATGTTCAGCTCTTTTCACCAAACAAAATCACAAAAATTAGTATAAAAACAAATGACTAGTTGTTATACAGTTATAGAGCTAGTTATAGTGAACGAGCCTGTTATACAAGAATGTTCTCATGATGAATGTTAATAGTTTTGTCCTAGTTCCACTGGATCAAACAAATGCTCAAGCTCTTGACAAGTGCGTACACAGTTTCTTGTTCAAAGATTAAACTCTTTTTCTCTTGCCATAGCTAGAAAGATGCATAAATTCAGCTATGAACATGTGAAGTTGTTTTGAACTAACAAAGCAATCGTGTTCCATAAGCATCCATAAACCCCTAACGCAAATACTAGAGGCACTGAACCCATAAAGTAGCCAGTCTCAAACACACAGTAGATCTGGAAAGAAAATGCACCTCCTGAGAACAAATCTCTTCACAAAACTAAGCATTGCACTAAGTGTTAGATGAATAAGCAAGCTAACATTTGAGAAATTGAGAAAGTGAAAAACAATTTCGGAAAACCAAAGAGGGAAAACGAAAAATCGTTACCAATTGAAACTTTTGATTGTGAGACGAAGATCCTGAGTTTGATAGATGAAGATTTGTTGAGAGATAGATGACATTTTAGGGCACACGAGCACAGTGATATGAGTATAGGATATACTAAGAGAGAAAAGTTAAAAAAATGAAGAGAAGGAAGTTACAAAAATTAGAAGAAAGAAAAGGAAAAAAAATGAGGCGGGAATAAAATGTAAGGGAAATTTTCACGGGTTTGTGAAAGGAACTACTTACCCTTCTGAGGGTTTCAAAAACCTCTGTGAGCTGTATCATTTACTGGAGGTTACTGTAACCTCAAGAAATAAACCCCAAGTAAAATTAAATTTTGTTGTAGTGAATAAAGAAAATTAAATTTAAATGTATGATCACTAGTGCAAAAACTGCATTTGAAATCATCTAATAGGCTTTGATTCAAGAAAAATAAAACTTTTCAAAATACGGTATCATTTTTAAAATTATCTACATAACCATAAGTTTTGGCTAAAGTAACCGAAGCCTAAATCCATTCTACAAAGAACCGAAGCCTTTTCTTCTGTCTATGATTAAATTTTTAGAAAAGCTACTTTTCTGCCACAACAATTTTAAACTCCTGCTATTGTGAATCCTTCGTTTCTAGGTTTTCTCTTTTTGCTTTCCCTTTTTTATTTCTCTTTCTCATTTGCTTCCTTCACTCGTAGGTTCCGTCTACATAGGTCCTCATTGCCATGTTTAAAAGGGTCTTTAATGTTTGTTGTTCAGATTTGTTGTCTTTGTTTATTTGTTCATCATTTGTTCATTGTTCGTTTAAAGAGTTTTCATGCTTGGGTGATTTTACATAGTGAATCGTTTAAGACTATGTTCCCAAGTTTGCATTTCCCTCTTCAAAAACCTAAAATCGATATGATATGTTTGATTTATTTCTTTTTGTATATGTATCGTAAAAGCATGAAATCTGTATTCCAGTACTAGTTCTTAATTTTTACCTTTGTTGCTTGTTTTTTGTTCATCTGGTGGTTTAAATTTTGATTTAATTTTTCAGGTTGTTTAATACAGTGTTGGAGTTACTCAATGAAAATACTTTTCTTTTTTAAATACCACAATAGGCTTTGGTTGATTTTCACAACCAAAGCCTATTATTTATTTACCTTTTATAATTTTTTATTGTTTTGGGCTTTAAAGACAATCGAAGCCTAATGTCAAAATTTATGCTTTGGTTCAAAATCGAAGCCAAAAGTCCCCATCCCTTTTTACCTGCCTTGGTATGCTTCAGTTCGGAAATCGAAATACAATGTCCAAAATAACTAGTACCAAAACCTTTCGATGCATAGAATTTTACCTTTGTATGTTTAACTATTGATATTATTTTAGGATGTTTGATTTGTAATAAAATGCATTGTTTATATTTTGGAAGGTTATATTTTAAGTGCTATGGTGTTAAAAAGTTTATAGATTTGTCTACATTTAATGAATTTTAATCTTCTAGATACTTAATACATAGATTTTTATAATATACCTCAAATCTGAATTGTCCCTTTCATTTTTTCTTTTATATAAAGAAAAAATAAGTGAAGGTACTAATGATAATTGTTCTTGCAAGGACAATAATGTGATATTATGAGACTTGAATCTTATCTTACCCTAACCTGGGAATCTCTTGGATGGGTACTCTTCCACTTTATTCGGCATGTCTTCATGTGCTCTTGTTGAGTGGAACATTTTGGAGATTACCTGCAGAAAGGACTCCAACGATCAAGTCAGCGAGAGCTCTCAAAGTTAAATCTCAGTTTTATGTATTAATCTCAGGTTCACAACAATAAAAGCATACAATAGAAGATGGTTTACTCATGTTAATGAATTTCCTTGACTCTAGTCGACTACCTAGTTGATTTTCGTGTTCTGCGTAACCTATGCCTTCTCTATTCAGTACACTTTTTTGGGAACCTAAAATTGCATCCAAATTATTTCTTCCTAGAGTGAATCTAGTTAATGTACTCATTAGATATTTAATTTTTTCTAATTGTTTGGAAAAATTTTCACAATTAATCACACTATTCTTGTAATTACAACTTTTATGCTTTTCCATATTTTCAAGCTCAATTTTCAACTCTTGATTTTTTGTTTCAAGTTGTTTTAATCTGTTTTCAAGCCACCTATTTTCACCTTTATGTCTATTATTAGAATATTGCAACTTTCTAGCCTCTTCATGCAACTCATTATATACATCAAGTAGTTGATAGAACCTGCTTTCATAGCTTTCATCAATGGATTCAAGATTACTTACACCGTTGGCAGAGGATTTTGTATCAACCATCAAACATAGATTTGTTTCTTCTTCATGGCTTTCACTTGAATCACTAGAGGTGCTAAACTCATTGTCCTCCCAAGCAATATATGCTTTATTCACTCTTTTAGACTTGCTTGTAGCTTCACTCTTTTCCTCCAATTTCTTTTGATCTTGAGAATTGGACAATCAGGTTTGATATGCCCAGATTTGTCACACTCATATCATGTTGGAGTGCTAGGTGAATCTTGCCTCTTGGAAGGGAATCTTCTATTTCCTGCAGCTGCATATTTTGAATTAGACTTATTTTTATACTTCAAAAATCTTGAGAAACGTTTTACCATCATATTCAGTGTCTCAGAAACAAAATTTTTATCCTCTTGATTTGTTGTTTCTTTATCTTTGCTGGCTTTGCTTCTGCTTTCAGTTTTTGTGGTAGCTTTTAATGCAATGCTTTGTCTTTTCTCCCTTTCCTCTTCCTCTTTTAGTCGTCCAAGTTCCAATTCATGTTCTCTTAGTTTTCCAAAGAGAGTTGCCATACTCATTGTGGTGAGATCTCTTGATTTTGATATTGTAGTGACTTTAGGCTGCCATGCTCTATTCAGACTTTTCAGAATTTTGATATTCAGTTCTTCCTTTTCAAAAATCTTTCCCAAGGCTATGAGATGATTCACAATATGAGTGAAACTTTTTTGCACATCATAGATTGTTTCTTCAGCCTTTATCCTAAACATTTCATACTCTTGGATTAATGTGTCCTTTCTAGCTCTCTTGACTTCATCCGTGCCTTCATGAGTCACCTCTAACACATCCCACATTTCTTTGGCGGATTGAAAAATTGATACCTTGTAGAATTCATCCAATGTTAGTATAGATGATATTATATTTTTTGCTCTCACATCATAATAAGCACGTTTATTATCATCAGGGGTCCAAGATAAGAAATCTTTAGGCATAGTTTTTCCTTCCACAATTTTTGTAGGTATGAATAAGCCATTTACAATAGCATCCCATACACCTTTATCAACGGATTCTAAAAAGATTTTCATTATAATTTTCTAGAAGGGATAGTTATCTCTAGAGAATAAGGGTGGTCTGTTTATTAAAGCCCCTTCAGAAAATGTCTGTGAAATATTGGCCATCTGTCAGGATCTAGTCGACTATGGATTCGACTAACCAACTTTGGTGCCACTTATTAACTTTGATGCACCAATATTTCATAACCAAGAGGGGGGTGAATTGATTTTTCAAACTTTTGATTGTTTTTAGACTTGAAAAATAGTTTTTATGAAATCTTTAATCAATTGACAAAAAAGGAGTTTAGGAATGCATATTGCTCAACCTTTATACCTAGGAAAAATTAAAAGAGAATGAAAGAGAGCACAAGAGACAACAAGGTTTATACTGGTTCGATTCAAATGAATCTACATCCAGTCTCTAGTTTTCCTCACTAGAAATTTCACTATATCAACAAGAGAGGGAATACAAGAAACACCTATGTAATTCCTAGACTCTAAAACCACACTTTCTTGAAAACATCCATTCAAGAATTGTGCAAACTGTAATGCTCCACACAATTACCACAATCATAGTGATAACACACAAAGTTTTTGATTCAAGACTTATAAGAAACTGATACATAATTTGATACAACAACTGATACAAAATTTGACACAAAATAGTGGACAGTAATGAAACAAAAACACCTGATTTGTACACTGCTTTAGTGCCAATATTACACTTTGTTCACTTGATCTTGATGAACACATAAGCCATTGTTGCAGTATATTCTCCAAGAAGATTTCCAGCTCTCTTTTTCACTTTCTTTCTGGTTGAAAACGTAGTTTTTAGAAGGTGCAGGAAACTATTTTTATCTAGCAGTTGTTGTCAGCATGAGCCTAGTCGACTACAATAGTTTGCTAGTCGACTACATTAAGGCAAGGCCCAAAACCAAGTTCCAGAACTAACCTAGTTAACTAGATTAGTATCCTAGTCGACTATCGAGGCAGCAAATTAACATTTTCAAATTATCACATGCATGACATGTTAATCATTGTCATTCAATTATGGACATCATCAAAAACTTACAACATCACACATACATACATTTAATAGCAATAGAGTAGGCGACCCCTGCTGGTATCTAACCTTAGCCGCCATGTATGTATTGTCTTTCTATATAGTTGATCAATGATATGTACCAAACAGGACTATAAGTTGACGGCTAGGGTCGGGTATTCAGTATTACTGGTTTTATCCGCCTAGTATAGTACAATAATCATTATATTAAATATTTAAAAATTTAAGAAGATTAACATTTTATTAATACATATGCTTTGATACACATTTCATATATTTTACGAAATTTCTGTTTATATTATTTTATGTTTATCATTAGGTACAATTTTTTTTTTGTTGATTTAAAGTTACTTCTTTTTCGTGTCTATTAAAGACCATTGTGAAACATTACCAACATTTTGAAATATAAGAGACCATGATTAAAATTTATGTAGCAGTAAACTATAAAATAAAATTGAATCATATTTAATGAGAGAAAATCGTGCCTTTAATAAAAAAAATGAAATTTAAATGTATGATCACTAGTGTAGAAAATGCATTTGAAATCGTCTAATAAGTTTCAATTTTAAGAAAAATAAAATCTTTCAAAATATGGTGCTATTTTTAAAATTATTTGCATAATTATATATTTCGGCTCTAAAATAACCGAAGGCTATACTAGTATAGGTTTCGGTTCAACTATACTTATTTCCCTGCCACAATAGTTATAGACTCTCGTTGTTGTGAACCCTTCGTTTCCAAGTTTTCTCTTCTCTCTCAATTTCTCTTCTTTCTTTCTTTCTTTCTTGGTTTCTCTCTCTCGTTTGATTCCTTCATTCACAGGTTTGTTCTTTGCAGATTCTCATCCCCAAGTTTAAAGAGGTCTTTAATGTTCGTTGTTCAGGTTCGTTGTTTTTGTAGTTCATCCTTTGTTCATCGTCCGTTTAAAAACCTCTCATGCTTAGGTTTTTTTTTTCTATAGTGAATAGTTTAAGACTATGTTCTTAGGCTCACATTTCCCTTTTCTAATGAGATCTCTAATCAACCCATGGATAATGGGAGTGTCATTAGAATCATTTGAAGTAACAAATAAAGGAACATTAAAGAAATGGTGCTTAACACTATTTTTTCTCATGCCCAACGAAGGTGCGCTTAGTGACATTTTTTTATACGCTCAGCACCAATGTGCACAACAATTCACTTGAGGAAAAATATGCATTGAAACAGTTGAACTTGACGTAGCGGAACCTTGGAGTCTATAATTTACATTTAGCTTCCTTCGTACACTTTGATTAGTAGATAACTTTCTTCATACTCTTTTCTTAATCATAATTAGATTCGTGATCAGGGAAACCTCTCTTCTTTTATTTATATATATATATATATATATATATATATATATATATATATATAACTATAAATATATATATATATAACTATATATAGTTATATATATATATATAACTATATTATATATATATATTTATATAAATATATATATATATATATATATTAGTTATATATATATAATTATATATTTATATATATATATAATTATATATTTATATATATATATATAATTATATATATATATATATATATATATTTATATAACTATATATAGTTATATATATATATAGAGAGAAATTTGTATCATATTCAGATTTGGATTTTAAAAGAAGCTAAATTATGCAAAAATTGAGAGTAAATTGTTTTCTCTTGATCACGAGTCTCATTTTTTATTTTGAGCTTCAAAGTGGCGACTCTTTCCTTCATCGTCTTGGATCATCTCTAAGTGGCGTGGCATCAATCCATTCCAAGTTCCAAGCGTTCACATCGTTATCATTTGTCAAGTGGCTTCAATCACATAAGTCTTATTTTCCTTTCTAGTTCTATTATAGTTTTGTTTTTTTAGAACATATGGTGTGCATTGTGCATAATTGTTTCTTTCTTTTATTAAAAATAGTTATAATATTTATATATAATATTATTTTATATTTCTTAAATATATATTAAATTCTTTTATAAAGATTGTAACTATATTTTTATTATTTAATTATATTTATATTATTCTATTATCCTATAATATTATTATCATAATTATAATTTTTAGTGTATATATTTAAATATATTATTTTTATAATATTGGTATTGATAAAAATAACTCTAATACATTGCATATGAAAAGTGTTGTACGGTTAAAACATTTGGGTGTTACAAAACCAAAAACATTATATTATAAAATTTGAGATGTTACACTATGAAATGGTGGCATAAAATTATAATGGACATTAGGCTAAACAAGAGGTCACTAATGGTCTCGATTTAACATGTTGCGTGTGTGCGTGGTTTGTTCCTTCTCATTATAAGAAGAAACTTTGTTAAAGTTCCAACTTCAACAAGGTACACGGAGTGTGGATGAGTACTATAGATCTTCTTGGAAGGATAAAAATAAATTTGAAAATGAAAAATCTGCTTCCAAGTTCTCAAGATTCATCAAAACAAAGTTTAAATTTAAAGTAAAATTTGTTTTAGAAAATTTATCTTCCGTAGACAATATTTATTCAGCAACAATAGCAATTAATTAATTTTATCAATATTTATAAAAAGTATATTTTATATCAAAATAAATTTAATTTTATAAACATATATACTTTTAAACAGAAAATATCGATGCATGATTCACTTTATATACCAAGGACAAAATTTGTAATAAAAAAAGGTTAACTAAAACCTTATATACGTGTTGTTTATATTTTATTTGAGTAATAATGTCGGGACTATGATATTTAAACATATAACTGATTAATAATTTTATTTTAAGTCATCCATAATTCATTTTATATTATTACAATATAATTATTAAATAATTATTTTGGTTGTCAAAGTATTATTTTTTATTTTATTTTATATCTTACATAACATATGGTTAATTTTTAAAGACTATATTTGGCTTAGTAAGGAGAAAAAGAAATATAGCAACAAAAACATGACCAAAGCAAAAGTATTATTTATTGACCGAAAATTATTTGTGTTGTTTTCCTACACGTCCTTATGAGAATGCTTGATACGAGACTCTTTTACATTTTTTTAGCATATTTGCTTGCTGTTAATTTTGTTCAGTATTTTTCTTAGTTCATTTGTTTCATAAGGTAATATCTAAAAATAATAATTATAATAAAAACACTATATTAAATAATTATTACTTAACATATTACTGTAAAATTAAATTTGATTCTCATAAACAAAATATCGTGTTCTAATGTATATGAAAAAAATGTTCTTTAAAAATCAAATTCCAAGTTACTACTTCTCCAATGAAAATTATTTATGTTCTTGCGCAATAAGAGATATTAAGGAACACAAATAATATCTTACCTCAACTCTGGACCTCTCGAGCCGACTTCTTCTCGACTTGTGCATGCCATTTGCTAGCATATACTGTCTGGACCCTTAGGGGGTTACCTGCGGAGAGGGCTCTGACAATCAAGTCAACAAAAAGGTTCTCAAAAGTCAAATCTCATATCAGGGAATTAATGAAAGCGTACCTCTTAATTATTGGAGTCCACGTATATTTATAGAGTTATTAATTATGTCTGACATCCTTATGGGCTGGGCAAATATTTGGATCCTAGATGGGTTTGGGCCAAGCCCAAGCCCTGTGTTAGCGTTTGTTGGTACTAGGGACCTTGTTTTCGACATTCTAAGTTTGGTGTTATTGACTTATTGCATATTGTCCATTATAGTGGTGGCCTGGGCCGCTATGTTCTGCTTGACTAGTCATTGACTTATTAATTTTATTTGTGGGACTATGTCTAAGCGGTCTTGGCCATGTACTTGCCTTGGTCCGCCTATGTATAGTACAATTTATTAATAAAATTGGTGAAAATTTGGGTTATTATTTTAATTTTAATTTTCTTAAATAAATATTAATGTAACACATCTACAAAAGAAATTATAAAATAAATATTCGAGGTTTTCGTTGTATAAATCCACATTACCATTAGTTGTTTTGGTTTTTGAAAACAGTTGTAACTCATATATTCAATTACCTTGATGTACATATGCACACTTTCGGTAATGAGAAAATACATTGTTTTCTCTTTAAATTCCTTTTCTCTAATATTTGCCTTGCATATGTTTGTGTTGTTGCCTCAATCGCTCTATCAGGACTAACAGTGGTATCCAGAGTTTCAGGTTGAACGAAGGGTTGTGTGGCTAGAAAGAAGCCACCAAGGTGAAGCTTGTTGCTCGTATTGGCTTCCATGGTTATTGGAGGATTGATACATGGTAATCTGCATGTGTTCGATGGCAATTGTTATGAGGATTGGTGTGTCAAAATGGAAGCAATTCTCGATTTCCAAGAAGTGGTTGAGATAGTGAAGAAAGGGTTTCAAGAACCCTCCAAGAATGTCACAGATGAACTAGAGTGCATACAAAGTAAGTGAAAGATAAGACTGCAAAGCCAGAATGTTATTGCATCAGTGTGTGTCATTTGCCATCTTTCAGAAAATATCAAAAGCCACGACGTCAAAGGAGGTATGGGATATTTTGCAAGATACGTATGGTAATTCTAGGAAGGTGAAGAAGGTTAAATTGCAGTCCTTACAAAGAAATTATGAGCTATTGTGACAGAACAGGAGTCAATTGCAGAATATGTGGGAAGACTGCAAGTGTTGACTAACTCTATGAAAGCTTGTGATAAACTAGTGAAATGCAACAAGGTGGTGGCCAAAATACTTTGAACCTTGACACCTCAATTTAATCATATGATTGTGGTAATTGAGGAATCTAAGGATCTTGAGAAGATGTTTGTTGAAGAACTCCAGAACTCATTAGAGGCTCATGAACATAGAATACTAAGAGAAAGAATAAGGAAAAAGGTGTTGATCAAGCATTCCAAACCAAAATTGATCATCAAAGATTTAAAGGTTGTGATAGTCGAAGAGGAAGAGCAAGATTTAGGGGTGGAAAAAATGGAGAATTTTCTAAGCAATTAGGTGAGGAGAATGGAAATACCCAGAAAGAAAGGGCTAGATCTAGAGGAAGCAAACAAGTCTTACAACGAAAAAAGGTTCAATATTATACTTGTGAGAAATTTGGTCACTATTCCTATGAATGGTGGCACAAGGATACAACCAAGATGAAAAAAAAAAAGGTGGCAAGGCCCATCTAGCACAATATGAAAATGATTCTAACTCAGACTGTGTAGTAAGGATAGTCACTACGAGTAGTGGAGATGATGATTCCTTCTAGTATTTAGATATGGATGTCGGAAGTGTAGGGAGAAATGGAGAATTTTTTGAACAATCAAGTGAGGAAAATGGTAATACCTAGAAAGAAAGTGTTAATGCTAAAGAAGGCAGACAAGACAGAGGTAGGGGCAAGAAGCCTTACGACAAAAGAAAGGTTCAATATTATACTTGTGAGAAATTTGGTCACTATTCCTATGAATGGTGGCACAATGATACAAACAAGAAAGGTGGTGAGGTCCATCTAGCATAATAAGAAGGTGATTCACACTCAGACAACGTAGTGTTGATAGTTACTAGAGCAGTGGAGATGATGATTCCTACTAGTATTTAGATATGAGTGGCAGAAATAGAGGCAGAAATGGAGAATTTTCTAAGCAATTAGGTGAGGAGAATGGTAATACCCAGAAAGAAAGTGTTAGATCTAGAGGACGCATACAAGGTAGAGGCAAGGACAAGAAGCCTTATGACAAAAGAAAGGTTCAATATTATACTTGTGAGAAATTTGGTCATTATTCCTATGAATGGTGGAACAATGATACAACTAAGACGAATAAGAAAGGTGGTGAGGCCCATCTAGCACAATATGAAGGTAATTCTGATTGAATCTGCGTAGTGTTGATGGTCACTATGAGTAGGGGAGATTATAATTCTTATTAGTATTTAGATACGAGTGACAAAAGTGGAGGCAGAATTGGAGAGCTTTTTTAGCAATCAAGTTAGGAGAATGGTTATACCTAGAAAGAAAGTGTTAGATCTAGAGGATGCAGACAAGCTAGAGGTAAGGCAAGAAGCTTTATGATAAAAGAAAGGTTCAATATTATACTTGTGAGAAATTTGGTCATTAATCCTATGAATGATAGCACAATGATACAACCAAGATGAACAAGAAAGGTTGGAACGCCCATCTAGCATAATATAAAGGTGATTATATGATGTGATCCCAATAAGGCTTATAGCATTGGGCCAACGCCTAGGCCCTTTCTTTTTGTTTCTTTTATTTTTCTTTATTTTTAATTAAATAAATCTGTTTTAATTGGTTTGTTTTTGTTAAATGCAGCCAATTATTGAAATATTTGGCATTGAGCCTACGACCCAATTCGTTTCCATGCCTCCGCACCACTCACAGATTCTGATATTCTGCCTTCACGTATTGGGTTTCCAGCCCAATTCCTTCAACGTCTCCGAGCCCATTTCTCTCTAAGAAGCACGCTGCCAATGCTTCCAGCACACCAATCTTGCTACAGTCCACATCATGCCTAATTGAGCCTGCATAAATTTGCAATTCATATGTGGCCCAATTCACTCACGCATGGTCTGATGTTCCATTCGCACACCTCCGTTGGCAGCCAACAACACTTTGTTTCCTCCACGCGTGCAACCTTCAAATTTGGTTTGCAACCAGCAGCCCAATATAAATTAGCATATGCCTTCTTTCACGCAGACATCATTTTCTGTTAGCATACTGTTATTGGGCCGAGCCCAATTCTTCCAACCAGCTTCTCTCCACCTCATTTTCTCTGCCCAACTTGCAAGGTGCGGCTAGGGTTCTCTCATACTTTTCCTCAAGCCTTCACTAATCACACTGTTGTTAAGGTCACACGAATTCTTCCTTCACGCGAGTTCGCTCGCTTCATGTGTCCACCCTAGGGTTAGTTCGGATTCATGTTTTCCCTTTCTCTTGCCGATAGGATCTGTGTTAGATGTCATCCATGTTTTCTTCTCTTCCATTTTCTTTCCGATTGCCATTTGTTCTATAAAATGGCAAGCCATCTCGATGTAAAATTTAGTTGAGATGAATGTTAAAATTTGGTTGAGAACACTCCCCTTTCGTCTATGCTCAAACCTTAAACCCTTGATTAGGTTTTTACCTCTTCGGGTTGCCAAAGCCAGTGAGAAGCCAGAGAGAACT
Organism: Vigna unguiculata; assembly: GCF_037176805.1. Taxonomy (NCBI): domain Eukaryota; kingdom Viridiplantae; phylum Streptophyta; class Magnoliopsida; order Fabales; family Fabaceae; genus Vigna; species Vigna unguiculata. Next base: position 6,345,538 of record NC_140793.1, read on the forward strand.
GAGCGTAAACACCATAACCGAGTCTTTCACTGTGTTTTCCCTCGCCTTTCGCGAGTTTCAATCGGTGGAACGCCGATTGGAAAGGCTTTTTGGCGCGTACCACGATGAAGGAGCCTCATCAAGTGGTATCAGAGCCAGGTTGGTTCTCGGCATTGTCACGAGATAAGTTTCTTCCTTATCTCTGTTATTTTCTTCTTATATGTTTGTTTCAGTCTTGTTCCTACTTTGCTTGAGTTTGATTTTCTACGATTGAGATTGATCCACTGTCTTGTTCTCATTTTCTAAATCAATATCGTGATGCATTGTCATAGATCTCTAAATTTGTCGTTCAAATGCATGTCAAGTAGGTTTAATTTCAATTTTGATTACCTAGCTTTGAATTTTATAATCTCATGTTTTTGTCTTAGGTGTTGTTTAGTTTGTTTTATATGTTGATAATTCCATAGTAGTGTTGCCTAATTTGAGTATTGTTCACTGTTTTGTCTCTGTTTCAGTCATTGTTTCATTCGTCATATGTTGAGTTTAGTCTTTGAATTTGTGTTTTGTTGAGTTCTTTAATTGCTAGTAGACCAATAGCAATTTTCTGTAGTGTATTTTTCACTGTTTCATGTTGAACTCGTGCTGCATTCTTATATTGTTGTCCAATTGCATTTCAGTTCTGTTTGGTTCTTGTGTTGTTTCTACATTTCCATTTTTGGCCAAGGATTGTGCTGACAAAACTGTAGTGTTCCACTAACCTAATTTTATATCTGACTTTGTTCAAATTGTTCAAATGGACATTCAGTATTGATTAAATCAGTGCATAGACTGTGTTCGCATCTATCTTGCACAGTTTTGTATTCTTTGATTGAGTTTGATGCTCATATGATGCATTCTACGTTGACTGTTTTGTGACTATCCTCTAAATCTGTAGATTTGTTATGCCATAGTACTCTTGTTGCATCCTTTTTGGCCTTTGTTGTTGAGTGCAAACGTTTTGGCCATTTCTGTTTCCAATTACTCAGCAGATATGTGTTTGATAAGGTATTTTAGTTTGTTAATTGGACAAATCCTGGTTGATTTGGTATGTGTTGTACTGTTTGACAACATTCCAGTTTATTCGTGCTTAATTATGTTTTGCTTAATTCTATTTGCTATATCACTATTTTTGTATCTGTGATTAGCCTAGTGTTTGGTGTTTTGAGATTTCTTGTGTATCTTGAGTGAAGTCATTTTCTAGCCTGACTTTGCTTACCAGTTTAAGTTTTATCATATTACAATCATTAAACTTGTTTCACTTTGTTGTTGGCTCATTCATTCTGTCACAGAATCAGATTTCTGCTCTGATTGTTCATGTTCTACTTTTGTTGCTTTGTGTAATCCCATTCAGTTGTTTTTCGAAAGCATCACTGAGTAGTTCCTTGTTCTGTGACATTCAAATCAATTGAGTGCTGCTAGTTTATTCTGCGTTCACAGATTTTAAATTCTAAAGTGTATGCCAGTCAGCCTTGTGTTTGATGCAGTAATTTTGGTTTTATTACTTCCAGTTCTGCTGTCATTGCCATTGTTGTGTCATTGTGCTCTGAGTTTGAACCATATCCATTTGCCTGCAGTCGTGGTATCTTAAGTGCTTCTGTTGCAGTCCTGATTCATTAAGTGCATTCACAATTTTTTGTGCTTTTGCTTTGATTTGCTGCTACTTTCTTTGATCACACATGTCCAAATTTTGAGACTGTCAAATGACTTAAAATGCTGCTAATTTTGTGATCTGTGTTCAAGTTTGGCTCAATTCTGCTGCATATGGCTGAGATATATCCATTGGCCGTTAGTTTCTTTTTTTGTATGTCTGTTTCAATTGTTTTTAAGTTGAATCAATCTTGAAATCTGTCATATGCATTTGTTTATTGATTTGGTGGTAGAAACTTGACCTTTGTGTGAGCTGTTCTTCAAGTTTTTGAGAGCTAAAAAGAAAATGAGGAAGAAATCAATGACAAGAAAAAGAATATGATGCGAAAGATAAACACATCTGAAAATAAAAATGAAAAAGTCTTGATTGAATTTGAAAACATTGTTTTTTAGCAACATACAATTTGTCTTGCCCAGTTCATCGAATGACTACTGCTTTTTAAATGTCAATTGCATATGCTCTTGATTCATCTTGTTTTGAGTCTTATTGATTTTGGTTTTGTTAATCGTCTTCTAGACCCCTTCTTTAGGTTCCTTTTGTGTGCCTTCTTTATTAGTTAACTTGTTTTCTTGCTTGTCTTTATTGGCTATCCTTTGAGTTTGTCTATTAAATCTTTCACTTGATGTTGTCCAATTCTTTCATTTGAGCTTTTCTTAACTTTCTGTCTTGGCTATTCTTAAGTGGCAACACTTGCTTTTTTTGGTTTTCTTTGCTTTGGACACTCACTTTTGTTTGGCAGCCCTAATAGGTGAAGCCTCTTCTTGTGGGGTGAGTGAATCTGTTGGGAAGTAAAACTGTCGAGAGGAATTGTGGGAGTAAGCTGGGACTTGAGAGCATCAACGTGGGAGAAACACTTGAGGGAGACACACTTTGGAGGCTGGATCGAGAGCTAGAGAAATATAGCTTGGCATAGTTTTTTTTTTTGTGCTTATTGTTGTTTTGATGTCACGGATTTTGGTTGTATATTGTTTTCCGTTTTTTGTTATTTCATTTGGCTTAGGTGGGAAAATGCTTTTGAGCAATCCCATCCTTAGCATTTAATTGTAATAGTTTAAGCGTGTTTAGTGTGAGGTTCAAGGGGTTCCAAAGGCCACTTGAATTTTCACTTAGGATTTTCATCTAGTTTATGTTTTCAGTCTTTATGTTTTCAATGTCCAGGTTTTGTGTGATTTGTATGATTGTTTCTATGTTTTAGGTCATCGTGATATCTAGGTGTAATGCGTTTATCACCTAGTTGACCTTCTTTTGGTCTTAAGTTTTCACTCTGTTCACACACTTTTTCCAATTGTTTTTCACACAATTTGTTTTCATTTGTATTTTTATTGAGAATTTTTGTGAAAGAAATTTAGAGATCTCTGGCTAGGAAAGACTTGGTTTCTAATCTTGTCCATGAGACTCACCTCCCTTTCCTGGGAGTATCTCTAGAAATCTTTTCCACTATTTTCTCTTTAGAAATTCATCAACTTCTTTGTGAAAAATTGTTTTGCTAAAAGTGTTTTAAAATGAGTTTTTCTTCTAGTCGTATGCATGTAGATAGGCATAGTAGTGTGCATTTAGGTAGGCATAGTAATCATGAGTTGCATCATACCATTCATAGTGACATTCCATTCTTTGGGGAAGATATAGGACCAATATCATTTAGAGATTGGATGTGGGATACTGAGAAATTGGTGTAACCATTGTTTAGTAAATATAGTCCAATAGACATTCTTAGACATGTTACTTCTAGGTTTGTAGGACGTGCATTTGATTGGTGGCAAGGGAGACGGTACAGAGTGAAAAAGGGGAGAGAATCATGCATTAATACATTTTATGAATTGAAATCATGCATGTGGAAACACTTCATTCCCCCTTCCTTTAGGATCACTAAAGCGTAACAAGCTAGGATAGAAAACTCCATTGACATAGGGGATGCATTCATCCAAAACATTGCTAAGTTTTCTAGACTAGAAACAGATTTTAAGCATAATTTAGACTTGTTCTTGAGTGAACAGAGAGAGAGAGAGAGAGAAACATAAGAGAGAGCAAGCAAAATTTGCAAAGCTTCGGGAGTTGGAAAAGAATAGAGAAAAAGAAGAGCTTGAGAAGCTTTGTGCTAAAAGAGAACAAGAGAAAAAAGAGATAAAAGAGAAGAAGAAAAGAGAGGAAGAAGAAAAGGAAAAAGAGGAGAGTATTACAAAAGTCCAAGAAGAGAATGAGAGAAAAGAATTAGAAGCAAAAGAGAAAATAAGACAAGAGAGTGAGCTTGAAAGACAAACCAAAGTGGTAGAGTTAACAAGCATTTCAAATGAAAAGAGGGAACTCATGGTTAGGGATTTGGTGTTCCATCCTTCACCAATTCCTTCCATTAAATCCCAATTTCAAAAGGGAGTTTACCCATGTTTAAACTCTTCTCACTTTTTCATTAAATCTTTTGTTTTGTTTTCCTCTAAAAAATTTTGTTCTCCATCTCATTCCCTTATTTCATCCTTTTCAAAATTTTGTGTGAAAACAAACTTTGACTTCATAACTCATTTCAAAATTCATCTAAGTCAAAGTGTAAGACACTATAAAGTGGGCTGGATATCACCTTTTTCAAATTTTAACAATCCATTTTCACACATTGCCCAATCAATTCTTCTGCATGGTCATTATGATTTCATTATAATTTTGTTTGATGATTATTGCAGATTTATTTTTGATCCTGGAGGAATCTTCATTTTGGTTCTTGTGAGCCTTTCACCTCTTGATCTGAGGACAGATCCTCTTCAAGAGGGAGGGGATGATATGATCCCAATAAGGCTTATAGCATTGGGCCAACGCCTAGGCCCTTTCTTTTAGTTTCTTTTATTTTTCTTTATTTTTAATTAAATAAATCTGTTCTAATTGGTTTGTTTTTGTTAAATGCAACCAATTATTGAAATATTTGGCATTGGGCCTATGGCCCAATTCGTTTCCATGCCTCCGCACCACTCACAAATTCTGATATTCTACCTTCACGTATTGGGCTTCCAGCCCAATTCCTTCAGCGTCTCCAAGCCCATTTCTCTCTAAGAAGCACGCTGCCAATGCTTCCAGCACACCAATCTTGCTACAGTCCACATCATGCCTAGTTGAGCCTGCATCAATTTGCAATTCATATGTGGCCCAATTCACTCACGCATGGTCTGATGTTCCATTCGCACACCTCCGTTGGCAGCCAACAACACTTTGTTTCCTCCATGTGTGCAGCCTTCAAATTGGGTCTGCAATCAGCAACCCAATATCAATTAGCATATGCCTTCTTTCACGCAAACATCATTTTCTGTTAGCATACTGTTATTGGGCCCAGCCCAATTCTTCAAACCAGCTTCTCTCCACCTCATTTTCTCTGCCCAACTTGCAAGGTGCGGCTAGGGTTCTCTCACACTTTGCCTCAAGCCTTCACTGATCACGCTACTATTAGGGTCACACGAGTTCGCTCGCTTCATGCGTCCACCCTAAGGTTAGTTCGGATTCATGTTTTCCCTTTCTATTATCGATAGGATCTGTGTTAGATGACATCCATTTTTTCTTCTCTTCTGTTTTCTTTCCGGTTGACATTTGTTCTATAAAATGGCAAGCCATCTCGATGTAAAAGTTAGCTAAGATGAATGTTAAAATTTGGTTGAGAACACTCCCCTTTCGTCTCTACTCAAACCCTAAACCCTAGATTAGGTTTTTACCTCTTCGGGTTGCCCAAGCCAGTGAGAAGCCAGAGAGAACTGAGCGTAAACACCATAACCGAGTCTTTCGCTGTGTTTTCCCTCGCCTTCCATGAGTTTCAATCGGTGGAACGTCGATTGGAGAGGCTTTCGGGCAAGTACCGTGATGGAGGAGCCTCATCATTCTGACTCATATCGCGTAGTATTGATTGTCACTACGAGGAGTGGAGATGATGATTCTTACTAGTATTTAGATACGGGTTGCTCGAACGACATGATAAGAAACAAGGAGTGGTTAATAGATCTTGACTCAAACATCAAGAAACACATAAGATTTGTTGATAATAGCATCATAGTTTTAGAGGGATTTGGGAGAGTACAACTCAAAAGCAAGAATGAAAAGACATCATACTTGAATGATGCATAATATGTTCTTTCTAAGAAGAACAATATTTTAAGCTTAGGGCAACTGCTTGAAAAGGGCTATATTATGTTTCTGTAAGAGAATCATATTAAAGTGTTTGACAACAAACATTGGCTTCTGTTCAAGGCACCTATGTAACATCCTTTAATTATACTATCAATAAACAATGTATTACATTATTTATAAGCATTTTATTACATATCTATCTAATATATATATATATATATATATATATATATATATATAAATTACTACAAAATGAAATAATATATTATTAGAAATAATAATATATCTATTATAATAAATTATGAACACATAAATATTATAAATATATAAGAAAAACTAATGATTGCAAGAAGGCCTATAAATAGGGGTAGAATGAATGCGAAAGGAAGGAAGAGATTGACAGTGAAGAAAAAGAGAGAGAGAGAGAGAGAGAGAGAGAGAGAGAGAGAGAGTAATAGGAGAATCATTGAGAATAGATACTAGAAAAAAAAAAACTTTCACGAAGTACAAAGTCGCTACAAATTTTTGGGTTATATTCTTCACAACAGTGACTAAGTTAAGGGGGGGTGTCCCTAACCCTATCTTAATCCTTATCTTAATCGATAGTGACTAAATTTTTGGGTTATATATTTATAACTTATTTCATATTTTTATAAGTAAGTGGGGTGTCCCTAACGCTATCTTAATCCTTCTCTTACTTATTTCATACTATTTTCCAAATGGAGTACCCTAATCTTACTAACATTTTTATATTATTATTTATGATGCTTAATTTATTGTATATGATAATTATATATATCGTATGAAACTATATAAATTTATTTATGATATTATATATATATATATATATACACTATATATATGGTAAATAACTTGGTCAAGGGAGCCTCTGTTAGAACCTTATCAAGTCATTGCGATCGACTAAGGGCAAGCTCATTCAAAGCCCCTATCGATCGATCAATTACTTGGTTAATGAGTGTTTGCTAGAATCCCTGCCAATCAAACTCAACCAGCTAAGGATAATCGATGAGTACCAACCCTAAATCAATCAGTTAAGATAAAACTCGTTCGGGACTGCTTGTCGATCAGTCTAGAAGAAAGACAGAATAACTACGAGTTGAGAATCTAGCAATTAACTCGAAATGGTAACTTAAACTTTAGGAATGAAGGGCACAATAAATGATGAAGGGCCAAATTAAATTATATCATAAAAGCAATCCATATAATTCCAAGGGTCGATCATAGACGATTAACACACAAAATATTTGATCGACCTTGATCAGCCTACATAAAAACGTAATAAAAAACTACAAACTAAAATTAAATAACAAAATCTAGAGGTTGGTGGGGTCTTCATTGTCGGCATCCTCATCATCAAAAATATCCACATGGACAAGAGGGGCTTCGGTGGTAGTGACCGCAGGTGCGGGGTGGTGGCTCGCACACATTCACCAATTTCCCATAGACAACGTCAAATTTGGAGTTGAAGGTAGTCGGTAGATCAAAGGAAGTGTCAAAGAAATACGTCGTTTGGTTCAGCACCTTCTAGAAGCCAAGGTCGTGCTAAGTGAACACCTGCTCATCAGCTTCAGGAAGTTCCTCCTCCAACTCTTGACACCTTTTGGCTTACCCCTACAACGTCTTCTAGTCGTCCAAGTGAGTGATGAAATGACACTACAACTTATGCGCCTTGATAAGTCCTTTATCTTTGGTGTTTTTCTTAGTGAATTGAATTGGTTTGGGTAGGTTTAAGTGGTTAATTAGGAGTCATTAGCCTATAATTAGTCTAATTAGAATTCTAGTCCAGTTTTACAAAAGTGGTTTAATTAGGTGTTTTTAATGCATTCTTTAGCACAGTCACCAGGAGTACCAATACTTAGGCCTTGGTTTAATGCATGAAATAGCTTCATGATTAGGGAGTAGCATATTAGTCTAGTCTTAGGTTAGATTGGAAGGCTTAGAAGTAGAGTTGGCTTAGCTTTAGTCTAATTCTAAGAGCTCTTAAGTTAGTGTGCTTAACATTCACAATTAAGGTTTTTGAGTTCTCTATAGAACTAAGGATCAAGGAAAACTGCAAATGTCCAAAGGGAGCCATGAAAGAAAGCTAACCTAGCCAAATTGCTCCCAATGGACAAAGTTGATTTTTTGTTGCAAGAGTTTACCAAAGTTTGAGCAAGAGTTAACTTTTTTATTTTCATTTCCAATGAGATGGAACTTTTTGGGAAAGCTTTAGGACATTAAAATACAAATGTTTTGACTTTGAGATGGTTGAAAAGTGGTCCATGGATGCATATCACTCTTGAATATTGTTTTTGCATGTTTAGCTCTTTTAGGTGAATTGTAGACATAACATAGTTTGGTTTTGCGAATTCTAACTTGTTTTCCTAGTTGTAAGGTAGCTAATGGGTCAAAATAGATCTGCTAAAATGGAATTGGGTGTGAGAAGTTGTTGTTGTCATAAAGGTTGAGTGGAGCACGAGCCATAGAAGGTTATCACATGAAGGACCCTTACATGAGTGACTTAGAGTTGCTACAAGCCAGCTAGATTCGATCACCTACTGCAGCAAGTCATGGATGGTGAAGCATTACCAAACATGAGCAAGTGACCTAAAGTAAGCTGGCATAGTTGCTGGGAGACCTGCCACCCAAGTTTCAAGTGGAATTGCAAAGTAGTTAGGCAAAAATATTGTAGTTTAGTTATTAAAACCTGTAAAACCAATAGTAGGTTCTGTTTTTGTTATCTGTGGCACCAAAACACAATTCAATCATACCAGAACACACTACACACCATTCATCATCCCTCTTCCATCACGAAAACCATTTTCTTTCCTCTCCACCATAAAATAGCACCCGTAGAACAACTACTATTGTTCTTCTTCACCATTTTTTGCATTTTTCTGCCATTATTTTGCTAATTCTTGAAGTTGTTTGCATGCTACTCTTTTCATTTTACTGAATACATTTTTTGTAAACATGTTTCTCTATATTAGATTTGTGTTGTCCTTTCATTTTCACCGTTTAATTATTATGTTTTACGTTTTCCACTGCTGAAATTGAGTTCATGATTCAAGTTTGAATGATTGAGTGATGTTCATCTACCACAACATTGAATTTGACTTGGAGACGAGTTGAATTTTCAAAGGATACGCAGTCATTCTATTTAGATATCAAAGGTCTTTTCATTAGGATCAACCATACATAAATCATCAGCTTGAATCATGAATTTTGTACGCGCCACTATTCCATTCACAATTTGATTTCGAAATCATTGACTTTGTGTTTCTCGTACTTAATTCATGTATTTAACACCATCATGATGTTATGAATAGTGTTTCTGAACCATTTGCACATCCAATTCTTCATTCATTGCCTTCAAGTTCTCGTTCACGTATCAATTTGTTATTTCTGGTAGTTAGGATTCGTCAATTGGGATTTCAAGTTATACTCGATTGTTTTGAACAATTTTTGTTTTTAGTTCAGTTGAGATAATTTCCAAATGTTCTACATCATTACATTTTCATTTCATGCATTAGAGATTGAAATTTGATGTTGCCCTACACTCTTGAAGAAGAATTCTCGAGAAAATTTTCAAAATTTTGATTACTGTGTTTGTGAGTTTTAATTCATGTTCAGTGACTCAATTGAGTTCCAATTAGGTATTAGAATCATTTTGCATAGCAAGATCGAATTTAGGATTCCCGTATTGCATAGTCATTCATATACACAGTTAGTTTTATTTTTTCATCAAACAACTTAGGTACATTGTAGTTCACCTAGGCATTTCATCAAACAACTTACATTTTTTTCATATTCATAGCATTTCAAGTTCATTTCAGTTTTAGATTAAGTATATTTTGATTAGATTCCCTCCTTTTTCACAAGACTTGTTCAAAAACTCAATCATTTCCCTTACCTATCATTTGGACTGATCCTCGATTGTCCACTTTGCTACATTAGTTGGTTTAAATGAGGAAATCAAGTTTTGACTAAATCTCTAAGCAACAAGAGGTTTATCACACCTCACTAGTAGTCGCCTTCCCCTTTTCTGCCTTTTCCACTTGTGAGGTTGTAACATCCTGGCTAGATATTACTAGTTTAAATAAAACAAAAATAATACTAAACAAATAAATAGGCAATTAATAATCATTCTTTCCCAAAGCGCAAGAAAATTTTAAATTTTATTAAAAGCACCATAATTCAAATACATAAATTCAACTCAACTAATACAAAATCCAAGGTCTAGTTATAAATAAACTGTTTTCAAAATAGTAAAAATGGTCCATAAAAAGGTTTCCCATGTTAGCCCTTCTCCAGCACTATGCCTCTCCAGCTCCACCTGAAACATCATATACTCTCGTGTAACCAGTTACATGATCATCGCCAAACGCAAGCAGATAGAGTGAGCTTACAGAATAAACAAATAATAAACATTATAATGTAAACACACCCCCGTCGAAGAACCTCCATCATCCGATACTCTAAATCATGGCCACAAATGTAACGTCCTCGCCGAAAATTACTTATTAAAATAAATAAGAATATAAATAAAATAACAGCCTCATTTACTTATCATCAATTCCCAAAAAAAAACGCGGAAAAATTTAAATTTAGAAATCCAACGCGCCATTACAAATAAAAAATGGAGTCGCATCGTTCATATTACCAACAAAAAGTGTCTAAAAAATTTTACAATTAAATCCATAGTGCAACATAGTAACTAGTAATAAAATCCCTGAGATATCCCCACTCCGTCTCTAAGCGTCTGCCTGCTCACCTGCATCAACATCTGCTCTCATGTAACAAGTTACATGATCATCGCCACACATACACAGATAGGGTGAGCTCATTTAAATAAAATCAACAATATAATATTAAATACCATATTAACAAATGTAAACCCGGGTTAGTACATTTTCCCCTTTTCTTTTTACTACTTAACTTCCAACACTTTCCTTTAGACATCTATCATTTCTATACCCTTTAGGTGAGAACAATGATCGATCTTCGCTGCACGAGTGTCTACTCGCCCCTCCGACTACAGGCCACCACCTGATAGTCCACACGTGGGAATAACCTTGCCACAACATCTCACCATGACACCAATTGGAGTTCCCCAAAACAAACCTAAGTTTGTAGTTGTTTCCAAACTACCAAATCTCTATCAGAATCCATTGAAGAGGGATATCAACAGAAACCTCGTAGTACGAGCCATAACCCGCACACTTCACTGGACTTCCTAAACCACCAGGCTACAACCTAGAGTGGTCACGTGTTACCCCAATACAAGTTGCACTCGTAACTGGGCCCCCAGCCAAAGCATTGCATCATGAACATCCCCTAAAGCGGTGTAGAAAGCTTTCCTCGCGCACCATCACTGGGCCAAAACTGTCTGGCGTGCATCTCACGCCGCCAGGCGAAATTCAGCTCCAGACCACCTGGCGGGCATCCCACACCGCCAGGCGCCACGCGCCTACAGTACCCTTACAGTACCGCTACCGCCTAGCGGCCACCACCACGCCGCCAGGCGCCCTGCTCCGCCGTCACCGCCAGGCGCCTGCTTCCGCTGTGACCACTGTCACTGATTTAATTCCCGTCCGCCTGGCAGCTCGCTCACGCCGCCAGGCGCTATACTAGTGGCACACTGCTACTGGTTTCTTGGCACTTATACAGATCCCAATGGACCTCAAATCATACAACACACCAAGCTATAAAATAATTATGACACACCAACCACAATTCTATCACTAGCAACGCATACACACCTTTTTAATCATGTAAATTTTAATCACCAAGATTGCACACACTTCTCAAAATACACCAACAATGTAGCAGAATAACTACAACACTCAATAAGCAGATTGTCATATATCCCTACATGTTACTAAAAAATGAATTGCACTTCACCCATTGCACTTGCCCTTCTTCTCCATTATTAGCATACCATCTCGTTAACAATAACGCCACATGCTAATTCACACTTCCCGTTTTACTACTTTAGTATACTTTCTGGAATATATCTTAGCACATACAGTAGAACATTTACATCCTCCCTGGTATTATAACACTTTTCCCACCTTCACTATCTCTACCTTTCCTTAATCCCTAACAGGCCACCTTCATTTAATGTTCCATCTTAGACATATATATATATATATATATATATATATATATATATATATATATATATATATATATATATATTATAATGAATTTCTAACTATATCACCAACCACACGAAACCCATGCCAATCAACCACAATACGCTGCATTGTCAGGCCGCCTAGCGGCAGTTCATGGGTCGCCAAGCGGTGCATGTAAATCTGGGTTCTGCCTAGAATTTCCAGCACTGCACTACACCCAAATATTCTGATTTTAAGGTACCTACCTTCATGCTAACATGTTTCTATATGCACATACCATACAGAGTTCATACAACACTCATCTTATCGTCAATTCTGGAAAATCAATACACCTTTCATTGCAACTTTTAATAATTATTGTCCCCAATTCCAACATGAATTCTAAAACCCCAAATTCACACAACATACATAACTTCAATATATCATGATCACCTGTAGAAATTCACAACATAGGATTCATGTTCGTGCATATAAATTATCATGTCACATCACAGAAAACACCAAGAACACCAAAACAACCAAAATTGGGTTGCGCGATATGCATCGCCTAGCGGGTCACCCCTCGACCGCCAGGCAGTTCACGGTGAAACCTAGAAAATGAGCAAATAAGTATGTGTCGCCTGGCGGCTCATACATTGCCGCCTGGCGGTTTCTGGGAAATTCCAGAAACACCACTGAAACGAGGGAAATAACGAAATACAAACAAGCCATACGAACTCCCCTAACCTGGATTTCCTTAGCTTCGCCTTGACTCTCGCAAGCTTTCCCTTAATCACCAATGTCTTTCTTCTCCTTTCTCTCAAGACAGTCCTCAAGCTTCACTCAAAACTCACCCAAAACCCACCAATTTGTGCTCTCTACTGTATCCACACTGATAACCTCACCAAACCCTTTCTCCTTCTCCTAATTAGCTTTTTATTGAGTTCTTAAAATGGTTAAATTGCCTTAAAACGAATTTTGCAATTAATTTATCATTAACCTCCCTTAATGGCCTATTACCTTCTGTTTTCCCAACCACCCTTGCTGCCATACACCCTAGGGTTTACGTGCCTCTTCATGTGCATGCTAGAGTAAATTTTAGCAAAAAGAAAGTACTTTGTTCAAACCAAGGTTTGAACCCATCACCACACAATTCCACTTCAAATGTACAACCAACTCAACCAAGTCATATTACATGATAATATTCATATGTCAAATATTATATCCTTACTTATCACACCCAAGCATCTCTAAAAATATTACTAAGAATTAAATAACACACAATTGGCATACATAGGACTCGAACCTAAGTCCTCTCACACAATCAAAGTACTCTCTCCCACTTGAGCTAGTACTTTTCCACGTCAAGAAGGTTAGTATTTAATGCCATAAAGGTTTCTCTTACCCGCATTTATGAAATAATTATTTATTTAATTATTTAAATTTTGTGGGTCTCACAACAACCATGTACATCCATGTTCTACATACTCTAATAATGCCACAACTCGTGGTTCCACCTCTACAAGCCACCACTCGTAGATTACACGTGCAAAACTATCATGTTACAAACCACCATCCGTAACGTCAAGTGGAACTCCCCAATACAAACCACAATTTGTATTCTCAACACAAGATTCGCAACATCATAAGCCATTACCCGTGATTGCTAATCTAGTAGAGCCAATCAATATGAGCCACAACTCGCATGCTCACACCGGATTTCCAATATAACTAGGCCACAACCTAGGATTGCCACGTGTTTACCCTCTATGGCATCATCCAAAACGATGTAGACCACGCACAATTCCAATTTAATAGCCTTGTCCCCTGTGTTATCGCCTGACACTGCATAAGCACCGTTAGGCAAAATTGCGTTGCAGACTACCTGACAGTAGTCACATGTTGCCAAGCTTCACTCACTCCAAAAGTCTCTGCTTTGTCATATATCACCTGGCAGAACCATCCTCACTGCCAAGCACCTATTGTTCCAGTTGCCTCTATTTTGGCCATTATTGCCTGGCAAAACCATTCCGACCAACAAGCGTTGTGCGTTCTAGGGACCCCCTATTTTTATATCTATCGCTTGGCAGTTCAGACCTCACTACCAAGTGTTACACTAGTACAATGCATCTTACTAGTTTTTACAATCATGGACAATTTTTAACATACTCAGTTCATACAAGTCCTGATCCATAATATAACATGCACCACTACATACTTTCAACAATTCTCCAAATCATTATATCCCACCTCGGACACTTCCATATATATATATATATATATATATATATATATATATATATATATATATATATATATATATATATATGTAATCTTATGTATTCACACTTTGACTTATAACAAATATAGGTGCTTCCAAGGTAGTCCTTCATATTCATGGTATATAATCCAATAACATCATTTTTACTTCCCTACTATCACTATATACCAATATGATTCAACCCACTACTTTGTACCTCCTATACGTCAATCCTAACTACCTTCACAAGGATTCACCAACTTAGATCATGCTACCATTGTACTTTGACCAACACTACCCAAACTCACATTAAACTTTGCAATTATCACTGTTATCATCCAAACTTAATCCACATAACGTATTTCCCTCACAAAACTTATCTCATTCCTTTATTTTCACATTTCATGCCTGCTTAAGTTTAGTATTCACCTACAAATACCTTCCATGCAATATTATCCCACAACCTGTACATACTTTACTTGTTAACGCATTTTCCCTTCCTAAAATAAGGTACCCTCCAACAACACCCAATATCACGTACTGTACCTTTCAAAAATCACAATTTGATTCTCACTACGTTGGTGCTTGGCAGCAAACTAGGTGTCGTCAAGCGTTGCACCCAAATTCTAGGAATTTCCCAGAGTTTTTCAGCACCTATTTGAACCCTAACACCCCAAATTACCCTTCCTTTCACCAATTTCCACCCAATAACCTCCAGTCATGTGTTTTACTTCCACAAATAATCCATTTGAATTCAATCACACCGAGTTTCATCACATTTTATACCACAATTATCCCCTAGACTCAAAATTCTAAAATTTTCTCAAACCCTAACATGCATTCATGTTCATACACACAATTATTCATCCAACAACTCAAAACACAAAACAACCCCACAATTCATAACATTCAACATTCAACGCAACACTAAGGATCATTTTCCCTCAATCAAAATCACCTCAAAATGCATAAAACTCAAAAATGCTCAAAATCTACAAATGTCTCCTGGCGGGCCTTCATTGTCGTCAAGCAGTTTATGTCAAAACCCAGAAAATTGGGTTATTGCTGAGGTGTTGCTTGGTGGTCAGTTCATGTCGCCGGGGGATTTTTGACAGAAACCTAAAAACTAGGCACCATCACATGCGTCGCTTGGTGGGCCTTTAACACCCTCGGACAGTTTGTGGAAAATGTCTAAAAACGTGAGTGGAATCCAGAAAGGAAGACAATGACACAGAAACAGTTCATACAATTCATGAAATTACTTTAAATAAAATCACAGACGAGTTCAGCTTCCCTAACCTGGATTCCTTGCTCAAATTGCAAAATCCTAGAGTTCTTGGCTCAAATTCTCCCTAACTCTTACTTTCCACTCCAAAAATTCTTCTCAGCCATCAACTGACTCTTTTTGGTGCACTAAAACCCTTTTATCAATCCTCAATTCTAGTCCTTTTGTTTCCCCACTCAATCTATCCTCCACATCCACTTTTCAATTTAATTGGATTAATTAAGAAAAACGAAAATTAACTTAAAATGGAATTAATGGTCATTCAAGTGTCATTACCAAGTGGTTTCCCAACCCTTCCAATTGCTCCCTATGATGGCTAGGGTTTCTAAACCTTCCCATTCATGACAAAAAGAATTTGGGCAAAAAGGAACCTATTTAGGTTCAATCAAGGTTTGAATACACAACCACACAATTACCAAGCCAATGCACAAGCAACCAATCAACCCATTCATGTTTCATGATCATTTACACACATCTATGGTTATATTATCACGCTCCATGGTCAAACATATCACAAAAATAATAAAACAATTAAATTAATACACTAATAGCATAAACAACACTTGAACCTAAGTCCTTCATAATAGTCAAGTACTCTCAACCACTTAAGCCAGTATTGTTCCTTATCATAACTCTCCACATTAAGTTCTATAAAGATCTCATTACCCGCATTTATAATAAATATTTATTGATTTATTTAATTTTTCGGATCCTACAAGGGTCGCTTCCTTCAACTTATCGGCACATCCAGCATGCACTAGGGATGGCAACGGGGCGAGGCGGGTACGGGTATCATGATCTCATCCCCATCCCCATCCCCAAACCCAACGGGTATACAATTTTTGACCCATCCCCATCCCCACCGGGTAACGGGTATTTTCTTATACCCATACCCATACCCATTTTTTTATTGTTCCATATATCAATTAAATATTTTTTATAAAAAAAATTTAAAAATCACACCAACGGAATCATGATACTATCAAAATATTCAATATTAAAATAACATACTCTTTTTGATTTTCATGATGTCAAATATTAAGAAAAATATTATAATAGTATAAATCTCAAATTAAAGTATCAAATAACAACTAAATAAAATTCAAATAATTATATAAAAGCTAAAAAATTACACATTACTAAAATTTTATAATAACCAAAATATTTATTAATTTTACAAATGATCAGTGGTTTCATTTGCATTCGATCCACCTACACATAGAAAAAAAATGAAAAATTAGATATGATATAATAATTAAAATTGAAAATTTTAATTACTAGAATATAATGTACCTTCTTCATCAGATTCATTTTCACTCATGAGAACATCTTTTCCTTTTAATTTTTTAACACCTACAAACACCAAATGTAGAATATTAGATGAGAATTCACAAAAAATACTAACAAAAAATATTAATAAATTTGAGTAACTTACCTAGATGGTTTGAGTTCCATATCCAACTTCTTGTACACATCAAAGCCTCTATAGTAATATGATGAAGTCGACTACGGTGAGAAGTTAATATCTGACCACCAGTACTAAAAGCAGATTCAGAAGCTACAGTTGTTATTGGAATAGCTAAAACATCCCTTGCAATTGCTTGAAGGGTTGGAAACTTTAACCCATTTGTTTTCCACCATGATAGGATATCAAATTCTTGTGTAACCGGCAAATTATCTTCTTCCAAGTAATAATCCAACTCTGTTTTCATAACTGTAGTTCTAGATTTTTTCTTTTTTGCCATAAACTCTAAAAATTCATTCGCATCATTATCAACATCCTTTTCCAACTCCAATGATGTAGCTCTATAAGAAGAAGTTTCATTCTTTTTTGATTGATATTCCAAAACCAAATCATAGCACATTTGACGAATCCTACTAAGTTTCAGATCAAAATCATTACCATACAATTTATAAAAATAATATTCTAACATGTCCATCTTGTACCTTGGATCTAAAACTGAAGCAATTGCCAATATGTTATATAACAAAAAACAAAGAGAATAAGAAATATGTTATATATATATATATATATATATATATATATATATATATTATATTATATTATATTATATATTATATTACTATGTATATATATATATTATATGTGTGGATATCTTATGTTTATATATATATATATAATTATTTATATATATTATATTATATTATATATTATATTATTATTACTATGTATATATATTATATGTGTGGATATCTTATGTTTATATATATATATATATATATATATATATATATATATATATATATATATATTTATAGATATATATTTATTTTAAGTATATATTATATTATATTATATAATAATATAAATATAATAATATATATTATATTATTATGTATATATATTATATGTATATGCGTAGATATTTTATGCTTATATATATATATATATATATATATATATATATATATATTTCTTTTAAATTTTTATAAATTTGTAATGTTATAAATTTGTTTATAAAAGATCTCACTAGTTAAATGATTAATTTGTTTTATACGTATATATTATATATATTATATTATATTATTATGTATATATATTATATATATATTATATTATATTATATTATATTATATTACATGTATATGTGTAAATATATATATATATATATATATATATATATAAAAGTATATTTTATTTATATGTATATATATTATATTATATTATATTATATTATATTATATTATATTATATTTTATGTGTAAATATATTATTTATTTATATATATTTTTTAGATTATTTAATAAATTATAAATAGTTTAGTAATTTAAGCGGGGACGGGTATTTGGGCGGGTATATATATATTCCCATCCCCATCCCCAGTTGAAAATTTCGGGTATTACCCATACCCATACCCATACCCAGTCAAAGCGGGGATTCCCCGTCAAAACGGAGACAGGTTCGGGTGATACCCACAGACACGGGTTTATTTGCCATCTCTAGCATACACCGACTTAATAACATTGAGGTACTTGAATTGTTACGACATCTCAACAACCTTGGCCTTAGACTGCTCCAACTCTTTGCAAGTCTCAACTAGACTCTTCTCCATGTCAAACGTTCGAGCTCAGTCGGCCCTGAAGAACGACTATGTATGCACTGAAAGCCTCAGGCATTATTCGTTGGTCGTTCGTAGAGCCTCGACCTCAAATAAGACCTTAAATCATCTCCTCCACGTCAGAACACAGGTGAAAGGAAACCTTATCGCTAAGTCGGGGACCTTCTCCCATAAACCTGCTGGCCACAAAGGTAGAAGCCTCGTCGCAACTGATCCTCTTAGGAGACCAAGCGAATGGTGAAGGCCCAGTCTGCACTTGTTTCTCTTTCCTTGTCGTCATGACATCCCGTTCAGCCTGCTTAACCTGTTGCACGGTAACGATGGTAAGTAGTGAAACATCCAACACCAGAGGACCAGGGATGGCTGCCCTAGAAGCACCGGTAGGCGCCCCTTCAAATTGGGAAAAAGTCCTTGCCTGATTAGTCCACCGTGGAGCCCTACTTGTTGCATTAAAACCTGCTTGCCGAGCTAGTGCCCTCTACATGAAAGCGTCGTCTTTGGGTGTCATCTGAGCCATGATATCTGCAATTAAATTAAAAGTTTAGATAAGTAATAACCAATCCTATGTTAGCTCGTCGGCTCAAAACCACTAACCGTAAACATTTCAGTGGAAATTCCTATATTTGGAGCATCATAGAAGATCCCTGGTTGGGAGCTTGTTGGGAAGCGATAATAAAACGGTTAAATGTGCCCACATAGTAGGGGTCATTAGGTCCTCAGACCAATCATCCGTCTTCGGAGATGATCATGTCCAATTGAGGGAGAACTTAGCACAACCTTGTCCATCAAAGACTAATTTGTGGCCTTTACGGGTGATAAAGATCTTGTAGAAGTTGGTTTTGAAACCCTTGTAGGAGGCAACATAGAGGTCAAGCAGACTCTGACCGGCAGTGATTAAGGAGACTCATCCCATTGAAAAGGTTAGACGATTCTTATAGAAATGTAAAACTAAAGGCGTAGACGAAGTAAAATCAGTTGCCCGACACAATAGACCAAACATCTGCGTCGCAGCCCAAGCGTTTGGGTGAAGCTAAGTGGGAGTGACATGAAGTTCCCACATCACACCCATTTTGAAAGTCTTCGAACGGAATCTGCATATGTAGATCGGTGAAAAAGCAGGAATAAACAAAAAGGGAATCCAGCTTTGGTCCTTCTTGCCCGTGGCAGACTTGTTTGTTACCCGCGCATACCCGAAGACGTAACACTTGATCTTCTACCTCAATCTTAAAGATGACCGAGTTCTTAGCCACGTGGACCAAGTCATACCTCAGGGAGATTTAGTCGGTCTCCTTCGGTAGCATCCTCAATCTGAATCTCCCCTCTATAGCGTCACTATGCTTGACCCCCTCTGCCTCGTACTCGTTGGCCCATGCCTCCTCACCAATAAGATTGGAAGGCTCTTTATTACTTATATTTATAGAAGTGGTGGAGTTGTTGTCGATCAGTGCAGATAGCCTGATCGACGACGATGGAGAATCATCGTCGGCGTACCACTTGCCCTCTCGACCAGAAGAACCCTCCGAGCTGGAAAGAACAATAGGAGCGGATATTATTACCCGGTGAAGAAAGAATGTGACCGAATAGTGTGTGAGATGAGCAAAGAAGGAAAAGTGTGAAAATGACACGAATCACTTGTTCCTATTTATAGAAAATTTTTGGAAAACGTGACGCAATGAGGAGCGTCAGATCTTCCACCCCTCAACTACACAGACATGCAATTCTTCACATTCTACCTAACAAACACAGAAAGTGTGTGTCAAGCGTCAGCCACGAGGCATTAGCACAAGTAACAAAGTGTTGAATTCCCTGACAGAGAAAGCACAACAAACGATAAGAAAATATAAAGCCTTCCAACAACGATCGACCGACGACTGATCGAGATCACTTACAAGAAAATTTTCTTGAGGGAGTGTTGCACAACTCTTCCCTTTTGTCGTTTGCTAGTTATTATCGTTACCCCACTAGTCGGGTCGATCACCGAGAAGGAAGATTCAAGTGTCAATGAATCATTTTCAAGTTCAAGTTGTGATGCTTCAACATATATCACTATGAAATGGCGATCACTCTAGAGATTATGAAGATATGTGCGGCATGAACCTGCCACCGGTCGGTTTTCCCTCGCACGACCAGCAGGTAGACTATCTTAGGATTTCACATGAGTGCCCTCTAATGTGATTAAGGTGTAACACCATCTGACAAGTTTGACCGAACGGCATCATAGTAAATCAAGCAGCTTCATAATTATTGCAAACGGATCAGTAATTAGGTTTAAAAAGCAATTGAGTCATGATTAGGTCAACCTTAATCACAAACCCATGTAGAAAACTATAACTACAGGTTGAATGTTTGTTGGGACTTTTTTCTCGCATTTATTACATCATTAATTGCTATTGTTGATCGAATCATTGCTGACTTAAGTATCAGAACCTATTTAGCAGGTATACCGATCGGGAAGAGAACTAAACGAGTGCAAAGAGGACTGACGTGAAAAGTTGAAGACCAGATAAATTGTTTTAATAGACGCTCAGTCCTTACACCTGAAACACTTTTTAATTAAATTAACTTGGAATGAATTATTTTATAATATGAGACTATTAGTAAAATCAAAATCATTACAAATACTCGAAACTAGAGATGGCAAATAAACCCGTGCCCGTGGGTATCACCCGAACCCGTCCCCGTTTTGACGGAGAATCCCCGCTTTGACTGGGTATGGGTATGGGTATGGGTAATACCCGAAATTTTCAACTGGGGATGGGGATAGGGATAGGGATATATATATACCCGCCCAAATACCCGTCCCCGCTTAAATTACTAAACTATTTATAATTTATTAAATAATCTAAAAAATATATATAAATAAATAATATATTTACACATAAAATATAATATAATATAATATAATATAATATAATATAATATAGTATATATACATATAAATAAAATATACTTTTATATATATATATATATATATATATATATATATATATATATATATATATATATTTACACATATACATGTAATATAATATAATATAATATAATATAATATACATATAATATATATACATAATATATACGTATAAAACAAATTAATCATTTAACTAGTGAGATCTTTTATAAACAAATTTATAACATTACAAATTTATAAAAATTTAAAAGAAATATATATATATATATATATATATATATATATATATATATATATATATATATATATATATATATATATATATATATATATATATATATATATATATATATATATATATATATATATATATATATATATATATATATATATATAAAAAAGCATAAAATATCTACGCATATACATATAATATATATACATAATAATATAATATATATTATTATATTTATATTATTATATAATATAATATAATATATACTTAAAATAAATATATATCTATAAAAAAAAAATATATATATATATATATATATATATATATAAACATAAGATATCCACACATATAATATATATACATAGTAATAATAATATAATATATAATATAATATAATATATATAAATAATTATATATATATATATATAAACATAAGATATCCACACATATAATATATATATATATATACATAGTAATATAATATATAATATAATATATATATATATATATATATATATATATATATATATATATATATATATATATATATAACATATTTCTTATTCTCTTTGTTTTTTGTTATATAACATATTGGCAATTGCTTCAGTTTTAGATCCAAGGTACAAGATGGACATGTTAGAATATTATATTTATAAATTGTATGGTAATGATTTTGATCTGAAACTTAGTAGGATTCGTCAAATGTGCTATGATTTGGTTTTGGAATATCAATCAAAAAAGAATGAAACTTCTTCTTATAGAGCTACATCATTGGAGTTGGGAAAGGATGTTGATAATGATGCGAATGAATTTTTAGAGTTTATGGCAAAAAAGAAAAAATCTAGAACTACAGTTATGAAAACAGAGTTGGATTATTACTTGGAAGAAGATAATTTGCCGGTTACACAAGAATTTGATATCCTATCATGGTGGAAAACAAATGGGTTAAAGTTTCCAACCCTTCAAGCAATTGCAAGGGATGTTTTAGCTATTCCAATAACAACTGTAGCTTCTGAATCTGCTTTTAGTACTGGTGGTCAGATATTAACTTCTCACCGTAGTCGACTTCATCATATTACTATAGAGGCTTTGATGTGTACAAGAAGTTGGATATGGAACTCAAACCATCTAGGTAAGTTACTCAAATTTATTAATATTTTTTGTTAGTATTTTTTGTGAATTCTCATCTAATATTCTACATTTGGTGTTTGTAGGTGTTAAAAAATTAAAAGGAAAAGATGTTCTCATGAGTGAAAATGAATCTGATGAAGAAGGTACATTATATTCTAGTAATTAAAATTTTCAATTTCAATTATTATATCATATCTAATTTTTCATTTTTTTTCTATGTATAGGTGGATCGAATGCAAATGAAACCACTGATCATTTGTAAAATTAATAAATATTTTGGTTATTATAAAATTTTAGTAATGTGTAATTTTTTAGCTTTTATATAATTATTTGAATTTTATTTAGTTGTTATTTGATACTTTAATTTGAGATTTATACTATTATAATATTTTTCTTAATATTTGACATCATGAAAATCAAAAAGAGTATGTTATTTTAATATTGAATATTTTGATAGTATCATGATTCCGTTGGTGTGATTTTTAAATTTTTTTTATAAAAAATATTTAATTGATATATGGAACAATAAAAAAATGGGTATGGGTATAAGAAAATACCCGTTACCCGGTGGGGATGGGGATGGGTCAAAAATTGTATACCCATTGGGTTTGGGGATGGGGATGGAGATGAATTTTTATTATGGGGATGGGGATGGGATCATGATACCCTTACCCGCCCCGCCCCGTTGCCATCCCTACTCAAAACACACAAAGATCTATCTAAAACCATGTTAATTGATATTCGAAGGTGAACTAAGAAAATCTAACAACGTGAAACACCCCAAATAACTTTTGCTGAAGTAGCGAGTTCCATCTTCTCATTCTTTTCTTTGCTTTCATTGGTATAATTTTTTCGTTTTAGTAATATAAGTATTTAAAAGGTAAAAAAATTCGAATCCAACGGTGTGGCTTGGATTCTGTTTATAAAATGTACTAAGAAGTAAGAATATATGCCTATAGTATGCAACATAAAGAAGATGCTTGCTAAATTCCCAAGTTTCTTTGTTCCAAATTCCTAAACTAAGAACACAAGCAATGCTTCCTCTTCTTGCTCTTAGTTTCGTAACAAAAATTCAGGAAATTTTATATAAGAGTGAGGCACACTATAGCAACATAACAGTGTGAGGGGAAAAGATGAGTTATTTGGCACACTTGTTTGGCATCATAGCCTTCATCCTCTTGCTCATTTGGTTGTTGCATTATCGTGAAGGAATTGAGTATGATTCACACAATGGATTTCGTGTCTTCAATGTAACATTTCTTCTTCTCTATCCCATTTACCATTTTTTCAATATCATTAATTAGGTTAAATTATTTGGTGGGCCTTTCATAATTTTCGTTATACTTCTGAAATTTTATTTATTTGAGTTGAATTTATCAAGTTTTAAAGGTCAGGAATTCAAGGTGAATTATAAATTTAACAAACAAAAAATAATAAGATAAACGATATATAAGTAGAAGAATCTATACATTTATTATACTTTTTTTATCTTAAAATAATGTCTTAATCTTTTATATAGTTCATGATTTACATTAGTATCGAATCTTTTTATATTTCCTCCAAAAACCTAACATTAACACTCCTGTGCATATTCTTATAACCAACATAAATAAATGTGCTTAGAAACACATTATAATTAAGTATATGGTATTTTGTCTCTCACTAATCACATAATTAACAATCATTATGCAGGTTCACCCATTTCTGATGTACAGTTTCATCTTCCTTGCTGGTGAAGGTATCTCCAAATCAACAACTTCAACATTACCCCTTCAAATTAATGTTTAGTTGTCACCAAAATAAACAATTTTTTTGGTGTGTGTGTGAAATTAATGCAACAGTAAATATCTTTATTGTATGTAATTGTAAAATTCTTTTCCATGTTGATTCATTGAATTGAATACAGCTATTTTGGCATTCCAAATCATACCAAGTGAAAGGAAAACAAGAAAGATTGTTCACATGACACTGCATTTGGTTGCCCTAGTTGTTGGCATTATTGGGTTAAGTGCTGTTTTCAAGTTCCATGATATGGGTCATATTCCCAACCTTTATAGCCTCCATTCATGGATTGGCATTGCCACCTTCTGCCTCTTTGGATTGCAGGTAACTTTAATAAGTAATATATTATAGTTTTAGTATAGTATAAGTTAAATATATTTTTAGCCTTTAAATTTGAATGAAAAATTGTAATTCGTTTCTCTTTCAAATTTTGATATATTTTGATTTTCAAATTTATTATAAGAATTAAGTGTGGAATGTTTGCAGTGGGTTTTTGGTTTGGTTGTGTTCATGCTTCAAGCAGCATCAGCCTCAACAAGAGCGAAGGTGCTTCCATGGCACAAAGTTGGTGGAAGAGCACTAATGTTCATGGCAGTGTGTGCTGCTGAAACAGGGTTGATGGAGAAGACCAGTTTCTTAACTTCTAAAGGACTGTTGAAACCTCATCACAGAGAATCCAATCTCATCAACTTCACTGGTCTTGCCATTCTCTTGTTTGGAGTTTTTGTTAACTTTTCTATTGGATTCTAAGATCATTTCCCATGAATCATCAAATATAAATTGTATTCATCCACTCTCTTTTTTATCTTTCTTAATTATTCTTTACTCATTTTGTAATAAAATAAATTGTTTCATTAGTAAAATGGTTTGCATTAACTTCACTTAATTCTATTTTTTTATTATTTAGAACATTTTTTGTTTTGTTTATTTTACCATGCATATTCCTATACTTTAGCATTAAGTTTTTTATTATCAAATATTTATTACCCATGGTTTTTCTATACGTCTTGCAATCAAGTTTCTAATTTTTACACATTTTATCACTTATTATTCAATTTTTAAGTTTTACATTTTTCTATCATGTTAGGATACGTTTTGGGCAATTTTTTTCAATAAAAGAGAACTTTTTTTTCAATAAAAGAGAACTTTTTTTTCATTAACTAAAATTATGTTATGCATAAGTTTAAGTTTTAATAAATTTATTAAATAGTTTCTTAATTCAAAATAAATTAATTTTCTTGAAATGATAAATAGAGAATCAAAACTTGGGAAATTTATTAATTTATTAATTTATTAGCACGAGCACGATTGTGTAGTTTTTAGTTGGGCTGGCTAACGTACTATTGGGCTATGGTTGAGGCTTAGTATAATTGGGCTCTTGCTAATGTACACATTGAAAAATGGACTATTTCTTTCTGCATCCTTATCTCTATAACTAATATTATGATAGATACAAGTGAAAATATGTGTATTTTTTTTCTTTTTCTCATAATAAAAAATATAAAAAACTATTTTTTATTATAATTATTAAAACAAAGATATATATTTATTAAAATATCATCATAAAATAAATAATTTTTGTAATTTTATCACAAAGTTTTATTAGAAGTAGTTAATTTAGTTTAAAATAATATAAAACTTAAATGATATAATAATAAAATGAAATATATTGATAAAAGATAAAATTGATACAAAATTATATACGAAATCAACGATTACAAAAATGATTATAAAAGTGAATTATCTTTATTAATAGTTATATCTTTATTAATAGTTATAGATAAAAAAAATAAAAAGTGGTTAATATTATACCTATTTTTAATTATTAAGTTATTTTATTATAAAATTTATGTAATTATAAATTTTTTGTTATCATTTAATATTGAAAAATATATTTTTATACACTAAACTCTTATAAGTGACGAATCTACATGTAGCTGAAAATGAGCAAGCATCTCTAGAACTTGTTAAAAGTATTAACAAATATATGAAAAAAAAAATTTCTCTCCCTAATTTTATATATTTGTCTTTCTCTCCTAATTTTGAACAAATTAATCTTTTACATTTACTTTAGAAAGATGATTCATTAAGATTTAAATAACTTTTAATCATTCTCATTGACTTAGTGTCTTAGATCTATGACTTATTTTGATAATATTGTATTTTTTTAACATCTTGTATTAAAAAAAATAATTAATAAATATGAGTTTTTACAACTGACTGTTACTCAATAAAAATAAAGAAGAAACAAAAATATTATACTAATAAGATAGGGAAGATAGAGAAGTAAATATTAGTTTTTACTTTGAAAATGAAAATAAAGATAATGAATACCGAAAGAAAAACAATAAGAAAAGAAAAAGGTAAAAATAATTTTGCCATAAGTAGTGGCCTAGGCATAGCATAGAGCAGTGAATATGTTTGGTCATTTTTGGGCAGCTGAAAAGAGGAAAGGAAATAACTTTTCGAAAGCTTTAGGAATGAACTTGAAAGCAAAAGTTAAGGCATTAAAATTGTGTTGATTAGGGCACTGGTCCATGGCATGATGAAATGCCACATAACAAAACCTCAAAAAATTTTAAATAAAATTAAAACTATGAAACACTTTTGAAATGGAGAGGACCACATTCACAAAATGTAGCTTTCTATCATTCTTCTAATTTTCTTTTTGGTCAATAACTTTATATATAGCCATAGTTAACCTCACTCATTAGGTTAATACCTCTTTAAAATGGTAATACCAAGATTTAGATCCCTATCTTTTTTTTTTCTACAGTTTAAATCCGCCTTAAAACAGAAAAAAAAAATATTAAGAAAATAAAAATTGCCGATAAAAAATTAAGAAATAAATGTATCTCTTTTAAACTTACTTCCAATACAAAAAGTTGATTTTAAAGTTTTTTCTATTTTTTTTTATTCTTTTTTCATTTCTTTCATCGTCTTTCCCTCTAGTAATCAATTTTTAATCTCTTTTAATTTTTTATATTTCATGTTTATTCTCTTTCAGAATATAATCATACTTTGGTTAGTAGTTGAGGAGTTAAAGATTAATTCTAATTGATTAAATTTTAAACAGTTCTTCTTTATTATAAGATTTTCTTCTTTTTTTTTTTATGGAATCATATGTTCATAAAAATAATTAGTCTCATACTAAAACTTAGTTATAGTTAAATATATTATTCTAAATTCTTGAATTTTGTATAAATTCATACTTATACCGAAAATTTCTTTAGAGTAATAGAACTTTACACAAATAAAAAATTTCTCTTTAAAAATAACTTAAATTTTCCTCTAATGAAAAAAAGTAAGAATAATTGAGGTCTAATTTATTTTATCTACACTTGAAATGATAAAAATAAATATAACTATTATAATTATGAAAACATTAATAATTATTAATAAATACTTATACTGTCGTTTCTATTATTAATACAAACATTAATATAATTATGGAAAGTATATATTGTGCTTGTCCAATAATAAATATAACTAGTCAGATGGAGACATTGGATTCATATACCTACTTTTCCACTCCAATAATGTAAATTATAGTTTTGTTTCATATTTTATATATATATATATATATATATATATATATATATATATATATATATATATATATATATATATATATATATATATATATATATATATATATATATATAACAAAGACATGCTCTATTTTTTTATAGAAAAATAGTGTGTTATTCAGCTCCAACTTTGATGTAAGATGTAAGAGTTATAGAGGTTTTATTCTACATCTTTTCAAATCATATTTTTTTAGGGTTTAAATTGTACATTTTGAATTTGAACAATAAAAGTTATATTCAACATTTTTTTCTTCACGAGAGTTTTCTTAAGTGACATTCAATTCATTTTTATCGTCCGGTCTAAATAATATACAATTTTACTAAAACTAGACAATTATCACTTAACAATCAAATTATCCGTATAAAAATCTACAATTTAGCTCATTATACGGTAACTAACATATGAAATGGTAATTTCTTGCACATTTGCACATTTATTAAATCAGTAACTCATAACCATTATTTATTTATTTTTCTATTTGATTTGCAAAATTAGTAAAACATCCATAGTCGAACTATGTTAAATTACCTGTAACACAACCGTCTCCATTCGATGTTCATCTCACATCCAAAGTCACTCACTTATTCATTAACACTTCACAACATACATTATAAATCATAATTCATATAAAATATTCTCATTACATTTCAACTAAACATTTTATTCATCTAATATCAAAATAATTTAATAACCAAAATAAATAATTTAAGTGAAACAAACATTTAAATTAATTATATGATCCAACATTTTATGATGATCACACAACATTTAAACCTTTAAAGACTAACTTAAACTAATAAGTTATGTGCAGGAATATCGCTATATCTCCTCACCGAGTATTTTTTTTTTTTTTAGTAAAAGTATGTTTTTTTCATTATTGTCTCTTATGTCCTAAATATCATCTTGCAGCAAAACATTATGTGATGATTTAGAATGATCAAATTGATCCGTGTTTACTTATTCAAATTAGTTTTTTAACATTTAGTAATGAATTTTTATCTAATACTTTATATAATTCAAAAATTTTAAGCTAATAACAACTTTTAAATCAACCGACTAACTTTCCGAATTTTGAAGCATATTATATAAACCAAAACTAGTATTCACATACATTGAATTTTCTAATAGTATTTATTTAGTAAAACGATAATTTCCTTCAAAGACAAATATTTTCGTACTCAATGATTTCAACCTATCCATCAATATTTCTAAAAGTTATCATTGCGAGTATTTTAACTTAAAAATCATTATCAAACAACATTTAAATCAATACATCAATAAATTTCATCATCAAACTTTACTTTAAAAATGTCCAACCATCGTTTTCCCATCAATCGCCCATCATTCATGTAATTATACATTATACCAAATCAATAAAAAACAAATTGTGACAACTTGATCTCAATTACAACACATGCAAAACTTCGTCAATAACAATTCACAAACTAAATCTATTCTTAGTGCCTAAAAGTACATTTAAAAGATAACTCGTTTCCTTACGTTGGTTTTCTTGTACCCTAAGAAACGAACGTTTGAGGAAAATATTAAGGGGAGAAAAAAATGTGATGAAGTGGTTATTTTGATTTTGAAATAAAGGAGAAAATGAAAGCTTCTATTGGCACCCCTGTGTGTGCTAAATTCAATCCTCCATCTCTTTGTTTTTAGAACTAAAAATTATTTTAGTCTACGGTGCCCTAACTGATTTTCTATTTTCACCCTTTCACTTAACTTAAGCACAAGATCACATATATATACTGTACATATATTTTAACTAACTTACTATTAAATGTCTTTAAAAGAAAATCACGAAGTGAGATGTAACTCCTCTTTAATATTATTAGTATAATATTGACAAAAATAACTTGATTATATCGAATTTTACAAAATATGAATTAAATTGAGACGTATCAAATAAAAGAGGTCCAATTTAATATTTTTATACAAAAATGAGAATGAATGACATGATTTAATCTAAATTTTTCTAATATATCAACATCGGTGCATTTTGAAAATTCAGCAGATAAACAATACTAGAATATCAAAGAGAATCTGAACTTGAAAGATTTACAGCTTCGTTTGCCTAGTGATAAAAACTTAATCCAAACTTTAAAAATTTTTAGAAAATGCTATAATTATTTACCATGGGTTGGTATCATGAAAATGGAGAGAAATATAAACCATAGAAGCCACATCAGCGTGCATTGATGAGTGTTGTAGTGGCAGTTTAGTTATGTTACGAAATCAATGTCTTTGTCATTTAATTGTGTACATCTTACCCAAAGAGCCGCAGAAAGTTCAGCAACATGCATGTCTCACAGTTGTGTAAGAAAAAGACTTGCCACATAACTCACACTCACAAACACTCATTCATTTATTATTTTTTTTCCACTCTTATGTTAATGTCAGTAATTGGAGACTTGCAATTCCTTTTCATAGTTACAGTAATATATTTTATAGTATGCAATATTATGTATTGATCAATCTATAAATAGGAAATAAGACTTGGTCAAATGTTATTTTAGTTGATTGAAACTTTTACTTTATGACACTCTTTGTTCAGTTTTTTTTTTCTTCTTATATGATATATTGCTTATTATATTAAGTAGTGGCATTAAGTATTATGGTAATATGTAAGCTAATCTTTAAAATATATATATTTCACAAACAGTAGGAATTAATAGCAACTATTTTACAAAAATATAATGAAATAAAAATATTTATAATATTTATATTAATTAATAATTAACTACATAAATTATAATAATAGGAGTTTACGTCTTCAACCTTTCCACCATCTCTTGTTCTTACATTAGATTTGTAACTCAAAAAAAGTAACATTTAAGTAATTTCATCTTTCTTAATATATTTGTTTGGGTTTGCATTATTCAATTATTCATTGTTTTTTAGTTTTTCACATTTTCTTCTATTGAATCTTCTTGCTACAAAGAGGTATATATTTTTTATGTATTTTTTTCTTATAGATGTCTAAAATTCTTCATCTCTATCATTATCGTTATTCTATTTTTGTTATCTTTTCATCTGTCTTGCAATGGATTTGTAATATAAAAGCATCAAATTTCAAATAAATACTATTATATTACAATGCATGAAAATATAATAATTATAGAAAATATTTATTACGTTGATTAAATTTTCACCACATATCACAATAAATCACTTTAGATTTAACTAGTGTAATACTACCACATGACTTATTATATAGTTAGATCTTAACGGTAATAGGAATTTATAAAAGTAATATTTTTTACTAATGAAGTTTAACTTTTTTATTCTAATATATTTTCACTATGCATCGATTTATTTATTTATTTATTTATTTATTTATTTATTTATTTTATCCAAATTACCTTTCTTCTAGTTTCTAGTTTTCTACATAGCTAGCATATTCTAATTTTTGTATCACTACATTATTATACATAATGTCTATTTTTTTCAATGATTAATAAAATCTATTTTTTGAACTATACTTTTTATATAATTTAAATTTAAGAATTCAAGTCTAGTTGTATTTAAAATAACAGCAATGATCATTGTCAAAGTATATATATAATGTATACCATAATGTTTTCACATGACTTTAGCTTTAGGAGTGCCCTTTACCCACCAAAACGTGTGTAAACCACTAATTGCCTATGTTGATAAGACTTTAACGGACCCATTAAATTTTTTTTTTGTTTTTTTTAAATTATAGTATTAAATGTAGAATATTCATTAATTAATTTTATTGGTGAATTTTGAAAAAAAAAAGTTATATTTCTAGTGAAAATCTCTTTTTCTTCCATATATATAACTTGATCTCCACACTTTATTTAAAAATATTGAATCTAATAACACTCATAGTGAAATAAAACAATATCATTTTTTACCTTAAAGGGAACCTTCTCTTTGAGAAAGTGCAGACCTTAATTATTTTGTACAAACCTTCTCTATTTGTCTGTATGTTGAGAAGGTGCCATTTTAGAAATTAAGTTCCCTAAAATTAATGATTTAACTTGGAATATAAGCAAAGAATAATATAGTTTAATAATAGAAACTAAAGTGCATGATGGCTCAGAAAGACAGAAAATGGAGCATTTAATTAGTTGGAGCTATCTTATGAGTTTGACATGTCGGGAATAAATGATGTGAAGAGGTCCTACAAACACATGTACATGAAAGAGTAAGGAAAAGTATGTTCAACATGATATATGGAACCCACCATAACCTACAACATAATTCCCATTCTATATATATTGTGTAAGAAAAATCACATTGTATATATAGAGATATTATTTATTGCTTATATAGATCTAAATGAATTTGGTTTGACACAATGGAAACTAGTTACATGATTAGACATGTGTTATATCATATACATTCATGTATTATTAATATGCTGTCAAAATAATGTCTTATTTTATTAAAATAATCAAAATTGCTTTTATCACCTTATAATTGATTAGTCTATATTTAAATTACTTTCAATAATAAATGAATTAAACTACATTCAATATAGCATTCAGTTGGTTGTTAAGGGAGGATTTTCATGTAGTGGTTTGTTAAAGAAAGTAAAATAAAGATACAAACTTCTTCTCTCTCTTCTTTTCATTTGTTAACATATTTTCTTTTTGTAATTTATTAAGATCATTGATGCAAATTTCATATTTTAACTCGCCTTATATATTTCGGTTATCTAAGAACCGAAGCATATAATGGCGTGGTGACATATTTGCAATTTCAGACAACTTTTATACCTTGGTTTAGAAAAAATTTGAAACAAAACACAGTTATAGGTTTCGGTTAATAAAAATCCTGTGCCAAAAGCTAGCATATGCCTTGATTGTAGAGACCCGAAGCAAGAAACGTGCATATTTGGCCTCGGGTGACAGACGACTGGTGTCAAAATCAATCATATGTCTCGGTTATTAATTGAACCGAGGCCATATAGCTTATTTAGGGTTCAAAACACGAACCCCTTTTTTCTTTTTTTTCTTCCCCGCGCTCTCCATTTCTCTCTGCCACCGTCGTCGACACCAGGGGCGCTCGACCTTCGCTCCCCTTCTTCTCAGTCGCGACCCAAACAACCTCTGCGCGAGCACCCAAGGCCACTACCGACGACGTTGATCTTCCCCGAGTTGCGCTTCAACGCGTTTCCGGCAGATTCGTGGTGGTTCACGGTTGAACGCTAATGATTCAGATCTGCTATGGTGTGTGCTACAATGGTGGAAACGTGATGGAAGTGGAACTCCCATGGTGATTGAAAGTCCCTACAGGTTCGAGAATGGTGGTGCTTCTGGCGAGGTGGGCGTGGATGGTGAAGAAGTCGCATGTGCAATTTCAGATCTGGTTTGTGGATGCAGGTTAACGAAGTGTGGTGGACGAGATTTGATGCGAGAATGGAGCTTGCGTTTCTTCAATGGTGGATGATGGTTCAAATAGGTACTAGTGTTCTGCAACGAAGGAGGCTCGCGTTTCTAGTGGTTGTTGTATGGCTTCGGTTCAGGTGTTACCCGAGGTAGAAAAGCTCTTTATGGCTTCGGTTAACACACCCGAAACCAATAATATCCCCTTTTTACCTCGCCCCTATATGCCTCGGTTCTAAAACTGAGGCAGAATAGCAAAAACAACCGAGGCCAAAAGCCCTTACTACACTGGTGGATGTTTTTAAAAACTATTTGATTTTGCTATTAAGGCTGAGTTTATTTATATTTTCAAAAGGAAAGGATTTTTACTCAAGTAAAGATAGAGTTAGAGATCAACCTTACTTTCAACTTTGTTTTCGCTCAATTGAAGAAATTTTTTGTCTAACGAAAATATTACTTAAACTCAACACTTGGATCTATCCAAAATTCACTCAAATAAGAATTTTTTTGCTTAAGTGAACCATTTTTTCTCAAGCTAAAAAAATATTTCTTTTGTTTGTTTCTTTAATGGATTATATTTGAATGTTTATTGTAAATGTATAATAAATATTAGTTTATATGCAATACAAGAATATTCAGTATTAGTTGTCATTAAATAACATTAGTAAAAAAAGACATTACTAGAATTGGTCAATCTAACACTAACACAACATAAAATAAAGTGACCAATCACACTCTAAACGGGAACAAATTAACCAATAAGTAAAAGATAATAAAATCAAACATGAAATAAAATAATTTTTTATTAATATAAGTGTCGATTTAATCAATAATAAATAGAGAAAATAAATAAAAAATAAAAGTATTAATAAAATAGTGGTTCAAACCCACTCTAAACAAACAAAAAATAATTTCTTATGAATATAAGCATCGGTCTAACCCACACCAAATAGAGGAAATAAAGAATATTAAAAGTAAATAAGGTTAGTGTCACCTTAATGAACACTAACATTATTTGTTTTTAATATTTATATTTATTTAAGTTATTATTTACTAGTCAACACTATATTATATATTATAAATATGTGTGCGCTGGTGGGAACATGTATAAACCATAGATTAATTTTGATCTAATTATTTAGATTTTGTACCACCTTCTAGAAACATGTCAAGTGGTATATAAGGCATTCGAATGAAATAAAAGTTACTCTTTTTACCAACACTTACGACAAATATATTCCAAACCAAGTTCTCTCAACTCCTCTAAACTCAACTTTCTTTATGATCACGATAGTTGGTACACACAACAAGTGCAACCTTCTACACTAACCTCGGCTTTGTTAGAGGAATGTCTACATCTTCGGTTTGGAGCTGTTTGTCGATGTTGTAGAGGACTTTAATGGGGTTTGTGAGAAGGATCTTGCATTAACCACAACTTCTTGAGCTCTTCTCGCTTTCGTTGGAGCCAGAAGCTTAAGTGCCTCAATGATTTTTTGTGTGTTTTTGACACAATCAATGTGGGTGTGAATAGAGGAAAAATGAGAAGGCACTACTAAAAAAACTCATATTTCCTGCGAATTTTGTTTTGAATTTTTTTTTGTAGAAAATACTTACAAATTTTGTTCTAAAAAAAGTTTGCAGGAAATTGGTGCCATTTTTTTTGCAAAATATTTTGTATAAAACACTTTTTGTAACAAATTTTGTAGAAAATATTTACAAATTTTATAATTTTGTAGAAATAAATACCCACAAAGGAATTACTTGTCAATTAAGATTCTTAAAAAAATAGCAGAAAAAAATCTCTTCTTACAAATTTTTTTAATAAGAAAATTTTCATATAATATGAAAATTTTTAATAATAAGGAATGCATGAAGTTGGGTTTCGTGAAAGTAATTGAGAACAAAGTTAAGCTATAACATTATTATTTTTAAAAAATTATAATGAGCATCACCTAAATATATATATATATATATATATATATATATATATTTTAAGCATGAATCTAATCAATACAATTAGTAATAAATAAATTAATGATTTTTATATTAGAGTGGGTCAAGTTTACACTTCTAGCATTGATTTCTTTAACCGACCCAAAACTTCATAACTTCTAATGATGGAGGACAATCGTAAGGATAACTTTTCATTTTTGGATTGAATCTTTTGGAACAATATGTTGGTTTATAAAAAATAAATGCAATAAACCTACACATAATTAAATAGTTCTCAATATTTCAAAGAATTAATTCTATACATAACTTCTTTCAATTATTTACTTAATTTTAATTTTTTTTTATTTTGTTATCTTTGTAAAATTAAAATATTACTGGTATTTATACATTTACATTTTATATATCATGACATGTATATATTCTTAGTCATAGATCTAATTAATTAAATCACTTTAATACTTTAACTAATAATATAATAATCCTAACATATTTAATTATTATTATTATATATATATATATATATATATATATATATATATATATATATATATATATATATATATATATGACCCAAATTGCTAATACACTATTTGTAATTTTTCTTATAATGATATTTAATTGATTTATAATTTTGTTTAAAAGTTGTATAATAATTAAAGAACTCTCATATATTTCAAACATGCAAATGCTACTATCATTCGAATTTTCATTTATAGAACATTAGTAATTTTAGATAAAATCTCATTGAAAATTGATTGCAAACCATTTTGGTAAGAAGAAAAGAAGAAATTATAATAACAACTACTATAAAGAAAACGGATATTTCTATAAATAATTTTATATCATTTGTTTTAAATACTTTATTTATGAAGAAATGAATATCTTTTTCCTTTCTTCATTTACATTTTATTTTTATTTACTTACATAAAATTGAGAATTTATTTTAAAAAAAAAATCATGGTAAATATTAGTATATATTAAAACATGAATTGATATCTCAAAATACATCAATTATTTATCATTACATAAAAAAATATTATTAAAAAAATAAAAATAAAAAACATGAAAAATGAAATCAAACTCATAAAAAAATACATAACAATAACGATAAACTAAAAAAATCTATGAGTAAGAAATGTATACCAAATAAGAATTTAGAAACAATGTAAACTACATCTTAAGGAGCAAATCTATGAGTATCAAATCAACCCATTTTCAAAGTGAATAAACAATAACGGGACGGTGCCTACCTCGGGACAGACACTGTTTCGGTTGGTACCCCACTTACAATTTTAAATTTTAAATTAAGTTTTTTATTTCAGTTATGTTTTATTATTATTATTATTATTATAAGTTTCATGATATAATAAGTAATTTATTAAAAGGGGTTATCCTTTCTGTTCAAAAGTTTTTAGAATATGATTATTTTCGACAATCATTCTTCTACTTTTGTTATACACTTTTTCACTCATCTCATTACCTTTATTTGTTCATACTTGCTTTTGTTATTAACACATACACACTTTCTCTCACAGTCTTTCAAAAAAAAAAAAAAAAATTCAAGCTTATTTTAAGTTGTTAATTTGGATAGCTATAAAAATTTCTACATGTGAATTCGTTCAGTTTTATTATATGAATTGCATATATCAAAAGTTTGTTCATGTAATGTATGTTATTTTACAAATATTAGATCATTATCTTTGTTACGTTATACATGTGTTTTATAAAATTTAAAATATCACATTTGCTCTCTTAAATAAGGGAGACGTTATAAATGTAAAAATGTAAAAAGAAAAAAAGTATGAATGCAATTTAAACAAATTTCAGGAGATGTCATTGTAATTTCCTTCATAAATAATTGTTCTTAAGAGTTTGTTTGGAAGTAAATTCTCCATAAAGTAGAAGATAAAGTTAAAGAAAATAAACTTAATTTCTTATAATCTCAAAATGGTTTATATATAAATTAAAAATAAAATAGATTTTAGAAAGCTTAATAAAAATGAATTTTTCAAAATTATTTTATATATGCTAATTTTAATTTATAAAAAAAAAATTAGTTACATTTTACTTTTATTATTTTGATCACTAATAGTATTTTTTTTAACAGGAACGGATCTTAGAAAGTCTATGAGTCTTAATTTCTGTATATGAAAATTGATATGTAAATAACTTTTTTTAATTTTAATATATTTATATATTTGATATCCTCAAAATTTTTATACATATATCATAATACTCCAAAATATTTTCTGAACATCCACCCTATTTTTTAAGAAATTTGTATGAACAAACCCATAAATTTCTCTTACAACTTGCGAAGCATTCGGCAATTATAAAAGAAATAAATAAAAAATATGGAACGGACAAGAATTTTCAGAGTGTTTGTCCAAACAAACCCATAGAGAATTATCTTATAAATGAAAGAAGGCATAAAATATGGAAGATAGAGAAGATATTTGAGGCTGTGTTTATCCAATCAAACCATAAACAATTATTTCTCATAAGTTGTTTACGATTGTATCAATTATTATAAAATAAAAAAACTTGCCAATAGAATTTTTCATTCAAAATATTTCATTCAATTTTTTAACAGCTAACATATTAGTTATATAAAGAAAGTTGGAGACGATATAACATAAAGAAAATCACTAATTATTATCGGTTTATATTTTTTTTATTTTCTCTTTATTTTATAGTTTTTTTTTATAATTTTTAGGGTTAAATATATTTTTTGTAAAAATCATTTTAGTAGTTTAAAAATAATAAAATATAACACTTCATCATAATATTCAAAAACATGTAATTTAGTGTATAAAGTATATTAATACAATTTTACAAAATATATGACTATAAAATATAATGTTTATATGCTAAAACTAAACCAAGACTACCTTATACAAGACTAATTACTTACTAAAGCTTCCTGAGACATTTCACTACTTTAACCGGTGACTCCTCATTCTCTAGAAGTGTCTCTACACCTACAACTTCATCACCTTCCAACAAATAGGCGATCATTGCAAAAGAAAGATACAAACAACACAAGAAAGCACAAAGCACACAAGGGTAAGCTAGTGAAATTAAAAGAGTCAAACAACAATCAAATCATTTTAAGACTAGCAGCATGAAACACCTAAGCATATTAGACACTCTAACTCAATTATCCATATGCATGTACTAAATTGGATTCACTAGAAACTTGCACTTGTAGTGGCCTCTACTGCTATGTAGTGTCATTGCCAATGGATTTCACCCTATCACACACAAGGTTAATCCATAATCATCTAAGTTCATTATTAGACTAGAACTCCTTGCTACTCTTACCACATGAACCATTCTACTCTATATGAGTCTGAATGATCATTAGAATGTTAAGATGTAACTTTACTTGAATCAATAAATCAGTACATACAATATATTACAACCAAAGGAATTTATCCATAAAATTCTCTTATCTTCCACATGTTATCTAAAAAACAATCACATATTGTACAAAAACATATCAAGTCAAGTCTCAATATAACAACATCAATCATGCACAAGCATAGATATAAATGAAATTATCAAAAACAAAAAACAAAGGGATTGGCGCCCAATGGTAGCACTCAACGCCAAGACTCTCGTAAAATGCAACACTCAATGATGGGTAGCTGGCGCTTAGCATCCTAGAGCTGAAGTTCCAGACTTGTAGAGTCTCACTTGCCGCTCAATGGTAACGCTCAACTTCAAAGCTCTCGTAAAATGCATTGCTCATGGTACATCCAAAGAACAACAATTTGGAGAAAATTGAACATGTGCAATTGACTAATTGAGCAATTTTGCTTCAGTGTTTTTGATTCCAAATGGTTTAAGAAAGTTCAAAACTGATATCCAATTACTAAAAAAAAATTAAACTTTTTTCCCAAATCAAGACCAAGCCCAATTCAAACAAGCAACTCAATCAAACAACTCATTCAATTCAACATGCAACATCACAAAACAAGATAATCAGTTCACACAAAAATTTAAATGAAAACCTAACTTCCCTTACCTGACCAAGTAGCTCACAAGACCCCAACACTCTAAGAACTCCAAACTACCTCCAACCACACAGGATGTTCTATCTACATATAGAAACATCACAAGAACGACCATGACCTACTATTATGATCACTGATCAGAAAAGACTTAAATTGATGATTAAAAGCTCACATGTAACCAAAAGAAGGGTCACATGTAGGGATGGCAAAAATACTCGTGTTTGCAGGTATCTGCGAATAAAATCTACGATGGATAATTGATACCCTCTGCTATTTGTTACCCGCAGGTAGTGGATATTATATTATTCGTACCCGCTTGTACCCTTGTTAACCACAATAAATTAAAATTAGAATTTAATTTATGTTTTATTAAGTTAAATTTAATTAAAATTAAAATATAATTTATATTTAATTAGATTAAATTAAATTTTATATTTATATTTAATTTAATTTATATTTTATATTTTATTGTAATTTTATTTAAATTTTATTTTAAAAAATATAAAATACCTTTTTTTTTTATATATTTGCAAGTACCCGTAGGTTTTAAAATACCCATAAATAGTTTTTTAAAACGGATACCTAGAGGATAAACAGGTGGATAACAGGTGAATTTTTTTGTTGCGAGTCAGGTTGTAGGTAGGCAAGTGCCCGACTCGACTTGTTGCCATCCCTAGTCACATGCAAGCCAGGACAAAAAGACCCACAAGAAAGCGAGCAGGAAATAACTTACACGGTTGAAGAAACTAATCGATCCAAATTGAAGAGCTTGCCGCAAGGATCACTCCTACGGTCTCAAATCTTCAATCAGATGACCAAAAAACGAGAACTCTTAAGAGAGAAGTCAAAGAACTCTAGAAAAGTGATTTATAGAGATGATATATTTTAAAACAATAAAACTCGTTTATAACAATTTTATTTATACTAAAACCTTTTAATATTAAAATAATCGACTATCACTATTTTTAAAACTATCAATTTGAAAACA
The DNA here is from genome assembly GCF_037176805.1 of Vigna unguiculata. Classification (NCBI taxonomy): domain Eukaryota; kingdom Viridiplantae; phylum Streptophyta; class Magnoliopsida; order Fabales; family Fabaceae; genus Vigna; species Vigna unguiculata. Next base: position 6,386,010 of record NC_140793.1, read on the forward strand.
TTATTTTCTAGGATTTTACATTTTTCATCTCTAAATTATTTTTAAAAATTATATTCTGTCTTTAAACTAAACTATATACATATTTTGTCTTTGATTTTTTAAAAATAATATAAAATATCTTTCCTAAAATATAATATGTGAAGGTTATATTATAATTCAGTATGAAACTTAATTTATCAATGAAAAATACTTTATACAATACATTGGTCAAACAACCAAGAGCAATGGAACCTCACAACGATAGTAATTAAACAATCAACTTAAAAAGACCTTTACTTTCATTAACATTAAATAAAAATATTAAACTTTTGTTTTGGAATAAAACCTTGTTGAAAACCAATTTTAAGAAAGTTAAATAATAATTAAATGCATTTTACAATATTGTTTGTAACACCCCAACATTCACCTTACTAATTTAAATTATTACATAATTGACAAAAAAAACATAAATCAACATATAAGTATATAAAATGCCCACAAATATTTTTTTTAAACGGATACCTAGAGGATAAACGGGCGGATAACAGGTGAATTTTTTTGTTGAGAGTCAGGTTATAGGTAGACAAGTGCTCGACTCGACTTGTTGTCATCCCTAGTCACATGCAAGCCAGGACAAAAAGACCCACAAGAAAGCGAGCATGAAATAACTTATATAAAATGTATCTAAAAATCCTCCACAAGAAAAAATAAATAAAACTTTTGAAAGATAAATAATACTTCATCAACTAGGAGGATCTATACAATACAAAAAGTATAAACCTAAATAAGAACTACTCTCTCTAGAAAGACCATTTGTAGTCCTATTACTTCACAACTATCCCATTTGCATTGTCTTATCCTACAATCATTGCAAGTGAACAAACCACAACACAACAGACAACAAAGTAAGGTAGTACAAATTAAAACTTATAAGTTCTAAAGAAAAGAAAACTTATTTAAAAAGTACTAAAATCACTACATAACATCGCATCAAGCATAAAATTTGTACTCAAACACAATGGCTCTTATGGCCCATTCATATACCAAGAACCAATAGACTCGACCTTTGGAGGACTAGTGTATTGACTCAAATCTTGAGACCATGCACCTATCATTGCTCATTCACTCTTGCCTCACAAGAATTATAACTATAACATGTTTGGGTCTCTATTGGATCCATTGAGCATGACAAAGTAAATTTTCCATCTCATGAGCTCGACTTTGGTCGACTCACTCTAGATATGAACCTCCCTCAAATCTCATTTCAGTACTTGTCGTCAATACACCCCATAAAAAACCAACTCGCATAATATATTCCCACCTTAGGAATAACTACCCCCTCATTTTATTCATATACATCTTAATTCATAGAAACATACCAAATTGTTAAACACAATCACAAAAAAATAGATAAAGAACAACATACCACATAAAACAAGGTAGTGCCCAAAGGTACTAGTTCACGCCCAACGCCATGGACCCTTGGAGCTCACTGGTAGATGATCACCTAATGGTGCCAAGGTAGTGCCTCAATGCCTTAAACCCCTAAAGGTCACTGTAAAGTGAGCATCCATCGGTGCAAAGGTAATGCTCAACGCCCTAGCCCTTGGAGCACTCTGACTTTGATTTTTCGAAGCAACGCCCTATCCCCACTAGCCAACACCATATCAATAACCAATGAAAAATAGGTATCTCAGATTGTGTAATTACTTGTAATAGGACTTCTATTCCTTAATATACACTTTATTTATACCAAATAAGTTCCAACAGGTATCATTAACAACTAATTAATTACTCAAATTTACATACTCATCCTCCATTCGATTCACAATTCGCTTTTAACAAATAAAAAAATATCATATAATTTAGAAACATTTCACATTTACTCATCTCGAATTAGTTTCAAATCAACAAAATCACAACCAAACACTCACATAGTCTCGATTTGAAACCAATACACAAGTTAAAACATATATGAGTAAGTATAAAATTACTACTAACTTCCATTACCTCTTATAGAGTTCTTTTTGTCTCACAATATGCTCTAAAAACACAAAGAGGGTTTAGATTAATGATCCAAGCAATATCCTTAGAATTATAACATAACAAGGACTCTTAAAAAAAATTCTTATTAAGATCTGATAGGGAAAACAACAACACAAACAATATACCAGAGAATGCAGCGGATATAATTTCCCTAACTTGCAAGAATCTATGAGGAGCAACAATCAAAGAACAGCAATAATAAATCACCACAATTACAAATAAAAGTACCAAGATTTTTAACGTGGAAAATCCCTCAAATTAAGGGTAAAAACCACGAGTCATCTAAACCAAATAAATAGCTGCACTATGATCAACAAGAGTACAAAAGAGTCTCAATCAATAGCACAAATTAGTGCCAACACCCAACCAAATAGCAAAGCAACAAAGCTTTGAAATAGAGAAGAACAAGATAAGAAAACCTATAAAATCACTACTGCAGTGCGAAATTAATATCTCCCAACTCAGACCTCTTATCAACGATCTGACCGGTCAGAATGAAGAACAATGTGTTCCAAACCTGTTGTAAAATTTTCAGCCCGATCCAACGGTCAACGAATCCGCAGTGCTGATTTACGGTGACAGCTCTATGAAAAATGTGAACAGATTTTTCTCTCTACCTCTCCCTCTATGTACTGACTTAAGAATAGGACAAAAATTAAACTTACTCTATTTGAAAAATGAATCGATTAGATGTGTTGTCCTTGACGCCAAAATCACTAAGGTATGTTTAGATCTTGAAAGAGATGAAAGATAGAATTAGAATTATAGAAAGGATAAAAAAAGTTAAAAATAAAAGGGTTATAAAGGCAAAAACTTGATTATCATAAAATTTTATTTATACGTAACTTTATTTAATAATAAAATATTTGAGTGTTCATTTTTAAAAAATATTTTTTCTACTCTTAACCATTCTATAGGATCTCACATTTTTTTTGTCTAGAATTTTATTCTTGAGAATCTAATATTGTATGTAAGAAAACAAAAAATCTCATATTAAAGAAAAATGACTAATCACCACTTATGGTGCATGTTTCATATAAAGATCACTTATAACAAATTTTTAAGTTTTGGTCAAGAAAATAAAACTTGAGACTATTACGATAAATTGTTTGGTAAAGTCAATGAATTAATACATTTTCCTATAAATTGCTCATACATAATACAATGAGTTTGTTATCAGATCATAACTTTTTTGAAGTACCAAGTGGTAAATTCGAAGCTTATATTATCGCATTATATGAAGAGAATGTCTCTTTCAATTTCAGCTTTCGTGGCATAATTAGTGCAGAGAATATGGAATATGAAATTGTAGACTAACGGGAAAATATGAAAATTTTAACTCGTTTACTAATGGAAATGTTGAAAAGGACAAGCCCCATCAATTATATATATATATATATATATATATATATATATATATATATATATATATATATATATATATATATATATATATATATATATATATATATATATAATAGCTAATGAATATGTTTTTTATTTTCACAATTAATTTGACAATTTTGAATTGAAATTTTATTCTTAGCAAATAATTTCTTCCACCAATAGCACCATAAAAGGATCATGTGCAATTCAAATGACACATAAAAGAAAAGGAAATGACTATGCAAGTGGATCATTAAAAACAAAGGGACCAAACAAAGAGAACATTTCTCAATCATAATTTTAATAATAGAACGAAGAGAACATGTGGTTGCAAACTTTCAATTTTATTATGTCATGTTGATAAGAATAATACACTTCCCTTTAGGATTATTTTTTGCAAATCAAAAGTCTTTAGAATATGTTCCTTATATTTCTCACTTGGAATGTAACTAGATATTAAAATGGACAGAATAAAATAAATATGGAAAAGGCTATTTATGGAACATAAAAAATTGAAAAAAAGAGAGAATGTTTTCGTATTTTCGCATACTTTATTATAATTTTAGCGTCACATTATCTTTATTAACCTGGCTTTTTGTCAACTAAAAATTGAGTATTAAGTTTTGAAATGTAATGGCGGATATTCAAAATATATTTTGAGGTGTCAAAATTTTCTTTTATAACTGTATATAAATTTGAAGGGCAAAATATATAAAATTAATTAAAATTAAAAATAATACTTTTATTTATATGTTATTTTTTTGTTTGTTTAAAAAAAAATGGAGGTCAAAACCCAAAAGTTCCATAATGGACAAACAAGCTCCACCACGGTTGAAATGATAAGATTATAACTTAACATGTTATTAATCACTGAGTTAAATTCTTTAGCATCATTCAATATTGTAACTATTTTATAATAATTTAAAATAAATAATTATAACTATTGAATTTTATAATTAAATATTTAATGAAAATTACTTTTAAAGAATAAATTAATTGGGGTGGTATCAATTTTTACAATTTGAAAAATTATGTAAAATATAACTATAGTGTTCGTTGTAACCTATAAATATAATATAAAGGTATTATAGTATTATTTAGCTAATTCTTGAAATTTATAAATATGATACTTGGGTAGTTTATTTTCATAAAACTTTTATTTCTTTATCACCATTATCATTGAATTCTTTTTTTTTTAAAGGAAATAAACTCAAACTCTATTGACTTTTAGATTCGAAAGAAGTAGTAGGAAGATGACAAAATAAGGAGAGACTTTATCTGATTAGATTTGTAAATAGGCAGGTCCTAAACTATTTAGTTTTAGGAATTTCTCTAGAAAAAGATTTTTTTTTTCTTTTAGGATTTTTTTAAAAGGTTAGGGAAGGTAACATTCAAAGGTAAAAAACTAGGAAGTATAGTATGCAATTGTTGTAGTGATTGTAATGTGTTATGTTTGTTTTGAAACTTTAATTTTGTATTGTTTTGTAAGTTTAAGTCATTGCTTGGTTGTTGTTGTTAGGATTTTTGAAAATATGAGAGATATGAGATATATGAGAGATATATATGATATGTCAAACGGAGGAACATGTTGTTGTATTTTATTGATATACCCTATATATAGATCAAAATATAACAAAATATCAAGTATATATTTAGAATATCACACTCCTAATCTAAAATAATAACTAATTTTTAAGAATGAAACATATCTCTAAAACTGAAATATTTTCTAAAAACTATTTTAAATAAAAAAGATATTAAGTAATATTCTTCAACAGTTGTTGGTGATGTGAGGGGTGGAAACCTTACTTTGTTGGGGGTAAAAATGATGGTCTTCTCCCTTTTTGCCTAAACAAAGTATGATAATATTGTGATGCCCCAAAGTGATGCAATTTTGCTCAAACGAAAGTGTGGGGTGTTGATGTGACTCAAGATAGTGCAATTTTTGTTTAAGAGAAAACAATTCAAAACAATAATTAAAAAAAATAGCACACATGAAAATAGTCCAATAGAAAGGGAGTCAATTTCTCCCAATTTTCGTTCAAACGATCAGAGTGTCACTCAAGCAAAATCTTTTCAAAATTGTTGAGTGTTTTTGGACTTATATCAAGGTAAAATTTGGGTAGTTATGTTTTTGTAGTTTGATATAAGTGATGTAACATCAGGTAAAGTCAAAGGTTACTATTCATAATCAAGTAAGATTTGTTGGTGAAATGTACAATACCCAAAAAGGTACAACTTGCATTTAGTGAAGGGTTGTCAAAACGGACCAACCCAGCCCGTTTAAGCCCGACTCGACCTTGGCCCACAAAAAATGGGTCAAGTCGGGTGGCCCACCAAAGGAAAACAAATTAAGACATGTACCAACCCCACATAGGGGAGAGTTGCGGGCTAGTAGGTTGATCTGCCAGCTTTGCTCTTTTTTTTTTTCTTTTTTTGATTTCATCCTGGAGAGTAGTTTGAACATCATTATCCCTTTTGCCCCTTAACCACAACCTTGGTTCCATTTGGAAGGATAGGGCAAATTTTCTCTAAATATGTAAGAGCATGAGATTTCTCCAAAGCTAGAATAATACCTTCAAGCCGAGAAAGGTTGCAGAATACAAAAGACCTCAACATGAGACACAAAAATAAGATAATAAAACAAACAACAACACAATTGGCAACACAAACAGTTCCAGAAATCAGGGTAATTCGTTCAATAGATCTAGAAATTGAAAAATCAAGCACCCGCAAGCAATCAATTAGAAAAAAAATCTCCAACAACAATTTGGCGGCAACTATCACGACTTCCATAAATCAAAGCAATTTCTTAACCAGAAATTAGGGAAACGACAATTAGGGCAAGGCCAATCAATCATAGTAACACCTTCAACACCAATTGCGGCAAATTGAAATTAGGGTAACTGAATTCGAAAATTAGGGTAATGAAAATCACAAATTAGGGTTGGAAATAAAAAAATTAGGGTTGAAAGTCACAAATTAGGGGCGAACTTGTTCATGGTGGTCGCACTTTGTCAGAACTGCCACTGTCCAACGCGGTTGGCGCATACTCGCGTGGTGGTTGCCTTAAATCGAGTGGTCGTTATTGTTGTGCTGCTTCAAATCTCGTTGTCGTGTTGTGTGGTGGCTGCGTTCGTTGAGTGTATCATGGTGGACGAGTGGCCGACATTGAGGAAGAAGAACAGAGAGGACAAGAAGAGACGAGAGGCGAGAGGAACTCGCAGGTGGGTGGTTTCCTTCTAATGCATTGCATTTGGGTTGGGCTACATAAGTAAACTAAACTGAAGAAACACAAACACATGGGCTACACGTGACTTTTAAAGTCAAAGCGGGTTGCGGGTTAGCCTGTTTTGGCCCGCGGGTTGGCTCGTCGGGTTGGTGGGTTTGACGGGTCGGGCTAGTATGAGTTAGCAAGATGGATTTTCTGTCTCGGCCCATTTTGTTTTGGGTGGGTTGGCGGGTGTAACATCCCCGTAAGATATTACTTAATGTAAAATAAAATACAATAGAATAAAATGAAGTAAAATAATTTCCTCATTTATTTATTAAACCATTTCCCAAAAACGCGGGAAATTTTAAACTTTAAACATTCACAATAAAATATTAATAGTCAAAATAACACAAAATTCGTCTTTACAATTAAAATCCAAATCCATGAAAGCTGTAATCAAATTACATAGAAATTAAGTAAAACATTTATAAATTCCCCTCGTACTCTAAGCCCACTCTCCGCCACTAAGCGTCTCCTGGCCCACCTGAAACATCATCTGCTCCCGGATAACAAGTTACCCGATCATCGCCATACACAAACAAATAGGGTGAGCTATGCACATATAAGTAAATAAATATGAAATAACCCCCAGCCCATTTATAATTATTTATTTGTTTACAAAACACCCCCTTTCCCACACTCATAACCAATATGAGTTCATGCATGTACTCTAAATATGGGATTTCATGTGCTTCCACGACCCTCCTCGCTTGTGGTCCAACCTACAAGCCTATCCCGCTTGTAGTCCTGCTTCAACGACTCTCACGCCCGTTCATCCGAACTCCTCGTTCGGACCCGAACATGCATACCTGTCTTTCCTACTATGAACTCCCTCGCTCATAGCATTCCCAAGTTGAGCATGAAATGAACTCCCTCGCTCACTCATCCCTAGAGATGGCAAATAAACTCGTCCCCGTGGGTATTGACCGAACCCGTCCCCGTTTTGACGGGGAATCCCCGCATTGACTGGGTATGGGTATGGGTATGGGGAATCCCCGACTTTTTCAGTTGGGTATGGGGATGGGTATGGGGATGTACATATACCCGCCATAATACCCGTCCCCGCCATATCTCCATTCTCGTTTAAATTATTAAAATATTAACAATTAATCAAGTAACCCCTATATATATATATATATATATACTATATATATATATATATATTTCTATTTTTTATTTCTTTTAATTATTTCATTTGTCATGAAACTCATTCTCATCTCCAATATATTTTTTATCTTATCATAACCTTTATGTAATTATGTTAAAATGATGTATGTTAATAAAAAAAAAATTATGCCTCACATTTGAATATTTATATTATTTTTTAATATTTTTATTTATTATAAATTTTCCTTTCACATGAGAATGTTTATACTCTCAATTTAAGGTAATATAAAAAAAATACTTTACTTATTATTATTATTAATTTTTGTTTAATTTGAAGAACTCTTTTGTTTCATTAAAATAATTTTCGTTATTTTTCAACCATTAAGTATATATGTTGATATTTGAAAAGTTTTCTTAGTTCTCTAAGATATTTTTCGTCTTATCATACCTTAGTTATACATTTGATTTCCTTTGTGTGATTTTTTTCGATAGTCTCTCAAATTATTTCTAAAACACACATTTGTTAGTTTTTTAATATTTTTATTTATTGTTTTTATTTTCATCATGTAGAATAATATTTCGATATATTCTATCTAATTATTTTTTATTTTATAACTCATTATTAATCATAATGTAATTTTTTCACTTTAAATTCTGTTTGAAGTGGTTAAAATTATATATATATATATATATATATATATATATATATAATGATATTTAGGAATAGTATATGATAATTCACTACAAGAAAAACATGAAATAGTGACTGATTTAGTCAGTAACCCATATCAGTCACTATTTTTCGTCACTGGGGGTAGTAGTTGATTTATTGTCTAAATTAGTGACCGATTCAATGATCGAATCGGTACTTGATTTAGTGACCAATTTAATTACTAATTTATTTGTAATTTAATGACAAATTTTTTGGTCACTAATGATATTTCTATTTATTTTTAACCACTTCAAACATAATTTAATAATTAGTTCTCTAAGGTTTTTTTCATTTTATCATACCTTAATTATACATTTGATTTCCTTTGTGCGATTTCTTTCGATAGTCTCTCAAATTATTTCTAAAACACACATTTGTTAGTTTTTTAATATTTTTATTTATTATTTATTTTCATAATGTAGAATAATATTTCGATATATTCTATCTAATTATTTGTTATTTTATAACTCACTATTAATCATACTGTAATTTTTTTCACTTTAATTGTATAAATAACTTTTATTTACTACAATATAAAAATTTAATGTAATTTCTATGAATATTTTTTTTTCACTATCCAACATATATTGAAGTTCAAAAGATACAAAATCTATGTCAAAATTTTATTATTATGTTTATTATTTGTTCTTTGTGTCATTTTGATCAAGTGATGTATTATAACTTTTATTAGTGTATAAAAAAGAGATTCATTATAATTTAAAAAATTGAAGTAAACAAACATTTAAAATATATTTTAATTTGAATATTTGTTTTCCTTTTATTATTTGTTCTTTGTGTCATTTTGATCAAGTGATATATTATAACTTTTATTAGTGTATAAAAAAGAGATTCATTAGAATTTAAAAAATTGAAGTAAACAAACATTTAAAATATATTTTAATTTGAATATTTGTTTTCCTTTTATATTTTTTTGAAATATTTTTTAATTTTATCAACTAAGTTCATCAATGTTGTAGTTTGCAAATTTAATAAATGTTTTGGTTCACATGAAATTTTATTTGGTATTCTAATATAAAATGTAAACAATTATAATTTATTTTAAGGTATTTGGCATCGAAGAAAATCCTCCTAATATTGATAATATTATGTTTTCTTTACCGTAATTTTTTTTCTTTTATAAAAATTAATATTGAAGTAGTTAGAACACGGGTACGGGTATGGGTACGAGATTATACCTGTTGCCCGGTAGGGATGAGGATGGGAAAAAAGTTTGATACCCGTTGGGTTTGGGTATGGGGATGGGGATGAATTTTTTATGCGGGGATGAGTATGGGATAGCGAAACCCGTCCCCGCCCCGCCCCGTTGCCATCCCTACTCATCCCAACAAAAGTACCTCCGGTGAACTAAACTGTTCACGCTTTGCATGTGGTCCACCCATCACGAACTCCTTACTCGCGACTCAATCCAAGCACATCCCAAACCTTGTGGACTTAGTCCTTCAAGTCCAACCACATCACACACGCATATAATACCTCTAATTTAAGAATTAACAATCAACCAATCCCAAACATCACACTCTCTTAAGCCAAGGACCTTCGCCCAGGCTAGTCCATCAGCCTCGCTTAAGCTAGCCCACCTCGCCTGAGCGAGTGTGAAATAGTAGCTGTAATACATCATCTCACTTAGGCGAGCCCTGCTCGCTTGAACGAGACTTGGGTCGCTCAACACACAAAACTCCTCGCCTGGACGAGGATTCGCGCTCAACACATGCAGGCCTCATCGCGATCTCGCTTAGGCGAGCCACTCTTGCCTAAGCGAGAGACCAGGTCGCTCAACCCTGATCCTGGTCGCCTGAGCGAATTGCGCGAGCCAAAAGCCATAACCTGATTCTACAACTTTCGCTTAGGCGAGATGGACTCGCTTGGGCAAAAATTGCAGAGTTTCGTCTCGGTTTCACGCACACAAATCACCACAACCAGACCAAAACGCAATTCACACATTACTAAGCATAAAATAATGGCTAGCAAACATCAAAACATGTTGTATCATTCATTTAAACTACCCCAACTCGAGATTGAATCATCCCTAACCATTCCATCCCAAAACCCTCATTCTCAAAACATATAATGCACAAAAGGGTTTTGCAACTTAAAACCACCAATTCAATTCTTTACTTTGATCACACATACACGAATTCACAACACTCATTTTATAATTGAGAAGGCAATTACACAGAACCATAATACATATCATGAAATTTAAGCGCACAATGGATAGCTCCCCTAACCTAGAATTATTGATTAAAATTTGAGAAGAAAAGAATGCCTCTCCTCAAGCCTTCTCCCAATTCACCTCTTGTGCACCCAAGACTCACCACTCATTCTCTAATTTTCGTTCTCCTATCAAGGTAAAACAAAACAACTACAGAAACCCTTTCCTTCCACCTAAAATTTGCCTTTTATAGGTGTCTAAATGTTGGGTTAAAGAGCTGAAACGAAAAATGGCTTTATGGTGTGTTTAATTCTCATTCAAAGGTGGTAATTATTTGATGGTTTTTCAGCCCCCTGGCTTCTCCTTATACCAGGTTTTCCTTTTCCTTCTCACATTCCCTCCAAAACTAGACTTATCAAAATAAAAGTTAATTCATGTCTATCAAGTTTTGAACCCATGACCCTCCCCTCATAAGGCCAAAGTACAACCATTATGCCAATTCATATTTCATGTTAATTCACATCAGTATAGGGTTACATTACCACTTCCACGCTCATACATATTGTTAAAAGTTAATAATAACACAACACACATAAATGGCATACATAGGACTCAAACCCAAGTCCTTTCACACAATTTAAAGTACTCTCAACCACTTGAGCTAGTACTTTTTCATGTCACATCAACAATATTTAATGCCATAAAGGCTCCTTCTTCCCGCATTTATTAATTAATTATTTATTTAATTAATTAATTTTCACAGGTCTTACAGCGGGCTGACCCATCGGGTCCAACCCTTTTTTTCATCCCTAATTTAGTGTGATGAGCTATGCTAGATCAGATTCAGTGAGATCACAGATTCCCCTGGTAGCTTCGGTCACTTAAGCTATAGGATGCCAAGTGGTGAGGAGTCGATGGGGAAATATTAAAGGCATGCCCTGAGCCTATAGTGAGGTAGAGTAGTCAAGTGTTTTGATAGAATGACCGACTACAACGTGATCCACATGTGTTAGTTTTTGAGTTCAAGCATAATAGTCGTGTCTTTTAAAAGATGTTTAGATTACATGTTATTTATTATATATAATGTTACTATGGATATGCATTGAAATGATATTATTATGTGCACTTACATAATAATATTATTTGTGAGTTGTTATTTTTAAATTGTTAGCTTATCTTATGTTGTCGATTGTTTGACCAACTATGATCATATTATGTTATGTGAGCATATGTTATGTTTTGACAATTGAGATGGATGCTTCAGAACCTCATAGATAAACTAGAAGATGATATAATTTTATAACATATATAAATATATATAATTGTGTTTATCGTAATAGAATCTTGTACGGTAGGGATTTTTTTTGTACTTGATATAACTTTTTTATATATTATGTACATTTTATTAGTAAATACAAGTTGTTATTGTGCATTGTGTATGATAATAATAAAAAATTTTAAAATCGTTAGTTATAATTTCATAGATAGTTTAAATAATGATCATTTAAGAAATCTTTGGTAAGAGTATTTTTTTTCATACTACGATTCTTAAAAGCTACAATATAAACAAGATGATAATTTAGAAAACTTCGACAGTCTATTTGAAATTTAAATAACCCTACAAAAATATAATTATATAGTAGGTTCATTCTTTTTTTTTTCTTTCTATTTATGTCTCTTTCTCACCTTCATTCGTCCATAGTTTGTCTTATTTTCTAAAATTTGTTTATATTTTCCATGAAAAGAAATTACTAATTAGAATATAATTCAATATCATCTTTTTTTTTTGAAAATTTATGTTTGAAGTTTGTTTATTTTTATTTTAATATCTTAAATTTTATTCTTTTACTCTATCTAAGTATGAATTTGAATTTTACATAGAATAGTATGAGTAAAATAAACACTACATAAGTAAGAAAACTCACTAACTTATTGTTTTAATTAGAGTTTTGAGTTGAATATGGTGTCTTGATTTTTTATATAGCTTACTCATGAATCATTATGTTAAATGTTTCCAATATTTCCTCTCACAAGAACCTAAAATATAAACTTGCTAGTTTTGGAAAATATGTTAAGAGGATGAGAATTTACATAATGAACCTATTCATAAACATTACAAGAAAATCCTTAAATAATGACTGATTTTAGTGACAAAAAAATAATTACTCACTATAATAACAAATTTAGATATCAATTTATAAACTAAAAATTATTGGTAACTAAAGTAATTTCTAAATTGGTCTTTGTCTTTAAATTTGGTCATTAATATTAGCTACCAAGGTTTTGACTACTTACTAAAAGAATTAGTCTCTAAATGAATCAATATTAGAAATTAATTTACTATAGTAACCAATTTAGAGACAAGTTTATAAATTATTTTAGTTACTAATAATTTTTAATTTATAAATTGATATTTAAATTAGTCACTGTACTGACTAATTATTTTTTGCCACTGAAATTAATTGTTGTTGATTTATAAGATTAAGTACATAAACATTAGAAGGACACTTGTTTCATTAATAGCTTAAATCATATTGATTAAGACCCGAGATTGTGAGAAATTATGGGGCAATTCTTGCACTAGTATATATACTCGAGTCTATATTATTTAAGTAATGAATTTATCCTAACTTATGCAGTTAAGGTTCCTGTGTAGACCAAAATTATTTAGAATAAGTCGTCTTTGGTGGAAGAATATTAATACAAGTATTTTAGAAGACATTTGTTTACTATTTTATATGCATGAGGTTTCTAGATCAATATATAGGGTGTTCAAGTGAATTGAATAAAGTCTATTTGATTGATTTAATGTATTTCAATCGATATACTTACATATGTTTCTATTGATATTTAATTCTATATAGTTTATCCTTTTAATTCTTTTGTGATTGTATTTAGTATAAGAAAATAACTTTTAAGCATAGGAAACAATAATGTGCTTTGTGTATGAGTGTGTGCGGATATATATATATCTATTAATATGTGTAGTTGCGAGTGTATTTAAATAGTGAAAATAAGATTTATATCTTAATATATAAACTTAAGTGAGTTTGTTTTTTTTCTTTTATATAAAATTTTATTATTTTTAAATTATATGTACATTAATTTTAGTTTTTTTAATATTTTATTTATCTTATTATTTCTTTATCGACGAGTGCTTATAATTTTGTGATATTAAAAACTTTGGTGAAGTGGCCCATACTTATGAGACCCCAGCAACATACAAAGGAAAAATAAGGATAAGAAAAAGAGCAATAGAGACATCAAATCATGAACCATGTGCATTTTTTCATTTCCATCATCATTACTATTTATTGCAAATCAAAGAAAAACAAGGTTTCGAAATAGTTAATCGACCTACATAAAGAAAACTTTCGAAAATAAGAAAATAAATAAATGAATAAGTAAAGAATTAAAATGTATTTAAAATCGACTTTTATGATTGAATAATATTTATTAATTTAACTCTTCGGTTTAAGTATCATTTATTTATTTTTATGTATATATTCCGTGAAAAGTTTACATTATTAATATTTGCAAATTATTATTCACATGATTTTATATGACAATTAGTATACAAATCAATGTTTACCAATGTATGCATAAGCTATTCATACCATAATGTTTCGAATTTATCAATATACTCCATAAAAATCTCCACACATACATATCATGAACTTTGATACTTCACAGTGTAATATGATAAAGAATACTCTAACATTAAAATTGAAGATGATGTTGTAAATATTATATTATATATATTTATGTATAATGAATTCTATAATAATTTTCGCCATTTTTTTTTTGCTGTTTCAAATGGAAAGTTATAACGTTTTTTATTCTTAATTTTTCTGTTTCTTCTTTTGCTTATCATCTTTCTCTTTCTCCTCCTTTTTTATATTTGTGGATTTTCATATGTTGCGTAATTTTTATTTATTTTGTTTTAATAGAAGAAATTCTATTCCATTAACAATTTTTTATTTTTAAATTTAAATTTGATTGAGATACTAGTAAATATAACAATAAAAAAAAAGAGAGAAAAGAAGTTTGAAACATTCCTAATAAAAAGATAAAAAATAAAATAAACAATGTATTAGATATATGAAGATTTTGTTAGGGTGATAATCATTAATGATGGGTTAAATTTTTTTTATTTAAACAGGGAGAAATTATATTCCATTCACAATTTTATATTTTTAAATTTAAATTTGATTGAGATACTAGTAAACATAACAATAAAAAAAGAGAGAAAAAAAAAATGTTTGAAGCATTCCTAAATAAAAAGATAAAAAATAAAATAAATATGTATTAGATATGAAGATTTTGTTCGGGTGATAATCGTTAATGATGGGTTAAGAAAATTTTATTTAAACAAGGAGAATGTAAGAGTCATAGTTTAATAGGGTAATTGTAATACCCTATTTAATTTAATAAACGAAAATTTAAAAGAAGCATCACACTGAAATTATATTTTAGCGCAGTCTCGGAGTTTAAACACCTCCCCTTACAATTCAAGGCACACCACAATGTCCAAAAATAAACAAGTTATAAAGTTTAATAGAGTCACATAGAAATCTAAAAGACATACTAGTACATGGACCATAGCCCTAACACGAAAAGCCCAATAAAAACATGAAGTCCAGCCCAAGTAGACTATGCAGCGGAATCATCTCTCCCCTATTGACCACGAGTACCTCTCGCATCTGCTCCCATCAATAAATTGATGATCATCGCAAAAGTAGAAGAACAACATACAAAGCAATCAAACAAGCAAAGGGTAAGTTAGAGCCGAAAAGATTTTATCATGCAATCAAATATACTTTCACAGTCCAATCTACATACATCATCTAAGCATGTTATGACCTTCCAATCAATACACTAAGACTCGACTCGACTCATCCGGATACATATAATTTGGTCGGATTCAGCGGATGCTTGCACTTGTGGTGGATTACCCTGCTCACCCCCGAGCTGCTCACCCTTGAGCTGCTCACCCCCGAGCTATGTGTTACAAGTGTTACGATGATTCAATCCCCCACACTCAAAGTTAGTCCTTAATGAGTTTCAGGCCTCCTGCTACTCTCACCACAAGACACAATGTCAGTCCCCTTTAGGTGAGACTAACTGACTCCTTAGAGTGTTAGGATGCAACTTTACCTTGAATCCCTACCAAATTATATAGATGGGGCACCACCATGGGCACCCACTAATAGGGACCATGACATTACGTCCCGACCATTGAAGCACTACCCTGAAATCTCACCTAGAGATTTCAAGGAATTACGCACTAACACAGACCAAACATACTCAATCAATAAAGTAATATTTATCATGCACAAAACTCTCATGCCAACCTTTATAACCAATTCCTCATTCACATTCCATGTTGAATTCCATTCCATTCACCCTTTCCCAAATCATAAATGTAGAAGTGTATCTCATACCGACACCATGCCATATTCATTAACCAACTTTCACTCATGTCTCATATAAAATCCATACCAAACTCATCATTTTAATTCCATGAATCATCCTATACGTACATCATGCTTACATCATGTTAAAAGTCATGAATCACAAATCATAATCCATCTTATTCATGCAAAATCACTCAATTCATGCCTTAAAAGTAATATCAATATAAGCATAGAGTCATCATTTAGGAACAAAGAAACATCAGAGCCAACCACATTCTCGCCCAGCTCCTCTCTCAGGTAGAAAGGTCTCACTCAAGCGAGAAGGACTCTCGCTCAGACGAGCTCCTTTCGCCTAGGCGAGAGCTCGACTTCCATAACAGTGGCCTTACATGCATTCTCGCTTAGGCGAGACTCTCCTCGCCTGAGCGAGACGTTCGCTCGCTCAAAAATGAAGTTGGTCGCCTGGGCGACATCTCGCGTAGAATAGCTTGGGCGAGCCTCTGTTAATCTCGCTTAGGCGAGACAGGCTCGCTCGGGCGAGAAAACCAGTGCTCACCACTGTTCTCGCGTGCAACAACCAAGCATGCAGGCCAAATAATGTTTAAACAGGTTTCCAATCCATTAAAATCATCAAGTCATGCCATCATGAAACGGAAATAAAGCAAGCAACAAATCGAAATAAACAAGCGAACCCTAGCTTCCCTTACCTGAAAAGTGTTAAGACTTTGGCAAGTGTACCAAGTCGCGCAAGTAGTAACCGGTAAGACCGAGATATCGTTTCCCAAGAGACTCGTGTATACTAAATAATTGTGTAATTAGTGACTAATTTAAACTAATGAATAAATTCATGATTTGGGTTTTTGTATGCAAGAAAGTAAATATTTCATAAACAATTAAAATTGAACTTGGATATTTGAAGACTCTAGAAAATGGTAAAGACTAGAAATGCAATGGATTGATATTGTTGGAGTTAGACTTCACCTACTTCACTCTCATGTATATTAAGCAATAAAACTCTTCTCCATTAATTACTAATGTCAACCCACAAGTTTACTCAAACTTTAATCCCTTAGTTGAATGAGCCTATGTTTCCTTATTTAGAGTCAATTCCTTGAATCCCTAAATAAACAAACCCGCTTTACAAATTAGGGTTTAAAACAACTAATAGGTTAAGTTCCATTGCTAGATACAAGTTCCATTAGGTATCTTGTTCCAATTCAAGGTTTCAAGAGATATTTTCCAATACCTAATGACCCAAATATCATGCAATGAATGGGTAAAACAAAGCAAGCTTTAAATGCATAAACAAAGATACTAGAAATCAATGGAAGAAGCATATATATATATATATATATATATATATATATATTCAAACCATTCGAAAATACATGAAAGTTCAGTGGCTACATCTAACCCCAACAAAAATGGGTTTAGCTCTCCATTGTCATGGATAGCTCAAGCTTACAAAATGGAAAATGGAAGAGAAAGAGATACAAAGAGGAAGATGGAGCTGTTCCCACAAGCCCTAGCACTCCTCCAAGCTCTCCAAATCGCGTTGCTCGAGCTCCAAAATGTCCAAGATCCGTTTCCCCTCGCGAAAACAGAAGAAAAAGAGCCAACTTGCCACATCAGCGAACACTAGCGCCTAGCGGAAGGGTCTCACCGTCAGGCGGTATCGAGCAAACATGGGGCAAAACTGACAGCTACCGCCTGGCGGTGTCCAGTTACCGCCAGACGGTTCGTAACAGGGGCGCCTGGCTGGCGCTTGGTTGGCGCTTGACTGGCGGTCTGTTCCGCCTGGCGCTTGCTTCGTGTCGCCAGGCGCTTCCTATTGACATTTTTCTTCTTCTCCTTGCTATTCCGGGTCACTCATTAATCTGGATTTTTGGACAAAGCTTCCCATCTACAAAAAGGACACAAAAAATGGGGATTAGTGGTATATTTAGATAAATGTAACCCAAAATGTATTTATTTACAAAAGTAAGGTAAAATTGAGGATTAAGTAGGTTAAAAGCTTTGGAAGAGATGATTTTGCTAATGAAATATAGCAAAGATAATGGTAAAAATTAACATTATCAGAAAGAGCTAGCCAAACGACCCCGACATTTAAGCGAATGAGCAAGACAGCTCCAGGAGTAGATTTAAGAGCTGGAAATCTCAATACAGAGGAATCATGAGATTATTATGAGAAACCCTAACAACAAGCACGAAGATTAGACTGAAAGAGAAGAGTGTGCATCGAAAGTAACTTACGTGAGTAAAAGAAAGGGGTTGAACTCAGTTGAACTTGGATGAACCCCAAACCTAGCAGAGGAACGTTACTATTCTAAGAGAAAGGAGGCTATTTTTCTAAAAGTGAGAAGAATGAATGTGTTTCAGCTGGTTTAGGGGCTTTGGTTCCTTATGGGTCAGTCCTAGACCCAACTTATTTGGGACAACCCTTTAAAATAAAGGCAGAATAAAAAGTGAGCCTTACAATAACGAGAAAGAGAAAGAAGAATTAGTTTTTAAAAGAATATAAAGATAGGTATTTTCTTAAAAAAAAAAATTATAGATGTCGTAAGAATTGAAATGCATGTAAGATATAAGGTAAAAGTTGCATAAGAAAAAGGAAAATTATTTAGAGGCATCTTAACCTAAGAGAAGTTACTATTGAAATTAGTCTATAAATGTGGATAAAATGTACGGATTTTAAGGTAACATGCTAGAGAGTGTATATTTTAAAAAGTAATTTAATCTAATTATAGCAATATTTATCTTTTTTAAACCATTTTTAATTTTACTGTTACCATTTTGTTCGGTACATTTGTTTTCTCAAAATATGTACAAGTTTTATTTGTAAGTTTATTAAAGGAACATGAATGTAGAAATGTTTTTGTTAGAATCTAATTGTTCCATTGAAATTCATTATCATATATAAGTTATTTTATACCATTTTGACTTTATTCAAATGAAAACTTTTCAAAAACGCTAGTCTGAATAGAATTAATTATAATTTACATCTCTTGAATTCAATTTTCACCAAAAACAGGTATTTAATATGAATCTTGAATCCAATTTTCACCAAATATAAACACTTAATAATATTTGTAAATATATGTCCTTGATAATACTTGTTATGTATTCTTAAATGACAGTTACTTGCATGAACAAACTAAAAGAAATTAAGTAACTCCAAAAAACAACACATAGAATACTTGGAAATTGCTTATCCTAAACAACTTCCAAGCATCTACAAACTCAATATGCTTTTTACTTTATACCAAAAATAATATTAAAAAACAATAAAAACATTCCCAATGAGTCAATGCAAATGTATTACATGTAATAATAATTAGGAAAAATTGTGATAGAAAGAAAAAAAAAAAAAAATTTGAAAAAGAAGAAAAGAAAAAAGAACAGAAAAATTGTCTACATAAGAACAGAACAGCTACTCACAGCACATTCCCAACTCCCAAGTCTGCCAATAAAACGTTATATTCCAACCTCTCTAACTCTCTCTCTCTCTCTCTCTCTAATCTCTGTTATTTCTTCTTCATCACTCTTCTCTTCTCTCTTCTCCCTTATATAATATAATAATATTACAATACTCAGAGAAACAGCAGACAAGTAGCCAGAAGAAGAAATCCTTTGACACATTATTAAGGAAACAAACATGGGAGGGGGTCACATGGGGTGGTTCCTCTTGTGTTCTTCTTCTCTGCTTTTTTTTGCAGTGATTGCTTCATCTGGGTCACTCGCAAACTTGCCCATCATAGCCTTTGAGGATGGCTACACCCCCTTGTTTGGGGACCATAACTTGGCCATCCATAGAGATGGAAAATCAGTTCACCTTTCACTTGATGAAAGAACAGGTCTTTTTCTATGTTTCATTCGTTTTTTTCTTACATGGTCACTTTTTTTTTTCTATTTTTGTCATGTTTTTTCATTTTCATTTTTGTTTTTCTGGGCTGTGATTTCAGGTTCTGGGTTTGTGTCTCATGACCTTTACCTTCATGGCTACTTCAGTGCCTCGATTAAGTTGCCTTCTGATTACACAGCTGGAGTTGTGGTTGCATTTTATGTGAGTAATAATGGGTTCTAATGCATGATGATAAAATAAAAATTATATCTTTCTTGTTATTATTTCATACCATTTTTGTACAAATTTAATCGTCCATCCTAATCAGAAACTCCATCAAAATTCCGATCATTCGTAACGATTTTCTTCCTTTTTTTTTAAAACTTTTTGGTTTCAATTAACTAAGAGCTATCACTTTGTGAATATGATGCATCCAGGTGTCTGGAGTTTCCAGAAGAGTTTTTTTGAAGCTTGTTTCTAAGTTATTTGTTGGGAAATATTAATATATTAAAACAGAAAACAAACAGATTGCTTTAAGTTTCATTTTTTTCATGAGGTCACTAATGGGGCCAAAAAAGATTGTTTTGTTTTTCCTGTTTTCAAGCTGTTTTGAAGGGAAAATTCAGTGTTTGTTTGTATTATTGAAATGAAAACGCCAGTTGGTTTGTTTGTCTGGATCTTCCCCTTCTTTTAACATATTTTTCCCCGGAAAATAGGGGCACGAGTGATTTGTTTCTCACATTTTCTGCTGCAGATGTCAAATGGTGACATGTTCCAGAAGAACCACGATGAGATAGACTTTGAGTTTTTGGGGAACATTAGAGGCAAAGACTGGAGGGTTCAGACCAATGTTTATGGCAATGGAAGTACCAACATTGGTAGAGAGGAAAGATGTGGCCTATGGTTTGATCCTGCTGAGGATTTCCATCAGTACAGTATTCTCTGGACTGATTCTAAGATCGTGTATGATGCAACCTATTTGAATCCATGATGCCATCTTTGGTTGTTACATTTTCCTTGTTTTGGTAAAACTAGTCTCTTTACGTGTCCAATTATTGCCTATTATACTCCAGCAACCCCTTGCTTTGATGGAGTAGTGTGAGGGCTTTTTTTGCTGGATCGGTAGGGGTTTGTTAAAAAGATTCTCTGGTTTTCTTTTACCGTTTACTACATCCACAGTTTTTTTTCCATCAAAACCAGTTTTTTCCTGTAATGGGATTACAATGTACAATTCATGCTTTTGATCATTTTGCTGATAGTAAATAAAAACCAGATATGAAAAGGCCTAATTTTTAAGTTGTGTGCATCCTTGTGGAGAGGAACCCACATGATGAAATTTTGGTGGGATGCGTGACCCACAAAGATGAATTTTAGTTGTTGGAGAACTATTTTTGTCTACCTACTAAATTCAAGAATTGCTAATCAATATTCATTCCTTAGTTACTATAGCTACCATACCAACTGGATCTTGTGTGCCCCTCGCATGCAGGAGATTGGAGGAAGGAAATTATTCTGGATTTCCTTTTATGTTTCACCTTGTTACTTGCTACTTGTAATGATAAATTTAATAACGTTTAGTTTTATCACATTCTCAATCAACAAAAACCATATGATTAGTACTTGTATGATATTTTAAGGTAGTTATTATGAAGATCAACAAGTTTACCATACAAGACAAGTATTTGTTGGATGACTATGTAAAAAAGTTATTTTCTTCCTTATGCAGATTTATGGTGGATGATGTTCCTATCAGGGAAGTTATGAGAACAGAATCTATGGGAGGAGATTTCCCCTCAAAGCCAATGACTTTGTATGCCACCATATGGGATGCATCTGATTGGGCCACCAATGGAGGCAAATATAGAGTAAATTACAAGTATGCACCCTATGTTGCTGAGTTCTCAGACCTTGTTCTGCATGGCTGTGCAGTTGATCCCATTGAGCATGTGACCAAGTGTGACAGTAGTTTCCAAGATTCTGAGGCAGAGCCTTCTGGCATCACCCCAGCACAAAGAACCAAAATGGACAACTTCAGGTTGAAGCACATCACATACTCTTACTGCTATGACACTGTTAGATACAAAGTCCCTCCACCAGAGTGTGTCATCAAACCCCAAGAAGCTCAAAGGCTTAGAAAGTTTGATCCCGTCACGTTCGGCAACGGCCGGCGCCACCGTGGAAAACGACACCACCGTAGTAGAGGTAGTCAGGAAGAGGCTGCCTCTTCATTTTAATGTATGCTTCTGTATGCAGATTTTGTCATAAAGGAAATATGTTTTTATCTTTGAATCTGTTTGATTTGCCTGGGTTAAGAGCACATCTAAAGAATGGATCTTTTTTTCTAGATAATGAGTTTTGGGAATTTCAAAGTGAAGGACTAAAACGAAAGATGATCCACAGTTAACTGAATAAAGTGTGTATAGTTATGAGGGTGAGTTGTTTAATGAGGGTTAGGTATGAATTATTTTTGTGTTGGTATGGAAGAATCCAATATGAAAGCAAAGATAAATTTAGTGGATGAGTGCAGTGAGGTGTGTTGGAGTGTCTGGAAAAATTGCATGGTCAGATTTGTCAGGTTGGGGACACAAAATGAGGCGATTTTGTGAAGGTAATTGGAATCCAAAGTGAAGTGTTGAATGTGAGAAATGGTGCAGGGGTGTTTAGTTCACTGCTGCTTTCATTAAATAGTGTGACCAAAATTTCTCTCTCCTCTTTTTCTTTGGCATGCCTTTGTCTTGTGGCCTCTAAGGTACAACATTGGGACTGATTATTGGCCTCTCTTATCCTGTTCCACCGTCTCTCTGCCTCACCCTAAACCAAGCATTCAACCCAACTTCTGTCCTTCGTTTTTTCAAATAACAACAAGAGGGGCATTTCACTGCTCACTCACCATATCACAACTACCACTAATGTTAACAACTTAAACCCATATCGAATAATGAAAGATTTATAGAACAATTATTTTGAAGCTTTGCATTCAAAGTAATCTCAATTTATTATATGGGTTTCACTTGTTATTAAGATCATCAATGTTAAAAGTTTAAATGAGTTTAAATTTCATACCCAACACAAATAAGATTTAAATAATATATAAAGAAGAAGATTTATAAATTTATTGTTTTAAAATTTTGGATATAAATGGTATTGATTACTTATGTGTTATAATTTGGGATGTAGTGTTAATAATGAATTTGATCTTATTATTAAGTTTGGGTTTTGTGTATAGAAAGGAATTGTTGAGGTTATAAGATGATCACTTAGTTTTATGTCTGAAAACTTTATAAAGGAAAATTAGTTAAGAGATGCTGAACTGAAATTGTGATTTAATTATGATGAGAAAATTACCATACACAGTTCTTCACATCAAATGATGTTTAGAAGTACTTTATGAGGGGTTTTTCTTAGCAAGTATATGACAAATCTGGTTTGATGTTATGTTTTTGTGAAATTTCCCAAAACTATCATTCCATTGCCATGAAAGTGACAAAACATTACATATCATTAGTTTTAGTGTAAATGATAATATTAGTTAGTGCAAGTAATTAATCAGTGATCCGCAATCTGCTCCACTTTTAAAAGCATTTTGGAAAAAAGCAATAGCCACTAGTTTGACAAATATCAGAAACTTTTTTAAAATATAAGAAAAACAACAAACCCTTCATAAAGCAACAAACTCTGGTATTTTAATATATATTGATTACAACAAAAGCAAATTCAACTACAGTCATGTTTAAATAAGTTCACATGTATTTTTAGCGTTAATAAAATATGTTTTTTCTGTTGTTTGATTTCAGTCTCTCATTTAACACTTTCTTCATACATTTATAAAATTGTAAACAGATACATAACATCTTCCTTTTAGTCCATATTATTTAAACAACATTGGACATGTTTTGTAACCTGTGTCATAGTTACATAATCTCAATAGAAAATGTTGATGTCGATAATTTTTTTTTTTTTACTTGGCCTCACATGGTGGAGAAGGAATAATTAGCAGAAGAATCAATGTCAATGTGAGTTTTGTTCTTAAGTACCTAGATGAGAAATGATAAAAGGTCATAATCATAGCTACAAACAAAAGTAAATTTCAAACCTCAACTTGTCCATTGGCCAACACCAAAGATGAATGATGGAAGAGAGAGGTTGCTTTTTGAAAAATTACCCAGAAATTTAGGCCATACAATCAACATGATTCCCCCATTGGTTGCCCAATCAATGGCTATTCCTTTAATATTCATTCATTTCTTACAAATTTTCACTCTTAATTGTTCTGCCTTCACATTCGGTGAGGTTTTTTTTTCTCTTGCTAGATCTAGATGTGTTATTCTATAAGACTCATTGGTCGTAAAATTAGTTTTAAAAAAACGATTATTTTTAAGATTTGTGTTTGAAAATTTTACTAAGTTTATTAACTGGGTTAAGTTAAATTTAAAATTCAACTTTCAAATACATATAAATATGAGTTTAATGTAATTTGTGAAACATACATGACTCTTAATGTTCAGTATATTTTTTTTGCTAGAAACATAGATCATTTTACTAATTAGTTATTTTACTTAAATTTAGAGTTTAATTATTGATTTAATTGATATAATGTATTATAATTCTCCCTAGTTTTATTTTATTATTTTTAAGTTTTAAATTTTCACATGAACTGTGAAACTGGAGTGAAAATCTTTATTCTGGCAGAAAACGACACACCGGTGGAGATTCCAAACCGACCTGTGACTTGTGTTCTGCTTTGTAACTCATTTTTTTGTTTAATCTTTTTAACATTGTAACTGCTGAATTTAAAGTTAAATATTACTAGTGTTTCTGCATTCACATTGATGCATGGAAAATATGAAAACATAACTGACACAACGTAAACATTTACTTTAGTATAGTTTATAAAACAAATGTACTTTTTCTGCAGTTTTGTCTGCAATGTTCAAGTTGGGAGGGAAAGTTAATTGAAAAACATGTTTTGTGACACTTATTTTGAGCTCTAACTTTAGAGTCATTAAATTAACACTTACAAGGAATATTTATCCAGTTAGACTTTATAAAATGGAATGAGAAAAAAATATATATTTGGAATCAAAAGACTGTTGCAGTGAAGAATTAACAATGAGTAAATTTTGCTTATCATTTTATTATTTAAACACAAAGTTTGCATTTTTCTTGTCCCAGAATATCCTTAAAATCCAAATTTCATTCTTTGTACCTACATGAAATTAAATGTATATAATTTGTACGAAATTCTCATTCAAATTCTCGTGTCACTATTATACAAATATAAAGGAAAACCTTTGTCTAACTATACGATGTATGGTCGTTACTTTAAATTAAAGCTTTATGTTAAAAAATAACACCCCAGTGAGAGTTAACTTTATTAATTTATGGATTTTTTTATTACAAAGAACATCCCCATAAAATAAAATGTAAAGATAAAGTTATGTTTTGCTTATTTCACATGAATTTAAGAAGTAGAAAGATAAAGATAAATATGGTCGGCTATTAAGATTTTTAATATTAGGTTTAAATACTTTTTTTGTCCTCATTTTCGTAGTGTTTGTTGCGGATGATCCTCATTTTCACAGAATGTTTAAAATGGTCCTCATTTTTACCGAATGTTTAGAATGGTCCTCATTTTCGCAATTCGTGTTTTATTTGGTCATTTTCTGTAATGCCGTTTAAATCATTAACGGAACATTGTACAGATGGCACGATTTGTATTAGGGTGTGTTACGTGTACTGTACATGTGGCTAATTAACGTTAATTTTTCAATTTAGGGGAAATTTTGCAATTAGGGAAATTTCTTTATCTTCGTCTTTCTTGAGTTCAGATTTGTAGAGGAAGCAGCTAATACTTGCCATTTCATCATTGGATTGCAGTTGCACTCTTCATTTCAATTTTCCAGTTAATCATCATCAACAAGGTAAGTGGGTTCAGGGTTTTCTGGGTTGTGTTTGCTCGTGGGTTAGGGTTTTCGTAATTCTATTTTTGGGTTTGTTTGTCTTTCGATTGTTGTGATGTTCTGCATGGTTTCTAAATTACTTCCATGATTTTGTGTAGTTTGTGTCTGTAGGTGGGGTTCAGTGGGGTATTATTTTAGTTGGTTTGTTTGTCGGTTGTCGATGTTGGTATAATGGTTACCAATTATTTTATTTGTAATTGATTGTAGCAGTGGTCCCCTATTGCGTTAAAGTAGGCTTAATAATATATCTTTTTTATCTGTTTAATTTACTTTAGGGCAATGAGTGATGATATGTTCAATGTTATTGTCCACCACGGTGGTGAAGTAGAGGCCCATGAAGAGGCTGCTGAAGTAGAGATTGGGGATGCCAGTGGTCTGAATAGTGATGTTGAAGTGGAAGGTGAAATTGAAGTGGAAACTATGCCTGAAAGTGATGATCCTTCTCATCAACACCACCATTTGAAAAAGTTGAAGCCCACATTATTGGAACCACCACTTTGTAAATCAATAAACCAAAAATTAAAACCAATTTATTATTAACACAAAAATAAAAATAGATTGTACCCAAAATTTTCTACCAATATTCTTTGGAGTTCTTGTCATCCTCAAAGCAGCCATCTCTCCACAACTACAAATCGGGGTTAATTCGTTTCTCGTTGAACCACCAATAGTGCACGAAGTGATACAACACGGTTGCCTCCAACGATTACAACCAGAGGTAAAGGAAGAAGATTGGGACCGTAACATACCTATATAATGGGATTGCAGGAAGAAGAAGATTGCAGCAATACCAATTGGGAATGGAGGAACAAGTTGCCAAAACTCACAAACTGCCCAAACATTCCCTACCAAAATCCTAGCTCACTTATTTATCCCCAAATATCTAATTAAGCCACATGTACAGTACACGTAATTCACTCTAATACAAATCGTGCGACATGTACAATGCTCAGTTAATGATTTAAACGGCGTTACAGAAAAGGACCAAATAAAACACGAATTGCGAAAATGAGGACCATTCTAAACATTCGGTAAAAATGAGGACCATTTTAAACATTCTGTGAAAATGAGGACCATTCGCAACAAACACTACGAAAATGAGGACCAAAAAGGTATTTAAGCCTTAATATTATATCTTTATTTTATTCTGTTTTGGTGTGTCTTATAATTTTATTTATCATTTCAATAAATGATATCTAACTCCACTGTCCTACACCTATTCTTAAGTATGCTCAGATTTGCTGGGTCAGATTGCAATCTGAAGACCAAAAAGACTTTGCATAAAATACAAGCAATCTCCATTGACCGTAGCAGGCAATTACAAACATAAAATAAAACTGAGATTTACAAATCAATAACCAAATTCATTAAGTTTATCCTGACAATCTTATGAGTCATTCTAATCAGAGATTGCAAATGAATCATACCTGATTGTGACAGAATTTTTGTACCGATTGATTACGGCTATAAATAATGAATAAATATTCAAATTTTTTTAGCTAGGTATAAATATTTGTTTCATTTCTACTCTTATATCCATTTTTTCTTTTTAAATACTTGAATATTAAAAATATTAAAATGGATTTTAAGACATGAGTCAACCTGACTCACCATGGATTCAAATATGATTCAATTAGAAAAAATTTAATTTTATTAAAAGTGGATCTAACAAAATTCAACATGAATTAAATGATATCGAGTCAGATTGAAGTAGATTGATCCATAGTTCACCAACAATAATATTTTATTAGTTTTCTACCATTTTTTTATAAGTCTTTTATTATAATTATATGTTACTTCTAATTATGTAAGTTAATTGTAAAACCCTAGAAAATGGTGTTTTACAAGTGAGAGTAGTTTAAAAATAATAAAATTCGATTATTTTAATATTAAAATATTTTAATATAAATAGAATTATTATAAACAAGTTTCATTATTTTAAGACACATTATCTAGAAACCATTTTTTTAGAATTCTCTAGCTTTTCTCTAAGGGTTCTCCTCGTCTGTTTGCTTAATTGAAGATCTAAGACCATAGAAGTGATCCTCGCGGCGAGCTCTTTAATTTAGGCTAATCAATTTCTTCGTTCGTGTAAATTAAGTTTTAGTTGTTTTTCTCGGTCTTTTTTTGTTTTTGTCGCATATGAGACTTTTTCTGCTTGCATGTGATGTTTTCGTCTTCTATATGAGTCTCTGTTGATCAATGATCATAATGGTATGTCAAGATTATTTTTGTGATGTTTCTATGTGTAGATAAAACATCTTGTAGAGTTAAGAGCGTTTGGTGTTCTTAGAGTTGTTTGGGTTTGTAGAGATGCTTTGTCAGATAAGGGAAACTAGTTTTCTGTTGAATTTATCATCTTGATAGTTAATTGTGATGTGGTTTGTTAAAAATTGATGAGTTGTAAGTTGAATTATTTGATATTTGATTTGTGTTTGGTCTTGATTTGGGGAAAGGTTTGGATCTGTGTTTTGAGTGATTGAGTATCATTTTTGAACTCTCTAAAATCATTTGGAATCAAAAACATTAAAAGGAAAGATGCCCAATTAGTCAAGTACACAAGATCAACTTCCCCCCAAATTGTTGTTTCTGATACACCGTTGGGTGTTGCTATAGTGTCGTCAACTGCTAGGCCATTAACTTGGTGTTGTCGGTGCCACTTTTGGACTGTTAGGCGCTAGAAGTTAGTGGGTTCCAAGGGTTGGGCGTGGACACCATCCTGTTTTTTTAGTCTGCGCTCTCTTGGTAAAATAAATATTTTCACTTTGTTAACTGTAAGATCGAACTGAAGTTTTGACAACTAATTATAGACACGTGATTCTTCACTTTGACCAATGGGATATTTGTTTTAAAGTCTATGGTTAGAGAAATGGTTTTCATCGTTTTGATGTATATCGTTATTTTTCCTGTTTTTCCTGTTTCTCTTATTTAATTGTTTTAGATTGTTTTGTGGTTGATGTGAAGCATGTTTATCGTTCTCATTATGATGAATTAAATATAATAAGTTGTGGTGAGTATACTTGGTGAAGTTTTGAAGGATTTCAAGGGAAATTCCTAGTGTTGTATTGTTAGTGCATGCCTTGATATAGGTGGATCTGGAAGGAGGTATCGCGAAACTCTAATAATCATTCATACTCACATAAAGTATAATAATGTTATATGGTGAGAGTAGCCGGAGGTCATGACCTTTGGGCTTGTTCTTGGGTCATAGGTTTAAAAGGTTTAACCTTTGTGTGGTTGAGTGATGATCCCTTGTGCTGCGAAGTCTAAGAAGTGCATATATCTATGACATGTATCTGGATGATTGAGTTAAATGTCAACTATTTGTTTGATTATAGGCATAAATATGTTTATACTATGTTAGTAAGTATTTGGCACAATTTAACTATTTATGAATGTTCTTGTATAGCTAGCTTGCCCTTGCACTTTATGGTCTTGTGTTGGTTTCTTCTTTTACGATGATCACCATTTTGGGAGTAGATAAAGTTACAGGTTTAGAGACACCTCTGGAGGTTGATGAGCTATCAGTTAAAGTAGGTAAAGATTTTCTAGGAGCTTTAATAGTGGTTAGTTTATGTTTTGAGTTTGTTGGTTTAGTTGGCTTGTATAAATGATATATTTCATAGTCTTATCTTTAGTAAAACTATATTAATATACTTTATACAATGAATTACTTATTTTGAATATTATAATAAAGCGTCCTATTTTATTAGTTTTAAACTGTTAAAATGGGATGTTACATTAATAATTTGTTCTTCTTTAAATGTTAGAATGTTATTAAATATTAAATACTTTGGATGCTCAATTTTTTTTTTTACAATTTATACAGGTTAACACTTTAATTTTTAATTATTATCTTTAAAATAATGTTTGTTAAAGTAAGTACACACTTTGATTCTACTATTATGAGAAAATGAATTATGTCAATCCATTTTGACTATACTACAACAAATATATAAAATAGATATAACGAACAAAACATTCTTTTTAATTCACTAGAACACCAAATTATGATGAGTTGAGTTAGGTCACAAAAATTTTGACTCACCAACAAACAAGTCAAGTTGAACTAATTTATTTTTAACTCACTTTAAGTAAGTTAATCGACCTCACTTCAACATATACATTTAATCATTTTTATATTTTTTATAATTATTATCAAATTTTTATTTTAATACTTTTATTTAATATCGATAATTATAATTTCTTTCCTTATAATATTAAATAAAAGAAAATTTGTATCCTTCAAACATTGAATAAAATGATATTTTCTTGTTATTTTTAATTTTGTAAAACAATTATTTAATCATCAATTATAATAAGTATGAATATACTCATATTCTCCTCCTATAAAGATTCAAATCCAATGATATAAGAATGAATTCTTACTTTCAAGTATGACATATTCAAACCAAAATATATGCCATCCATTATCATCCCTACTTGTAACCCCGACTTACAAATATCTTCACCAAAATTTTAAAATAAAAAATATAAAAGTTAAGATTTCATAATATAAAAAAAAACTCATCATAATTTATTCAACTAATAAATTAAAACTTGATTTCTTTTTTTAGATTTTAACATTACTTTTATTCATCTTCGAAGTTTTAATAATACTAAAGAATTATAAAGTTAGAGTATTAATTTATCATTAGTTTTTCAATTAATTAATGTTTTTGTTTTTAGTGATTTGGTAAATCAGCCAGACCCACATTTATACCTCACAAGTGACATGACTCATCACATAAATCCCAAAAATGTCTTTTACCGTTTTACTAGCATATATATACTTTTTTAGCTTTCACATCTACTAACCTTTTCTCTCGTGAACCATGACAGTGAGAAAGTAAAATCAAACTTTTATATAATTCAATGAGGTCGAGGTTTTTAACTTAACTATCACATTCTAAAGTGACTGATAAAGATTTTAACTAATAATCTTTATCTTTATTTATTTGCTGCAGAACTTCAAATCCACATTTTAACTACTATGCACACATCAAATATTGTTTTAAGAACGACCACCCTCCATTCTCTCAATAAGCTTCACAAAATTATGCACAATTTTCTTCCCTTCTGGAGTTATGATGCTCTCAGGATGAAACTGAACTCCCTGTAGTTTCAAACAAAAATCAATTTCAATGTCTCAAGAGAAGGGATACATGTTGCAACTTCAAATACAATAAGAACAAAACATGAAAATATAACAGAAGTGATAAGAATGGGAATTAGATGAATTTTGTTTATTAATTAGAGAACTCATCAATTCATGGTATATATGCATCACACTCACATTTCTAAATTTCTGAATTTGTAGGAAAAAACTGACACATTTACATTGATTTGCTTCATAATAAAACACATGCCAAATGCATAGTGATGTCAACTAAACTCCATATCAAGAATGAACCTCATTACACTATATTTCTTTATTTTTGGAAGGAAAATAGATTTCTTCCTAGATTGCATTAGAGAAATATCAAGTTGTTAATTTATCTTCTCCTAAGTGAAGACCAGGAATTAACAGTTACAACATGAATACTTCAATCCCCTAAATCAGTCATCAAGTTTCAATAATCACAGTCTAGTTAGTCTTTACATCAGCATATTCCTTTTATGTTCCCTTCATGTATTATTGGAACACTTAATCATTTAGACCAAGTTACTTTTCATTGATAGAACATTTATTTCAGTGCTAAATAAGACAAGTTCTGAAGAAAGATTGATATTTTACCTGCAGATGCTTATATTTCTTATGGCGAGCAGCCATTATAAGACCATCTTCTGTCCAGGCTGTTGCCTCAAGTTCATCAGGAAAACTCTCTTTCTCAATCACAAGGCTGTGATATCTACCAGCCAAGAAAGGACTGAAAATGATACAAATTAATTGGAGTAAAATCATGTCAGAGCCAGTTGAAACTTGAAAACAAAGAGAATGCTGCTGCTAATTGAAAGCAGAAACCTTACTTTGACAATCCAGCAAGTACTCCATCTTCTCCTTGCTCATCATAATAAACCAAGGAACTTTTTCCATGCATGACACCATAAGGAGAACGAACAATCTTTCCTGCAGATGATAACATGAGAAAGTTTTGATCTTATTGTAGTGACCCAGAAAAAAAGCAATAAATGAGGTTGATAAAGAGAGATTATATGGTAAAGATCTAAATGCAACTAAAAATGAAAGTCAGGTTAACACTGAATGACATACAAGCATAACAAGAGAATTTTATACTCAGTTTTATACACCTAATGTGTATGTGCATAAAGAGACTTAAAGGCATCCATTGCTAAAAACTCACCTCCATAAGCCTCACCAATGCACTGCAAACCCATGCACACACCAAACAATGGTACAGTTGGTCCAAGTTCCAAAACTGTTTGCAAAGATATGCCAGAATCTTGAGGTTCCCCTGTAAGATGAAACAATGTAAGTGATTGTGTTTATTCTATTATTTCTTTTTGTTTACTGTTATGAAACATTGACCATAAGCATAGTTAATTCAGAGATTAAAAAGAAACAAAAAACTCAAAAAACCAAGCCTTACCTGGCCCAGGTGATATCAGAACTCCTCTAGGATTTTTCCTATGCAAAAGACAAAAATATGCATAGTTAGGAAAAGAGCATGCATTATCCTACTGTTAGGCACGTAGAAGCAGCAAAAATAATTTTACCTTTTCAACTCCTCCACTGTCAACTCATCATTGCGGTAGACCTCAAAGTGAAATCCTAACTCTCCCATATACTTCAAATGTAAATCATACAATGTTAGAATAGCCCCTTTGTAAACCAGAGGCACATGTACAACAACAGATTCTACACAGATCTCTCATATTTTCCTAGTTGCATATTTCTCAAAAACAGGGAGGGTAAAATGTCAGACTTGTTATAGCTCATTTCATAAAATTTCACCCAGTCTGCAGAAAAGGAGGGCAAGGATGGGGGAATTTCAGTTCCATTTCCAAGAGTTTAGGGAATGAATGACTTAATTCAATTTCCAGATTTCCATATTTTTTGAAATAAACTAACCCTGTTATGGAAATCCATTTTAAATATTTTCTTAAATATAACCCACCTTCATTGCAGGAGGACAAAAACTGAGCAAAAAACATCAATATAACATTTTCAGATGACAAACAAAAGAGTGTTTGAATTGAAATTAAAAAACTTTGCCTGCTGCTTATTTCACAGATCATGCGACGAATTTAAATCACTTCTTTCATCTCAACAAGTTTCAGAAGTTTGAATCCTTTAAAATGACTCCCAATACTTCTACTAAACAGATTTAGGTCTTCCACAATTCTGCAAATTCATCAACTCCTAAACACACATATACAACCAAGAATCTTGAGTACGAGCCAACATCAAGAAGAAATCACACAAATGAACACACAAAGAAAGTTGCAGAAAAATACAATCAACACTGCTTCTCAGAGTAACACAGTGAGAAAACTATACGATGTTAATCCTCAAATATTACAAAATAAAAAAGAATCAATCTTGATAACAAAACAACACCAGTAAGAATCACATTAATAATTAAGAATGGATTTAGGTCTTCTACATTTCTTCAAATTCATCAACTGTAAGGAATTTCAGCACACCCAAAAGGGAAGGAATTATCAGTCAAATACAAACAATACCGCAACCTTTTCTCAACCTAATACAGTGAGTAAAGTACATTATTTAAGTTATCAAGCACTAAAAAAACAAAAAAGAAACAATCTTGAGAATCAATCAATACCAAAAAGGAATAAATCAAATGAAATTTGCAAAGATTATAGATTAAACCACCACATAATCAACATCAAGAAGGAACCACACGACTGATCAAGAATGGATTCATCCTCCGCAATTCCTCAAATTTCATGACAAAAATAAACACAAAGAAAGAACCTTGCAAAGATTACAGACAAACCAAAGAACCCCACAATAAACACCAAGAAAGTGCGAATGAACCAACCTGGCAAAGATTATAGGTAAAGCTGTCGTAGTTATCAATAACAACAATGGGGTTGTTGATGGACTTCTTAGCCGAAATGGGGAAATCCGAATTGGTTTCCAAGGCTTTCAGAGCAGCATTGGGCACCACCCTACTTACCCTTTTGCTCACAGAAACCACCCCTGCCATCAAAATCGAAAATTTCGCATCAGAACACATTCATCAAAAAAATCTCCAAGAAAGAACGGTGTTGGGTCACTCACCGAGGGAGGAGGGTTTGACACGGCTGGCCAGAGAATGAGGGATGCGAGGAGAGAGACAAGAAGGAGAAAGGTTGTTGGATTGAAGAAGCGACAGTTGAGAGAAGAATGTGGCAGCCATATTCAAGAAAATTTTCTCTCCCAAACACAAACAAAGTGGAGAAATTGTTAATAGTACAAGCTTTTTGTCTTGCACACTCCTACATATAGCACAACCACCACCTTTAACGGGTGAGGGGATTCTCTGCGGTGAGAGCAAGAAGAAATGTAGAATAGTTAATCTCAGCCCTTCGATTCTTTTCGACTTTTACAAAGGTTAATCGCACAAGAGGAGATTCAATCCCGAACATCGGATCTTGTCTCCAGATTAAATGCGTGGAACCTAATTTACGAGATTTTCAAAAAGGTTCGTTATGTTCACTTTCTTTACTACATATTGTTGATTGGAATTAAAATTTAACCAACTATTAAAATGAATTGTTTAATTGATATCTTCTGAATATGATGTTATTAAGCTGTCATTTATTACTAGTAATTGTTTAATTAAAATATACATTTAATATATTAAAATATTTAATAAAAGTTATCATTCTAGAAAATATTGTAATGGAAAATAATTTCCTAACTAAGATGACATGCCAAATCTCAATAATTATATTCTTTTTAGAGGATATTGTATATAGAAAAATAAAACAATATAAAAACATGAAAATCAAATCAACACTTAAATTTGTGTAATTATAAAAAAAATTATATTCAGACCGAACAAACCTATTTCTAAAAACTAATTTGACTAATAAAAGAGGAAATCATTCAAACTAAACATTTTTTTTTAAATTTCACTCAGTACTTGTTAAATCATTTAGCACATTTATTCCTCTCTTTTAGAAACTATAAATTAAAAATATTACACATATTTATCTATCTTTATCAGATTATGCTAAAATCCTTACATTAATTCTTAGAAGAATTAACAACTAACCTAAAGTCATTTTCCAATTATAACAAAAATATAACTTTCGACCTCACATATTTCAATAGTAACCATAACAAATAGCTTCAACTATCAATGCCAATAAGATTATAATATTTATCATACACTAGAATTGATTTTTTCAATGAGATTGCTATTTTCTATAAATAAAACTAGTTATAACTTTTTGTTAAGAAAAACTAAATATATTTAGCGTATTTTTATTATTTGAGGAATTTATATGATGTGAATGAAAACTTTGAGCTTATTATCAAATGACAAAAGGAAACTTATTTATGAATATCTGAAATCTTAATTAAAAGTAATGTGTTGTTTGATAAATAATAGTATAAAACCTTACAATGTTTGATAAACAAAAGTAATGACACACATAAAAGTACGTGTTTTAAATTGCATTAAAAAGTAAACGAATAATTCATTTAATTTTTAAATATATTGATCAAAGTGTACATTACAAAATTCAATATAAAATTAACATAATAAATAATAGTATAAATAAGGCTAAAACACGAACATGCAATAGTACAATGAGTAGTTCCTGATAATGTATTGATGCCGGAAGGAACAATAGAAAGTTTACTCTTTAAAACTAACTGTTTACTCTTTAAACTGTTAAATTCTCTCGGTCCACTGCCTCAGCTGCAGTCAACAATGGCCTTGTGGATCAAATCACATTTGAAGGATGATAAATAAAACAAATCATCAGATGCAAAAATATGTATCTTACACTACAACAATTTATAGATTAGAACACACTAAAATAGACAACGGCTAAATAAATGTAGCATAAACATATAATAAACAACATTTTTATAAATGATATATAAATATCATGAAAGTCCATGATTATATAATTGTTGCTTTAAACTATGTGGGCAAAACTAGTAAAAATGTGGTCTAAAAACATAGGTAAGGTATAAAATCAACATGTAAAATTGTTGTTTATTGTAAGAATTTTAAGCAACGGTTTTAAAAATATTGTCATACTAAAAACTGTTGTCTATTACATATAGCTACACTCACCTATACCACGCCTAAAAAATTGTGGTCTAATCTTTAGACCACGATTTTTATAATTTATATCATAATTTTATGTTGTTGTCTAAAGTGATTTTTGTTGTAGTGTTACCTACGGATTGACCGGAGCATACTGGTGAAAAGTTCTCCCTCATGACATCTGCCAATAAAAAAAAAAAACAGAGTTCTCTTATAAAATAAAACTAATAATAGAGGAAAGAATAAAAGAAAAAATAAAGAATTAGAGAATAGGGAACAACTTTTATGTGTGTCATTATTGATAGAAAGAGTCTTATTTATTGATAGAAATAGTCTTATTTATTGATACAACATATAATCCATAAAAGAAACAAATCAACAATCAACTAGTTAATACAAATATTTACATAAAGAGTAATGAATCATATGAGTATCAATCATATCAATCATACGAGTAACTGTATCAAATCAATGGACAATCATTAAGTCATAACACTAGTGCAGAATTGCATTTTTACCTCGCCTTATAGGCCTCGGTTGGCATCGGTTGGCGAGGAACCGAAGCATATAATGGCGCGGTGGCAATTTTGAAATTACAGACAACTTTTATGCCTCAGTTCACATAAAACCCGAAGCCAAAAGCGGTTATAGGCCTCGGTTAAAAAAAAAACCGGTGCCAAAAGAGGTTATAGGCCTCGGTTAAGGAAGCCCGAAGCCAAAAAGGTTGCCAAAAATTTCAAAAATGCCATTGACGTTGGGACTTATAGGCTTCGGATGGGGAAAAGCCGGTGCCAAAAGGGGTTTTAGGCCTCGGGTGTTAGGGAACCGGAGCCAAAAGGTGTTATATGCCTCGGTTGTAAGCTGAACCGAGGCCATATAGTTGATTTAGGGCTCAAATCGCGAACCCCTTTCTTCCTCGCGCGCGCTGTCTCCTCCATTTCTCTCTGCAAATTCCGGCCACTCTTCTCTCTGCAAATTCCGGCCACTTCAACAACGCGAGCTCCTGTGCTGCCACTGCCACCGTTGCGCTGTCGTCGTTGCTGTCTCCTCCTCTCTCCGCGACTTCCGGCGAGACCACCACGCGAGACCACCACGCGAGACCACCATGTGAGCCCCTTGCCACCATTGTGTTGCTGCCGTCTCGTCTCACCTCCGGCCACGCTGCTCCGGCCAGTCGTCCCTCTCTTTGTCTCTCTGTAAGTGTTCCGGCGTCCCTCCACCACCACGCGAGACCTTCTTCTTCTTCCACCAACTGCCACCGAACTTTCGCGCCTCCGACCACTCTGCTCCGGCCACCGTCGCTACACCTCCATTTCGTATGCGAACATTTTCCTTTTTTTGCCGCAATTGTCGCGCCGCGATTTCTTTAAGGTAAATTTCCAACGCGTTTTTGTTTGGTTTTCTGTTTTGTGTATGTTAATTTTCAATTTTAGTTATTGTGAGTGTTAATTTGCATTGAGATTGAAATTGTTTGGAGTGTTTTGATTAATTTTGTGAAAGGATTGAGTATCAATTTAAGAGCATTGTGTCTTCAAATGTAGAGCATTAAGTCTGAATTTAAGAGAATTGTAAGAACACTATAATTAAATAGGTAATATATGATGTTAAGGAAATTGTTGTTTTTGCTTTTATTTGTTACTTATGACTTTCTCTTGTGTTTTTTGTTATCTCTTGTAGCTCTCAAACGCATTGAATTGCATCATCTTCCACTGTCATCTGCTTTTTACGCACTCCCAGGTTCCTAATTCTAATATTTTCCTATGATGCCAATGTGTTGTTTGCTTTATATATTTGATTAATTATTTGGTAAAACATGTTTGCTTTTCTTATATGTGAGTTAGCCTTAGTTTCCCGTTTGAGATTCAATACGAAAATTATGTATTGTCCCCGAGTTTTCATTTTGAAAAAACTACAATTTTTTTAAATTAGATATAAGGGGATACAATACTAATAATTTAAATGTATTGAATCTTGAATTGTCCGATTGGACAGTTTAAGAAGATTAATCACTTTCTAGTAATTTATTAGTGCATATATATATATATATATATATATATATATATATATATATATATATATATATATATATATATATATATATATATATATATATATATATATATATATATATATATATATTTTAAAATACATATCTTAAAATTCATGAATATTTGTCAATTGTGTTTTGTATTGATCTTCGGGTGCATATTTGATCTTCGTGTATCCTGAAGGCCAATGCGAAATACTGGCAAAATTTTGTGAAATTTAAGATATGTATTTTAAAAGTAATATGTACCAATAAAATAAAGAAAGTGAATCTTCTTAAATGGGATAGGGTCACACCTTGATTACGACATGAGCATTGATTCAAAGATTACTGAAATTGTTCACGCAATTTTAGTATGGATCGAGATTGGATTAATTTACCACGTATTAGCGCTGAGTGTGAGAATGGAGTAGAGGAATTTATAAAATTTGCGCAACGTTATGAGGGGAGAAGTGATGATGAGGTGAAGTTCAGATGTCCTTGTGTCAACTGTTTGAATGGAAGAAAATTGAATGCAACTCAAGTTAGGGAACATCTTATTTGTGATGGTTTCCTTAGAAGTTATACAATATGGACATGGCACGACGAATTAATACACATTCCAACTGTTTCTCGGACTGAATATCTTGCCAATTCCTCCATGAAAGAGCGACGGGAAGAGCGACGGGAAGAGCAATTTGAAGAGCGAGTAGAAGTAGAAGAAGACAATATGGAGGACATGATACGAGATGTTGGCGCAGAAGCTTTTGCACAAGTGCATGTGTATGAGACGATGTCTGCTGATGCGGAAACTCCATTGTATGTTGGTTCAACTAAGTTCACGCGATTATCAACGGTTTTAAGACTTATGAATTTGAAAGCGACCAATGGTTGGACAGATAAAAGCTTCACAGAATTGCTCGTGCTCTTGAATGAAATGCTTCCTGAAGGAAATACTCTACCCACTGGAAACTATGATGCCAATAAAATTCTTTGTCCGATGGGTATGGAGTATAAAAGGATACACGCATGTCCTAATGATTGCATATTATACAGAAAAGAATTTGAAGATTTGAAAAAATGTCCAAAGTGTGGGTCATCACGGTACAAGCAGAAAAGAAACAGTGAAGTTAATGGTGAAATAGAGAAGGAAGGATCTTCTTTGAAAGTAGTCTGGTACCTTCCAATCGTGCCCAGACTTAAGCGTTTGTTTGCAAATCCTAAAGACGCTAAAAACCTTAGATGGCATGCAACTGAGAGAAGATGTGACGGACTCCTTCGTCATCCAGCTGATTCAATGCAATGGAAAAATATTAATCAGGAATTTCCCAAGTTCGGTGAAGAATGTAGAAATATTCATTTTGGCTTAGCTACCGATGGAATGAATCCATTTGGTAATTTAAGTACACACCACAGTTGTTGGCCTGTTATATTATTCATTTACAACTTATCTCCTAGACTCTGCATGAAGAGAAAATACATGATGTTGTCTATGATGATATCTGGTCCAAAGTAGCCTGGAAATGACATAGATGTATATCTCAATCCTCTAGTTGAAGACTTGAAGTTGTTGTGGGTTGATGGTGTTGAAGTATTTGATGTTGTTGCTTCTGAAACTTTCATGATGCATGCAATGTTATTTTGCACCATTAATGACTTTCCAGCTTATGGTAATTTGTCAGGGTACAGTGTCAAGGGTCATAAAGCATGTCCTATATGTGAAGAAAACACTACATCTCATCAATTGAAAAACGGAAGGAAGACCGTGTATCTGCGCCATCGAAGGTTTTTACAAGCTAATCATCCTTATCAAAGGTTAAAGAAAGCATTCAATGGACATCAAGAGAATGACAAAGCACCAACTCCATTAACTGGCATTCAAATTCATGAAAAAGTTAATAAAGTACATCATGTATTTGGTAAAACGTCCAAGAAGTCATCTGCATCGAGCCCTTGGAAGAAAAAAATCAATATTCTTTGACCTTCCATATTGGTCGAAGTTAGAAGTTAGGCATTGCATAAATGTCATGCATGTAGAGAAGAATGTGTGTGATAGCTTGATTGGTACACTACTCAACATTCAGGGAAAGACAAAAGATGGAGTAAATGCTCGTTTGGATTTGGTTGAAATGAAGATCCGAGAAGACTTGGCACCAAGGGAGGTTGGTAGGCACACTTATTTGCCCCCTGCATGTTACACTATGTCCAGACAAGAGAAGATAAGTTTTTGCTTATGTTTAAAGAGTGTCAAGGTACCTCAAGGATACTCTTCAAATATTCAGAGTTTAGTGTCCATGCAAGACTTGAAGCTTGTTGGCCTAAAGTCTCACGATTGCCACATCTTAATGCAACAATTGTTACCTGTAGCTATTCGTGGAATTTTACCCAATAATGTTAGACAAACTATAACGCGTTTGTGTGCATTCTTCTCTTCAATTTGTAGCAAAGTCATTGATCCTTTAAAGTTAGATGAACTTCAAGCCGAAATTGTTATCATATTGTGTCAGCTAGAGATGTTTTTCCCTCCATCATTTTTTGACATCATGGTACATTTACTTGTTCATGTGGTGAGAGAAATCAAGTTTTGTGGACCAGTATACTTAAGATGGATGTATCCCATTGAACGTTACATGAAGATTTTGAAAGGGTATGTGAAAAATCAATATCGTCCAGAAGCTTCAATGATCGAAAGATATATTGCTGAAGAAAGTGTCGAGTTTTGTTCAGATTACATGGCAAAAGCAAAACCGATAGGAGTTCCTCACAGATCATGGTTGAACAGGTGTTCTATAAGTAACAGCATCCGAGGTGTGAGTGTGGTTACCAAAAATCGCGAAGAGTTGATGCAAGCACACCTATACATATTGAACAACACAAATGAGGTAGTGCCTTACTTATCTGTTCACAAAGTCATTGTCAAAGAGAACAATCCAAGACAATCAGAGAAATGGCATTTGATGGAGCATAATAGAACATTTATGCCTTGGTTTAAATATGAGGTTTTGAAAGATTCGCAATGCTTTGAGACTTTGATGTGGTTAGCAAATGGGTTGAAATTTGATGTCATATGTTGTACATGTTATGAAATCAATAATTGCACATTCTATACAAAGTCTCTTGATGATAAAAGCA
This sequence comes from Vigna unguiculata, assembly GCF_037176805.1. Classification (NCBI taxonomy): domain Eukaryota; kingdom Viridiplantae; phylum Streptophyta; class Magnoliopsida; order Fabales; family Fabaceae; genus Vigna; species Vigna unguiculata. The sequence goes on from NC_140793.1 coordinate 6,427,259, forward strand.
CAGTACAAAATAGTGAAGTCAGTCTTGAAGCTGAGTCGCTATAATTTTCTACATCTAAAGATCAAAATCCTATAGTAGGATCAACGACATACTATGGTGTAATACAAGAGATATGGGAGGTTGATTATACCATGTTCACTATTCCACTGTTCAAATGTAAGTGGATTGACAATAAGAGTGGTGTTAAAATAGATGAATTAGGAATGACTCTAGTGGATTTTTGAAAGGTGGGTTATCGAGACGAGCCATTTATCATGGCACAACAAGCATCTCAGGTTTTCTATGTTAAAGATCCTGCATTTGAACATTGGTTTGTCGCTCTTCATGAAAAAAAATAGATTGATCCTAATGAAGAAAATATGAGTGATCTTAATATTGCTGTCACCCACCCATTTAGAAGAACGATAAATTTTGATGAAATCCATCTAGTTGATGATGTACATGCAATTCGAGAAGATCACGATGAAGGAATATACATATGACCAATCAATAACTTTATGTATGAATTTCATATTCTTGTTAAAATTTAGGTGTTTTGTTAAATAATGTTTTATATATTATTTTATATGTTGCTTATTAATGTTTTTTTATGTTTTCATTTCACAGATACATGGCTGAACATTTTACTTCATCAGAGGATGAAGCACCTACTAAGAGACCCACCAGAGGAGCCACTAGGTTGAGAGAGCTCTTAATTAAAAGAGTTAAAGGTCATAAAACACATGTTGATATTAACGTCGACACTGGTGAGCCTAGTGGTCATTTTGGGGACGTCTTCAAAAGCTATTTAGGAATGTTAGCACGAGAGAGAATATCAATCCTTACGCCATCTTTTGATCATGTCACTGAAGCTGATCGGGAAATGATATGACAAGATTTATTGGTAACTAATATTAATGTTATTAACGTTATACTTTGATTTTGTTGATAATATGATAAATATTGTTGATGACATTTTCTATATTGCAGCTAACATTTGATATTCCAAATGTGCCGACGCTTAAACAAAAATGTTTGTCATCGGTGGCTGAGAAATTTCGTGGTTTTAAGACCAAGTTGACGTCTAGGTATGTCTTTGGACATAAAAAGAATGAAAATCCATTGTTGAAACACACTTGGATTGATGAAGACACATGGCGTCAATTTCTTGAGCTTCAGATATCTAAAGGATGGAATATATGTTTATTTGAAAGCATCAATAGCACAATTGATAATTATGCAAAATTTTAACTAATTCATAAAGTGGGTTTTATATGTTACAGGTAAAGAGGAAAAAGGCTAAAAGCATAAGTGCGCAAAATAAAAACCCGCACATATTATCTCATGGTGGGTATAGAAAACTTGAAGAGAAGATAATGATAGAATAGAAAAAATCTAGGCCCCCACCTTCTGAGGGTGAAGATACTGAGCCTCCTTCACCACCATCACGTCATCAGAAGTGGAAGTTAGCCCGTTTACGCTCATCGGGCAACTACACTTCTGAATTTGCACGAGAAATCTCTGAGAAAATTGTAAGATACAATTCTTATCTAAATTGCTCGTTCATGTTTTATATTGTATTTTTTTTTATAAATTTTTTTGTTACATTGTAGGATTCATTGGTTGAGCAGACCTCCCAAGGAGGATTCATTCCAGAAGGTCGTCATGACATACTTGCTGCTGCAATTGGACGACCTGAGCACCCTGGACGTGTGCGTGGTGCTGGATCAGGAGTCGGCATACGCCAATTTTTTGGTTCCTCCTCTCGTCAGTCTTCATGCAGTCATGGTGCTGATTATGAACAAAGACTAAAGGAAATGATCACGACGCAGGTGAGAGAAGAACTAATGCGCCAATTTGAGCATTATGGCATTCGTTCGCCAGTGGATCATCCGCCAGAACTAGACCCATTTGTGTCTCCCACGGGTAAATTTGTTTTCTATAAGTTATGAATTGAATAAATGATATTTAATAAAGTAATTGAATAACATTAATAAATCATTGACTCTAACAGGTAGAAGCGGAAAGGGGAGTTGTTCAGCTCCACCCGGGGATGACATGGATGACACTCATCCATGTCAGCTATATATTTGGGATGGTACAGAGAAGACACTAGTGGCTCGTGGAAAAGTATTTGAGGCAGCCACAGTTCTTCATGGCATGGAGTTATTAGAGGATGAGGTTAAGGTCACGGTAGAGGAGGTTCTCGTGCCGTTTGCTTTAGTTCCTGTGCCAACAGATGAGGTGTATACTGTGGCACATGCATTCCAGTGTTTCCTCGCCTGGCCTAGAGATTTGGTTGTTACTGACCCCCTGGTACAGACTCTTAAACCCACAAATATACTACATTTTTAAGTTTACATGTTTATTATATTCAAACTTAAATTATATTCCATTTTAACTGAAATTGCATCAATATAGGAAAAACCTCAATCAAAGAAGATTCTTCTCTCTTTGGACGATCCTCTTGGTGCATTGCTCCAACTTGCAGAAATCATAGCTGATAAGTCGATGCAAGTTCCTTGGGATGCTAACATTTTTGGGAGAGATCTTGACATCCCACTTTACTTGCATTCCCAAGATGTCTTGGAGCTTGCACGGGGACAAGAGGAACTCAATATTACCATTATTCAGTTATGGATGATGTAAGTCTTTTAGTCATTATATATAGTTATTTGATATATTTATCTATTTACTTATATGAAATCAATTTTTGGTTTAGGTATCTGTCTGGTGTCACTGAAACTATGGGGCTGAATGATCTATATGGGTTTATAGACCCCCAACTCACCCATGAAGGCAACAAGTTTGATGACATCCAAGCATATGTGACCAAATGCTTTCAACGTGGAAAAGAAATTTATTTTGTCCCTTATGTTGCTGGGTAAGTCATTTTTGTTAACTTATGAATATAATCAGTCATTTTAATGCATAACAATGAATTTATTTTCTTATCAGCGTCATTGGCAGTTGCTTGTGGTTTCCCTAAGGGAGAACCTTGTTGTGTGGTTTTGCTCTTTGCATCGCCCTCCCCCCAACCATCTTAGACAAGTGATAGATTGGTAAGAACCTCAATATCAATCTTGTGAATATGACATGTTATATAAAAATATCCTAACTTATTCCCTATATCATAGTTCAATTGCTGCACATAACATGTTGTTAGGGAGATCAACGGCTAAGGCAAAAGGTCTTGTATGGTGTTCTCTCCAGGTTTGATATTTCTATCCATATCTTTATAATTGTTTGCTTGATTTTCTTCCTTAATTAATTGTAATGTTGTTAATATATTGTAGTGTAATAGACAAACCGGCTCATATGAGTGCGGTTACTATATAATGCAATGGATGACAACCACTGTGCGTGCTCGTATTACAACAAATTGGGAAACGGTAATATATATTTGAATTGAAACGAATACTTTGCAATATTTCCTTTTTATATACTAACTTAACTTAATATATTAATTTGTAGACATTCAAGAGTCCTGCAGCAATTCCCGCAAAGTCCATCAAGTTTGGTAGGATAACATGTGCCAAATATATAATTGAAATGTACAATACTATTGATTAGGACATGTATCTTGATTGTAAATGATTTGTAATTGTCTTTTAAATGAATTTGAATTGTGGATGTGTTATAAAATATTCTGTTCTGGTCTATTCTAGTCTGTGCTGGGTGCTGAACAAAATTTGCAGGTTTAAATGTGGGAATAACACCAAAACAGAAACTGCATTAAAAAAAATAACATATTAGGCCTCGGTTCATACCAGAACCGAAGCAAAAAGCGTACATATGGCCTCGGGTGCAACCAAAACCAAGGCCAAAAGGGGATCGAATTTAAAAAAAAAACAAAGAAGCACATATGGCCTCAGGTGCAACCAAAACCGAGGCCAAAAGGGGACCGAATTTATAATAAAAAAGAAGCACATATGGCCTCAGGTGGAACAAAAACCGAGGCCAAAAGGTCGGGCTCTATGGCCTCGGGTTCCATTAAACTGAGGTAGAAGAGGGCTCTATGGCTTTGGTTCTTAACCGAGGCCAAAAGCTATCCTCTTTTAGCCTCGCCCCAATATGCTTCGGTTCGGGAACCAATGCAGAATATTAAAAACAACCGCTGCCAAAGCCCCTTCCTGCACTGGTGTAACACTTCCCCTTGAGTGTCCATTGATAAGAGAATGTGCCTCGTTAAAACCTTACATTGAAAAACCCTTTAGATAAAAAGCCTTGGGAAGAAAAAGAGTACAACATTTTGTATTCTTTAATACAATATTGTTCATCACATATTCTATTTCTCCTCCTCATGTAAACTTACATCATTAAGGTGATAGAGTCCGAACTTATGAATCATTTGCTCAAAAGTTCTTCTTAGCAAAATCTTTATAAATAGACCTGTCAGATTTTCACATGAGTGAATCTTTTGGATATCTATATCATCCTTTCAATTGAACAATACACTATTGTCTTCATGTATGGTTGTTGATTCCATCTTTGTTAGGGATAACCACAATTTTCTTGCACATATTAAATTATAGACCTTAACCAAACATATTTACAACTTTCCACATAATTATGTATGATTAGACAATGTTGTTGTTATGATTTTTTTCATATATCATAATGAAATCATTGTACTACCACATATGAACAAATATCTTGTTTATGATAAACCATTATGACATTGTGAGGATATATAGAATAACATGCATATGCATAACACATTAGGTCTGATTCTGAATCATTTGGATAAAATAAGCTTATATTCGTAGTACCCTTAAGGTAACGAAGTATATGTTTTACTCATATCCATTTTCTTATTGTAGTTGAAGAACTATGTCTTGCTTAAAAAAAATTACATCAAATGCAATATCAGGTCGAGTATAATTAGCAAGATACATTAGTGCTCTTATAACACTAAGATATGGTACTTCTGGAGCAAGAAGATCTTCATCATTTTCTTGAGGTTTAAGAAGAGCCTTTATCAACATCTAACGACCTCACAATTATTAGAGTGCATAATGTATGTGACATTTCCATTTAAAACATTTTACGCATCTTAATTATATAAGTCTCTTGATGTATAAAAACATATTTGTTTAAACACTAAAAAATTTTGCCTTTTCAAGATTCTTCATCTCAAATTCTTTCTTTAAGCAATCAATTGCCTTTGTAAGCTCATAAAAAGTTCCAACGATGTTTATGTCATCTACATAAACAATAATTATGGTAAATTCATTTTTGGATCTTTTCATATAAATACAAAAACAATTAAGATCATTTCTATATTATTCTTTTAATAAGTACTCAAAACGACAATTATACCACACATGTCCTGATTATTTTAATCAATAAAAGGTATTGTTCAATTTTATTTAATAACCCTCTTTAGAATTTGCCTTGTTGGGCAAATTAAATTCTTCAAGGATTTTCATATAAATATCATTCTCAAGAGAACCGTAGAAATAGGTTGTAACATCATCATTAGATGTAAATGCAAACCTTGTTGTGCAACTAGGATAATCAAATATTGCAATGTTATTGCATTCAATACCATTGAATATGTCTTTTCATAAATCAATATCAAGTTTTTGTGAAATACCATGAGCAACCAATTGTGCTTTGTATCTAACAATTTCATCATTCTTAATTTGTTTTTGTGCAAAAATCCATATGTACCCAATGAGTTTCACACCCCGAGGTGTGCGAACTATAGGTCCAAAAACCTTTCATTTAGGAAGAAAATCAAATTATGCTTCTTTGCATATTTTCGTTTTGACCAACCATTTCTTTGTCAACAATTTTCAATGATCATTGGTTATTGATCCTCATTGTCATTCATAACATTCATCGTTATATTATATGTAAAAATTTTGTGAATGTTGACTTTATTTTGGTTCCATATTATATGATTCATGACATAATTTATCGAGATCTCATCATTTTCAACAATTTCAAGTACCCGAGGTTCTTTTGGAATTGAATAATTAATTATGTCAAATGAATCTTTTGGGATTTCTACCTTTTCGATTAGGTTATCTTGAATTTTATCTCCCTTTCTCATTCAAGAGTTTTTATCTTTGGAACCAATAGGCCTACCACGTTTTAAGAGTGTCTTTGGAACTAACAGGCCTACCATGATTCAAGCATGTTATGAACTAATATCAATTATCTTTGGAGCATTAGCAGTTGGTATTAGTTACCCTTTTTCTGTTAGTAAAACATAAGGTAATTGATTGACTAATTTTGTAAATGAATTATCCTTTGAACTTCTAGTTCACATTCTTTTGTACAAGGATCAAAAGGAGATAATGATAATTCATTCCAACCAATATCTTTTTCCAATTGTTTTCTTTCTCCCCCTAATGTTGGAAAAACTTATTCATCAAGTGACAATCGAAAAGTAAAACTGTAAATAAGTCTCATGTTGGTAGTTCAAGATATTTTATTATTGAGGGAGAATCATATCCAACATATATTCTCAATCCTCTATGAGGACCCATCATAGTCCATTTTGGTGGGGGAAATTGGAACATATACGCCACACCCAAAAATTCTTACATGAGAATATTGGGTCATTGACCAAAAACCAACTGCATATAGAGTATCTGTGATAACTTGTTGGCTTGATGCGAATCAATAATAGAACATGCAAAATTGCATATCCCTAAGTAGCCATCAGAAGATTAGCTCTCATAAGTAATGGTCTTGCAACCAATTTTAGGCATTCTAGTAATGATTCCGCAAGTCTATTTTGTGTATGAACATGTGCTATTGGATGCTTAATTTCAATTCCAATTTATATACAATACTCATGAAAAGCACGAGATGTAATTTCACCAGTATTATCAAAACATATTTTCTTAATCATATAATCTAGGAAGTGAGATCTTAATTGCACTAATAACTTTGCAAATACTTGATTGTGAGTTTATAATAAACAAATATGTGACCATCTAATTGATGCATCAATCAAAACCATGAAATGATCCACATGGTAGGTGTATTGGACCACAAATATCACCTTGTATTCGTTTTGAAAATTAGATTGACTCATTTCTAATTTGTCTTGTGATGGTCTTATTATCAACTTTCCTTTATGAACGTACAGTAGATGAGAACTCATTAGTTTGAAAAAGTCTTTTTACTCTTAAGTTTGTGTCCACATGAGTTTTTCAACCTTTTTTTTTCGCATCATAATAACTGATCATGCCAACCAAGGAATTCATTCTGATTCGTAAACTTTTGGTTTACCATTAGATGCATTTTAATTGTACTGATATATGTGTAGTACAAACCACCCAAATGGTCATGCCAAACAATGCATTTATTTTTATTCGTAAACTTCTAGTTTACCATGACTTGAATCTCAATTGTACCAATAAGTGTGTAAACCATAAAAGAAGTTTGATAATTTCTCCAATACACTTTTTTTTTTCAACTCAATTGTAAAAATATAAAGATTTTTTTTTCAACTGAATTGTACAGATATAAAGATATTTCATATATTTTTCATTGTTTGTCTCAATATGATATCTATTTAGATAAATATCCTTGAAACTTAATAAGTTTCTATTCAACTTCTTGGTATAAGTATAATAGCTCTTTTAGAGCCTTCACATATAATTGTAGTACTATAAATAATACTAATATTGATGTCTCACATTACCAAACAAGAGAAAAAATTATTACTCTTGAGAATTGTATAAGTTATTGCACTATCAATAAGACACATATCCTCATCATTGGTGCTAGTGCCAACATTCATTCTTCATATAAACATAAATATCAATATGAGAATTTATTTTTTTAACACTCTCATAACCAATGAGGTGATCAATGCTTCCATTTGGTTTAGCAAATAAAATAATAATATCAAGATGAATAGCATCCATTTGGCCATAATAAGAATCACCATCTTCATAAGGAAAGTGTGTTTTTATGTTCTTCTCATTATTTGTAAGATGGTTTGGTGTACGACAAGTACAACTCAAATGGCCTTTACCATCGTATTGATAATATATACTTTCATCTTATTTGCCAATATTTTCACATTTTTCTTTTTCCTTTTCCTCATTATTGTGCCACTTTTGGTGACAAAATGTGTCTTTGCAATTTCCTTTATAATCATGTCCATAATCAATATCACGATCATGAAAATATAAATCAAATGTTGTTGCATTCACTTACGGGAATGGAACAGAACCAATTGGACATGTTTTATGATTTTTTATCAAAAACTCATTGCTTTGTTTAGCCATACAAAGGCATCAAATAAATTCATAATATTTATTGCTGCATTCACTTCTGGGAATTGAGTAAATTGGACAGATCTCATGATTTTCCATCAAAAAGCTTCATTGCTTTGTTCAGTCATACAAAGGCATGAAATCAATTCATAATATTTGGGAAATCTCTTTTCACAATATTGTTGTCACATGAGCAAATTAGTTGCTCGGATGCTTTATTTCTTTTTTTAATAGTATCCCAATACCCATTGCATCTAAATGTATTTCAACATTTAAAGTCCAATATAAGTAATTTTTCCTTGAAATATCAAATTCAAAATTTGTAAGGTTTGACATGTTTATAAGTAGCACATAAAACAATAGTAATAATAATCATCATAAAAATAAATAGGGTTAAATATGTTTTTGATCCCTTAAATTTTAGTGAATTTTGGAATTAGTCCATTTTGAAACTTTAGACCATTTTAGTCCTTCATCTTTTGAAATACGTGGATTTAGTTATTTTAATCAAATTTTGTTAGGTTTATTTGATGTTTTGTGTAAGACCCGAGAAATTTAAATAATTAAATAAATAATAATTTAATAAATGCGGGTAGTAGGAGCCTTTAAGGCATTTAATGCAGACTGTTATGATGTGGAATAGTATTAGCTCAAGTGGTTGAGAGTACTTAATTGTGTGAGAGGACTTGGGTTCAAGTCCTATTTGTGTCAAATTGTATGTTATTTTAATATGAGTATTATTTTAATAATATGATTGAATGTGAGTCGCGATAATGTGATCCTAAAATTATAAGAATAATCATGAAACATGATTGGTTAAATTGGTTGTGCATTTACTTTGTGATTGAGTGGTTGTGGGATCATACCTTTCTAAGACCAAATTTAACTTTATTTTTGCCAAAATTTCTTTTGGCATGGAGATGAAAAGGTAGAATAACCGTAGCTGCCAAGGGGGCAACCAAAGGAGCTGTAAAATAACCATAATGGGCTTTGAATAGCCACTAACCCTATGATTAAGTCTAAAATTCGTTTTGGGATCATTAACCCTCATTAAGGTGTAATTAAGAGAGAGTAAATTGGAGAGAATAGGGAAATTTCGGGACGACAGTTCGTGAGTGATGGTGAGGGAGGTTTTTAGAGGAATCATTGGTGTTTTGGAAGAGGGAGAGCTGAGTTCTTGTGAAGTAGCATAGAGAGGCCCTTGGACGTCATAAAACAAAGGTTATGAGACCAATTGGAGTGAAGATTTCCAGGTAAGGGGAACTGGTTATATATGTTTTTAATCATGTTCAATATAATGTGCCTTGTATGAACATAATTGTATGAACCCCATTCGGTTTACGCTGTTTTCTGCATGTGTTTTCACCCAGAAACCGCCTAGCGAGCATGGATGTGTCGCCAAGCGGCACATAAGTTTTTACCCAAATTTTGGGTTCTGTCATGAACTACCTGGCGGTGAGACAGAACTGCCAAGCGATGTGCATTGTTTGTTACTGATTTGTTGCGTTTTTGTATATTTCGTGATGTGCTGATCTTTCAATAAACTCTTATGTTTGTGTGATTGTGAAATACCATGATATTCCTACTGTTAGGTTGATTTCAAATTACAATTGGGGATGAAACCAAGATGAATCATAATTCAAACTATGAAATTCAATGAATATTGAGTTTTGGGTTATGAAGATGTATGGAGAAGATTTTATGGTGCGTAAGGTATAATATGATCGAGGGTGGAGTTAATAAATTGTGTTGGGTTGTTATGTTATGACAAAATGGAAACCGAGATTAAATTCTGGGCAAATTTAGTTCTTCGTAAATGCAGAAACATGATTTTCTGGACAGGTTTTGATACGCTGCATGGCGGCTCCTTGCTGGCCGCCAGGCGATGATGGTGGGCAGACCAGTTTGGGGTCGTGATGCAGTTAGCTGCGAGAGGGAAAGAGCTTTGAAGACTTGAAAGAAGTTGTGAATTTAGTGGATGAAAATGTGAAGATTAATGTATATGTGTAAGCCGAGGAGTAGATTGTAAGAAGAATAATGGTATATGTGTGCTAAAGCATAGTGGGAATTAAAGTGTGAATAGTACTAGGAAGTAAAGAATGCATTACTCTGATTGGGAGTGTAGGTACAGGAAAAGATGTGCTATGCAGGGGTACTGATGCACTAGTGGCTAAGTTAGGAATCATAGTACGTGTAGACTTAAGGAAAAGAAATTGATTTGAGGTTGTGGTACTGTTGCAATGGAAAATAACCAGTTATTGTCTTAGATGTGCTGGATTGTTTGTTAATGTAGTGTGATAGTACGCTTGATAAATTTATAAGTCAAGACTAGAGAGAATTAGGAGAATTGGATCCTAGGTAATGGGCCAAGTGTGGTGTGGCAAGACTTCACAAATTAGAGGATGAAGAATGGGAGAACATGATTATCGTGGGGGGTATTTTGGTGGTATAAGTTAGTGTGCTCTATTGTGTGCAAGAAAATCAGTCAATTGGTACGCTATTGGTGTAGTGCCTGGTGGCACGAGTATATGCGCCAGGCGACAGGACCAACGTGAGAGGTCCCTGCACCACGTGGCGCCTGGCGGCAAGGTGGGATCTGTCAGGCGATAGACCGTACAACAGTGGGTCTGTTTGGAGCCTGGCGCCTGGCGGCGAGGATGTTCCGCCATACGGTCTGCGCAGGTTTCGCCTAACGGCATTTAGGCTGCACCAAGCACTAATGTTGTATTTTATGACTTGCATGTGTTGCTTTTAAGTAGTGATGTTATACTTGGATTAGGAGATGTTGTGCCATGAGTGAGTAGGTTCATGGATGGTGGTGAACACGTGATGATATGAGCGGGGAGGTTCATATCCTGTTACTCTCGTGTGGGGATACGAGCGAGGTAGGTTCGTATGTTTCGTGCTCACACTTGAGAGATGCTACGTGCGGGGAGGTACATAGCTGGTGGATCACGTGTGTTGGACTACGGGCGGGCAAGTCCATAGAGCAGGACTACAAGTAGGGAGGTTCGTAGAGTAGGACTACGAGCGGGGAGGTTCGTAGAGGCAGGACCACGAGCGGGCAGGTTCGTGTGAGCATCATAAACCCTGAATCTGAGGCTAACTATTTGTGTGTTGTAAAGGTTGAAAAGCCTTGGGGATAAGGTCTCTGCCAAGAACTAACTAGGATGAATAAGATGGGTGTATTGCTTTTATTTTGATGTATTATATGTTATTTTATTGTATAAGCTCAACCTTTCTATTTGTGATTGGCGATGATCGTGTGATTCGTTACACCGGAGCAGATGATGCTACAAGTGATGTTGTTGATGTGTAGAAGGAGAGAGTGGCTAGCTTTGGATGTCGAGCTAGGATTTGACTTTGTTCATTTATGATTTTAGTTTTCCTTTAGTTATTTTGGAAACTTGTACACTTTCATGGTTTTTATGGATTTGTAATTTGGACGTTAAATGAATTTTAAATTTTCCTGTGTTTGGGAATAATAAAAATCATGACGTTTGAATTTCATCTCTTATTTATTTATTTAAATAAGTAATTTCTAGTAGGGATGTTACATTTTGTACATATTTCAAGATTGTATTTGAGTTGTATATACAGTTTGACACATTTTCGCTTTAATGTTAAGTCAAATACTATTATGAAACGCACTTGAAATGCCAAATAAACTTAAGAAAATCTGATTAAAAGGACTAAATCCACATATTTCGAAAGATGAAGGACTAAATTGGTCCAAAGTTTCAAAATGGACTAATTCCAAAATTCACCGAAAGTTAAGGGACCAAAAACATATTTAACACTAATATATATCATTATAATAAAATATAATAATAATCTGACAAAGATGAAGATTGATAAAGTCAAACCATTCATATGACAAAAATAACAATACAAAATAAAATTGTAAATGAAGAAAGGATTAGGAAGAGCTTGGATTAAGACGTTAAAAACATTGTCCTTAGAGAGAAAAAAACTTGCACTAGCCCTCAGTTGGTTGTAGCATCGTGCTGATAATGTGTTATAAAATAGAGCTAATAATAGAGGAAAGAAGAAAAGGAAGAATAGAGAATCAGAGAATAAGGAGCAACTTTTTTGTATCATTACTGATAGGAAGAGTTTTATTTATAGATACAACATGTAATCCATAAAGGAAACAAATCAACTAGTTAATATAAAGATTTACATAAAGTGTACTTAATATATGAGTATCAATCATATCAATTATATGAGTAACTGTATTAAATCAATGGACAATCATTATATCATAACAAGTTCATAATAAATGTCAAAGAACATATTACATATTGGTGGATCTCACCCACTTTACAAATTTAACTTCCTTCTTCTACATCACATTTTTTTTATCGACAACAAATAATAAACTAAATTAGAGTATTTGGGTACTCTAATCCTTTTACTAAAAGAATTTAGAAGGTATATTCACATAAGATTTACACATTTTATAGGTACTTATGTCACTAATAGTGTTGAAGAAGAGATTATTAGTTTAGTCTATATATAATTGCAACAATCTATAATTGCAAACATCCTATAGAATGACACAAATATGGTAAGAAAACAACTTCTTAGACCCTGACACTACATACTAATCCATAGGTTACACAACCTCATAGAATTACGCTCCCAATATGATATTGTGCTAACATAATGGACATAATGTACATAATGGCATTTTCTTGGTGGTTGTTTACCCTTACTTAACCTGCTGCAACATTGTTCCTCATCCCTGCGTATGCTTTTTGTCACCCAATTCCATTCCTGCAGTAGAAGAGTTGTATTGTCCTGCTGTATATTCCATATAGATATAAAAATTGTACTTCACTACACTCTAATCCCCTGCTGTCGCAACCAAAATTGCGACGGGATGACGAACCAAAAATAAAATTTGAAAAAGCGGAGTTTGGAGTTGCCACCACAGTTTATTCTAGAAAACTACGCAAAAACCAAAAAGATAAGACAAGGTCTACAACAAACCAAATTTTAGGTTCGGGAGTCAGTTACGTCTGGGAAAGGTATTACCACCCCATAATGTTCGTCCTAAGACGGTACCTTTAATTGAACGTGCAAAAGGATGTGGTTTTTTCAAAATGTTTATTTTTTCCAAAACTAATACTAAAACAATGTACAAAAGAAACAAAAATATTTTTTTGGTTTTTTGGGTCCGACAAGAATTAATCCTCGCTCATACGTATCTCCATTTACAAGGGAGAATCAGGGTTACTTAGTTCTTTATGAAGAACCTATTTGAGAAAAGATTTGATTTTTATTTTTTTATAATTTTGAGGACATTTTTATGTTCTTTTGGTATTTTTTTAATTATTTAAAAATAGGTGTCATGCAACACGAACGACTAGATAGACATAAAAAGTAAACAAAGAAAATTATTTTTTTATTTTTGGTTCTTTATATTTATATATATATATATATTATACTTTCTTATAAAAATGAAATTTGAAAATGGGTGTCATGCGACGCGAGCGGCTGGATAGACACTAAAAGAAGGCAGGAAAAATATTTTTTATGTTTTTTAGAGTATAATAATTGTAAATAGTAGAGAATAATGTACCTAATAGAAAATGACAAAGTTATGTGTAAAAAGAAAAAAATGTACAATATTAAAAGAAAATTTAATAAAAATTGAGAATTCACATATCAAAAGAAAAAAAATAGGAGTGGCGTACCTTCCAAACTCTTTAATTCCTCTTCTTTGTTAATCTCACTCCCTTTTTCTTTTTTTTCTACCTCCTTCAATATTTTTTGTTCAAAAGAAAGTAAAATATGAGGTATGTGTGAGTGGTGATAGAGAAATGTAATTTTTTTATTTTCGATCCCTCTTCATATGACAAACTGCGTATTTATATTCACACATTGCAATATCTGCCGTCATAGCCTTAATTGTAATGAACAATATAGGGAAGGAATTGGTCATGATAGTAGCACATCACGAGAATCAAATCAGAGTACAATATCATCATCAGTAATATTGATTCTAATTATTAGAAGAGATATTGCTCCTAATTATTAGAATCATATCACTATTTTTTTTCTCTAGTAGGAACCGAGAGTGATGACGAAAATATATTGGGTTGTTGGGCTCATGAGGAGGGGTGTGATAATTAAAAATAAATTGGGTTATTCCTTTTTTTTCATTTTTTCATTTTTTTTGTTAAAATTAAAGTTTGAAAATCTTTGAAAAAAAATTATTTCACCTTTTTTTATCTACCATTAACTAAAAAAACATTTTTAATTTTTAATTTTTTTGAAAATAAATTTATTCACCTGAACGAGATTGGGTGTTGACACATGCAAAAAAAAAAAAAAACAACATATCTTCCCCAACCCAATGCTCTTTTCCCATAAAATAAACCTTCACTTCCCTACTTTCAAACCTACTTTCATTTGCTTAAAAATTACCTTGTTTTTATGCTTCTAAATTTTCCAAATAATTGTCAACCATATTCCTTTCCATATTTGATTTGTTTATCAATTATTTTCATAAGATGAATGTGTTGGAAATTGACACATGGTTTGTTATGATGAATTGTATGCACACCAACCCACCGATCACACATTTCCCACATTGTTTTGGTTATTTTATAGTAAAGAAAGAGATGTTTGACACTTTCCTCACTTTCTGGACACAAATCACATTAGGTATTTCCTAAACATAAGCATTTGCTTACTAGCTTTGTCTTAATTGTCACCTTGTCATTATCCTCCATCCTAGTATTTGTGCCCTTGGAAGCACGTTTAAGCACCAAAGAGATTTAAAAACACTATTGTCTTCTTCACCTATAATACCTTACAGCCTATTGTATGCATACCTATCAGTAGTGCATTTTGGCAAATAATTTTGAGGGAGCCAAAATAATACACTCAAAATTTTTTAATTCATTAATAATTGAATCAAAAATAAAAACCATATTGTCAACATGAAATTCATCTTTCATTTTATTCCACAATTTTTTTTTGATAATTTTGATTGTAGAAAATGATTTGTTTAGATGTAGAAACATGAAGAGTTAAAAGAAGACGAATTAGACGATCAACCAAGTAAAATGCCTTAGATTTCTCTGTTTTTACCAAATATTGACATAATTCAAGAATAATTGATAAATTCTTCAAATATGGATGGTTAAGAGCATCAACAATGAAATGCTGGAGTTCAAATTTTAAATTAATTATCTCTTTATTAATATACCTATTTTTTTTAAAAAGTTGAAGATTAAAAAATAATTTATCATAATTTAATAAAAGGTTGAGATGTAAATACTAAAAGAAAAATATAAGATAATCAAACCACAATTAGAAATCGGTTATTTTTTCTTCTATATTCATAAACAATGAATATACAAAAGGCTCATGAGATAAAAATAATAATAATTATAACTATTAAACTGATATTTAATTATCAAAAGTGAGATAAGAGAGAGTTAATTTTTTTTTCAAGAATGAAATATAAATAAAATAAAAAAATGAGAGCAAAAATAATGAGTTTGTGTCTAGCTTCCATCTTTTTTTTTAGAAACAAAAAGAAAATAGGTGAGAGTAGGAGATAAATACAATTCATGAAAAATCTCAAAAGACAATAAAAAAGAAAATAAAAAAAATATCATAATAAATATTTTTATTCTTTATTGTATTCGATTTTATGTTTTATTATTTATTAACATTAAATATTGTGCTTTATAAAAGATATTAAAAGATACAAAATTTAATTTTTATGAATTTTCAATACATAAGACATAATTTAAAAAATTTCAAAATAAAAATGAAAAATTCAAATATATATTTATATATAATTTAAAAAAAATTTAAAATTTGGGGGGCATGGCCTCATTTCGTCCCTTAAATAATTCACCTTTGCTTACTATATATGCTTCTCCTTCTTCCTCCAACCATATTTAGGAATCATTGCAATTTGTTTTAATCGTTTGGTCATTTATTATCTAGTTGTGTTATTGTATTTTTTTCCCACTGTAATCTATTTCTTCTCCAAGTTAAATTCTATACTAATTCACTATGTGTCCATCCCTCCAACTCACCTACAGTCTTTCCAATTTGAAATTACATATAACTAGTGAATCTAGAACAAAGTGAAGTTCCTTCTACCTGTAAGACCCTTGAAAATTTATTAATTAAATAAATAAATAATTAATAAATGTGGGTAGTGGGAGCCTTTATGACATTAAATATTGATTAATGTGACGTGGAGAAGTACTAGTTTAAGTGGTTAAGAGTACTTAATTGTGTGAGAGTCCTTGGAGAACCCAAATTAAACTTTATTTTTGCTAAAAGTTAGTTTTGGCTTGAATATGAAAAGGTATAGGAACCGTAGCTGGCCAAAGAGAGGGGAAATAATTAAGGCTATTGGAAGCAAGGGAGAATCAAGGGCTACGCAAGTTTTAAGCAATGGAAACCATGTTAGGGGAGCTGAACTCCGTTCTTTTTACTTGTGTAGTTAATATTGCATGATTAATTGAATAATTGGATGCATGTGTCGGGATAAAACGTGCAAATTCACATTGCTGGAAAATTTCCAGAAACTACCTAGCGGGTGATGAATTTTCGCCAAGCGACTCAACCCTGTTATGCTGATTCTAGGTTCCAAAGATGGAATCGCCTGGCGGCACAAAATGGCCCGCCAGGCAACGCTTGCAATTTTGGTTCGATTTTGGTATTTTTTGGGTTCTGGGATGATTCTGATCGGGGAAAAATGGCATTCGTGTATGTATGGCTTGGTATGGATCAAGAATCATCGTAATTACGCTGGAATTGGATATTAATTGGAAGAAATTTGGATAAATGTGATTTTAGGGTTGAACAATTGGGGATTTTGATGTCGCGAGGATCATTAGAGATTGAAAGGCTTTGGAAAAATGTTAATGGACGTGGGTAGACTGTGAACTATTATGATTACAAGTGAGTGGCGCGAGAAGTACTTGAGATCTGCAAGGTATGGAAAAATCTGGAAAGGTTGGAGTTCTTAGGTGCAGGAATTCTGGAAAATTTCTAGAAAATTGATGCACCGCCTGGTGGCACGGGCTTGCCGCCAGGCGCCAACGCAGGGACAATGACTTTGTGTGGCTGCGAAGTGAGGTGCTAGTTCTGGGTGCTGTGGTGTACATTGGTGGCTGAAGTAATTCATCTGGGACATACATAATATAATTTTAAGAGTGAAGGATGTAGGAGAATTGTTTATGTGGGGAAATTGGTGGAAATATTACTAAAGTCTAATTAGGATGTATTAGAAAAATTGGATTTACCAAAGTGACAAGAAACATAATTTAGAGGGAAATTAGTTTGATGGTGCAGAGGAAGATTGGTGGTGGATAGGTGTGATAAGCAGTAGGAGTTCATGAATATGTGTATGTAAGAGTTCAATGGATAAACTTAGGCTTGTTAACTATAGAATATGACAAAACATTGACTTAACTGAGTGGTACCAGTAGTGTTCTGAATTAACTTTGACGTTTGGCTTGTATCAAGGGTATAAAATATGGAAATACCCAAAGGCAATGTGTTACTAAGGATTTTTAGGGAGATGATTGTGAATGTGAAATTCTGTGTATATTAATTGAAGGGATGATAGTGTATTGTAGGTGATTCTTTTGCGCTAAGAGATAAGAACTGGATTGGTTGAGTAAAGATGTGAGTAAGGGACGAAATACAACACTTGAAGCCAAACCAGAACTAGTACTGCGCGAGTAATGGTGTGGCGCCTGGCGGCAAAATGTGACCCGCTAGGTGAAAGTTACCCAACAGAGGAAGACTGGAACGCGAGGCACCTGGCGGCAAGGGGTGTCCCGCTAGGCAACACCTACACGAACAGAGGCATCAGAGGAGCGAGGGACCTGGCGGTACGTGTCCCCGCCAGGTGGTCTAGAGGCCAAATGCGCCTGGTGCCTAGAGTGCTGCGCTAGGCGATACCGTGATGCGAGTGGGGTTGCTTGCTTTGGAGTGTGTGATATACAAAGTTTAGTGGTGCTCCCAATGTTGGTTTGTTGGTGTTCCTTGAGTTGAGCTCAGAACGTATCCTTTAAGTTGAGCTCGGGATAGGGGTTAAGCACGTGGCATTCCTCGAGTTGATCTCGGGATGGCGGACGAACACGAGGAACCTTTAAGTTGAGCTCGGGTTGGCGAGTGTTGGCGGTGTGAGTGTGCTGGTTGTGGCCAGTATGGATTGGTCCAGATAGATTGCCCGCATCATAATTAACTGACGAGTTTGGTAGTCTTAGGACGTTATGAATTATGTTCATATATGGGAACTCCACCTGGCATTACGGTGTATGATCCGTAGCATGGTTTCCCGCACGTGCTCTATCGGTTGTGGCCGATAGGTATGGCAACAAGGCACCTTGAAGTAGTCACTAGAAAATGTAGAACACAAATAGCATGGTTGTGGCCATGTGATATGGAATCAAATGAGGGAATCCCTCTGGTGCGATTGTATAATATATGTATATAAGTGTGTTTAATATATGTATATGTATTTATATGATTATTCTGTTAAGCTCACCCTATCTACTTGTGGTTGGCGATGATCGTGTACACGGTACACGTGAGCAGATGATGTTGTTGTAGGTGGTTTTGGTGAGGCTTAGCTACGGAGCAGGGATAGCTTGGAAGTTTTTATATTTTATGGTATTGAAATAAATTGTAAAGCTTATGACATGTTTTATATTATTTCCAGTTTTGTAATTTATGGATTTCAAATTATTTACTTATCTAATAAAGTTATAAATTTCTTGCTTTTTTGGGAAATGATGTTTTATTAAATGATGAGAATTTAGTATTTTATTTATTTTATTATTTAAATCCGTAATATCCTGATAGGATGTTACACTACCCATTTGTCCCTAGAGAACCTAATTTTATTTCTTTCTCCTACTCTCCACATGACCATGTTTTCAAACTAATTATCATGTTTCGTGCTTCTACAAACTGACTTTTGATCTTTCCACCATTAAAATTCATTGTTTGTTATCTTAAAATTATTTAAGTTTCTTCAAGATTCATACTTAGATTCATTTGATTTTAATTTGTATGAAAAGGGAAACAAATAACTCGTTTGATTTTTAGATATATTGGTGAAAGTGTACATTACCAAATTTAATATAAAATTAACATAATAATTAATAATATAAATAAGGCTAAAAACATGGAGTATTGAATGCTTCCTGATAGTGTATTACTGCTTGAAGGAAGAATAGAAAGTTTATATGACAATGTATGGTTCCTATAAACATATCTAAATGTCCATGGTTTCATAAAACAACCAAGTAGAATTTTAACCTCATTTATATACTATTATTAAAAACATACGGGTAATACATTTTTCATATTATATCACATTATTGACCCTTTTTTTAACTCTTGATGTGGTATCCTATGTGTATTTTGAATAATATTTTTTCATTTCTTTTCTTTGGTGCAAGTTGGATATAGGAAACTAAAAGGCATGTTAAGACATTTGAATGGTTAACCTAGTTTTCGTTGGAACTGGGTGAAAAAGAGGGTTTAGGGTTTCGTCCTTCTTCCTCACAATGAAACAGACCCACATGCACCTTCATCCATTTTTCTCTTTTATTACTCACGTTCAAAGCCTCTATCGTCTTTTAGAAACCTTATTGTGAGAACGACTATACCGCACCACTCCATGCACTGTAACATCCCCACCAAATATTACTAATTTTTAAATAAAAATATTAAAGAGAAAAAACACAACTGCATTTATTATAATGTCTTTCCCAAAACGCAGAAAAATTGAAAAAACATCCATTAACTTGTAATGATAAAAACCGCAAGTTAAAGTCCAGGTTTACATTTCCAAAAGCTATTAAATAAAATCCGAGTTACATAATAATAGAAATAACTATAAAATAAAATCCCCCATACTGCCCCGCTTCGACGCTATTCTTCACCAGTACTACCTGCAACATCATCTGCTCCCGTGTAATGACAAACAGATAGGGTGAACTAGCAGTTCAAATGTATATAAAACACAATTCAAATATATACACACGCTCATCAAAGAAACTCTATCCTCTAATTCCATAAAGCATGGCCACCACCATGTTTATCGACATTTTACATCTTCAGATGATGACCTTAATATATCCTTTGCTGCCATAAGTCACAACTCGTGGTTCCACAATCTATAGGCCACCACTTGTAGAAACACGTGCGAGAATATCATGTTACGAACCACACTTTATAACACTAGGTAGAGTTCCCAATACGAACCACAATTTGTACTCTTGACACAAGATTAACATATCACTGGCCACAACCTGTGATTGCACAATCGTGTAGAGACCATCCGTACGAGCCACAACTCGCACACTCACACCAGTACCACTCACGAAGCCACAACCTGGGATCGCCACATGTTTACCCTCCATTCCTAGCCACAACTCAAGGAATGTCATTTTGAGTCACAACTCAAGGAATGCTCCAACAACGTCCATCCTTAAGGTATCACCCAAAGCTTTGTAGACCATGCACCATCCAAAAAAACAAACCATTGCCCCTGCATCATCGCCTAGCATTGTCTCAACATCGCCAGGCGAAAACCAATTACAGATCGCCTGGCGGAAACCTCTTACTGTCAGGCGCCACACGCTCCAGAGGTCTCTAGAATTCAAGGTATTGCCTGGTAGATCCATTCCCACCTTCAGGCACAACACATGACAAATTTTTAAACATTGAAAGTTTTATCATATGAATTAAAAAAGTTTAAAAAAAAGCGGGCCAGCCCGTAGGCCAACGAGCCAGTGATTGCAGCCCACATAAATTGTGCGAGGCGAGGCGGGCCAGCCCGTGATATACCAGCCTTATGCGGGTTGGGCCTAAACGGGTCAGGTTGGCCCGTATTGTCATCCTTACCTTAATCACAAACCTGGAAATCTTACAGCTTACCATGATTCCATATTGCATTTCCAAAGAACCTATGCCAAATTATGAATAATTCACCCATACCATTATGCATTCGCCCCATACTCATCATTGACTATATCACAAGCTATTGTTACCCATAATAAAATCCCATTTCAGCAACCATTGATACATTTCTCAATCCAATTCCTAAGTCTTATTTCTCTAATAACTATCACAATCCCTTTCCAAACCAACCTTATGCAATCCCAACATCGCCCCTCAACCCTTAACCATATATTTCCATGAAGCATTTAAATTTAGTGACTCAAAAGAAAATATCCAATTCCTAAGTCTCGAGATGTAGTTAATTTTATAACCATTCCTTGTATTTGGGAACCTAATATGCATTATATTTCACATCACATATTTTTGAATCACAATCTAACCTTAAAATCATTTCCCATCCTTAATCTATGTATTTTCCTCATCATCACCATTTGTACAAGGTTCCTTAATACACTCACATAATTAAGAGTCTCGAGCCCGCACTGCGCCTAACAGCCACACGATGTTAAACTACATTGCACTGGCGCCTGGCGGTAAGCGTGGTGCCACCAGGCGGTGCAAAGATTTATGGGTAAAACCGAGAATTTTCCTACACCTACGAAAGTCCCAAAAATCCTAAAATGCATTCCTCTGTTCGTATTCACAAACAACTGGCAAACGTACATCCAATGCTACTTAATATCAATTTAAATGTGAACATATAGGTCCTCAATGCAATTCGCGCACCAATTATCCCTAACTCGAAATCCCCAATTTTCCAAACCCTAAAACAATGTTCATACAATGGCCTCCAATTAACTCTAATCACGCGTAATTAAACAAATTTCTGGTGTCCAATATTCAACCATCAGATAAAGCTCCCTTTTTCCCCCATCAGAACCACCCAAAAACCTAAACCACCAAAAATTAAGCCAATCATGCTCGAGTCGCCTAGCAGGTGTTCATAGCCGCCAAGCGGTTCATGTAGAAACCCATAAACTGGGTTAGTCAAGTTTTGTAGCCTGGCGATCTGTTTTTGCTGCTGGGCAGTTTCTACGAAAACCCCAGAAACTTAGTGCAAATCATATGAGTTGTTTGGCAAGATTTTCAAGGCCGCCAAGCGGTTTCTGAAAATTTTCCAAAAAACACGACATTTAATAGAATGACAGAGTTAAGCATTCAAATACACATGTATCATTCATAAACCATAGTACGAATTAAATTGATAAAAATCAAGCTCCCCTAACTTGGTAATCTTTGCTCAAATTGAAAACGCTAGTCTTTCCTTGCACCACAATTGTTCTAGCCCTTGACTCCTCTCCAAATCTGCTCCAAACCCTCAATGCTCTCTCTACTTGTTGTCCAGATTACACTCTCAACAGTCCTCGCACTATGGTAGTCTCAGAATCTTACTCTCCTCCCTAAAAAATGATCATAACTACACCTTAATTAGACTTAATGGCAGAAAAACGAAAATTAAATAAAAAGGGATAATGGCCATCAAGTACCATTACCTTATGGTTTCTCAACCTTCCAACTGCTCCTTCAGATTGCTAGGGTTATCTGATCCCTCTCATTAATGCTAACAAGAAATTTGGCAAAAACAATCCTATTTAGCATCAACCAAGGTTCAAACATACAACCACATAATTATAATTCAAGTGCACAACCAATTCAACAAATTCATGTTTCATGATAATTCCTATACCTCTAGGATTATATTATCATGCACCATGATCAATCATATTATTAAAATAATAGCGTAACTGAAACAACGTACAAATGATATCAACATGACTCAAACCCAAGTAGTCTCACTACTTGAGCTAGTATCATTCCTTATCATAACTACTCACATTAAATGTCATAATTACTCCACTACCCACATTTATATTAAATAATTATTTATTTAATTATTTAATTTTCACGGCTCTTACACGCACCATCGTGTGCACTCCTTGACTGTTAAAGTTGTTGCTACTGTGTTATCGCCTAGCGCTGCTCTAGAGCCACCGAGCGAAACCCGCTTTCAGACTTCTTGGCGAGGGACACGTATCGCCAAGCACCAAGCGCCCAGAAACCCACTGAACTTGCAGTTATCGCCTGGCAGAACCTCCCTCACTACCAGACGCCACTCGCTACAGGACCCCATTGGTTTGTAGCTATCGCCTGGCGGTCCAATCCTTACCGCCAGGTGCTGCACCAGTACTTGTGCTTTACTGATTTATATGCACACAGAGGAGATTACAACTCTAATTATGCACCAAGTCTAACAATAGAATTCCCGGTTAATTACATCAACTCCCAGGTTATTAACTTATTACCAATGTTCTTAATCCCATTTAGGTTCACCAACCTAAGTTTACCAATAAATAAACTTGATCAACTTCAACATTTCTAATATCACAACATGCCACGGTTAATCTCATACCCCTTACCCTCTGTAATTCATCCAATCATTTACTAAGTCTCTACCAAATTTCATATGACATGACGACCATACCCTAATTATATTTACATCATACTTCCAACTTATGAATAACGTATGCTCAAGCAAATATAAAGCAGCAATACTCTAATAACTTAATCACATGATCCTATGCACCAATTCAATTTAATATAGCACTATCGCATCTCTTATGCAACAAGTTAATTTATACTAACACACATTAATTCACCAATAAACCAATTCTCAACGTGTGACTAACCCACAGGAACATTCAAATTCATAGAGACTTACAACATAACCCAATCATGCTTCATTAAAAGTTATTTGAAATTATCAAGAGCTTATTCATGTATTTTAAAGACTTCAAAAACCAACAACAATGAGTAACATATATCTCTAGCTACTGACCTCCAAATCAAATCTCCACCGTTCAACGTGAAGAACAACATGTTATGGACCACCTGTCAAAATTTCACCTAAATCGGAAGGTTAACAAACCAGGAAATGCAGTTTTACGAAAACTGCGCAAACTAGAAAAACGATGACGATCTAGCACCCAATGTAAGACCCGTAAAAATTAATTAATTAAATAACTAATTAATTAATAAATGCTGGTAGAAAGCGCCTTTATGACATTAATTATTGTTTAATGTGACGTGGAAAAGTACTAGCTTAAGTGGTTGAGGGTACTTGGTTTGTGTGAGAGGACTTGGGTTCGAGTCTTATGTATGTCAATTATGTGTTGTTGTTTTATTATTGATTTTTAATAATATGTATAAGTATGGAATTGGTATTGTGAGCTTATTATGATTGGAGTGTATCACTAACATGACTTGGTTGAATTGGTTGTGCACTTGAATGGTAACTAAGTGGTCATGGGTTCAAACTTGGTTGAGAATGAAATTGGAACTTTATTTTTTTAAAAGTGTAGTTTTGGAGGGAATATAAGAGGGCAAAATAAAATCTAGAAGGGGAAGCCAAGAGGGGCTGGAAAACATCCTATAATGACCCTAAATGAGAATTAAACACACTAAATTGGCATACACGCCCAATTCCGTTTTAGTTTTTAAAACCCATCTTAAAAACACCTATAAAAGCCAAATTTTAGGTAAAGGGAAAGGTTTTGGCAGTGTGGTGAACTAGTATAGAGAGGAGTACGAGATTGAGCGTGTGAGTTGAGTTTTGGGTGTGCAAGGGCTGAAGCAAGAAGGCAATTGTGAATCAAGGTTCCTATTGGTCTCAACTTTGATCACTAATTCCAGGTTAGGGGTGCTGTGTTATGTGTATACCATTAATGCTCGTTTTTCTGCATTTTGCTTCCAATTGGATTCTATAGGGTATGATTGTGGTATAATATGCATTGTAATTGAGAATTGGCGAATTGAAGTTAGGCACAAAGTTATTTTAGGTGGTTTATATGAATGAGATAAGGGTTTGAGGGTATTGTTGTTGTGGTTTTTGGCCAAACCTTTAGTTTGATTGATGCAAACCTGTCTGAACCATGTTACTGTGATGGCTTGATGGGGTGGAATGCTTGGAAATTGCCTAAATTTGATTTTGGTATGGTTGTGGTTTGTTCTCGCGCAAGACCAGGAGAGGGATACTGGAATTCTCGCCCAAGCGGGTCACCCTCGCCTAAGCGAGAGTTGCAGGGTTTCATTACTGGTTTAGGGTTCGAGCATCTCGCCCAAGCGACTATTTTGGTACTTGAGCGACTTGGTCTCTCGCTCAGGCGAGAGACACTCGCCTAAGCGAGGTCGCGAGGTGACCTGGGTGTTCTGAGCGCAAAACCTCGTCCAGGCGAGGAGTTTTGTGGGTTTGAGCAAACCAGGGTCTCGCTCAGGCGAGACGGCCTCGCCTAAGTGAGATATCGGGGTCAACTGTGATGTTTTGCTTGCATTGTAGCCCAGGCGAGATTGAATTAGGTGTTTGGGCGAGAGATGACCTCGCCTAGGCGAGAGGATCTCGCCTAAGCGAGATGATGTGTTGATGCTACTGTTTTAAGCTCGCTTAGGCAAGGTGAACTAGCCTAAGCGAGACTGAGGGCTTAGCTTGGGCAAGAGTCCCTGGCTTAAGTGAGTTTATGCGAATTACTATGTTTGTGTGTGCTTGTGTGTGTTAGTTTGGCTACTTTTTCCTAAGTATAGGAAGTATATGCATGTGGTGTGGTATTTGAGCTTGAAGGACTAAGTCCAATAGGGGTATGGATGTGCTTGATGGTTGGACACATGATGGGCATGGAACTGGTTGAGTTCCCGTCGGCTACTAATGGGCGAGGAGTCCTTAGTATGGCGATTACATGTGTCGGGCGCACGATGGGCAAGGAACTGATATGTTCCCGTCAGCTACTATTGGGCGAGGAATCTATAGTATGGTGATTGCGTGCGTGCCAGGGTCCAAGTTCAGGAGGCTTGAATGATTTACTACAGACGAGGAGTCTGTAGGGCAGGACTATGAGCGGGATAGGCTCATAGGGTTGGACCACGAATGAGTTAGTTTCGTGGGAGCACAGGGAAATCCCAAGACCTAGTTCATGTATATGACTCATGAAGGACTATGAGATCATGGATGGGTAATTTGAAAACAATGAGATATTTAATTATGTTATTTTGGGATGGGTGGCATATTTATTTCATGTATTTTGTTTATATATTGTGCATAGCTCACCCTTTCTGTGTGTGTGTGGCGATGATCGGATGATTCGTTATCCGGGAGCAGATGATTTGACAGGTGGGCCAGGAGATGTATAGACTCAGAGCGAGGGGTTGTTGTGGATTTTTGTTTATATGTTATTATTTTGATTTTGAGATAAATATGTAACCCTTTGGGAGCCATGTGAATATTGTTTTAGTTTTACAAATTATGGACTCCTGCTTTTATGACATGTCTATTAAAGTTTTAAATTTCCCGTGTTTTTGGGAAATGGTTTTATGTTAAATGCGTTATTTATTTTTATTTCGGATTTTATTTATTAAATATTAGTAATATTCCTTAGGGATGTTACACCCAAAAATCAGGAACCTGGCGCCTGGCGGTATAAAACCACGGCCTGGTGGTTACTGTTGCGCCAGACAGTTCTTAACAGAAACCCAAAAACTGGGTTCTTTTTAACATCAGTCGCCTGACGACTTTGAAGGCCCGCCAAGCGGTTTTTTTGGAAAATTTCCAGAAACTTATCATAGTCCAGAAAATCACGCATACAATACATTCATGTTTTTCATACAATTCATAATTATGAATTTAAAATCAAGAAACGCGATGAACAACTTCCCTAACCTGGATTCCTCGCTTTAAAATTGATTACTCGCATTTTGCCTTGGTTCCACAATGATCTTGTCCCTTCCCTTTCTCTCAATCAGCACAATGTATGCTCTGTTAATTCACCCCTCACAACCCTCACAAAAACTAGTCAAGAAAACTCTCTCACTTTCCCTTAATGGTCTCTTTAAACATGGCATAATGGTGGTTAATGCGGAAAACGAATTTCCATCATTAAGAGGTGTAATTGCCTTTCAAAAGCCATTACTTCATGAGTTTTCCAACCCCTCTTGGCTACTAAGGTTTCCTTGCCCTTTCACATTCATGCCAACAAAAATTTTGGCAAAATAAAAGTTTAGTGTGGATTCACCAAGGTTCGAACCCATAACCATGCAAATGTCAAACCAATGCACAACCCTTTAGCTAATTCATGTTTAGTGATAATTTCTATAAATATAGGATTAAATTATCACTCATTATAATCAAGCATATTATTAAAAATAATAATAAATTAAATAGTACATAACGGCATACATAGGACTTAAACCTAAATCCTCTCAATACACTAAATACTCTTAATCATGTGAGCTAGTACTTTTCCAGATCATACATGTCATTATTAAATGCCATAAAGGCTCCCACTACTTGCATTTATTAATTAATTATTTATTTAATTAAATAAATTTGGCAGATCTTACACTAAGCACATAAAATGTTTCTAGTATGAGGTAAAATGATAAGAAATTCCTATGTTTGTGTGCTTGTCTCCCTCAATTGTAAGAGAAGGAAGTAAATCATGAAACTAAAGGCATCTATGGAGAGGTTTCCAAGACACAAAATTCCATATTGTAAGTTATATTATACTTTTTGTTACCATTAGTGGTAGTTTATTTTATTTGATTATTATTTTTATGCTAACATGTGTAACTGCATGGAATATAGAACCCTTGATAAGACTATTTCAAACTTAGAAATGGAATTAGTAGCTGCAAAGGGAGCATAGGAGTCTATACGAAGCAGTGCTCTAGTACCAACAAATATGAAGGTGAGTGAATCATCTAGTAGAAGAAGGTGTAACGTCCTAGTCGGAAATTACTTATTAAAATAAACAAAATAAATTTTAATAAAACAACATCATTTATTATCCAACAATTTCCCAAAACGCGGGAAATATTTAAAACCTTAAGCTCAACGTGCCAAAACAGATAAAATAATTTGCGGCAATACCGTATTACAAATATAATAGTCTATAAAACTATTACAATAGATCCATAGTCCAACACAATAAACCAGTGAAAAATCCCAAGAGATCCCAACTCTGTCACTATGCATCAGCCTGCCAACCTACATCAACATCTGCTCCCATGTAACAAGTTACATGATCATCGCCAAACACACACATATAGGGTGAGTTCATTTAAATAAAACCAAACCAATATAATATTAAATACATTATCTCAACATTAAACCCGGGTTAGTATCCTTCTCCCTTTTTCCTTACTTCTCCATTTCCAGCACTTGCATTAGACGTCTATCATTTCTATACCCTTTAGGTGAGATCAATGATCGATCTTTGCTGCACGAGTGTCTACTCGTCCCTCCGACTACAAGCCACCACCTGATAGTCCACACGTGGGAATAACTTTGCCACAACATCTCACCGTGACACCAAGTGGAGCTCCCCAAAACAAACATAAGTTTGTAGTTGTTCCCAGACTACCAAATCTCTATCAGAATGCACTGAAGAGGGCAATCACCTGAAACCTCACCATACGACCCACAACTCGCACACTCCACTAGACTTCCTAAAACACCAGGCTACAACCTAGAGTGGTCACGTGTTACCCCAATACAAGATACACTCGTAACTGGGCCCCCAGCCAAAGCCTTGCATCATGAACATCACCTAAAACGGTGTAGAAAACCCTTCCTCGCGCACCATTACTGGACCAAAATCGCCTGGCGCGCATCAAACGCCGCTAGGCGAAGTCGAGTTCCAAACCGCCTGGCGGGCATCACATACTGCCAGGCGCCAAGCGCCAGCAGAATCCTCACTGCACCGTCACCGCCTGGCGGACTCTACCCTGCCGCCAGGCGCCTCGTTGTCCGTCACGCATGTTGGACTACGAGCGGGCAGGTTCATAAAGTTGGACTACGGGCGGGGAGGTCCGTAGAGTTGGACCACGAGCGGGTAGGTTCGTGGGAGCATGATAATCCCTAAGGACCAAGGTGGTGAATGGATCTTTCTCATATAGGTTATGAGATTGGGTGGAATGTTGCAAAGTAGTTGATAAACTAAAACTGAATGAGATGGATTCGGTGAGGGTTAATTATTGTTATTTATTTATTGTGTTATTTTCTTTCTCAGCTCACCCTTTTTATTTGTGTTTGGCGATGATCGCGTGACTTGTCACATGGGAGCAGAGGTGAATCTAGGTGAGCACGCTGATGCATAAAGACGGAGCGGGGCAAACTATGGGGAATTTACTTGAAGTTTTTTTTTTTAAGTTTTTTTTTTGTAATAAAATTTCATGATTCTTTTCTTTACTATGAACTTGTAATAAAGATGGAGTAGTGTAATTGAACTATAGCAATATAAGTTTTAAATTTTTCCGTGCTTGGGAAATTTATATATTATTTTAATTCCAAAAAAAATTATATGATATTTGTTTTATTAAGTAATATCCGCCTATGGTGTTATAAAGGGTACTGAGATTTATGTGAAAGAAAGCATGGACGGAGTCCCTTGTCTTAAGACAATCAAGATAAAGAGGAATGAAAGTGTAAATTGTACTTTTTTTTTCATAACATCATACTTTCAAATAACTGTAATTACTTTTACTTATGAAAATGAAGACAATATTACAATATCATTTTGCAATACATGGCCAATTTTAAATTTCATTATATATTAGAAGTGTTTTGATTAATAGTTTAAATTTTATTTATTTTATTTTATTTTTGTAGTAGAATATATTTATTTTAATTATTTTTTTAAAACAAAGGAATTTCTTCTTTTTGTTCATTTTTATTTGTATACTTACATGTATTTTTTTTAGTTTTCTAATTTCTTTTATATAATGTAAATTGTCATTATTATAATTTCTTTTATTTGTTTTAATTATAATTTAAATGATAAATGACTATAATTATATAATTATTTATTTTAATTATAATTTCTTTTATTTGTATATTGCCTTACTGATATGCATGAAAATTACCATTATTAGTACTTTATATTATACAAAAAGTATGAAAGATGGAGATAGTTAATGCTAAAGGGAATTCCAGTCACTATTTGTAGAATTATGCGGTTGGTTAATGTGCACCCAAATTGTAACATCCTATATAGGTGGATATTATTATATAAAGCAAATATCCTATAATTTTTTTGGAATTAAAATAATATATAAAGTTTCCAAGCGTGGGAAAATTTAAAATTTATATCAATGAAGTTCCAATATACTAAATCCTCATTATTACAAATCCATAATAAAGAAAAACATCATAAAAGCTTATTACAAAATGTTTAGAAATAAAACATAAAGTAATCTCACATATTCTGCCCCACTCCATCTCTAGGCATCAATGTCCTCGTCTGGATTCACATTTCCTCCTGCGTGACGAGTCACACGATCAACGTTAAACAAAAACAGAAAGGGTGAGCTGAGAAAAAAAAATAACACGAACCTATCCACTCATGGTCCAGCTCTACGGACCTCCCCGCCCGTAGTCCAACTCTACGAACCTCCCCGCTCGTAGTCCAATATGCATGAACACCTACTATGAACATCCCCGCTCATAGCAGTCTTAAGTGTGAGCACGGAACATACGAACCTCCCCGCCCGTATCCTCACATAGGAGTACAAAAGATATGGACCTCCCCGCCTGCATCAATCATGCATCTCCGATCTCTGTTACGAACCTCCCCTATCGTAACTAATCCAGCATATCCTTAACCAAGCCATCAAGCCCATCCATGCAAATTCATCTGCAACAGATCCCTACCCTTGCACTATCGTCTGGCGCTACCTAAGCGCAACTAGGCAAAATTGTGCTCCAAACCGCTTGGCGGTAATCCCATGCCGTTAGACACCATGCGCTAGTGGCCCCTCTATTGGTGGTGTCTCGCCAGCATATCCGCCGCCAAGTGCCACACCAATAAAATTAATTTTATTGGTTTAGGAACTGCATAATTGATTCTAACACATTAAGCAATCATATCTACACATCCAGAACACCAAGTGCATATTTTTACAATTCAACATACCTCCAAAACAATACCAATAATTTAGTTTTTTTTACAATATATTTTAATAAAATATATCCCCATCTGCTACCATTTTTTTTAAATAATTAACTTTAACCTTTTTCATAATATTACCACCTTCGAATTTTAATCAATTTAATCCAACTATAATTATAAAACCAACAAAACAACTCTTGAACTTTATAAAACCAACAAACCAACTCTTGACGTTTATAAAACCACCACATATTTATCAATCAATAAAATTCTTTGAACTTATTCATTTATTCCATAACTCCTAATCTATGGACTTTCCAATATACCTATTAACCTCTCTCTCTCTCTCTATATATATATATATATATATATATATATATATATATATTTATTTATTTATTTATTTGATAACAAATTCAACGCATACTCGTAACGAAATAATAAAGATTTATCCGTGTTTTGCTC
Organism: Vigna unguiculata; assembly: GCF_037176805.1. NCBI lineage: Eukaryota > Viridiplantae > Streptophyta > Magnoliopsida > Fabales > Fabaceae > Vigna > Vigna unguiculata. The sequence goes on from NC_140793.1 coordinate 6,458,847, forward strand.
CACGGACTTTATGGTTTGATAAAAACATTGCTTTTCTCCATCCATTTTCTTCAAACATCTCACCCCAGACTACATATATCTAACACAAATATGGAGACATCTACTGTAACACCCCAGATGGATATTACTAGATAAAACTAATTTTTCACAAAATATACTTTAAGAAAATCAGACATTTTAATAAATTCCCAAGCGCGGGAAATTTCAAACTTGTCTTGCTATAATCCATTCGTACTGTCTCATCTTTATTACATGTTCATAATGGATAAAACATCATAATGTCTATTACAAAAGGTAGGAAAGCATAGCATAAAGAAAATTCCATATCGGTAGCCCCACTCTGTTGCTAAGCATCAACATGATCACCTGAATTCACGTCTGCTCCCACGTAACAAGTCACGTGATCATCGCCAACCACAAACACACAAACAAGCAAGGGTGAGCTGAAAAGAAAAATAATACAAACAATAAAATAATAAGAATTGACCATCACCCAGTCCAACTTAATCAATTTTAGATTATTGACCTTTCTATAACATTATACCCCAATCTCATAACCTATATGAGAAAGATCCATGCACAACCTTGGTCCTTAGGGATTATCATGCTCCCACGAACCTACCCGCTCGTGGTCCAACTCTACGGACCTCCCCGTCCGTAGTCCAACTCTACGAACCTGCCCGCTCGTAGTCCAACATGCGTGAACACCTACTATGAACATCCCTGCTCATAGTAGCCTCAAGTGTGAGCACGGAACATACGAACCTCCCCGCTCGTATCCCCACACAAGAGTACAACAGATACGGACCTCCCCGCCCGCATCAATCACGCATCTCAAATCTCCGTTACGAACCTCCCCGCTCCTAACTAGTCCAGCATATCCCTGACCAAACTCTCAAGACCATCGATGTAAAACGCTACAAAATAATACATTGTTCGCACGCTATTGTCTGGCGTTGCCTAGGCACCGCCAGACGAAGTTGCGTTGCAGACCGCTTGGCAAAACCTCTTACCGCTAGGTGCCAGGCACTCCCAAAAACAATAACACATATCCCATACATCAATTATTCATACATATATGTATACATTCACAATTGAGATTGAGTTGAAACTTGAGTTTATCCAAGAGTTAATAATACTCTTAGGAGCTCTAAAACAACAACACAATAATGCATATTTTAATACCAAATCCAAAATTCATCTCAAACAGTACCTACAGAAGCCCCTTCCAACCAAACTCTCATGTCAACCCAAAATTAACATCAACACAGTCATATAACCTCACATTATACAATCCAAAACCAGAAACTATATTCTGCAACATGTTTCTTTATAATATATACACATGTATATATTAGGATCATATATATTTTTTTAAAAGTGCTGCACCAACTACATAATTCTATTGCACCTTCATTAATCACATCGTATTTTTTTTATTCTTATTTATTTATTTATTTTTATAATATAACTCATAAAGAAAACTTCTGCACCTCGCAACCATTCTTCTCACGATCTCCAATTTTTCGTGACTGCACCCATTTTATAAACTTATTTCACACTTAATAGATCACTATTTTACACTGCTACCAATACATATTAACCTTTTATTATTCCAACGATCAACACCTAATAAAACTTCATACTTACAATTTCAACCCCTGGCTTAATCACTGCACAAACATAATAATAATTTAACTACAAAAGCCTTTAATATATCTTTACTATATCATATACATTACTATGCAATACATTATATATACACAAAACACGCTGCCACTTTCTTTTGAGACCAAAACGTAATATCAACCCACCATTATTCATATTAGATTAGCTTTTATTTGATACAATGCCTAATATAATATTATATATATACACACACGTTGTCTATATTCCTGCATAATTAATATAGAAAATCACACTTGCATTTTGATACTTTTATATGAATACATGTAATATATCTACATCTTGAAATCCAGAATTTTAATTCACCTCTAGATTCATTTTTTTTTGTCTTTTCAGAAAGGATTCCACTGTACCCAATTCACATAAATAACTTTCCAAATCCTAATGATCTTTTACACTTCAATTACCTAATTATTTATTTTTCAACTTGTGTTCATGCAACTTCCCCCTAATCCAAATCTTCCGACGTACTCACCCATGAAAACACCTCCAACCCCAAAAGGAAAACAATAAAAAAACAGACCCTACAATTTTTTTTTATCCACTTTCGCATCAACAATCACTAAGAAATCTCACACTTGAACATCTTTCAGATTTCTATAACACAATAACACCAATAACCATACCACATATACAAGAAAAATATAGATAGCTCCCCTTACCTGGTGTTTTAGCTTCAACAATTCCAAATGAATTCTTTCTTGTTTCCCAAAGCTCCCCTCCTTGCCTCCACTCTGATTCCCTCTCTGAATTGCAATTTCTCAGAACTCCCTAGCCACACAATATGACTCTTTGTTTTCTCACTCACTCCTCCCCCTCTCACCAATTCAGCCCAAAATAAATAAAAAAATTATAAAAACGAAAATTAATTTAAATTTAAAGTTTAATAGCCATTACTACACCTAAACTGCTACCTTTTTGATTTCCAGAGAATTTCTACAGTTTCTAGATCATTTAACCACTTGGCAAAATAGTGAAAACATAAGGATAATATTCACTCTAGCCGAGATTCGAACCCATATCCTTCCTACCTATCAAACACATGCACACCAACAAACTATCACATGATTCCTGTTAATTCACACATTCGTATGAACCTAATTCATGCTTTCACGTTCACGATATAATTGCAAAATAAAACAGAATTAAATAAATCTACTAATGACATACTCAGGACTTGAACCCAAGTCCCCTCAACATAATCAAGTGCTCTAAACCACTTAGGTTAACATTGTTTCTTGTCTGGGATTTATCAAAGAACTCTCTTATGGTAGTCTCAACCCCTCATTTCTTATACTCTATTAATTATTAATTTTTATGAATTTCTTGGATCTCACATTACTCCCAACTCAAAAGAATTTTCGTCCTCGAAAATTTCACTTACCAGGAAATAATTGTGGATATGATTCCTTCATGAGGTCCTCCATTTCCCACGTTGCTTCTTGTGTTGCCTCATCCCAAAGAACCTTTACTGTCCGGATCTCCTTCCCTCTCAGCTTCTTGACCTGAGAGTCCACTATGCTTACCGGTCTCACGTCCAGGGTCAGATCATCCCTGAACTGGACATCATCGGTCTCTAACACATGGCTGGGATCCGCAATGTATTTACGCAACTGAGACACGTGAAACACATTGTGTAAGTTGGCTAGATGTGGTGGCAACGCAATTTCATAGGCTACCAGTCCAATCCTCCTGTTAATCTGATATGGCCCTATGAACTTCGGCGTTAACTTTCTGGATTTGATTGCTCTCCCAATGCCTGTAGTCGGGGTGACTCGTAGGAACACATGATCCCCTGCTTGGAATTCTAGCGGCCTCCTCCTTTTATCTGCATACGACTTTTGTCTACTCTGAGTCGCACGCATCCTGTCCTGAATCGATTTGACCTTTTCTGTCGTCCGTTGCAACAACTCTGGCCCAACGGTCACTGACTCTCCATCCTTATACCAACATAGTGGGGTTCTACATCTCCTCCCATATAATGCCTCGTAGGGTGCCATTCCAATGCTTGAGTGGTAACTGTTATTGTAAGTAAATTCCACAAAGGGAAGTACTTCATTCCAACTACCCAAATGATCCAATACACATGCCCGAAGCAGATCTTCTAGCGACTGAATCGTTCTTTCTGATTGACCATCCGTTTGGGGATGATATGCAGAACTCATTCTCAATTGAGTTCCCAGCGCTGCCTGTAAACATTGCCAGAACCGCGAGGTGAATCTCGGGTCACGATCTGACACTATACTTGCTGGAACCCCATGTAATCTTACAATCTCCCGGATGTATAACTCTGCGAGTTTATCCATTGACATCCTCAGATTAATTGGTAAAAAGTGCGCACATTTGGTGAGTCTATCAACTATTACCCAAATGGCATCATGCCCTTTTACAGATCGAGGTAGGTGAGTCACAAAATCCATATGGATACCATCCCACTTCCACTGGGGTATCTCCAGTGGTTCTAGGGTACCTCCTGGCCTTTGGTGCTCAATTTTAGCCTTCTGACACACTAAACAGGCTGCCACAAAATCCGCCACATCGGTTTTCATCCCAGGCCACCAGAATGACTCCTTAAGATCCTTGTACATTTTCGTCATACCCGGATGGATACTGAGGCGGCTCTTATGTCCCTCATCCAGAACTCTCCTTCTCATCCTCCAATTCCCTGGCACACAAACCCGATCTCGAAATCTTAAGATGCCATCAGCCCCCATCTTGAATTCCTTTCCTTTCTCTGTACCCAGCCATCCAACAATCCGTTGTAATTCAGCATCATGCTCCTGTCCCTCTCGGATCTCCTCAAGGAAGGTGTTTGTAACTGTTAACATACTGCACCGGATATGATCAGAATCCAGTTGTAAACCCAAATTCATATCGCGCAATTTCTCTATCAGTTCCAATTCTTTCATCATCAATGAAGACATATGCACCCGTTTCCTGCTCAAGGCATCGGCTACCACATTAGCCTTGCCTGGATGGTAGAGGAGTTCAAAATCGTAATCTTTAAGGTACTCCATCCATCTCCTTTGCCTCATATTAAGTTCTTTCTGATCAAATAAATACCTTAAGCTCTTATGATCACTAAAGACTCGGAATTGGGAGCCATATAAGTAATGTCTCCAAGTCTTAAGAGCAAAAACTACCGCAGCCAGTTCCAGATCATGGGTGGGATAATTCTTCTCGTGGATCTTCAACTGTCGAGAAGCATATGCTACCGCCCTTTTCTCTTGCATTAACACACATCCCAACCCCTGGTATGATGCATCGCAGTACACTTCAAATGCTTGAGTTGTATCGGGAATAGCCAATACTGGAGCCGTGGTCAGTCTCTTCTTCATATCTTCAAAACATGCCTCGCACTGGTCCGTCCATGAGAAAGGTTTGTCCTTTCGCGTGAGTTGCGTTAAAGGACTTACCATTTTGGAGAACCCTTCTATAAATCGCCGGTAGTACCCGGCCAATCCCAGAAAACTCCTTACCTCTGTCACCGTCTGCGGCCGTTCCCATTTCAACACAGCTTCTATTTTTGCAGGGTCGACTGCGATACCATGAGCCGAGATTACATGTCCAAGAAATTGGACCTCGCTCAGCCAGAACTCACATTTTGATAATTTCCCATATAATTGATGTTCCCTAAGTATTTCCAACACCACCCTCAGATGCTCAGTGTGTTCATCCCGATCTCTAGAGTAAATGAGGATGTCATCGATAAACACGACAACAAACTTATCCAGACACTGTCGGAATATCCGATTCATATAATCCATGAATACCGCTGGAGCATTTGTCACCCCAAACGGCATCACGACATATTCATAATGTCCATAACGAGACCGGAATGCCGTCTTTTGTACGTCCTTAGGCTTGACCAAAATTTGATGATACCCAGATCTCAAGTCAATCTTTGAGAACACCCCAGCCCCTCGCAGCTGATCCAATAGATCATCTATCCGCAGTAACGGGTACTTGTTCTTAATTGTGAGTTTGTTTAACTGACGATAGTCGACGCATAGTCTGGAACTCCCGTCTTTCTTCTTAACCAGTAGTACTGGGGCTCCCCATGGTGATGCACTTGGCCTGATGAATTTCTTCCCTAACAGATCTTCTATCTGCTTCTTGAGTTCAGTTAATTCAGCTGGCGCCATCCTGTAAGGGGCGACAGACACTGGACCTGCCCCAGGGATGAGGTCGATCGTGAAATCCACATCCCTGCTTGGGGGTAATCCAGGAACTTCGTCAGGAAACACATCCGCAAAATCAGCCACCACTGGTATGTCGCGGATCTGTTCTTCACTACTCTTTTTCTCTGACTGAGCTATCATCATGTAACAGGTAGCTCCCTCTCTCAGTTCTTTCATAGCTTCTTGTGATGAGATCAATTTTACCCCTTCAGTTTCTAGGAATATCAATCTGCGCCGCCCACAATCCATTACCACATGGTGATTGGACAGCCAGTCCATCCCCAATATCACATCCAAATCCTCCAACGGTAAGCAGATGAGGTTCACCTTGAACCTTCGGCCCGCCACTTCAATCGAGCATCCATCACAACTGGTACTGGTTGTAACTTGCCCAGACGTCGGTGTCGAGACCACTAGCTCACACCCCAAGTCATGAACCTCTAATCCCAACCTCCCCACACGTGTATTGGAAATAAAAGAATGCGAAGCTCCCGAATCAAAAAGCACCCATACATTCTGACCCATCATTACACACGTATCTTGTATAAGATTACCTGATCGATTTGCCTCGGCGCTAGTCAACGCAAACACTCTCCCTACTGCTCTTAGCCTCTCTGTAGAAGGCAATTGTGGTCGTGGCTCTGCGACCGTTTTCTTATTGGGACACCTGTCCGCAAAGTGGCCAGGTTGATCACACACATAACATTTCCGCCATCCTCCACTACTCCCTGCATTACGAGTAAGTCTGGGGCAGTCTCTTTTTAAATATGCTCCCCCACACTGGAAACACTTCAACCCGTGTGACGACGTCTGAGGTCGATTATAAGGCTTCTTTTGTTGTCTAGCCTCCACAACATTTCTCTGCGGTCTGGCTACTCGACTAGGCCCCATCTCTAACTGTTCCACACTTTTCGCTTGTTCCACTAAGAGAGGAAACTCTCGGATCCTGAGTGGCACCAGAACCCTGAGCAGTTCATGTCGTAGACCCCTCTCAAATTTTCGACAACGCCATTCCTCTATGATATTCTGTGTGTAAAACCGCGCCAGATATTCAAATCGGTTAACGTAAGCCTGTACAGTCATATTGCCCTGCTGTAAGGTCAAGAACTCAGCCTCCCTCTCATGTTTAGCACTATCTGGAAAATACTTTTCCAGAAATCTCTTTTTGAAATTCTCCCAGCTCACTTCCTCCTCCCTAGTTCCCATCTGTTGCTGCATGCCAACCCACCAGTATTCTGCATCACTCACCAAGAGAAAGGTGGCATAGGCCAGCTTCTGTTCATCTGAGCAGCCTAGTACACGGAATATCTTCTCACACTCCCTGATCCACGCATCTGCGTCATCAGGGGTGGCCTCGCCATTGAATTTGGCTGGTTTGTGCCTCATGAAATCGTCCATGCTGACAGGTCGTGGTGCAGGCTGTGGTAGCACCACCTGTTGCGGCTGCATAGCGTCAACCAATCAGTGAATAGCATGGGCAATTTCATCAGCTGAGTTATTGGCACCAATTCTTCTACCTCTTCCACCAGCCATTTCCTAGTTTCTGGTACATAGGTATCATACACCATTATAAGTTATCTCTGAAAATGCATTAGCAATACACACCATGCAATAACACATATCTCAACAACTCTTACAATTCAGTCAATTTACACTAATCTCACAATCGCAATAAGCTCACTTCCCCAAGGCCCAAAAATCATTTTGAAATCATATGCTCTGATACCAAATGTAACACCCCAGATGGATATTACTAGATAAAACTAATTTTTCACAAAATATACTTTAAGAAAATCAGACATTTCAATAAATTCCCAAGCACGGGAAATTTCAAACTTGTCTTGCTATAATCCATTCGTACTGTCTCATCTTTATTACAAGTTCATAATGGATAAAACATCATAATGTCTATTACAAAAGGTAGGAAAGCATAGCATAAAGACAATCCCACATCGGTAGCCCCACTCTGTTGCTAAGCATCAGCATGATCACCTGAATTCACGTCTGCTCCCACGTAACAAGTCACGTGATCATCGCCAAACACAAACACACAAACAAGCAAGGGTGAGCTGAAAAGAAAAATAATACAAACAATAAAATAATAAGAATTGACCCTCACCCAGTCCAACTTAATCAATTTTAGATTATTGACCTTTCTATAACATTATACCCCAATCTCATAACCTATATGAGAAAGATCCATGCACAACCTTGGTCCTTAGGGATTATCATGCTCCCACGAACCTACCCGCTCGTGGTCCAACTCTACGGACCTCCCCGTCCGTAGTCCAACTCTACGAACCTGCCCGCTCGTAGTCCAACATGCGTGAACACCTACTATGAACCTCCCTGCTCATAGTAGCCTCAAGTGTGAGCACAGAACATACGAACCTCCCCGCTCGTATCCCCACACAAGAGTACAACAGATACGGACCTCCCCGCCCGCATCAATCACGCATCTCAAATCTCCGTTACGAACCTCCCCGCTCGTAACTAGTCCAGCATATCCCTGACCAAACTCTCAAGACCATCGATGTAAAACGCTACAAAATAATACATTGTTCGCACGCTATTGTCTGGCGTTGCCTAGGCACCGCCAGACGAAGTTGCGTTGCAGACCGCTTGGCAAAACCTCTTACCGCTAGGTGCCAGGCACTCCCAAAAACAATAACACATATCCCATACATCAATTATTCATACATATATGTATACATTCACAATTGAGATTGAGTTGAAACTTGAGTTTATCCAAGAGTTAATAATACTCTTAGGAGCTCTAAAACAACAACACAATAATGCATATTTTAATACCAAATCCAAAATTCATCTCAAACAGTACCTACAAAAGCCCCTTCCAACCAAACCCTCATGTCAACCTAAAATTAACATCAACACAGTCATATAACCTCACATTATACAATCCAAAACCAGAAACTATATTCTGCAACATGTTTCTTTATAATATATACACATGTATATATTAGGATCATATATATTTTTTTAAAAGTGCTACACCAACTACATAATTCTATTGCACCTTCATTAATCACATCGTCATTTTTTTTATTCTTATTTATTTATTTATTTTTATAATATAACTCATAAAGAAAACTTCTGCACCTCGCAACCATTCTTCTCACGATCTCCAATTTTTCGTGACTGCACCCATTTTATAAACTTATTTCACACTTAATAGATCACTATTTTACACTGCTACCAATACATATTAACCTTTTATTATTCCAACGATCAACACCTAATAAAACTTCATACTTACAATTTCAACCCCTGGCTTAATCACTGCACAAACATAATAATAATTTAACTACAAAAGCCTTTAATATATCTTTACTATATCATATACATTACTATGCAATACATTATATATACACAAAACACGCTGCCACTTTCTTTTGAGACCAAAACGTAATATCAACCCACCATTATTCATATTAGATTAGCTTTTATTTGATACAATGCCTAATATAATATTATATATATACACACACGTTGTCTATATTCCTGCATAATTAATATAGAAAATCACACTTGCATTTTGATACTTTTATATGAATACATGTAATATATCTACATCTTGAAATCCAGAATTTTAATTCACCTCTAGATTCATTTTTTTTTGTCTTTTCAGAAAGGATTCCACTGTACCCAATTCACATAAATAACTTTCCAAATCCTAATGATCTTTTACACTTCAATTACCTAATTATTTATTTTTCAACTTGTGTTCATGCAACTTCCCCCTAATCCAAATCTTCCGACGTACTCACCCATGAAAACACCTCCAACCCCAAAAGGAAAACAATAAAAAAACAGACCCTACAATTTTTTTTTATCCACTTTCGCATCAACAATCACTAAGAAATCTCACACTTGAACATCTTTCAGATTTCTATAACACAATAACACCAATAACCATACCACATATACAAGAAAAATATAGATAGCTCCCCTTACCTGGTGTTTTAGCTTCAACAATTCCAAATGAATTCTTTCTTGTTTCCCAAAGCTCCCCTCCTTGCCTCCACTCTGATTCCCTCTCTGAATTGCAATTTCTCAGAACTCCCTAGCCACACAATATGACTCTTTGTTTTCTCACTCACTCCTCCCCCTCTCACCAATTCAGCCCAAAATAAATAAAAAAATTATAAAAACGAAAATTAATTTAAATTTAAAGTTTAATAGCCATTACTACACCTAAACTGCTACCTTTTTGATTTCCAAAGAATTTCTACAGTTTCTAGATCATTTAACCACTTGGCAAAATAGTAAAAACATAAGGATAATATTCACTCTAGTCGAGATTCGAACCCATATCCTTCCTACCCATCAAACACATGCACACCAACAAACTATCACATGATTCCTGTTAATTCACACATTCGTATGAACCTAATTCATGCTTTCACGTTCACGATATAATTGCAAAATAAAACAGAATTAAATAAATCTACTAATGACATACTCAGGACTTGAACCCAAGTCCCCTCAACATAATCAAGTGCTTTAAACCACTTAAGTTAACATTGTTTCTTGTCTGGGATTTATCAAAGAACTCTCTTATGGTAGTCTCAACCCCTCATTTCTTATACTCTATTAATTATTAATTTTTATGAATTTCTTGGATCTCACATCTACCAACTTAACATATAATACTTCATAAATTTGACACCTAATAAATCCTAACATATTATAACATAATATAATATAGGGTTAAATATGTTTTTGGTCCCTTAACTTTAAGTGAATTTTGAAATTAATCTATTTTGAAATTTTGGATCAATTTAGTCTTTCATGTTTCAAAATACGTAGATTTAATCATTTTAATCAAATTTTGTTAAGTTTATTTGACATTTCAAGTGCGTTTCATGATAGTATTTGACTTAACATTAAAGAAAAAATGTGTCAAACATTATAAACAACTCAAATACATTTTTGAAATGTGTACGAAACATCAAATAAACCTAACAAAATTTGATTAAAATGACTAAATTCACGTATTTTGAAAGATGAAACACTAAATTGGTCTAAAATTTCAAAATGAACTAATTCCAAAATTTACTGAAAGTTGAGGGATGAAAAACATATTTAATCCTATAATATACTATCAAAATTTACAACACTTTTTTTTTACGTGTGAGTTTTATCATATAAGATACAATATCTAAAAAAATCATTTTAAAAGCACTTAAATTTTATTTTCTCTGGAACATCACCTCGTGCATTTTTCCTTTTATGATCTAACCACTAGCAGTAAACACATATTCCACCATATCCATGAAGTCAATGAACCCCTTTACAAATTCTAAATAATTCTAAAAAAAATTGAAATCACTATCATTACCGTATAAAGTAATTCGGTTAACATTCATTATAATACATCCATTCAACGAAAATGAATAGAAACCAATTAGTACCTCCTTCCACCAAAAACTTAATCCAAAAATGTATCTCACAATTTCACATTGATTCATCCATAAAACTTAGATATCATATTATAGTCATCAATAAAAGAGACTTCATCATTCTACAATCCAAATTGCAAATATTGTTCTACTCACAATCAAATCCTAATAAGGAAAAGGGTTACCTCCCCTTACCTGGTTTCCTAGCTCCAAACAATTTCCAATGAATTCTTCCTTGTTCCCAAAGCTCCCCTCCTTGCCTCCACTCCAATTCCCTCTCTGGATTGCAATTCTCAACACTCAACTTTCCACACAAACTCTTTGTTTCCTCACTCACTCTACTCTCTCTCCCACAAATTCAGCCCAAAATAAATAATACAAATAATAAAAACGAAATTAACTTAAATTCAAGGTTTAATGACCATTACTTTAAATCATGCTTCTGCATTCACAATATTTTGGTAAAATAAAACACAATTAAAATCACAATAATAGCACACATCAGACTCGAACCTAAATCCTCTCAACATAACCAAGTACTCTCAACCACTTAAGCTAGCATTATTCCTTGCCTAAGACTTGTCAATAAATTCTTTTAGGGTACTCCCAACCCACAATTGTTTGTAATTTATTTATTATTCTTTATTCCATTCCCCCAACTTAAAAGAATTTTCGTCCTCGAAAATTTTACTTACCAGGAAATAAGTATGGGTATGATTCCCTCATGAGATCCTCCATCTCCCATGTTTACTCTTGCGTCGACTCGTCCCAAAGAACTTTTACCGTTCGAATCTTCTTTCTCCTCAGCTTCTTGACCTGAGAGTCTAATATCCTTACTAGGCTCACGTCTAGAGTTAGATCTTCCCTGAACTAGACATCATCTGCCTCTAACACATGAGTGGGATCTACAATGTATTTCCGCAATTGAGACACGTAAAACACATTGTGCAAGTTTGCCCAATGTGGTGGCAACACGATCTCATATGCCACTTGACCAACGATCCTCCTATGGATTTGGTACGGTCCTATGAACTTCAGCGTCAACTTCCTAGATATGATCGCTCTCCTAATGCCCGTGGTTGGTGTAACCTTGAGGAACACATGATCCCCCTCTTTAAACTCTAGTGGCCTCCTCCTTTTGTCTACATACGACTTATGCCAGCTCTGTGTCGCACGCATTCGATCTTGAATCAGTTTGACTTTCTCCGTCAACTATTATAACAGTTTCGGTCCAATAGTCAATGGCTCTCCATCTTAATACCAATAGAGTGGCGTTCTATACCTCCTCCTATACAAGGCCTCGTACGACGACATCCCAATGCTTGAGTGGTAGCTATTGTTGTATGTGAACTCCACCAAAGGAAGTACTTCACTCCAACCACCCAAGTGATCCAACACACGCTCTAAGCAAATCTTCCAATGATTGAATAGTCCTACAAGATTAACCATCCGTCTAGGGATGATAGGCGTAACTCATCCTCAATTGGGTCCCCAGCGTTGCTTGTAAGGACTGCCAAAACCGTGAAGTGAATCCCGGATCACGATCTGATATTATGCTTGCTGGAACCCATGCAATCTAACTACTTCTCGAATATACAATTCAGCCAGTTTATCCATGGACATCCTCAGATTCATTGGTAGGAAATGAGTGCACTTCCAACCCACAATTGTTTATAATTTATTTATTATTGTTTATTTCAATTTCCCGGGTCTTACACAACTTAAAACGAAGTGAACCAAAAAAATCCAATGATATTTCATGTTGGCATAAAAGCATTAGTGGTGCCTTAAATAAGTATGTCACACTGGACTTTATTTTGTATAAAATATCTAAAACAGGAAGACAACATTAGTGGTGCCTCAAACAAGTATGTCACACTGGACTTTATTTTGTACAAAAAATTGAAACAGGAAGACAGTTACTGTCGAAGGGAAATTCAGTTGTGTACAATCATCTGCCTTTTTTTTCTTAAGTGTTTTTCTGTGTACAATTATATGTCTTTTTCTTCGTAAGATTTTGTATATACAGTCGTGCTTATCTAATTAAGTAGTTTCCAAAATAGTAAATGGTCATTCTCAATACGCTATTAATTTGAATTAATATATTCACCAACTCAACATTCACTAATACCACAAAAGCACATGTAAAATACTACCTCAATACCACATTAATAGTAACAAAGGTAATTGTCTTTCTGTGTGCAAAACGATAACTGCATTGGTCACACATAGCAAATCTCACAATGACAAATCTCACAATTCACAACTCAAATAAACAACAAAGCTTACAAAAACACAAAGAAAGTTTTTTTAGTATTTTAATCAAACAATTGGTGTGCAACAAGAAATTTAACATAGAGTATTTACAACTGTCAAGAGTAGATTTCATTCACTTCATTCTCATGCATTAACATCTCATTTCCATATTCAAGTTAAAATCAAATCACCAATATACTCAAATCTTATCCTTAGTGACTTTGAGCCTATAATAACTCACCAAGTTTCAATTGCTTGAATCCTCAACAAGCAATCATGCATTAAGTTCAAGAGTTTTAAGGTTATTAATGAATCATGTTCTATCCCTAGATAAAAGCTCCATTAGGTATTCAATTTCAGTTCTAGGTTCAAAAGACATTTTCCAATACCTCAAGAATCACAAATCATGCATGGATGTCCAAACCAAAGCAAACATTAAGCATAGAAATCAAATACTAACATTGAAATGGAAAAGCATATGTATTAACAACACAAATTACACAATAATTCAGTTCATTACATCTAATCTCAGCAAATAGGGTTAGCTCCCCATGGTGGAGAACCTAAGGTTTATAAATAGGAGAGATAGGGAAGAAATGGAAACCAAAGAGAAGATACAAGCCCTTTCCCAAGGTTCTTAGCAGTCACTCCATGCTCCAATTGCGCCTCCCATTCGCGTCTCCATCTCCCAAACGCAACCCATCTTCCTCTCCAACTCCAAAAGGGGGAAAACCCACCATGAATGGAGGAGAAGACCCAGGAGGAATGGGAGAGCTTCCAAACACCCCTAGCAACCTCCAAGAGGCTCTCCAAGCACCCAAAAGAGTTTCTCTATCATGAAAAATGAGGAATGCCCAAAACCTCGCGAGAAGCAAGATTAAATACCCATTTTTCGACATGTCAGCGACGCCACCGCTCAACCTTGTCTTAGCACCGCTCAGGGTCAGGTTTTACGAATTGAATTGCGCTCAACCTTGTGGGCGCTCAGTCTCACTTTTCACCGCTCAGCCTTGTAGGCGCTCAACCTCACTTTTCCACCGCTCAACCTTGTGTAGTTTGACAACATTATGTATTTGAAGCACTAGGCGTGATTTTAATGGCGCCTGACCTAGGTATTTGCTTCAAATTGATTTTTTTCTTGTCCAAAACATGCTCATTTGAGTTCTTGCTCATTTTCCTCCATCACAAATGCTTTCTATAAAAAAGCATTAAATAATTAAAACCCAAAATAATACAAAACAAACTAAAAATAAACTGATTACAAATAGGAATAAAAATAGTTTAGGATAGAAAACACCTCTCTTGAAGTCATAAGAGATGAAGACACCTTCCTTGAAATCCACAAGGATAAACATTTCCTTTAAATCACACAAAGGAAGAACACACCTCTCTTGAATCATACAAGAGATGAAGTCACAACTGTCGCTGATAATTGATTATCATAAGTGATAATCAATTGTCATAGTGGCTTTTCTCAATAATCATTTCTTATTAAGATAATCGATCATCACATGAGATAATCAATTATTCCATTTTGCAAAAATTAAAACTCTTCCATTGTTGTTGCTTGGGTTCTACCTTTGAACTCTTGACCTACTAATTTAACTATTTCAAATAAGATACACAGATTACAAAAACTTCCAACAACTAAACTCTTAAGTCTTCAATGTACTCTTGAATCCATGCATTCTTTAAGCTTCAAGTCTTCAACATTTCTCCATGAATCATCATTAAGACTTTCACATTTCTCCATAAGTCATTATCATCAAAACTCTTTATTGAACTAAAATGTACATCTTCTTTTTTTGTCAACATGTGGTCCTTTTTTAATCTATTAAGTCCCATTTTTTGTTAAAACGATTTAGTTAGGTCATTTTCGTTAGATTTGACCAATGACGTTAAAGACACGAGACATGTTAGTTCGTAGTTTGTTTTTTCTTTTCTTAAAGTTTTGTCCATGTGTCAGGTCAATGGTGGTGCCATATGTCAATGTACGTGTCACGTGTCATGTTAACACCAAGTGTCATTGTCATATATTAGTCCTTATATTTATTTATTTTTATTCAATTTAGTCCCAATTTAGTTCTAATCTTGTCCCTCTCCAAATTAGAACCAAAATTTGTTGTATGAAATAACATTTGAGGATCAAAGAGAATAAAAAAGACAAGTTTTATATATTACCTACCAAATGAAATGTTTATACGATTAAACATTTGAAATTAAGAGTCAAATAATTTTATGTCAAAATAAATAAAAATATTAAAATGGAGTAGAAATATACAAATGTGAGACACAAAAGTATATTATTGACTATAATTAATGATACACTACACAAAGGTTATGATATATAAGAGGGAAATTACCTTGGAACTATGGTGGATATCATGAATATAAAATAAGCCAAACAAATTAAAAGAGAGAAAAAAAAAGTGTGTAGTGAAAAGAAGAAGAAGAAGGGTTATAAAAATAAAAACTAAGATAATATTGTGCTTATGTGTGCGTTATGGGTGGCAAAGTGGGTTGGCTGGACGGGCTAGTCTGCCAAAACAATATTGGAATTTTAAACTTGCCAACTCTTTCTGGCTCACCTAACTCATCAAACTGGCAGACCAAAGACGGGTCAGTCCGCCTTGGCCTGCTGATCCGTTTTTATTTTTATCTTGTAAACTAAAAATAACTAAAAAATAAATTTTATATATTATATTCTTGTAAAGATATAAATGTGCATTACCATTATAATTTAAATCATTAACAATTACAAACTAAGTTTCAATTAATTATAATAGAATCATTTAACATGTAAATTAATAATTATTTTAATCTATCTAATTAAAAATATTAACTCATCAATTAAAAATAACATAATAAAAATATTTTAACATAATGTGTATCTCTATTAAAAGACCCTTGAAGGATGGAGGCAAGAAGAAATATTTAAACTGCGCTTAACCTCAAATCTTAAGTGATGTGAGACTTATTAGATTTACCGCCCCATTGACATCCCTAGTTAGGATACTACATATTACATATGTCACAATATTAGTGGAGATACAAACTGATGCAATGTGTGTTGTAACCAATTCAATCTGTGGTGTCATCCTCATGTGACGTTTGGGCCAGACAATGAAGGTTTGCAATGCTTGCGATACAATACCAACCTCCGATGTTGGTATAGGAACTAGGGTATCACCATAAAATACAGTATCTACCAAAACCTTTTACTAAGTGAGAGGATAGATCACCATGTAACATGGTGGAACCTTCAAAGCTACAAGCTACAAGTTGTGATGAAAAACTACGGCATGAATGCGAATTCACGGTAAATGTGAAAATGAAAGGCAAATATGATGACGATTGTCCTTCTAAACTGTTGTCATATATGGTAAATTTGAAAAAATTCAACAATTTTTAATTCTAACCATCGTTATATATATTAAGTCGGAAAAATGCTAACGATTGTTCATATAACTGTCATTGAAAATAACGTGAAAATAACAAAATGTGTCATTATACTTTTTCCAAGACGGTTCTTGGATAATCGTCTTTATCTAGTGTCGTGGTAGGCTTATTTTACACTAGTGTATAACGATTAAAGAAGATTAAAGAAGTCTCGCTGTCACCGTTATTTATGTAGGTGGTGATAGTATCAATCATGTGTAATCCAATATAATCACTTATCCTTATACATGCTATATGTTAATGGTAAATATCAATTTATATTAACATAAAAAAAAACCTTACATTTTTTAATACATGTAAGCAATTAAGCAAGATGATGGACCAAATAATAATAATAATAATAATAAGGACATCCAACTAAGAAAAAAGTTTAAATAGCAGTTACTCAATTAAAAAAATATAAAATTTTTAAATACTTAATAGACTAAAAAATGTAATATAAGCATTCAATTAAAAATATCCAAATTTACAATAAATTAATTACATAAATTTTAAAATAGTAGTGATATAAACCAAATTTCATGACTGTTCAGTGTCTCCATTTTTTGGTATAAGTTACAGAACAACATTATTTGCAACAGCTATGATGATATACAAGTGTGTGCCTGAAAAAAGGAGGTCAGTGAAAGTGGTTCACCTTCTATTGCATCTGGTAGCTCTGGTGGCTGGAGTTCTAGGGATCACTGCAATTTTCAACTCAAAGAAAGAAGCTCATCTTCCTGATATGTATACCTTACACTCTTGGCTAGGCATCTCAGCAATATGCCTATTTGGTTTACAGGTATACCTATATTAATCCATTAATCATTCTATCTTCAGATCATTCCAATTTTCTTCTCATATTTTTCTCATCATAATTTTTCCCTTTCAGTATATCATGGGCTTCTTCTCTTACTTCTTCCCTGGTGCAGAAATGTCTACTAGAGCTTCCCTTATGCCATGGCACAGGTTTCTAGGCATGGCCATATTCTTTCTTGCAGTCGCCATAGCTGAAACTGGTTTGGTTCAATATTTCCAGTTTTTACACCTTTTTCGCAGCCAAGAGGCTCTCATAGTCAATTCCACTGCTCTCTTACTCTTCCTCTATGCTCTCTTTGTTGCTCTCTCTGTCACTCTCCCAAGAACTTAGTTATTCATCAACTATCTAAGCTTCTTCATTGCACCAATCACTAAATTTATGTAATTTAGTTATCATCTTGTATCATCTTGTCACAACTCAATATATTCACTTCTCTTTTTACTCTCTTCAGAGTAAATCCAAGCGAACTCCACAATTCAATATTCCATTTTCACACTTCCATGACTTATGATTAGGGTTTAGTTTTGTAGTATCACTGTTAGGAATATATATAATCAAATTGCCCCTTTACTATTTTTCATTTGATAAAATACAAAATTTTTTCAATTCAAATGTTAAAACTTTTATCACTACAAGAATGCCACAGCTGATCGACACTACTAAGGCTAATTTCCATGATTTTTTCCGTCTACTTTTCCATTAGAGTTGGCTTTGACCTTTTCACGTTCGCTTCTAACCGACGCTATTCTTTTGCATTCAGGGTTTATATTTTATTATCAAAGTTTATTGTAATAAAGTATTTTTTCAATACTTTTTCGTTCCAACTACTTATATAATATGTTTATTTCCTTCTCCTTTTCATCCTCAGTACATTATTGTCAAGACTTCATAATTTTCGATAAGGCTTTTAAAGTATATATAATTCATTTTGATAATTTAAATCGAGATAGTTAATTTTTAGTGAGCACATTTTTTTAACCAAAATAATGGTACCTAATTTTTGAGATCAATTTAGTTACTAATTAGATATATTAAAATAACGTAATAAAATTTATAACTTTAATATAATTGCATCTCTATTATTTCTTATGCAATATTATTTATGCACAACCATGTATAAGGTTTATCTTATTTATTAGAGTTATTATTAGATCATAACTTTACTTAAGTTATTAATCATCAATTTTTATTATTATACATTATAATACATTGTAGTTGTTTTTATAACTGTATTTCTTTTAGTTACTGATGAAAAAAATTGTTTTTTGTATTAAAAATAAAATAATGGAAATAATAAGGTGATTAAAAATGTGAGAAATGTGATTGTTTTAAGGAGAGATTTATATAGTTAATTTATCCGGTGGACTCCTCTTGAAGCCGTCTATGTCCAAAAAAGGTTTGAAGAAACGAACCATTGACTATCAAAATGTGAATAACATCAAATTGCAGTAATTAAATATGCCACATGCATGCAGCCACAAGACCAAGAAAAATTCTGAGTGGAAGTCTGCAAGTGGTAAATATATATATGTTATCCTAATTTTCCTATAATGAAACACTAAAAGAGAAAGTGAGGCAGAAGAAGAAAAGAGAAGAGTTCAAGCGCAGACACTTTGATGATGACCGTCTCAACGAGCTCTTTGAAAACAACCTATAAATAGTTTCCCTTCGCCTCTCTTTCTCTCAACCTCTTCCTCAACAACAAAGTATATACAAATCACAACTCTTCCTTTCGCTTCTCCTTAACTTTACTTTCGTTCATAAATTCTGCAATAACCCACAACAACAATGGATATCAACACTCCACGCCTCCTTCCAATCATTTCAACTTTGGTTCTCATTCTAGTTTCGGTTTCTTCATTCGCCTCAGCGTCTCTCAAAGTGGGTTTCTACGCCTCCACCTGTCCATCCGCGGAGGAAATAGTGAGAAGTGCTGTAAACAAAGCCATTTCTCAAAACGCAGGCATAGCCGCTGGTCTCATAAGGATGCATTTCCACGACTGCTTTGTCAGGGTAAAATCAATCACTCAACCACTCTCAACTATTATCATATTTTCCAATTCCGATTCATCAATTTCGTTCGTGCATTTCTTCAGGGCTGCGACGCTTCCGTGTTGCTAGCATCTACGCCGGGTAACCCAGCAGAAAGAGACCATTTTGCCAACAACCCAAGCTTGCGTGGCTTCGAGGTCATTGAGGACGCCAAGGCTCAGTTGGAGGCTGCATGTCCTCAAACGGTATCGTGTGCAGACATATTGGCCTTGGCAGCAAGAGACAGTGCTCTCAAAGTGGGTGGCATAAACTACGACGTTCCGACAGGACGCAGAGACGGTCGTGTCTCTATCGCCGATGAAGCGGCACAGAATCTGCCTGCACCAACACTGAGTGCCGATGAGCTTGTGAGTAGGCTTTCACGAAAGGGTTTGTCTGGAGATGAAATGGTGACACTTTCAGGAGCCCATTCCATTGGTGTGTCGCACTGTTCTGCCTTCTCCAAGCGTTTGTACTCTTTCAATGACACCTTCACGCAAGACCCATCAATGGACTCTTCCTACGCTGAAACCCTGAAAGCAAACTGTCCTGCGCCACCTTCCATCTCAGACCCCACAGTGTCTCTTGATCCTTCCACTCCCATTCGTTTGGACACCAAATACTACGACGGACTCATCAACCACCGTGGCCTGCTCACGTCGGATCAGACGCTTTTCAACTCGCAGTCCACCAGGGAAATGGTTCTCACCAATGCCAACGATGCTGCTGGTTGGTCTCACAAGTTTGGCAAGGCAATGGTGCAAATGGGTTCCATAGAGGTCCTCACCGGCTCCAACGGTGAGATCAGGAAGCATTGCACCTTTGTCAATTAATTCACTCGTCCACAACTCACAAGTGCATCTGGAAAACCAACTCAATCACTTTAATTCTTTCTTGTTTAATTCTTTTTATACATTTTTTTTCTAAAAATGTTAATTACTCGAATAATACCCACTTTGACTAATGTGTGTCAAATTAGTATCCCTCCTTTAAAAAGTATCAATTTGATTTCCAAATTAGTTGAAGTGCATCAATAAAATCCATTCCGTTAGATTATCAAAAACGACGTTAAGATTGTAGTGGTGTGACAATGAAGAATGGATACGTGTCAATTACTAAAGAATATGTGTAAAATAAAATAATTGTACAGTGTTACGTGTACAATATATTGCTTTAAGGAATTGAATGTGTTTTTTTACCCTAAAATAGTTTTGCCTGTTAGCCATCTTCTTCTTCTTCTCCTTTGAAGTTTCTGGTTCAGACCTTAAGAGGTGGTGTTCGAGTTTCTGGTTCAGACCTTAAGAGGTGGTGTTCGATCAATTATCCAATGTCTCACAGTGAGGGTTGTGTGTGTTCTTCATAGGGTTCACAAAAGCATAGCGTCTCCTCCCCTGTTGTTTCATATAGGGGTCTCGGTGGAACACCAATCTGCTATTGTGGGAAGGTTGCATTGTTGAGAGTGGCTAAAATAATTAAGAATTGTGGAAAGCAATTTCTGGATTGCTCTAACTACAAGGTATGATTTATGGTGTTAATTTTTGGTTTCCATAATTTGTTTTTGTGGAAAGCAATTTGTGGGTTGCCCTAACAAATTTCTTCTTATGTTTGTTTAATTTTCTGTAAATAGCATAATGGAGGCAATGAAGAATCTAAAGGATGCAATTATTTCAAGTGGTTCAATGAAAATAATAGGGATGAAAGAGATGCTATCACAGGGAGACAAAGGAGAAAGATATATACTCTAGAAAAATCACTTATGGTTTCTGAAAAATGGGTTAAATTTTTAACAGGGATTATATGTTTTATGGGTGAAGTGTGTCAAATTGGTTTATAAGTTGTACAAAATTTGATGATATGTTGTAAAAGTGGCTGCAGTAGTTGTTTGGAAACTATGTATTTGGTTTCTGTTTTTGTAATGGATTTTTATTGTTCTCCAAAACACATAACCTACTAATTAAAGTCGATACACAATTGATGTTCAAAAGACATAAAATGCTAAGCATTTAAATACATAACAACCTTCTTCCAAAATATCCCACATTCGAATAGGAAATGAAGTACAAAATGACATGATATAAAGTCTTCATGGATTCAATATTGGGCCCCTCCTGTATAACAATTTCTCTTTATAAATGGTTGTTGTAGTTGACTGAGTTTTATGGGATGCAATAATCTAACTTGTTTGTGTGGGAAGAGTTTGATTTTGTGGTTCATGTGGCAGGGTTGGCTGAGTCGAAGTTATCTGACTTGGATCTATAACTTAAGTAGGATGACTTTGCTCAAATGCTCCAGATGGGTGGGTTGCCTGACTTCCTTGAGGATCTTGGCTTGTTGGGGTGCCTTGGTATGTAGTAGATGGAGCGAGTTGTTATGGTGTCGGAGGAGTTTATGGGAAATTAGTTCTTTTGTGTTCTACTTGTCTACATATCCCATATTTTTTACATGTTCCACCTTGCCTCAGTTGAGTGTCGTCCTTCTTCAATTCCCATGACTCTAGTCTTCGTTTCTTTTTTGGTCTTTCAGGTAAGACCCTCTTAGTAGGAGGTAAGACATCACATGCAGAAGTCATTTCCCATAGATGACGACCATTGACAGGGTATATCAATGACAAATATGTCTCTTCATAAGTTGAGCTAAGAAACCAATGTGGAAGGAAGTCTTCAACATTTAGATTTAAAAATCTAATTGTAATGAGTACGTGGTAGTAGGGAATTGTTGTTATGCTCCACTTCCTATAACTACATTATTGTTGAACCCCTCAGACATATTTTTCAACAAGGTGTCACATGCAGGTTCGGCTGTGAATCTTAACCTTGACCAAAATCTAGTTAGCA
This sequence comes from Vigna unguiculata, assembly GCF_037176805.1. Classification (NCBI taxonomy): domain Eukaryota; kingdom Viridiplantae; phylum Streptophyta; class Magnoliopsida; order Fabales; family Fabaceae; genus Vigna; species Vigna unguiculata. The sequence continues at coordinate 6,481,516 of NC_140793.1, forward strand.
AAACAAAATTGGCTTTAAAAACAGATCATAATGTACAGAAAAAATAAAGAAATTATTAATACATGCCTTGAGGGATAACTATCAAGTGTTTGAAAGCATCCACATTCAGCTCTTTGATTTCCCTTATTACTGCCTCTCATGCTTGAGGATGTGTGTAGTATGTTGCTTTCCATAACAACAACTTCAAATTTTTCCCAAAAAATTTCTTCCTAAAATTTGAATAGATATGTCTCACGTAGAGCCTTTGATCCACACCAGGCAAGAGTTCTTGCAATGTTGGGAGCAGTCCCTATGAAATGAGTGTACAAAAATGCATTACTATAAGCACAACAGTGGAAGATGAATTCAAAACATGGGAAAAAATTATTACTTACTTTTTGTTGGTCTGAAATAAATGTATAAGTGGAACACAATTCAGGCCCACGAAGGTCCCTAATCATCAAATCCAAAAACCAACTCCATGTTTCCTTATTCTCAACTTCGACTACTGCATATGCCAAAGGAAGCATTTGGTCATTTCCATCTCTTCCCACAACTGTCAACAATTCATCACCGTATTTGCCCTTTAGAAAACAATCATCTACACCAATGATAGTCTTACAAGACACAAAGATGTCTTCGTGGGCCTTGAGACAGACATAAAGTCGTTTGAATAGTAGGTTGCCCTCATTCTCCTCAACATGCACTTTAATAGTTGAACCCAGTTTAGACCTTAAAAGTTCATATGCATAATCATAAATTCATTTATATTGTTCTTTAAATTATCCATCAATGTTTGTATATGCCATTGACCTTGCCCTAAAGGTCATAGACCTAGAAACACCAATGTTCCATATCCTACCTATCTTGTTTTTCAAGTCAGTCAATTTAACATTTGGATTCTCTCTTAATGTCTTCTCCAACCTCCCACTCAACCATTTTGAAATCATTAGTCGAACATTGAATTCCCTACTATAGGTGTGCTTGTTGATAATTTTCCTCAATTGCCAAGTACTTTGGCAACCTTATAAGCACAATAGGCATACCACTTACATTTAATTTTTGCACCCAAACATTTAACACAAATTTTTCTTTTGTCATTTCTAAATATTTTCAGCTTCTTACCACTATGCAACCCATAAGTTCTGATTACCTCAGTGAAGTAAGTCTCAACCTCCCAACTGTAGTCCTCCAACCATATCTGTCTCTTTCTTCCTCACTTGTATCACTATCAAATGTTTTAGACTCCCATTCGATATCAGATAACCCTCTTTAATCCACATGTTTAATCTTGGACTTTTGGCCAGAAGAACCTCTCACTCCAGCAACAACATCTTCTTTAATTCTAACTTCATATAGTTCATTCTCCACTTCATCATCGCCTCCAACAGGTACATCATAAAGATCATCTTCCACTTCATATCCTTCATTATCAGTAGAAAATTCCCCTTCAGATTTGTTGAAACTATTTATATCAAACTCATCACCACTCTCACTATTTACCTCTGCCTCATCCTCACTCCCACCTTCTAAACCAACTTCATCTTGAACATCCTGTTCCACAACGTTTAGGGTTAAACCCCAAACCCTAAAACTATCACAAGAACACAATCAAACATAAATGTGACACAGGTTGAACAAATACGCACCTTCAATCACAGCTCAAAGATCAATTTCAACTCTGAATTGAAGAAAAACCGCAAATCACCTCTATTGGGCTTCTCACTTCACTTTGTCCTCTTCCTCGACCAATACTCTTCTAATTGCAAAACACCCCCTTTCGAAAATAAAATTCTTATTTCATTATTTTCAATTTTTGCTTTACGTGTCTAAAAATGCATCAGAAACTAATTCCACGTCAGAAACTAATTTAATACCATGTGTCCAAAAAATGCATTAGAAAACAACCTTAATAAGTCAACGTTAATGATTTTAACGGCATCAATGAAAATGGACTTGATTGATGCACTTAAACTAATTTGGGGACCAAATTGACACTTTTTTTAAGGTGGGGTACCAATTTGACACATTTCACCTAAAGTGGGTACCATCCGAGTATTTAAACCTTTTGGAAAATAATGTTGTTGTTTATTCTTTCTTTCTTTGAATTTTGTAAAAGTTGTGTCCATCAATTCAATTGTAATGTTATTTCTTATTAACATTTATTCTTAATATTCTCCCAAACAACCATTTCATAATGTGGCGTTTATTTTAATTTTTCATTAAATTAAATTATTGAAATTTTAATTTGATTTTGACAAAAAAAGTCTATCCTTCGATGTTTCTTTGTCATTTCTTCTTTCCTCATGGATATCCTACATTTACTAAGAATAAAATTAACTTATAATGATTTTCATCTTATATGTAAACTAATTTTGTGAAAATTAGTTATAATTAAAGTCACTTCTCAATATAATGTTTAAGTCACCTTGATGACAACTTGTTTATTTACCTATCAAGGCTAATTTACTTAAAAGGGTTGAATTTTTAAAATTTAACGAAAGAGGATGAAGTTATTGTCATAACCAATATATTGCAAAAGAATATAGCTTATGTCGCTGCAATAGAGTATAAAACAACTTAAGTGTGATCATCCCTTTTATGCAATAAGAAACCAAAGATCCTACTTCTTTGATTGAAAGCGTTTTGCCAATTCTTGAACGTTGCCCGCAAGCCACAATAGTGTGAACATTGGGTTGTTGTTGAAGTCTTCCTCTACAAGTTAAGGGATTTTTGGCTCATCATAAACCCCTTCCTCATATATAAATAGTGATTTACCTCCAAACACACATTCACAAGCCCTTTCTCTACTTTTTTTTCTTAAAATCTTGGGTTATTTACTCTTTAAAAGAGTTTTCTTGATAGATTATGAAATCCTTGAAAAATCCAAGAAGTTCTTGTTGTATCGTAGGGAACTTGCACAACACACCACAGGTTTTGTCAGCTTTTACAATAATCTTAAGGACTTAGAGCTAACAATATGGACACAAACACCAGTTATACACTAGGAGAATCACATAGTGTTTCCAAAACACAGACAATCATTGTGAAACCTTTCTTGGATAATTTGAAAGTCAAAGACACTACTAAGAAGTGTGTTGCTACAAGGGTTGGGACATTATCTGCTAAAGCTCTAAAATAGAGTAACGTTAATTTTAAAAATTTTCATCCCAATGCAACCCTACTTTTAAAGAAAATAGAGTTAGGAACGACAGTCCTCTTGAGGCAAGTATAGCCAAAGGAGAAGAAATAATTATTGTGGTCTTTTTTTAGCAAATGGGTGGTATACTCTAGTTCTATCAGGCACATGAGAAAACAAAAGTGTTTTTTCCTCCTATACTAGTGTGGGGAATGGAAAAAAACATGTGTATCTCAGTGATTCCAAGACAAATCATGTTCTAACCTTGAGTGATGTGCTACATGTACCATCAATCAGAGTTAATCTAGTCTCTGTAACCTTGTTGGGAAAAGTTAGGGTTAAAGTGTCATTTGAATCTGACCAGATTGTTATGACAAAGAATAACATGCTTGTGGGGAACGGATATTGTGATCAAGGTCTCTTTATATTGAATTTTTATGAAATTGTCAATGAATCAAGTTCTTTTGTTTACATTGTTGACTTGTATAATATGTGGCATGCTATTAAGACACATGAACTCCTCATATGTTATGAAATTACAATGACTAGGATTAATTAATATGCAAGATAAGCAAAGTAGTAAATGTGATATATGTGTGGAATCTAAAATAACAAAGATAACTTATCATTCTATTGAACGCCAAACAAAATTGTTAGGCTTAATTCATACAGATCTAGCTAATTTAAACAAACCATGTCTAGAGGTGGTAAAAATTATTTTGCAACGATTATAGATGATTATTCTAGATACACCAAAGTATACTTAATCAAACATATAGATGATTACTTGATGTATTTTTGACTTATAAAGCGAAAGTAGAAAATCAATTGAATAAGAAAATTGAGAGGATTAGATAAGATAAAGGTTGTTAGTATGTATTGTTTAATGAATATTGTGTTAGAGAATGTATTATCCATGAAGTAACTCCATCATATTTACCTGAGTCTAATGGAGTTGTTGAGAGAAAGAATAGAACTTTTAAGAAATGATGAATTTCATGCTAATTAGTTTTAGTGCATCGGATAATCTTTGGGGAGAACCCCTTCTTATTGCATTTTTTTTTCCAAAATAAGATACCTCATAAGAAAATTGATAAAACACTTGATAAGTGCAAGAATAAGTAAATTTTTCCATTTAAAATTGACACTTATCATGTATCAAGTGGTTCTATTTATGTATAAAATAACCTTCCTTAGCTTAAGATGCATAATGAGGTATTGAGAAATAGAATTTTATGAATTGTAATGATATTTTGTTGTTTTGCAGTAAATATAAGAGAAAATATCAAGTATGCAGCTGAGCCACAATTCAAGAAGAGTTAGCAAGATCTAGTCAAGGTGAAGGTAAACTCCTTTTCACTTGGGTCATCATGGAGCATTGTTAGACCTTGTATTAAGGGTCATGTAGTGTAGGTTCTCCTTTAAAGGCCTTGTATTAAGGGCCATGTAGTATAGGATTTTAAAAACAATCTTGCTTAAGTAGGGAGCATCATTTGCGCCTAACTTAAGCAAGCTTAGGAAGGGTATCCCACACATGCCACATGGGAAGCTCTTGATGGATAGTTCTCTTACAAAGGTAGTGGCCATGTGTCATTGTCTTATAGGAGAGGCTTTTCATAAAGTAGCTTTCCACATAGCAACATATGAGTGGTTTATTTTGTGAAAATGAGGATTGCCACATGTCAAGCTCTCATTCACCCCTTAATGGAGAGTTCTCTTACAAAAGTAGTGACCATGTGTCATTGTCCTATAGGAGAGGCTTTTCATAAAGTAGCTTTCCATATGGCAACATATGAGTGGTTCATTTTGTGAGAGTGAGGATTGCCACATGTCAAGCATTTTAGGGTTTGGACCATTTTGGAGACACCTTACTCTATAAATTGAGGTGTCCCCCCATGTATTTCTCACTTTGAGAATGAAAATATTATGTTGCCGAAATTATTTTTTAGTCATACTTCTTCTCTTAGTCACTTATTAAAGCATCCCAAAAGGTCCCTCTAGCACCCATTTCTCTAGAGTTGACCTAACCTCTCTTAGAGCTCCATAAACAACCTTCATTCCACCATTAAATCACCAAATGATAGCCATTTTCTCTTAACATCAAGCTTCCATGAATCCACCATCCACCATAGTCACCATTTCAAGCTTTGGCCTAAGCTAGCTTGAGGAGGAGGCTATCAACTACGCACCAATGCACTTGCTGAGAAATGGTTGTTGTGAAACAATCATCAAGTTTTTGGCATTGTTGTCGAATATTTAGTTCAAGTGTTTAGTTGATCTACCATTCTTTTTGTGAATATATACATAGCTTGTAAAGTTCAAACATATATGGTTTGAGTTTTGCATTTTGTAAAGTGGTAATTTTCATTTTGTGGTTTGCTTTCACAAAGATCTCAAACAAGAGGTAAATTTAAGACAAACATAATCCTTTTTCTTGTTTGGAAATTTGTTATTGTGCCACTACAATGAGATCTCACAAAGGAGAATAGAGAATCATAAATCCTTTAAAATTATGCAGAACAATTTTGCTGAAATTCTGCAGAATGAAGGGAAAACTTTTTCTGCATAAAATTTGACCTTTGGTGCTTGTTTGATGCATAACTCTCACCATAGTTATCCACTTCCTTTCTAGAAATGAATTCTTATGAAATGAAATCTTGTGTCTATATCCTTGCTTTAATCATAAAATACCGTATTATTTACTAGTGCTTATGCAAACTTGTAGCCTTTTACAACAAGTTATGCTTTGTATTTTTTTTTTCACCATTCTACTAGCTTTCTTTTTACCCTTGTACACCCATTTTACTCTAATTGTTTCATGACTTTTGGGAGGAGTTATTAGTTTCAAAGTATCATTATTCTTCATTGAATTGATCTCCTCTTCCATGGCAAGTTTCCACGACACCCTCAAAATGTAGTGGCTCGTGAAGAAATAAATAAGTCATTGTTAAAAGACAGTCTATAATCACTGGAATTCCTATATCTTAATGCTTAGTATATAGGAATTCTAGTGTTTATAGTTAAGCCAATATATATCATAATATACCATTTTCTTATTCTTAGTATTTCTTATTATTCTTTTATTTTATTACTTTGATCATGTATGTTTTTGATTTTTTATTTCAATTCCATAATTTCTTTCATTTGTAGTCAAAAATAAATAAATTATGGAATTGAAATAACCTAGATACAACTTCCTTTAAGATTACACAGTATGATTGAATCAATTAAAACCTTATGGAATAAATACTCAACTACTTGTGAATCTTCGGGCACTATTTGTAAGTATTGAAATGATTGAAATGCCAAGAAGGGGGGTTGATGGCTAAATAAAAAATAAGGTGACTTTTAAAAGCCTAAAACAATTTTCACTTGAATCAAATCAACCAGGAAATGACAATGCAAAATTTGCTAAACTGCACACTTTCAACCGATCAAAAACAGAGACAATCGATTGATTTCATGAAACAGATATAGTACTATGTTATTCAACAGATTAAATCACAAAAATAGTCGACTGAAAAATTGAGAAAATTGCAAAAATATGAATTTGTGTACCAGAAACAACATGAAAGATCAAACAAGATTGATTCAAATGAGTTATACAAACATGAGCAAAGCTTCAGATCATGCTAGAACTCACAAGAATATAAAAAAGATGGTTCAATTCAAATTTCTGTAAACTTTAAAGTGTTAAACAAATGAAAAGAGTTAGAGACAACAACAATGCACAAGATATTTATACTAGTTCACTCAATTTAAGCTACATCCAGTTACTCATGGCAACCTGAGCTTGACTTTGCACTATTTCAAAATATTTACAAAGTTTACAAGATTACAATTTCAAAATATGCAAAAACTACAACCAATGATTCTTGAATCATACAATAATCAACACAAGCACAACAAGACTACCCTTGCAAACTTGGAAAACCACCAGGCACAACCCAAAAGCTTGAGAAAGATCAAACCTAAGTGGTGGCACAACCTAGCCTGCCAAACCTCTTCCTCCAAGCTTCAAAAACCAAGCCAAAAGCTCCAAGAATGATCCAAGATCAATCTTCAACAGTTGCATATTTGTATGATCACGAAAGAGAGAGTATTCCACTGATTCCAGAAAGTTTTCGTGCTAAAAATGGTTGTTCTTCCTCTCCCTCGAGAAAAATAAACTTTATAGTCAAATTGTTACAAAATTCAATAGGTTAATTTTCAAATCAATCGGTTGATTTCATTTAACTTAAGTGAAATCAATCGATTCCAAAATAAATCAACTAATTGAATATGTAACAATTAAAACTACTATAACAAACATTTTAATCTAGTAAAAAGCCATCCAATAGATTAAAAGGCACCATTCAACCTGTTGAAAAACATTTCACAAATTAAAAGACACAACCAAGACCTTATACATCTATACAATGCTAAAAAGTTTACAATATGAACTCCAATCTTCAAGCTTATTTTCTTCATGAATAAACCAGATAGAGAGCACACACACAAGACTTGATCAACACGTGAAACATCAAATCTTCACATCTTCATCAATATAAGCATCGTTCCAAGGCAATGACTTCATGTATCTTCATCAAATCTTCAAGCACCAAATCATCAAGGCTATTTATGCTAACACTATCTCATTCAATGTTTGTTTAATTACTCTTTTACCAGCAAATGCAATATAAGCATTTGGTTCGACAATAATGATATCCTCTAACATGCCAAAACTATTGTCACCCCACTACTAGTAAGAGATGCAGATATCGATACATAGAATAATTTTTGAATTATTTGACAATAATATAAAGCCAAAGAAGTTTTAGCCATTTGCATCAAGCTCAAACTTCCTTCTTGCTTATTCGCTCCTCTAGATGAACATACGAGAATAAGAGGTAAAAGTTTATTAGTAGCATATTCTAACTGATGATTTTCTCATCTACTACAAATCTCATGCTACCTCCCATAAACTTAAAATCCATGGTACCAATTGCTACAAAAATACCATTTACTTTACTTGTCCCTGTTGTATTAATTCATCCTTACCAACAGTCCCAGTTTGAACAACTCAATTAATCATGTTTTTCTTTCATAAGAATCAATACGATATTTATAAGGTTTTTCTTCTAAATGAAATTCAATGGCATCTAGAGAAACCTGTTGTTGATTAAGTGTATCTGAAAAGTTTTTTATGATGTCCATAATAGCATGACAATGGTTAAACGTGACATGTGTGTAATATCCTGAAACTGTTAATTTGCTGCCCCGATAGTCGACTAGCCAACGGATGTAGTTGACTAGGCTCGTGCTGACAACAGTTGATTTATAAAATCAAGATCACTACACCTTTTGTTTTCAGAATTGTTCAACCCAAAGAAAAAAGAAAAGTGTGGAATATCTTCTTGGAGCAAATTCTGCAACAAAGGCTTAAGTGTTCATCAAGAATGATCATCAAGATCAAATGAAGAGGGTGTAATATTGACACCAAAGCTGTGTACTAAATCAGGTGTTATTGTTCCATTACTGTCACTGTTTTTGTATTAGTTTCTTGTAGTTTCTTGAATCTGAAATTTTGTGTGTTATCACTATGATTGTGGTAATTGTGTGTAATTGCTTGGAGCATTACAGTTTGCACATTTCTTGAAAGGGTGTTTTCAAGAAAGTGTGGTTTTAGAGTTTAGGAATTGCATAGGTGTTTCTTGTATTCCTTCTCTTGTTGATATAGTAAAATTTCTAGTAAGGAAAGCTAGAGACTGGATGTAGATTCGTTTGAATCGAACCAGTATAAATCTTGTTGTCTCTTGTGCTCTCTTTCATTCTCTTTTAATTTTATCTAGGTATAAAGGTTGAACAATATGCATTCTTAAACTCTTTTTATCAATTGGTTAAAGATTTTATAAAAACTGTTTTTCAAGTGTAAGAACAAATTAAAAGTTTGAAAAACCAATTCACCCCCCCCCCCCCTCTTGGTTGTGAAATATTGGTGCATCAAATCTAACAAAACCATGTCTTCATCCATAGGATTCCAAGTACCCGCATTAATCGAAAATTCAATTCTATCTAAACTCTCAATTTTCAAATGATATCCACATTATTAAAAAATATTCATATTTCCAATTTTTTTATAATTTAATTCATAACAATTTTCGCATTCAATGCACAAATGCATCAATTTTTTGCTTTCATGGAGATTCTTAGAATCACTATCATTTGTACTAGTTATTAAACTAAAACTATAATTCTCACTTTCACTACATTTTTTGTACTTAGAATAAAAGTAACTATAAAAAAGAATTATCATTGTATTTGTCTATATCACCAAAAATCCAACTGTCAACACAAATTTGAGAATGAAAATCATTATCAATGCACCAAAAATTATTTGACGCAATAACAACTTATACGAATGAGAAAATAAATAAATTGAAAGAACACTAAGTCTATTAAAAGAAACACGATTCTTAAAACAATACAACTAGGAAGGTCAAACGTGTAGTCATTTTGACTAATAAACATAATTTTTTTAATAAATACAAGATTTATAATGATGTTGGAGATATTGAAAATAATAATAATTAACTTTAAGACACCATTCCCAACAATCGGATTTTCGAAGAGACATATAATCAAAGATTTATCTATCCTCAAACACGGAAAATAATTATTGGATTTTTTTTAAGAAAAGGGTGTATTTGTTGTTTTTTTGGGATAAAATTGAAAAATCATTATCCTTTTATTTTCATAGTTTAAAATTAATGAAAAGATTTATTTTTTTATGTTAAATATTTGGATTCAAAAAAGGAAAAATTTGAAATTTTAGGTTATATAGGGAAAAAGACAAAATAAAAAGGTCCGAAAAAAAAAGAGGAGGAAAAAAAAGGAAAATGAGAAAAGAAAACATATAGAAATAGCAGAAGCCTAGGATAGCATTATATTTGCTCACTATCTACTTGAAGGCATATAATTCTTCAATATTATAAGTGACTTCATCAAATCTTTCATAAATGTCACGTATATCTCATGTCTTCCTTAGCATTTCACTTGTACTTTCTTCTTCGGCATGAGATGTAGATGATGGGGTAGGTGAATGATAAGGAGTGGTATTTGATACAACTCTTTTTTTCAACTAGAGCCTTGAAATTATTGAAGCAACAAAATTTTTTTACTTTTGTCTAAGAAAGTACACCCATGCTTTCCTACATAAATCATCAATGAAGAGTAAGAAATATTTATTCTTACTTAATGAAGGTAGATCACTTAGACCACATACATCGGCATGTACAAGTTGAAGAGGCTTAGTTGCTTTTGAGGCAACTACTTTCGCAAAACTTTTTCTCGCATGCTTTCCAAGAAGACATGCTTCACACAATTAATTAGGATTATTGATTATAGACATCCCATTCACCATCTATTTTTCTCCCAAAAGTTTAAGGGCTCTAAAGTTTAAGTGTCCAAATCTCATGTGCCAACACCATACTTTACCTTGCACACTCACCTTCAAACATTTAGCTTCAATAATTTTTAGATTCAAGATAAACATTTTATTTCTTGACATAAGGACCTCAGCAAACAAATTTTAATTTTGATCTTTAAGCCACAAATATTCATCTTTCATGAGAATCTCATATCCTTTTTCAAAAATTTGGCCTAAACTCAAAATATTGCTTTTCCATTTAGGCACATAATAAACATCATCAATCAACTTATGACTTCCATCTTTGAAAGATATTAGAATTGTACATTTTCCTTCAATTCAAACTTTCGATGAGTCTTCGAAAGACACATTTCCATTCACATTCTCATTAAGCTCCACAAATTTTCTGTGTATCCACACATGTGATTGTTAGCACCATTGTCATAGTACCACGAACAAGTGTCCTTATCTTCACCTGTTAGTGTTAGTAAAATTGTTAGGTCTTCTTCTTCATTAACAAGATTTTCTTTTTCTTCCATGTCATTGAGATGAAATTTCCAAGAGAAATTGTAAAGCTTATGACAATTGTATCATTCAACTTTAGATTTATCATATTATTTTGAAAAGAACCATGACCTCTTCTTCTTTCTCTTCCACAGGCTCTTGATGATGAAGAACTTCTTTCTTCCTTGTTTGAATCATTGTTATCATTTTCTCTTTCTCCTTGTGCATGAGCATGTCCTCTTCCTCCTTGTTCACGACCATGTCCTCTTCCTCCTTGTTAACGACCATGTCCTCTTCCTCATCTACATCCTCATTGACTCCTAAATCCTCCATTATTCTTCAGAGAAGCTTGAGATTTTAGGACTTGCTATAATGGCTTTTATTGTCACCTCTTCGTTCTTTCTTCATGAGCTTGTAAAGAACCTTCCAATTTTCAAGACTCATAGAGTCAATATCTTTGGACTCTTCAATCAAACATATCACATAATTGAACTTTAGGGTCAAGGGATGAAGGATCTTCTCTATCACACAAACATCTTATATTTTATCTGCATATTTCTTCAATTGATTAGCATTCACTTGTACTTTTGAGCAATAATTTGAAATTGATTCGGATTTCTTCATATCCAAAGCTTCAAAGTCACTCCTTAATGATTGAAGCCTTATCTTCTTCACTTTGTCAACACCTTAGAGGGATTTTTCCAAAATCTTCCAAGCTTCCTCCAAAGTAGTAGCGTAGGCAATCTTCTCAAACATGTGGTCATCCAAACATCGATGGATGAGAGTAAGGGTTTGTTGATCCTTATTCATTATTTTCAACAAAGTCATCTAAAGATAATTTATCTTCATCTTGTGGCTCCAAAGAGCCTCTTTATACAATCTCCCAAACACCTTAAAATCCTACTAATGCTTTCGTACGAAGACAACATTTTTCATAATTTTCTTTTGTAAGGGTGAGGAAATTGGAAGGTAATATATCCATTGCTTGCCATCTCTTAAGTTTATTTTTTTTTCCTTTCAACTCTCTAGATCAAACCTAGTTCTGATACCACTTTGTTAAAGGAAAAGGTGATAAGTAGAAAAGAGAACTCAAATTTTCGTACTTGAAAAGCCAAATACAAGATGTATTTATAGGTGTTAATGGAGAGATCTATACTCTCTTATAGAAGCTTCTCAAATTAAAGCTCTACTATAGAATTTTCTACACCCTTTACTATAAAAAACTTTCATGGAGAAACAAAATAGGAATTCTAGATATTTATTTATTTTAAATTATAATGACACCATATCAATACTATAGTCATTTTCATACTCGTTCTTATTTTAAATTACTAAATATATTCATTGTTCTATTTGGTACTTAGTTTTATAACCCTTTTTTTCTTTTCATTAGCTATATAATTTCTTTTATTCTCTCTCAAAAAAAAATTCAACTTATTTAAAATTCACAAAGTTCATTTAGATCTTCAAAGTAATGTCCTCTTATCACAAGATTGATTACACATTTTTTTTCTTTTTTGTAATTTTGTTCAAATGGTGTATTGCATTACAAGAAACACAACCCTCAATTTCATTGAATCAAATTTTTTAAGACACGTTTGATTACTCATTTTTTGTATTTTTATTTATTGCTTATTATTTCACATTATAATATTTGAATCTCAATTTTCAATTATTTTATCACGTAAATCCTTACTTTTATAGGTAACCTAAAATCTTATCTTTATTGTTCTATTTGATCCTTAGTTTTTGTATCATTTGTTGAACCTATGTTTTGCTAAAAAATACTTGATGATTCAAATTGTTTGATATCCACCAATTTTACTTAAATTTCTAAGATATTTTTTCTCTCATTACAATATTGATTATACATTTTTTCTTTGTATGGTTTTGTTCATATGATCTATTGCATTCATGAAATGAAATCTTCAATTTCATAGAATCAATTTGTTTTCAAAACACACATTTGATGATTTACTTTTTTTTTCTTTTACTACGGTGATGATGTATTTTTGTAATTAAAATTTCTTTTATGATATTTAACATCGAAGAAAATAAATTGTATATATTTTAAAACTAAATTCTTAATAAAATTATATTTAGCTTTTTTTTTAATTTTGTAAAAACTATTTAATCAATATTTGGAATAATAAAGAGGGTGTGAGAGTATATTTGTATCTATTACTCCAAAAAAATTATGATGAGACAAAAAAAAATTTTTGAGACAAAAATTATATAACTATTGAATAAAGAGACAAAAATAAAGATGAATTTTTATTTAAAAATGAAATATTAAAACTCACACATCATCCTATGTCCTGTTCTACGTGCACATAATTGTTTTAATTATTCGTTAATGTATTACACAAGTATGAATATTTTTATTTAATATTTCATGAAAGATAATGAATCTTTGTTCTGTTACTTTAATTATTCATTAATGTGTATATTTTTTTTCCAACATTAAATATTTTTATTTATTATTTCATTAATGTTATATAGGGATGAATAAACTTGTTTGAGTTTTGACAAGGAATCCCTTCATCAAGATTCCTACATTGACTCACTACATGTATGAGTAAGATTTGAATTTTTTTCAATTGAGTATAAGGATGATATATATATATATATATATATATATATATATATATATATATATATATATATATATATATATATATATATATATATATATATATATATATATATATATATATATATATATATATATATATATATATATATATATATATATATATATATATAATTCTTAGTCTTTAGTTTTATATTTCTTCTTTTTCTTCTAGTTAGACACTTTTTTTCTCTCCCTTATCATGAAATTCATTCACATTACTTTCTTTGTTATCACAACATTTGTGCAGTTATATATGTTGAAATGATGTATGTCAACTAAATATTTTTTATGCCTTTATTGTTTATATTTTCACATGTGAATATTTAACTTTCAATTTAAGTATTCAATAGCATAAACTCTTCCTTTATTAGGCAATATAAAAAGCTTAATAGATTTCTAAGGTACTTTTCATCTTATCATACCTTAATTATTCATTTGTGTGATTTCATTCAATGGTCTATCAAATTGTTTCCAAGACACAATTTGACCATTTGTACTTTATTTTTAATATTTTTATTTGTTATTTATTTGTATCATATAGAATACTATTTTGATATTTTTATATAATTTCTTTTATTTTCTTACTTGTTCTTACAAGGCCGAATATACCTTATAAAATTCTTCTTCAATGCTTCACATGTACTCCAAGCTACAACTTCACACCTCCAAGCTAAGATGTCTTAGGTACTCGTTTCTCCAAAGACGAAACATGGGTGTGCCTACAAAAGACACTTCAATGCTAAAGTCAGTCAAGTGTGTCAAACAGTATTAAATGTGGTAATAATGGAATGTAATTAATTTAGGTTGTGTAATGTGCTATTTATACCATGTTTATGGGCTTTTACTTCGATGGGTCTGTTCCACGTGGCTAATTACCTTGATTAACTTTGTCTAACACTCTACTAATGTGTTTTAGCCTTTGCCTTAACTTAATCTCATTTTGCCCATGTTAAAAACGTGGTCAATAAAATATCTTCATGGCTAAAAATGCTTGAATCGAATACATCTCAACCCAGGTGGTCAAGATGTTCCCAGACTACGGGTAAATTTATCACCACAATTGTATAAAGAAATTTCATTTACTACAATATAATAATTTGATGTCATTGTCATGAATATTGTTTATTATCATATAACATATATTGAAGTTCAAAAGATTAAAGATCTACGTTAAATTTTAAATATTATTGGTTTAATCTTTGTTCTTTATGTGATTTAGTTCTAATGGTGTATTATAATTTTTATTAATGTATAAGAAAAAAAACATATTTCATTAGAATTTAAAGAAAGTAAAGAGATCTTTAAAATATTTTTTAATTTGCATTTTTTTTCCTTTTATATTTTTTAAAAATATTCTTAAATTTTATCATCTTTATTTTATTAACATTTGTAAATTTAATAAATATTTTGGTTCTCGTGAAATTGTATTTGGTACTTTAATTTGAAATGTATACAATTATAATTTCCTTCTAAATATTTGATATTGAAGAAACAAAATCTTTTGATATTGAGTATTTAATAATATTATATTTCCTTTATTATAATTTTTTATTATTTTATAAAAATTAATTAATTAATATTAAAACAATAAAAAAATAGTACAAGCATAAATACAGGTATTCCCGTTATCTAGTGAAAATGGATAAAAAATTTATGTCTATTGGATTTGAGTATGAAGTTGTGGGAATGGATTTTTTCTTTAAAAGTGAATATAAACATGAATATAAACAGTAAAACTCATCCTCACCCATTGTCATTCTTAGTTATATTATATTATATTTTGTTGCTTATTTAAAATTAATCAGACTAAAAGCTTTATCAATTTCTAAGAACAAGTTCAATAATTAAAATGCAATGTCGTTAATCATTAATCATAAATGATTTTTTTTTGATTGTATATTTGTATACTTACAAAAACAAGTCAACATTTTATTTCTTATTTTACTTAAAAAAAAATTTGGCGTATTATTTTTTTTATTTGCTTATAATAAATATAAAATATTTAATCTTAAATTTTTTTGTTTTAACTCCTTTTTACTTGTAATAAATCCTTACTCTTTTTAAAGAGATTTAAATTTGAGATGAAAAAGTTGTCAAGGAACTTAAAAGTCTTCTTCGATTTTCATCCTTGTGTGGGCTGGGCCCAGTAAAAATCTGAGTGAGTCAATTCAGAAAGTTCATTTATTTTATTTATTTATTTATATACATAACAAAACTACTTAAGTTTATCCTTCTAACCAAGTTGTAATGATTACAAACCCGAAGCGTGATGTGAAATCAATTGGGTTGTAAGATTATAGTGTTGACTTCTTCTGCAATTGGCAACGAGAAATTGGTAGTGACTTAGCCACAACAAATACTTAGTATTAGATTAAAGTCAAATTATCCAACTGAGAAATAAAATATTGAAGGATAAAACATGCTCTCATCCATCTATGGTGCACCAAAAAGTCCTACAATAATTACTCTCTAGGGAACCCAAGCCACCATTCAACATTATTGTCCTTCTCCATATGCTACGTGTCCTACACCCAATCTTATCGATTAGGGTTTTCTATCTCATTGGTTACCAACTATTTCAGATTTTTTTTTTTCCTATGATTTCAGAATCACAATAGTTTGTGGCTGGCTAGTAATCCACCATAAACATAAAATAAAATCCTCAAAGAAATTTTGATTTTTTTTTTTTGAATTTGTTCTGTTATTCATATGGTGTGTCTATAAAATACACTAATGTCTGATGTTTAAAAATATATTAAAAATCTTTTTAATATATAATATTTTAAAAGCTCAAAATAATAGCAGTATAAAATACCGGCAGAAAATTTCGATTCCAAAAACAATTTATCTTCTATGTTTGTAAGTAATTGAAAGAAATACTAATTTTAAATAAACGAAAAATCAAATATAGATCAGAGAGAAGAGGAAAATCTGTATGCAACTATTATTGTCTAGTAAAGGAAAATAATCACTAGTTCTTTGTTTAACATTATAAACAAGAACTGCAAGCTCTAATGAAGAACATGGTTAAATTCAGGTTTAAGCCCTTCAATGAAGCATACAAAACTTGATTCTTCAATTTATAAAAGGAAAGTTATCTATTCTGAAGAAGAAACAGCAGAAAACAAATAGGCTGCACGCATTTTAGTGGGTGTTCCAGAGAGAAAAATACTAAACAATAACAAGAAGAAAGTACATGAATTAGACCCATTGCTGCTTTGTTGCTTCCATTCTCTTCAACAAGCCATGAATCTCATCTTGCATTCTGCTTTTCATGTTGAAGTAATCATAGTGTGAGTTTTGCAACACATTGAGTTCCTCAAATTTCTTCTTCCTCCTTTCCTCTGCCTCATGCAAGCAAAGCTTGCCAAGCCTTTCTGCATACTCCTCTTCCATCTGTGCAGCCTTTGTCTTGATCATCTTCTGGAATCCCTCAGCCTCTCTCCTTGCCTCATCTGCCTTGCTCTGGAACATTCCTGCTTCGGCCTCTTTTATCCGAATGATGCTCTCCAAGCTTTCAAGCCCTCCTCCTTTCCTTAGTAAAGCCTCAAGATGCAGATCAGACTCCTTTTTCTGCTCACTCAAGAGGGAGGTTTTCAGGTCTTTCTGTTGAAGATCATTTGACCTAGTGAAGCTCATGTCATAAGGGTATTTTGGAATTAGAGAAGTAGATTGTGGAAGAGATGATGTTGTGCTGTCTACTGTAAGGTTAGCCTTAGATTTTGACAGATCCTTTGTGGATGTACCAGAAGCTGGGAAATCTGACATGCCATCAGTGTCTGTTTATCAGAAAAAAATTTCAAGTTAGGTGTCAAATATCATCAGTACAACTATAATCAAACCAAGCAGGCCTTTGTTATTAAAAGTTGAGAAAGATCTAAGATGAAACTTAGTTGTGGAAGGTGAGGCATTTAGTTTGATGGAAAAACACACACTCAAATGCACATTGAAATATGAACTATAAGATTTAGATACTTCATCAGGGAAGTACATGCATGCATACAACATTCCAACCAACTGAAGCATTTTTTGCTTAGTTAAGTGGTCAATGCCTGATGATCAAAGAGTTTCATCAACCAAATCTGCAAACTCTAATAAGAACTAAGTGCTCAATGTAACATAATTCATCATTCACCAAAACAAAGCACCAGAAGACTAGAAAGAATTATTATGTAACAGTAGACACCTCGGTGATGAAAGAACATTCCTTGTTTTTATTTCTGCAACCTATGACAAACAACTGAGTCAACACGAAATGCCCTATTGAGCAGGACCAAATGAGTTAGAAAGTACAAAATCATTCCTAAATCTTCAACTGTCAGATGCCATCCAAAATCTTCAATCAGTTGGTTACACATCAAATGCTGCAGCTTGATCACTAATCTTATATAATACTTGCCTGACATGGCCTAAGCCTGATTTGATGTTACTGAACATATGGTAGAATCTGAATTCTGAAGTAATTTTTTTATACATGACATGGTGTGGCTATAAAAATATGAGAAATAGAAAGATAATTCATTTTAAAGGTTAAATAGCAAGATCGTGTTAATGTCTGTCATAATTACTATTAAAAAGAAAATCTTCATATATCAGAGCATAATGCTTTTCTCAACCACATCAAATATTTGAATAAAATCAATTTGATTTTACTAATCCTGGAGAATATCATGATATTCATACTGCATGATTCTTCCCATTTAAATGCCGCAGGGTTTAAATAACACAATTGTTTTGATAAAACACATGAAGAGATAAATTGAATATGAAAATTAAAGACCAAAGCTCATAGACTTACAGCTGAAAAACTGTATGATAAAGTTGCAGGCATCCGAAGGAGAAACCAGTTTAGCTTGAAGTTTTGACAGCATATCGTCCATCTTAAAATGCAATTCCTTCCCTTTGCGATCTTCACTTCCCTGAAAAATCCTCCTCACACAATCAAGCTCCTTCATCAAAGTTTCTAGGCCCCAATCCTTGGCACAACACAGAAAGACCTCTTTAACAAAGCCATACATTTCTGAAGTATGTCCACAGCCAATACAATGAAACTGCATCTCAGAGGTCCCAGAAGGACCCTTCAAGATAGGCCCAGGTTTGATTAGATTCTTCTGAATGGCACAGGTAGCATGACACCAGTGTGAACAAACATCACAACCAACCCAACTACAAGTATTACTTGCACAATCAAAGCTCATACAAACAGGACACATGCAAGAACTGCAAAACCCCTTATTTCCTGAGCACATCTTGCAGTCACAGTCTTCAACGGGCAGCAAGCTCTTGCAGTTCACATTTCTACATCTCATATACAAGAAAACCTCCACCATCTCCAAGATTTGGAACTTACCAGACAAGAAACTCGCTAGCCCCATCTTGATAGCAGTCAAAATCTCTAGCTGCCCTTTATGACACTTGGAAAGACTCTCTCTGGTGAGGTCAGATCTTCGACCAAGCCGATTCTGGAGGCTCATCAATTCCCCTTTCTTCTCTGGTGTATCAATGAGACCTTTCAAGTGTTCCTTAATTGAAGTTATGACTTCATCAGTGAACTCCTGAAATTGCAAAGCCATTGTTGGGATAGACTCAGACACAATTTCCCTTAGAATTCTCTCTGATCTAGAAAACTTCATCATCTTCCCACCATCCACACCTTCCAAGCCTCTCAGATTCTCAGAATTCTTTCCCCTGGAGCCCTCAGACTGAGCTTCAAATCTCACTCTTGCAGGCAATTCCGAAGGGAAAAAAGACTGGTTATCCGAGCTAGTAGCCTTATAGTGACTGTTCCCTTGCATAAAGGAATGATTGGCCAAAGCAACCCCATCTCCAATTGGCTTGAACCTGCTATGAACTGACCCATTAGTCCCCTCCCCACAATGCCAAATTTGATCATCTTTGCTGTGCGAATACTCAAAATTGTCGGTTGAATTTCGGGTGATTGAGCAACTTGGGTTGTGTGAGAAAGGGTGAGAGTAGGATTGAGACATAGAAGCTGCAGTGTAATCATTTGAACATGAATTGATGGTAGTTGTGGGCCTTGTGGATGGCATACCAGGCTTTGGTTTAACGAGTTGCTCACCATTTTGCAAAGCGTTTGAGGCTGTGAGAGAGAGCGACACATCAGGCAAAGCAAGGGAGAGACTGAGAGTCTCAAGCTTCTGCTTCTTGCTGCCACCACTCCTCTCCCTCTCACACTCTTCATCAATGGATCTCTTCGAAGAATTCTCCCTTGACTCACTCAAACTCAAGAAATCCCTCTCCACCCATTTCTCATCCTGATCTTGCTTTTGGTTCCCAACAGCCACCTTCCTCCGAAGACAATCCTGGTCGAAGTATTGTCGCGCACTAAATGCTGTCACCTCTTCCAGAGACGATTTAAACCTTAACTCGTCTTGATCTTGATCTGAATTCCCATAAACCACAACTTCTTTGCCCTTCACCGAGCTTCTGCCGCCGACCTCCCTCTCGACAAGACTCAATTTTGGGTTGTCGCAGAGGTAGCTGAGGGTCAACTCTTGCGACCCAGAAGAGGCAAATTTTGAGGGTGGTGACTGAAACTCGTCAACACCAACCTTCTTCTTCTCCGGGTAACTTTGCTTTTTCTCTTGTGGCCGTTCCTTGCCCTGAGAAAAATCACGATGCTGATGCTGATGCTGCTGCACCTTGCTCCTTGAGTTCTCTCCCTCGGTGTCCACGCCATTGGGAACAAGATCTTTGCCTCCAATCATGGCAGACGGAACGCCAAACAGGAAAAAAAAAAAGATAAAGAAAAGGCAAAGACCCAAATAGAAAGAGAGAGAAGACAAAGAGCAAAACCAAAACTGTGTTCGAGACACAAACAGGGATAGTTCCGAAAAAACAAGCGGGGGTGCTTTTATTTTTTTTTTTTTTCAGAGTCTCGGTTTTGATTCCTCAATCAAAACGGGACAGATAACTCAGCTCTGCAACGCGTGCAGTTTCAGTTTTGAAATGATTAAGAATTTCAAAGACTGCTTTAAATTTTCTGAGCAAGTTGATATATTTTTTGTTATACAGATCAGAAAAATTGTACATACAGACCAAAATGAGAAATGGTCAGCTTCATTTGCAGAAGCAAATTTACATATTTAGCCCTGTGAGGAGGATGAAAATGGAATTGCAACCTACAATGTGGTCCTGCGTTTTGACCATCACTTTACTCTTTTGCTGATACCACCCTGACCAAGATGTTTAGACAAGTCCACAAAATTTTAAAAGAAAAATATTTTTTCTTAAATAAAAATGAACTAATTTGTAAAATAAAATCATATTAATTTTTAAATTTTACATAAATTAATTATAACTTATTATAAAAATATAATTTATAATTTTTAAAAGTTATTCAAATATATTATAAGACTGAATTTTATAAGATATTATCATTCAACGTTGTATAAAATGTAAAACTTGAAATTTATCAAAATTTGTTATTGAAGTATGTTAATGTCACAAAGTTACTTATGATTTATGATTTATTATTTTAAGATTATATATTACATTAAAATATATCTTTATAAGATAATAATCAAGTACGAAATTATTAAAATATAGATTTTATAAAAATATATTAACATTTTGGATTAGTAGAATTACTCTTCATTTCATAATTAGTATATATGTATAGCCACCTTATAAGGATGCTACATGTATTATATTATTCCTCTATAATTTATATAAGAAAATTTTTAAAAGTGTGATACTTATTCGAGGAATTTTATGGAATACAAAAGATACAAACATTAGTAGTTTTCAATATTTACAACTTCTAGGATTATCTCCTTTGTTAACACTACACATTTTACATTTATTAGGTATTAATAAGTTATGAAAAGAAATGACATGACTGTTGGTAAATCACACGCTACAAATAATTTCTTCAGGCAAAAGCACACCCACAAAAAGAGCGTCAAAATATAAATAAAAACACACTTCATAGTGCAATTTTTTGTAGACCAAAATTGCAAACCCCTTCATAGTGCAATTTTTCTGGCAAAAATTCCAAACCTTCCAATGACACACAACTACCCAAGCCTCTCATACATCCAAGAGACCTATTGAGTTGTGGTGACAACTCCAAAACCAACTCTTTACTTTTATAATATTTTTCTGCTACTCTCTTCTTCATATTACTGGATGTGGACACTTCAGAACCAACATATTCTCCCTTCACCAAAAGTCTCACATGCTATGAAACAAACATTTGACACATTGTCAACAAATTTGCTTGAACCGCTCTTGCTACTAGTGATTTTCATAGACTCCTTGACGATGACAATCTTTCCCATCAACGACCTTCATCGCCTTGCACATCATACTCGTTTTCGACAACTTCCACATCTTTGTCACTAATAATTCACTGATACTCAAGGGGAATCCATCATAACGCCACCTTGGTCAAGCCACTACACGTCCACAACACAACGACGCAACACCCGTTGTTGACAAAGCATCGTGTGAGCCATGCAAAACACCACCATTGGAGATCTCGAGCTCCACCCTCACCATGCAGATCAAACGTTACCAAACATCGCAGCCCACCGAACGCAACAACCAGAGCAGATTTTTAAGCCGCATAGCACTTCCTCCACACACATGTCGCAAACTGCGACTCACACAGATCATATCTCCATCGTATAGGCCACACGAGTACCATTTGCAACCTCCTCCGTAAATTTGGGAGCATCTCGCTACACATGACTCCACTTTCTTCAAAGGACGTTGATTCTGGTTAGTATGCCAAACTTCTCCTCTTCCTCCCTTGATTAATCAGTATGCCAAACTGCTCCTCTTCCTCCCTTAATTAATCAGTATGCCAAACTGCTCCTCTTCCTCCCTTGATTAGCAATTTTCTGTGGACCAAAATTGTAAACTCTTCATAGTGCAATTTTTTGTGGACCAAAATTTTTCTGACAAAAATTGCAAACCTTCTAATGACACACAACTACCCAAGCCCCTCATACACCTAAGAGACCTATTGAGTTGTGGTGACAATTTCAAAAATAACTTTTTACTTTTATAGTATTTTTATGCTACTCTCTTCTTCATATTACTCAATGTGGGACTTTTTTGCTACCCACTTGACCCTAGATCCTATTATAAGAACCTCTCTCAACTCTCATCACCTAAACCTCATCCTTTATATGAATGAGTCTAGTAGAAATAGGATGACTTCAACAATGGATTACGTACTCATTGCACAACACTATAAACATTATTAAAAATTTCTTTCTAAGGAACACCATAATCATACAATATACACAAAGCAAGTTATACAGGTCCTTTTATATCATTTCATATCATTAATGATCCTCATCACTTCCTCCTCATTCATATCGCATATCCACCAAATTTTTGTACTTTCATGCAATCTTTGTATTTCAACACTATAACTCATACTCTATTCAATTAAGCATCATACAATATCCGTAACATCTATATACCAATTTCTTTCTTCACATTAGCATGCTTTAATTCTCTTAAAACCCAAACCATTCTATAATATAATAATTCCCAAAAGATCATTCATATTTTAAAACACATATCAAATACCACAATTAACAAACTTGCTCAACAGCTAAATGACTCACTGAAATGAGTCAATCACTAGAACAAAAATATAGTTAAACTTGTCCAATGAGAGCAAACTTGCGTAGCAACCAAACCTCCCATGACTTTATGCCAAAATTCAAATTTGGCTTTTGCTTAGCGAGAGTTAGCTTGCCCACGAGCAAGCCTTCCCTGACTCTTTGCCAAACTCGAATTTAACACTTGTTGAATATGAGTTTGGCTTGTCGTCTACATAAAAGAGGGTTCTCTTGGTTCTAATGAGTATTTTTATCCTCTATCCAAATCAAAAGCAGTACCAATTTAGTCAAAATGACTCATTAGAAGTCAAGGATTACCACCAAGGCAAATTTCACAACTCAATTACCAGATCAACAATTCAATTCAGTCAAATTACACAAATCAACAATTTCATATATATACCGGTCAATTCAACAATTTTAGATGAAAAGTCAGAGATCTAGAGAAAAGGAAGAGAAATGTTTAGAAAAATGTTAGAGAGATGGTGGTTCTTATAAAATGAAACTCGATTAATATAAAATTTTATTTATAATATGACTTTTAATAATAGCTCAATCGAGTATCATCTTTTAAGACTACTACTCTTAACTATTTTCTATGTCTTTAAAAACATGGTATTTAAGTAAAAATTGTAAAAATTTAAGAATAGTGTGAATGAATGAAATGTATAAATATGATTTAAGAGTTGATGCCAAAGATGATGCCAAGATGATATGACAAAACAAAAGTAAAAAATAAATGGAAACTTTTTATAAACTAAAATAATTTATTGACAAATGAAAAATAAAATAAGTTAGAAAAATTATACAAAAAAGTTATATATAATATATATATATATATATATATATATATATAGTATTATTATAGGTAGACTAATTTTAGTTTAGGTCGAATGTCGTAGTTTTTTTTAAAAGAAAAAAGAAAAAGAAAAAGTTTGGGTGAATATGTAGATATCTATGTTGTGGTCCTTTTTGCAATTTTGCACTGTGTTCATCATTTTCTTGTTCCCTTTCCTTTTCACACCTTTTGTTCAATACTTTGGACCAAGTTTTAACGTTCGAATTCCCTTTGCAAAGTGATTCGATCTTTGAGAGTGTTTTTTTATTAGGTCTTTAAGAGTGATTTTTTGAGGTCAAAGTCGGTGAAAATATTCTCCTATCCTCCGATCAAAACGGATTATAATCAGAAGCAGATTCTTTCGGGGCTTAAATGTACATGTAATTCTAACGGATATAACAATATTTTTTTTTTATGGGAGTTTAGTTGCATAAATTATTTTTTATTATTATAATTGCATATTTAACGGGATTAAACTGAAGCATATTTTAATAAATTAAACTGAATTAGTGCATTTAATTAAAATTAAATTAATTAATATTTTTATGAATTTCAAATGTAACAAAATTTATGCAACTTGATCACATAATAAAGATATAACAAAAATATATTATCTGATACTTTTATTGTAACAAATTATATATATATATATATATATATATATATATATATATATATATATAATCCTAAAAAAATGGTATTTTAAAAGTGAGCATAGTTTAAATTCGATTATTTTAATATTAAAAAGTTTTAATATAGATAGTTTTGTTATAAACAAGTTTAATTATTTTAAAACACATCATCTCTCTATAAACTATTTTTCTAGAGTTTTCTAACTTCTTTCTAAGTATTTTTATTCTCTGCTCATCTGTTGAAGATCTGTCATGCTATGAAACAAACATTTGACACACTGCCAATACATCTGCTTGAACCACTCTTGTCACTAGTGATCTGCACGGACTCTTCAACAATGACAATCTTTCCCCATCATCGATCCTCACCGCCTTGCACATCAGACTCGTTGTCGACAACTTCCACATCTTTGTCACTAACAATTCATCGATACTCAAAGAAAATCCATCATAATGCCACCTTGGTCAAGCCACGACACCACGACGCAACACTCGCTGCTGATGAAGCATCGCGTTAGCCACACAAAACACCACCATTGGAGATCTTGAGCTCCACCCTCACCACGCAGATCCAACATTACCAAACACCACAATCCATAGGACACAATAACTAGAGCATATCTGTAAACCGTAGAGCACTTCCTCCATGCACAATCTGCAAATCGTGACTCACACAGACCAGATCTTCATCGTACATCACTCACTAGGCCACATGAGCACCATTTGCAACCTCCTTCGCAAATTTGGGAGCATCTTGCCACACACGAACTCCACTCCCTTCAAAGGTGCAAGACACAACGTTGATTCTAGTTAGTATGCCAAATTGCTGCTCTTCCTCCCTTGATTAGAAACCCTTGGTCAGAACCTCAACTCTAATACCATTGTTGGGAAATCACGCACTAAGAAAATAATATCTTCAAGCAGAAACACACCTACTAAATAAGAGTAGAAAAATAAATAAATAAAAACACAAGGAAATTTAACATAGTTCGGCACCTCGAAGCCTACATCCACAAATAATCAACAAAAGCATTATCCTTGAAGTGCAATTTTTCAGACAAAAATTGCAAACCTTTGTACAATTTTTTTATGAACTAAAATTGCAAACCCTTCACATTGTAATTTTTCTGGTGAAAATTGTAAACATTCCAATGACACACAACTACCCAAGCCCCCATACACCTAAAAGACCTATTGAGTTGTGGTGACAATTTCAAAAGCAACTCTTTAGTTTTATAATACTTTTTTTACTGCTCTCTTCTTCATATAACTCGATGTGAAACTTTGGTGATTACTAACTTGAGAAGCAACAACGTGTGAGTTTAGTTTTTTTCACAAAATTTTATTAAGTTTATTTGACATTTCAAACACTTCTTACACATTTCTGTTTCAATGTAACATTTCTGTTTCAATATAACATTTCTTACACATTTCTGTTTCAATGTTATTTGAGAAACAAATTTGAAACATCAATTAAATTTAACAGAATTTGGTTAAAAGGAATAAATCCACGCATTTCTAAAAACTATGGATTAAATTGGTTCAAATTTCGAAGAATGATTAATTTCAAATTTTTATTGAAAGTTACGAGACCAAAAACATATTTAACTCTTACAATTTTCAAGACAAAGAAACAAACACAATAAAGGTTTTTTATGATTGATAACTGGATTTAGGTTCACATATATAATCAAACTAATATAAAAATTTGTGTTTTTGTCTTCTTTACTCTCTTTATTTTGAATTTTTTACATTTTCATGACTTATTTGTGATATTATATTTTATATTCTAAACTTCTTAGTCAAGTGCTAAAGATTATATGTTGATTTCTTTATCTTCTAAGAATTTTTAAAACACCAATTTGGCCTCTTTGGATAGTGTACAATTCTTAAAGCAAAAGTCCAATATCTTATAGTTTTGATTAAGTGTTAAAAAAAATCAAGCATATAGAGCATGGTCATGCTTCATCTGAAAAATGATAAGCTTAGTTCAACAACAAAATCGTAAGGTACAAGTGTTTCACTTGACATATAATGTGACATTTTACAATCTTATTTTTACGTCTAATATAACATAGATATAGTTAGACTATAAACGCATAGAAATAAGTTAACCTCGTATTACATGAAAACATATAAATGCTTACTCCATGTTATAGGAAATGTCCACTACTTCAATCAAAGAGATCCATTAGCAAAGGATAAGTCATGTCAAAAGACCTCTTTGGATAAAGAGCTAATTTTTATTTTCTTTAACAATTCCCTAAGTGTCAAATCTAGAAGAACTATTTATATCGTATGACACTACACTTTAAACAAATTCAAGAAAAGGCATTCCACCCTAGAAGAGATAAGTATATCTAGAGTCGGCTCAAAGGTAAAGTAAGTAAGACACTCGCTTTAGACCTTTAGAGAAAGAAGGCCTCAAAATTGTTTTTTTTTTACTACTAATATTTCTCTATTAAATAAATTAAAAAATTATGTTTAAGAAAAAAGGTCTCAAATTTTTTTTGCACTAATATACCTTAATCAAATTAATTATAAAATTATGTTTGAAAAACCGTCTCAAAAAAATATTTTATTGCTAATATAGATTTAATAAATAAATTATAAGTTTATGTTTAAAAATAAAATTTAATTAAATTATTATTAATGCCTGTTAATTTTTATTGGTGTTAAAAATGATAATTAGTGAGTGAAAACCTTTAGTAAATTATAATTTTCTTCTTTTATCTTTTTATCTCTTTGTGACTTCTCTTGTTTCTCCTTACTTTCTTCTCTTCTAAGAGTCTTTTTATTTTAGGGTTTGACAAATTATATTTCTTGAATCTTATATTGTCCGTGTGTATATCAATTTTTTCATCATCATTTTTGGTTAATATGTTTTTTCTTGTTATTTGTGTTGTTGTTTTTATTCTGTTTGAGATTTGGATTAGAATTAGAAATGTGTTTCTTTTGGCCAGTATTGTTTTTCATTACTTTTTTATTTATGATTTTTGAGAGATTTTTTTTGCATATATCTTGACGAGGATTTGTAATTTTTGTACAAAATTATTAATTAGATTAGGGTTTAGTCTTTTGATGGATAATAAATTAATTGGAGCATAATTCAAAGTTAGATTTTCTGTACAAAGATAATTCAAGTTTAGGGAAAAAAATAATATCGAGTTGAGAAGAACAATAATTTTTTTAATTATTTTTATTAATGATTAATCTTAAAATAAACTTTGTAAATTTGTGAAAAAGTTGAGACTTAAGAAGGAGAAAGAGACTTGAGACTTCAAGATATTACAAATTTACTATCGAGTTTACTTTCTTAACAATCATAACCAAGTTTTATTGTTATAACTCATTTGTTTTATATACTTATCTTTAGTAGTGTTTTATATATTATAATTTTTTATTTCATTTAAAAATATATAGATATGTCAACTAGAAAACTTGAATTAGGGTATTCAAAAATCTGAAAGAGAAGATTAATACTTTAATTGTATCATAAAAAGAAGCTATGAATAAATTTATAAAAATAGATCAGAAAAATGAATTTGAAAATATAGGTAGGTCAACAATGTCTCTAAGAGATTAAATGGATTAGCCTCATTATCTATCAAAAAAGAAATGTTGAATGAAATTAATTATGATAATTTAATAAATAATTTTGCATAAAAAAAAACTCGAAAAATAAATTTTAAATAGAAGACCTCATTTTTTAAATTTGTTTTAGGCCTCCCACACTCTTGAACCATCTCTGAGTATATCTAGCTATTAGGAGGTCACGTAAAGAAGAAAAAAAAAACATTTATTTTTAGATACAGTGCATTTAATGAATCCTTCAATATCAAGCTCATCAAGCAAAAGAAGATACATTCAACGAGAGCTTAAGCTACTCAATGGTCATAAACAATTTTATAACGACTAATTTCTTTAGAGACCATGTTGATATAATGCTGAAACATTATTGAAATTTGCATGCCTACCAAAAGCTTCATAGAAGAACACTATCCATGCTTAGTTACCAAGCTAGAAGAAAGAAATTACATTTGATATATGTCAACAAATGATCACCCTCTCTAGTGTGCAACCTGTGATCTTTTGATCATTATTCATACAACCTATTTATCTTAGTCAAGAGTGACTGTATGACAAAGAATACTTGGTTAATAGCTAAA
This sequence comes from Vigna unguiculata, assembly GCF_037176805.1. NCBI lineage: Eukaryota > Viridiplantae > Streptophyta > Magnoliopsida > Fabales > Fabaceae > Vigna > Vigna unguiculata. Next base: position 6,510,422 of record NC_140793.1, read on the forward strand.
AATGATCAATGTTCAAATAATAGTTGATTGAGTCAAAAGTGACTTGTGAAAGAATACTTGATTAAGTCTGAAGGGGTTTGTCAAAGAATATTTGATTAAAGTAGGAGTGATCTTTGAAAAATTACCTAGTTATGTCAGAAGTAACTTGATGAGAGAATAATCGAACGAAGTCAACTAGGAGTGGTTTGGAGCCAAAAGAATACTCAAATTAAGTCATAAGTGACTTGTTGAAAAAAATACTTGGTTGTGCCAAGAGTGACTTGTAGAAGGAGCACTCAAGGGGCTAGACATTAGTAGTTACAAGCCCAAATAATACTCAAAGAGTTAATTAGGAAGGGCTACAAGCCCAAAGAATATGCATAATATACTTCTCAACATTAGTTTGATTAGTGAAATTAATTTAGTTGATTGAAAATGGAAGTAATATGCATGATCAAATGAGCAAGTATAAAAACACATTGTGTATCTTTTATTTATCCTTATCTCTATATGTCACATTTTATATCTGAACTAATTGCAAATGAGAGTTATTGTGAGAATTTGTGTTCTAAACATTTTTTAGTTAAGTGAATCAGTCAAGCATTAAAGTTGCATTTATTATGCTTCATCAGAGATTAAATTCACTAATTGATCACTTGTGATATAAAATTATCATTTGAGTATCCATCCGTAATATTTGCAAAAGCTTTTATAGAAAGATTAAAAACAAAATTCACCCCTCCTTTTTTGTGTTTTTCCTGTTTCTCATAATAACCTATATTTTTTACATTTTTCACTACAAAAAAAGCACAAGAAAAAGACAAAATAAAACCCTTTCAAAAGGACAAAAACCGACTCTTATGTGTCTTCTTGTGTTAGATTAGCGTGCAAAATTAGCCCATCTTTATACCATGGTGACTAATGCAATAAGCAACGACTTACAGTCATCTAAAAAATGACATCCAGACCCTCTCTTCGCTTCCTCGCATTCAAATTTAGTTTTAAAAAATTAATAATAAAAGTGAGGGCTAAGCCCTCACTAAGACTTTATGTTAAAAATATGTTAACAGTAGTAAGGGCAAAGCTCTTTCTAAGGTTTTATTTTTTTAAATAAATAATTCTTTTGCATGGGTTAAGCCTTATATATATATATATATATATATATATATATATATATATATATATATATATATATATATATATATATATATATATATATATATATATATATATATATATATATATATATATATATATATATATATATTTTAAATTTTATCTCTTATGTAAGTTTAGCCCTTGCTACACATATTTTATAATAACATTATAAATATTTTTAAAATAGTATTTCAGTTACTGTGGGTTAGACCCTCGCTATGCAATTAATAATTTAATTTCTAATATATGATTTATAGTAGTATCAATAAATGACATAATATTAATATGATATATAGTCTGGGCTTAACCCTCCTTTGCAAATAAAATTTAAATTTATCGTGTGGCGTCGGCTAGGCCTACACTTGTTTGAAAAAAGAATTGAAACGCCTTATTTGTTTACGGCAGAAACCAATATTCAGCAAACTTGATTCAACAAATATACATTTCATTTCCAACAAATATATATTTCAATTTCAAAGTCCAGACCAACTCATACTAATTAAATTTATATCCAACTACAAATCATATTTTCAAATACCATCAAAATCCAGACCAACTCGTACCAATTTCAATTTTTGTCCAGCTACAAATCAGATTTTCAAAGACCAATAAATTACTAATATAATTTAGGTTTTTTCTGAGATTAAATTTTGATAAAGGAGTAATATCGTTGTGTCTAAACCTATATTTTCATTTAGATAAAATACCAAAACCTAAATTTCATTTACATGAAATACCAAAAAGAGTTGTTCTTAACCACAAAACAACATAACATTTCATTTACATGAAATAACCAAAATAAGTGGATCCTCCACTCCTTCACTACAAAAATAAGGGATCCTCCATGACAAAAATAAGGGATCCTCCACAACAAAACGACATTACGAATCTTTCTTGCTAAGGTGAAATAGCTGCAAAAGTAATAGAAATAATTGTAATAAATACAATAGACAGAATGTGAATGTAGTATAAAAATTGTTCACAGAATTATATAAAGAAGAAATATTTTCTTACATTGAAGGTGAACTTCAAGAAAGTGCATATTCATCGGTGTCGGCATAGTCAGGGTGGACCAGACTTGTACCTGTTGAAGTATCACAGAGATTTCGCTCCATCATCATGACCATTTGTTGTTGCATCAACTTTAATGTTTCCTCCACTTGTGTGTACTTTTGAATATTGACATCATACTTTTGGTTAGCCTCACGAGCCTGTTCTTTTGCTTCCTTGATTTCTTAACGAAGTTGTTCATTCTCAACACCATAATCAATGTAGTCAGTAATTGCATCTAATAAAGAGGGTTGAGTAAGGGATGAGACTCCATGTCGAATGTTGGCAGCCAAGTCTATAGTTCCATAAACTCAACCTCTGCTCTTGCCTCCAACAACATCCTTCCAACATTGAATCTTTGTTGCCAATGAAATTTGTTGGAGCTCAGAACTTGATCCTCCATAAGTGTCTCCTTAGATGACCCCTCAACTACTCATGGTACTTTTCCTAATAAATTAATATAAGTAACAATTGTTATCAATTAATATTAAAGAAATAAGTAACTAAATTATAACCATAACTGACATAAGTCTCACGTGCACGACCATCTACTCAACTATCGTTCTTCTTGGTGTGAGTGATGAGAAATACAACATACAATAAAAGAATAATAGCAAAGGGTTTCTCATAGTAACCTCTTTTAGTACACAATACACATGTCTAACCTTAGTAGAGAGTCTTGCTCCTTCAAATACTCTAAAAATACAAAGTGTCCGACACACCATATGCATACAAGAGAGACATACATGAGTATAAAAGGGTTTCTAAACAACAAAACTACAATATAAGATATAGTATGTGCAATAGATATGTATGAAAACTCATAAATCATAACAAATGAATAATAGTTTCAATTCAGATTAAGAACATAATTCTTTGATATTACTTTACTTCCAGCCATATTGGTCAAGAACTATAACATAGACCCATTTTATCCAATATATTGGTTTAAAATAAAACTCACCTTAGGATGTGTATACAAAGGCTTTCACCTTCTGCTCCGCATCCAGCAAATGAGCAACTCCAAATCAGATCCAAAACCTTTAATACACAATAGGATTCTCAAACACTAAATACTTCGACAACAATGGCAACATGTTATAGTAGAAATGCTTACCTCATTTGCGCTATTGGGATCTCATACCTCAGCAACAATAGTGAACACGGAGGATGGAAGCATGACTTCCCAAAATAAAAGCAAGATGGAAGACGGAAGCCATAATTTGTAGAGTTCAAAATGGAGAATTGATGGATTCTAAAAAGGGACGAAACAAAGGTCAACTATGAGAATAGAATGCAGCGCGCAAGTTTAGACGGTGGTGAAAAACGAAAAGGCAAGGTGAAAATAAAACAAACAACTTTACTCTTTTACTCTGTTTATCCATACAATTTTTTTTTTAATAAAACGAAAGTGACCATTTATGGGTTACTTACTACCTATTAGAAGTTTTTAAAATTTATTATTGGTTAATTAAAAATTAAAAAAAGAAGAGGGAAAATGAAAATAAAAGAAAATTTATTTTGGTATTGTTTACGTTCTGTTTATGAAATGGAGATGTCTATCACACTCCACCTCTGAATAATTTTAAATTTGCTATTTTATAGCGTTAATTACAACCACACACAAAATTAGTTTTAATGCAAAATTAATGTTTATTAAATTCAAGCGTCAATTTATGAGACACCAATTAATAATTTTTAAAATTATTATTTAATATAATCGCTTAAACAGATAAAAATATTTAATTTTTATAAAAACTAAGTTATTAAAAGTCGACTTAACCCACACATAATATTTATTTTTAGTCCAAACAATTATTTGTGTTTAATTTCACATTGTTCAAATACACTGATTAGGTTATTTTTATTATTTATATTATTTTCACTATAGAGTGGGCTAGGCCACTCCAATTTTGCTGCCATGAGCCCTGCGTTGCTAACAATATACTTTTAATAATTTTTTTTAAATTCATTTTCATTTCTGTGTTGGTTAAATTCACATTATTCTCATATTATTTAGTCCTCTTCCAATAATTTATTTTGATTAAATGATTATGTAAGTTATATTTTATTTTAAAAATTATTAACCTGACATTAGAGTGGTTGTAACCCACTTTAAAATATAAAACTATCTTTTCTTTGTATAAGGGTGAGCTAGATCCGTTTTTTGTTCTCGCTTTATTACAAAAGCTAATTTATGACATTCTTGTAGTGTTTTATATTATATTTTGGAGGGAGAAAAAATTGAGAAAAATTGCTAATAGTTTTTATCTTAAAAAATTGAGAAAGAAAAAAATAGTAAATAAACAAATATTTGAAATAAAATTTTTATTTTCTTTTTCTTTTAATTCTATAACACCCCATTTAATTAAGTACGCGAAATTAAAGCAAGCGTTACAAAAAAGATAACATAAAGGCGCAGTTTGGGAGTTTTAAACTCAACTCCATACAATCCATGGCACACCACGATGCCCAAGAAAAAACTAGATGAAAAGATAACCAAAGTACATAAATCTAAGGACGAACAATTTGTGGGTCGCAGCCCTAGATAAACTCATACGGAAATATAAACTAGTCCACACGGACTATGCAGCGGAATCTCCACCCCCTGTTGCCTACGGGTGTTCCTCGCATCTGCTCACACCAACAAGTTGATGATCATCGCAAAAGAGAGTATCACACAGCAGATCACACAACAAAGAAAGTAAGGTAAGCTAGAGCACAAGAGAGTTCATCCATTAAATCAGATATAATTTCACAATACCATACATTCAAATCAACCAAGCATGTTATGATTGTTCAGGCAATACACTACGACACGACTCGACTCATCCGGATACATATAACCATGGTCGGATTCAGTGGACGCTTGCACTTGTGGTGGATACCTCTGCTCACCCCCGAGCTGCTCACCCCCGAGCTGTGTGTTACAAGTGTTTCAATGAATCAATTTCCCTCACCACAAGGTTAGCCCTTAATGAATTTCAGGCCTCCTGCTACTCTCACCACTGGAGTCAGTCCGCTCTAAGTGAGACTAACTGACCCTTTAGAGTGTCAGGATGCAATCCTTACCTTGAATCCTTATCTAGTTATACAGATGGGGCACCACCATGAGCACCCACTAACATGGGCCATGGAATTACGTCCCGACCACTGAAGCGCAACCCTGAAAGTCTCACCTAGAGACCCCAAGGAATTATGCACTGACACAGACAAAAATATGATCACACAGTCAAATAATATTCACCATGCAAGGATATAACCAGTATGTCAACCTTTAAAGCCAATCTTTTCACATTCCAGGTCCAACTCATTCTAACTCATCATAATCCGTCCATGCACATAGGACCCAACTCATCTCGTTATCATGCCACTTTAATAATACCCATCTCATTTAGTTCACATGCCAACTTTCATACTAAACCCATCATCTACAATTCATGATTCATGCCAAGCATACATGATATTCCATTATATACATGTTTCTCATCATAACATTCATACCCAAACCAATACCAATCATCCAAGGATAAACAAGCACCCAAACAGCGTATTGCCTCGCCTAGCCCCTCGCTCAGGCTGAAGGGTCTCGCTCAAGCGAGACGTGCTCGCTCAAGCGAGCCCCCTTCGCCTAGGCGAGGGCTCGAAAGAGCATCCAGAAACCAACGCGGGATCTTGCTTAGGCGAGACCCCTCTCGCTTGGGCGAGATGTTCGCTCGCTCAAAAAAATTGAGCGGGTCGCCTGGGCGACCTTTCATGCAAACTGGTTTGGGCGAATCCCTATTTGTCTCGCCTAAGCAAGACTGGCTCGCTTGGGCGAGATTAACAGGTCTCGCCACTGTTTCACTTGCAGCAGCTATGTTTTTCAAACCAACCAATCATACAAGGTATTCCCACGCATCAAAACAAATGATTAATCCATACAATCAACAACCAACTCAAGAACATGCCAAAACAACTCAAGACTTGAAACCCTAACTTCCCGTACCTGGAAAAGGGCTAACAGGACTTTGACACGGGACCTCGGAGCACAACCGCTCGAGTGATGGACTTGCAGAACTGGCGGAACAGCGGAACAGTAGGAAAAAACAGGATTGGTTTGAACTCTAAACGGTGAAATACGAAGAACAACTTTAGGAAGTAAATACAGTAGGTTTAGAATCACTTACGTGGAGTAGAACTCACTACTTGAGCTTTTGGGCAGACTGGTTCGAGGCGGGAACAAACCCTAGCAGAGCTCTAGCGGTACAGTGGAAAGGAAGACGGTTGCGAATCTGAGAATGAAAGAAAGTGTGAGCGTTAGGGCAGCCTGAGTTCAGCTTTAACCTTTGGGCCAGCTCTTAGGCCCATCAGATTCGGGACAGCCCATTATGTAAGGCAGAAAAAGAACAAGACCTTATAAATTCTTCCTTAAATTAAAATTGCAATTTTATTTCTTCCTTAATCCCTTTTCATATTGCATTCCAAACTTACAAATACCCGATATATACATGACAAATATATATATATATATATATATATATATATATATATATATATTATATTCATCTAATATTACTCAATACCAAACATAGCCTTCATGATACCAAAGTATTTAAGAAAAACGTATACATACATGTATATAAACTTAAAACTTCCACTATTCATCCATAACTCTCTCCTAAATTGTAACATTATCTGCTCATATGCCAATTAGGATCACAATAGAAATTAAAAAGAAAAACACAAAAAAGGTAAATTATTAAGAATTTATTAATCTTGTAGAGATATGTAAGACATTATTCATACAAATCAATCCATGTCCATTTACATTTATTTTATCTAATTTAAAGTACTATATTAGCTCTAGTAGATAAAGAATAACTAACAAACATCTTTTGAAAGACTTATAGTAACTATTATTACTAAAAAACACATGTTTCATGTTATTTAAAAAAAAAATTTCTTAGGAAATAACTTATAACTTTTGTCATGATCAATAATTTGCAATAAATTTCTAGCAATTTTCTTGCAAAAAATATTTTGTACAAAACATTTTTCACAAAATTTTTTTATAAGAAATATTTGTAAATTTTATAATAATGTAGGAAATAATTATCTATGAAAAAATTATCTACCAAATACAAATTTTTTATTGCAAAATTTTATAACAAATTTATAAGAAAAACATCATGAAATCTGAAAAATTCTAAAAGTGTATGTTTAACTATAAACTATCATTTGATCTTTGGTCCAACACGCGAACCTCAACTCCATAAACAAAGATAAGTTATACAAATATCTATATACAATCATTCGTATGTCACAATGGTGCTAGAACTTCTACCAACTTCTCACTGCTCGATGTCTTAATTTATTTAATTTCCACAATCAATGAGCAAATGTTTCTTCTTTGAACTTATTTACTTAGTACTATAAGTAACAAATTGGTTCAACATACCATTTCAAATATATGACTCAAATTATCCAATTCACCATAGCAAGCTTAATCTAAAATATTTTTATACAATTATTCAAAAACAAGCTCAAGAATCTTAAATATTATATTATCAACTTTTGTGCACATATAGACTAAGGGTCGCAATGTAGGCTTGGTTTGGTGGGCCGACTTGCAGGCCCGCCAAAAAGACGCGGGGTGGGTTGAAATATCGAGCCCGTTGGCCTGCAAAAGCCCGACCCACATAAAAAAGAAATTGCACTTGTGTATATCAATTATTTTTCTTCTGGACTTTTGCATGAACGTTCCACATTCTTGTATTAGTGGAAAAGGCAAGTATTATGTATTTTTAAATGTATTAAATTTTGAAAAATACATCGTGTATATCAAAGTACGAATATGAATATGATGAAAATGTTGAATTATCAATTTATCATCCAACTCCCCAAAGTCTTCACTTATTGCGTAATTTGTTGTACATTAAAAATTTTATCATAAGAATATATATATAAAAAAAGTGAGTTGGCCTGCGGGCCCACACTTATGCGGGGCGGACCAGACTTTTCAGTTTGCATTTTTAATGCAAGGCGAGTCAGTCCAACCCGCATTTTGCGGGTCAAATACAGGATGGTCTAAACAGATCGGGTCAACCCGCATTGCTACAACTAGTATAAACATAATACATTAGTCCATCAACATATACATGTATAGATAAGTTTGAAATGCACTTTTACAACGTAGTTTGAATCCTATAACTAATATAACTCAGTTTGACAATCCAAATTAAATATCAAGTTCAAAATATAAGAAGAGATATAAGTAACCAAACCAGTTCGAAATATTTGAAATCACAATCTCAATAAATCAAATACTAATAGTATTGAAAATCTTTCTATACTTGGAATCAAATTTATTCAAAATTCAAAATAGTTTTATTTAATTGTCAATTGTCCCCAATAATAGGTAACAGAGTTTTGACAATATAGGAAGACTTTTAAATACCTATTGCAACATCATCAAATCAACAGCAATAAAAATTCAAGGAGAGATAAATTAGTTGAGAGAGATTTAGAATAAAAAAATAATGATAAGAATATTTTAAAGAAACTGGAATGCTCGTATATATAGCCAAAAGAGTTGACAAACCATAACATCTATCAACTAAACAGTCAAATTGTGAAATATTCATATATCAAGCCAAAAGATTTTGATAACTTACAACAAAATTTATTCTTAATCATCTTCTAGATTTTCAACAAATATCTTAAACATAATATATGCACAATTTTGTATCGAAGGAAAAATAAGATTTATACTAATTAGAATAAATTCTTCAAGATCGCGCTACAATAATCAAATAAATTCATAATTTAAATATTTTTCTTACTATGAACATAAATTACTATAAAATGTACAAAAAAGTTATTTAAAATCTTGAGGAGAAATCTACTATTAAAAATTAAAAATTGAAAAAAATATTAAAAGTAAAAATTGAGAAATAAAAATGTTTGAGTGACATGGAGGGGCCTAGTAGAAAATGAAGTAAATATATAACTTTAGTTTTCTAAAATTTCGATTGTTCCTATATATTAAAATAAGGTTTTAGTTGTGCTGATTATTCTTTTCTTAATTATCACAAATCTATATGATTTTAGTCTTTGGTAGGTTCTTCGAAATATCCCAGTTACACGGTTTTAATTCACTTGTGACATAAATATCATCACACAAATTAAAAAAAGAAAAAAAAAATACTATGTCTGATTTGACTTGCAGGCCAAAACAATAGGTCGTAGAAATGTAGGGATGAAATTGTCTTTATCATTACATAACATGGGAGGACCAAGTCTTCTTTCAGAACCTCTTTCATCTTCTTGTTCTGTGTTGTCATCCTCATTTTCTTGTCACTTTTTTTTTTCACTATTTTCTTTTTTCCAACACTTTCGGCCAAATTTCTCGTTCGAATTCCGTTAGGAAAGTGATTTGATTTTCAACGGGTTGTTTTTTGTCAAGATTTGAGGTTGAAGTACGCGGAAATGATCAATCACCTATGCAAAATGGAAAAGATTCTCAGACAAAATTCTCATTTCTTTTTGTATTTTAATGTGCTGCTAAAAAGTTAAAGTATTACCAGTAAAAATATATGTTATATTTTTTCATTTTAGATAATTAATTTAAAAGTTTAACGGAATTTAAATTAATTAGTGGAAATGCATTGAATTTAAATAAATGAACATTTAAAAGAATAAATACAAAATGATTATTTTAATTTATAAAATTATTAAATATAATTAGCGACCATTTAAAAAATAAAAGATAAAATGTAATTATTTTAATTTGTGTGTTTATTAAGAAAAAATTTAAAATTGTGATTAATTAAGTTTTGTTGGTTGACCTGATGTTTCTAGCTATTTTATTGGACTGATTTTTCAATGTTTTGACCAATTCTTTTTTCAAAACGCTCTTGTGGTTTATTTATTTAAGTTGGTTATCTGACCAATTCATAGTTTTCTTATCCAGTGGCAGTTTGGGCCTTGTTTATAGATTACAAAATTTCTCCCTGTTTTAGCTAACTTATTTTATTTACAAAAGATTTCTAAATGTAAAAAGAAATAAATATTTTACTAAAATGTGGTTGTATATCCTACTCCATTCTAATGAAACCAACATTCATGGCCATTTCGTTTTAAACACGTATGGTTGCGATGTGCACCCCCCATGGTTAAAAATCTAAATTATGTACACAATGGATAGATTCACATGACCTGTAAATTTTTTTTATCATATTTATATTTTGAACTCATACAAAACTTTTTTATTTATTTTATTTTGTTTTTTTTATTTCATGCTTAAATCTCTAAACAAGTTCTCTTCTGTATATTTAATATTGATTAATTGGTATAAAATTTGGTAGCTTAGAAAATAATTTTTTTTTTTGGTCTTAATCTCATGTTTATTTAATTTATTTCAATTTTATTCTCAACGATAGTTTCATGAGATGCAACAAATATGTGAAACATTAAGTTAAATTATTATTACAACATACATATAAAGGTTTTTTTAAGATTTTGCTTATGGAGGCCTATGAGCCGATCATGACGCGGCAGACAAATAAAACTAACCTCCAATTCTTATGTAGAATAGATTAGGCCAACCCACTTTTTTCATGTCAAAGACTTTTTAATTATGTAATTCAAAGACTTTTTTTATGTGAAAAATAATTTTTTAGATTATACAATTGAAAAAAATTTGAATTGCATAATCCTAAAAGTATTTTTTTAAGAATAAAGTGAGAATTTTCATAATTATAGAAATGTATAAACAAAATACGCGACTGCAAAAGGAAAATATGACGGTGTGAAAAGAAATCTTCCTGGGTCAATAGTATTTGGGTTGGATTTAGTTAATGTCCAAAATTTAAAAATGATTTTAAAATTTTGAAACATTATATTTTTGTTACCAAATTATATAACAGAAAATGATCGCATCGCATTGAGCCTTGTTAAAATGCATAAGAAAGAATCATATCATTGTAAGAAAATTTCTAAATAGTGACCAATTTTAATGATAAAAAGTAATTTGTCATTATAGTGACCAATTTATAAACTAAAAATTATTGATAACTTAAATAGTTTCTAAATCGGTTATTATAATAAATTTGTTTATAAATTGATCACTACAATAACTACTAAGGTTTCGATTACTAAAAGAATTGGTTTATAAATTAATCACTATCAGAGACCAATTTAGAAATCAATTGGTAGCCAAAACTTAGTAGTTAATGTTAGTGAGTCATTTAGAGACCAACTCACTATAGTGACTAATTTAAAACTATCTTAGTTACCAATAATTTTTAGTTTATAAATTGGTCACTGTAGTAACTAATTATTTTTTGTCACTTGAATTAGTCATTATTTAGAGATTTTCTTGTAGTGCGTTAAATAAAAAATGATTAAAGAGAAAGCATTAAATCATTGACAAATATAAGGAAAAAACTAATGTTATTAAGCTTAATTTAAAAATTCATGGATGAGTTCAATGCTAAAAGTACTTTAAGCAATGTTCAAGTATGGAGATTAGGGTAAAAGAAAGAAGATGAGGTTTAATATATGTGATTTTTCTTAATATTTATATTTTTATAAATAAAAAAATAAAATTAAAAGTACATAATTATGAACCCACTTGAATTGTTGAGTTTTAACCCCAAAATTAACTTAATTCAAAATGAGTTTGATTCAATTAGATTGAATGCGACTCAAATAATTAAAATATTACTGCATCAAAATTGTCAATAGAGAGTGCTTTTTTTACTAATACATAGCGCTTTTTAGATGTTATCTATTAAAGCAGTACGTTTACAAAAAAATGCTACCTACTAGTATGGAATAGACAACACTTCTAGAAACAAGCGTTACGTATTGATTATTCATAAAGACAACGCTTCCTACAAAAAGTGTTATCTATCTTATAGACAACGCTTGGAGATATAAGCACAATCTACTAGTATGAAATAGACATCACTTCTAGAAACAAGTGTTATGTATTGATTATTCATAAAGACAACGTTTTCTCAAAGAAGTGTTGTCTATTGGTGCAATTATTATTTTTTATAATTTATTTAATTTTTCGTTCTTTCCTTCTTAGTGTTATATCTACAAAAAAGCATCTGTACTGTATGCCCCATCGGTCCATCAGCCATGCACCGTCCTCAAGTCCATCAAACAAGGCTGATTGGAGTGTCGGCCGACAAATTTCTGGGGTTCATGTTAACCGCCCGAGGCATCAAGGCCAATCCTGACAAGTGCGCAGCCATCGCCGAAATGAGAAGCCCCAAAAACCTTAAGGATATCCAACGGTTGGTCGGACGACTGACAGCCCTCGCGTGTTTCATGCCTAAGCTCACAGAGAAAATTAGGCCGATCCTGAAGATTATGAAGAAGCAGACCACAGATAAATGGGACGATCAATGCGAAGCAGCATTTCAGCAGATAAAGGAGATGATCAGCGACCCTCCGGTTATGAGCCGACCGTAGAAGAGCTTCCTCTACAGTTATACCTATCGGTCTCAGACGGCACGATCAGCGCGACCTTACTACAAGAAAATCCAGAGCAGCAACCGGTATACTTCATCAGCCAGGTTTTACAGAGCACGGAAACAAGATACCAGCTGGTAGAAAAGATAGCCTTAGCGCTATTGACAGCCGCGCGCCGATTACGTCAGTACTTCCAGAGCCACCAGGTGATCGTCCAAACCGATCATCCTATATCCAAGATACTCAGGAAACCCGATCTGGCCGGAAGAATGATCGCTTGGTCGGTTGAGCTATCCGAATTTGGCCTCAAGTATGAGCCAAAAGGATTTGTCAAGGGGCAACACTTGGCAGATTTCGCTACAGAACTCCAGGGGCCGACCTCCCCGTCGGAACAAACATGGATACTCTTCGTCGATGGCTCGTCGGACAAACGCAACGCTGGAGCGGGGATTGTCATTGAACGGCCGGGCGACTTTACGGTCGACCATTCCCTGCAATTCAAGTTCAAAGCATCGAACAACCAGGCATAATATGAAGCACTAATCGTCGGGCTGAGGTTAGCAAAGGATCTAGGCGCAAAAAAGATAAAATGTAATACTGATTCACGACTCGTGGTCGGGCAGGTGCAAGGGGAGTATCAAGTTAAAGACGATCTGCTGCTGCAATATTATCACAAGGTGATTGAAGCCATGAAAGAGTTTGAAGAAGTAACTATCCACCATATCCCCCGAGCGAAAAATGCCAGAGCCGATAGGCTATCCAAGCTGGCAGAAGGAAAAGAAAGGGTCAGTTGAAAACCATCATCAGGCAAACCCTGATGAGACCATCGGTAGGAGAATGCGCAGCGGTGGATCGGCCGGCAGACTGGATGAGTGAGGTGCGAGAACTTCTAAGAAGATGCGATGCTGGGGAAGACGTGAAGTGTAACAACCCCGGATCCTCTTGGGCTTACCAGGCATCCCACCTGCCACCCTCAAACCGGTTGTGTTAGGTCTGCAGCCCAATACACCCCAACCCATCACCCTTCTCCGTCCATTCATACTGGGTGGGTTGTTGCCAGTGGGAATCGAACCCCCAACTTGACCTTTAACACCTCTGGCTCACAAGCAGATGCTTCGATTTGTCGTTATCGGAGAGGACCTGTACAAGCGAGGCTTCACCACGCCGCTCCTCAAATGCCTGTCGGAGGAAGAAGCAGGGTACGTCATGAATGAGGTCCACAATGGCGTTTGCGGGATGCACACCAGCCGGAGGACGATGAAGGCGTGAATACTCTGAGTGGGATACTATTGGCCGACCATGGAGCAAGACTGTGAGACTATGATGCGAAGATGCGAAGGTTGCCAAGCCCATGGAAACGATGTCAAGAGAGCCCTGACTGAACTGCATAGCCTAACGACCCCATGGCCGTTCGCACAGTGGGGTATGGACATTGTCGGTCTATTTCCTATCGGCAGAGCACAAAAGAAGTTCATACTAGTCACCGTAGATTACTTCACCAAGTGGGTCGAAGCAGAAGCCCTGACCAACATCACCGCTCGGCAAGTCCACTCGTTTGAGTGGCGGAACATTGTCTGTCGCTTCGGCCTACCTCACACCATCATTACCGACAACGGTCGACAGTTCATCGACAAGAAATTGAGGGATTTTTATAAGCAAGTGGGGATACGCCATGTAACCAACTCGGTCGAGCATCCCCAGACTAATGGCCAAGTTGAAGCCATGAACAAGGTCATAGTGGCAGAGTTGAAGAAAAGATTGGGAGAAGCCAAGGGAGCATGGGTGGACGAACTGTCGCAGGTCCTTTGGGCCTATCGGTGTACTCCGCATGGGACGACCGAAGAATCGCCCTTCAACCTGACGTACGGAACAAATGCTATGCTACCAGTTGAAGTGGGGGAGCCGACTCTTCGGTGGGAGATGCAGAACCTTGATGTGAACTGCGGACGCATGTGAGAGGAATTGGACTGGACGACCGAGCGAAGAGAAAGAGCAGTCGTGCGAGCTGAAGCATGCAAGAGGATGGTGGCAAGGAGGTACAATGCAAAAGTTAAACCGAGGAGCTTCATCCGAGGAGACCTGGTGTGGAGAAAAACCAACGAGGCCGCAATAAATCAGCACAAGGGAAGCTGGCACCGAACTGGGAAGGGCCGTTCCACGTGACTGAAAGTCTGCAGAACGGAGCCTATCGGCTAGAATACCTAGGCGGCAAGGAAATACCGAATACATGGAACATGTCACATTTAAAAATGTATTCCAGTTGACATTATAAATAAAACGAGCGTTTCATGCAACTCCAACTAACTGACCGACGGGGCTCCTTACGGGACCCGAGCAAAAGCCTGACTGGTCAAGGCGTGGGCTTCCACGAGGAAGCCCCGCTCGGTCAGCACCGATCCAGGCGATCTAGTTAACCCCACGGGTAAATAAGTGACACGAGCTGTCCACTGCAATCAAGGCACGACACCAACGATCTAAAGGAATTAAAATTGAACGCGTAAAGAAGTCGGACCGTTCGGGTCGTAAGCAGAACAAACAAACAGAAGAAAACAACACGAGAAGAAATAAGTCATAAATTATGGGCCGATCGCCCGATTAATAGCCAATCGTCACACTTGTTCAAACACTAAGTTTACAAAATGGACCGATGGTTCGCACATTAACGTCAAACTATTAAAGAGCGAATGGCCGATCGCCAACAACATCAAATTATTAAAGAGTGAATGGCCGATCGCCAACAACATCAAACTATTAAAGAGCAAATGGCCGATCGCCAGCGATAACGATAAATAAAAAGCAGATGGCCGATCGCCAGTAACAACGATGAAAGAGAAGCAAACCAACAGATGAAAGGGAAAAGCTACTTGCCATGTACATATAAGTGTTTGTCAAAAAATAGCCTAATAACCGATCGAGTGCGATTGACCACACGGCCGATCAGACTCGATCGGTTATGTCAAAATATACAAAACTATTAATCTAAGAGTCTCCAGTAGGAGGGGCAGTCGCCTCGTTAAGCCGGTCGAAGACCCTTTCGACTTTTCCTTCAACCACCCCCATATGAATATCAAACCGATCGGGGAAGCAGTAGTAGAAGAAGACGACTTGATCAACGGCATTCTAAAAGCCCGTCTCATATTGAGCAAAGACCTGCTCATCGGCGACGCGTAGCTCGGCCTGATACTCTTTGGCTTTCTTCTGCTAATCTGCAGCTGATCCGGTGGCGGCCAAGTTTTCCAATGATAAGTCACTGAAGCGTCTCTGGAGTTTGCGGAGCTCGTCGGCCGCCTCCTTGGCCTTCAGTTGCTCCTCTTTCGCCCAATCGTTGGCAGCCTTGAGTAGACCGACGCACTTGGCATGCTCGGCCTTTATGCCATTCAGGCGATCGAACTGAGTCTTCAAGTCCGATGCGGAGGCTTTCACTTCTTGGAGCTCCACCTTCGCCGCCGCGACCTCCTTCTCCAGGCTTTCAATCATGCCCCGGTCGGCCCGAGGAAACTTGGTATAAATCGCGGCCAGCGTGAGGGTCAATTCCCCGGCCGTCCGCATAGCCTCCTACTCAGATACATCCTTCAGCATGTCCTTAACGTGAGGACCCAGATGGAAGGAGACTTCCTCATCAAGCCGAACCTCGCCACCGAGGAAGGCGGTGGCCAAGGACCCAGAAGCCTCAGCCTTCTTGTTCTTCTTAGACGATCGGACGGTGGGGGATTAGTCTTTTTGCCTTTATCCGCCGCAGCCCCAAGAACAGTAGAGCTGGGGGGTTTCACGATAAATAGGGGCCTGGTGACGACGTCCGATGCACCGGTCAGAGCTGCGGTGGCAGGAGAAGGAGCGGTCGATGGAGCAGCGGGAACACTCTGAAGGGGTGCGACCTCCTCAGCGACGTCATCCTCCCTTCGTCGAGTCTTGGCGCGGGCCATGAACTCGACATTGGAAAGCATCGTTTGGGCCATGATATCTGCAAACAAGAAAAAACGCGTAAGTTAATTGCAACTCCTACAACGATCGGGAAGATCAGAACAACTAACCATAAACCGCCCTCGGCAAATCCGGAGAGCGGAGGCATTGGATCAGCGGTATCGGGGGGATTTTATCGGGCAGGGTCTTGAGGACGGCTAGGTCGGCCCGCTCGGCGGGGGTCAAGCGGTCTTTTGCCCAGGGATCAGTAGGTGGAGGGAACACCGTCCAGTACAGGGGGAACTTCAGTCGACCCTCTTCATCAAAGATGTACTTTCTGCCCTGGTCGGGAATCGCAACCTTGAAAAAGCCGATTTTGAAACCCTTGTATGACGCGAGGTAGAGGGTGAATAAACTCTTGTTCGCGGTGAGTCGGGTTTTATAGAAGTGCAGGAACAGAGGCATGGTGGCTGTCAGACCGGCCGCTCGACAAAGAACCTCGAAGGCCTGCATTGACGCCCAGGCGTTCGGGTGTATCTGGGTCGGCGCGCATTGAATTTTCCGTAGGACCACCATTTGCCAGTTGGCGAACGACACGGTCAGACCCAAATCATGGAAGAGGCAAGCATAGACATAGAAAAACTCTAGCTTCACCGCTCCCTTACCATGGCAAACCCTCTCGTTACTGGCGCACACCTTTACCCAAAGAAACTAGTCCTCCACCTTGTCACCAAAAACCTTGGTCCGCTCAACCAGGTCCCCAAGATCGTTACCCCATCGGAACCTCATCGCATCCGTGCGCGGCTCAGAGGGCCCCCACTCGTATCCTTGCACCTCTGGCAAATTGGCTTGTTCCCCCTCGTCGCGGACGTCGATGCTGATGACGTCCCCACTCTCTTCCAGAGCGACAACTTGCTCCACCGCTTTGGCGACCGATTGCTCGGCTTCTGGGCTACCGGTGAGAAGGATGGGAGAACCTGCCGAAGTTGACACTCCCCCGAGCGAGGTCCTCGCGTCTGAGGAGCTGAACAAAGCTGAGGAGCTGAACAAAGCGGAAATCGACCTGCCGCCCCCGGACACCTCCACCGCCCCACCCGAGGACCCGTCTGAACTCGATACGCTGGAAGACATTTTTACCTGTAGAAAGAAGAAGACGATCGGTGGCTCGGGTAGAAAGAGAGAGGAAAGTGTGAAAATAATGACAGCCACACACACATATTTATAGGAAGACCTAGGGACACGTGGCAGCACCAAGACCACACGATCAAGGATAGATCAACGGCCCATACTTCGCGACGCTTCGCATCTTAACTGACAGGCACGATCTACGAAGCAACATAACTGTCAGGGAACCCCGTCGGCCCATCGGTATTACTGTCTTAGTAAACCTTCTCGCTTCACCTACATCATCGCTCAAGGCTGGGGGGGCTTGTGTACTGTATGCCCCATCGGTCTATCGGCCATGCCCAGTCCTCAGGTCCATCAAACAAGGCTGGGAAGGCTCGTGTATAAAACATATCCACCGGTCGAACGGCCTCACGGATGAACTGTATAGGACCATCGGTCAATCGGTTTCACAAATGAACCACGTATTATATCGTAAGGGACCATCGGTCGATCGGTCTCGCAAACGAACCACATATCGTATCGTAAGGGGCCATCGGTCGATCGGTATTGCAAATGAACCACATTATATCGTAAAGAACAATCGGTTGATCGGCCTACATATTAATTACGCGTTACTCCACAAAGGACCATCGGTCCTGCGGTCCCACACGAACAACGCCTTAACTTATAAAGGACAATTGTTCGATCAGCCACCAGGTCGATCGGTCAATCAGTCTCTTAAGTGATGCGCGTAGCGCTTTATATATGACCATCAGTCGATCAGTTATAAATGAATTATTCACTTGTTAAAATCAGAAGATAACCAACGTAGTCAAGCGGCCATCGGTCGAACGGCCAAATGATACCGGACAATTGGATTAATTAACGTTAAACAAGTCAGTAATCTTGATTAGAGGATCATTGGGCCGTGATTAAGGAACCCTAATCACAGGCCCACACCGGAAACTATAAATAGGGTCCAAAGGTAGGTTGGTAAGGATCTTTAATTCGCATTTATTACGGCAGTTACACTGATACACCGATCGGTTCATTAACTGACTTAAGCATTAGAGCCTTTTAGACAGGTACCCTGATCGTCTGTTCGACCGATCGAGCGATGGAGTGAATTTCTTGGAGAAGAAGTTATTGCAGTCGTGAGAAGAGGAAATTTCAAAGAGAGGAGTAAGATCGAAGAGGTTCTTAGTAGACTCTTGGTCCCTACCCCGGAAACATTTTGGCGCCCACCGTGGGACCGAGCAATCTTCTTTAGACCACACACCCTTATGGTGACCACGAGAAACCGAACTAGCAACGCGGACGAAGGAAGAATGGCGGATGAGCAGGCAAACACAAGGGAGATGATCAAGATGATGCAACAGAGGATGGATGAGATGCAGAGAAACTACGAGGTGCAGATGCAAGTTCTGCGTGAGGAAAACGCCGCCCTTTGGCGAAAGGAGGAGGGTATCCCTTCGACCCCCACTGTGCCCGATCCGCTCAGACTGAGCTGGATGCAGCAGCACCGAGACCCCGAGCGGGTGGAGAGTCGCCTACCTCCCACGGGACAGGAGTAGTCACAACCTCCGCGGGTGGAAAAGACGCAAGCATCGAGGGGAAACCCCTCTCACACGATGGCCGAGAGTTTCGGGGCCAACGAGGGAGGTCACCCATCCCGACAACCGATCCACGCGTCGGGGAATTTCCCCTTCACTCAATTCATTTTGGAGACACCGCTACCGGAGAGATGGAAAATGTCGACGTTCGACAAGTACGACGGGACGGCGAACCCTGACAACCACATGCGGGTCTTCACGCACTAGATGATGTTCCATGCAGTAAGTGACCCGATCTGGTGTTGCGTTTTCTCGACCTCCCTGACGGGAGAGGCGTTGGACTGGTTCTCTGAGCTGCCAGCCAACAGCATCGACTCCTTTGCCACTTTGAAAGCCAGGTTTAGCACGCAGTTTGCCTCCCTGAGGCCGGCTATCCTGACGGTCAATAACTTAGTAAACATCCGACAGGAAGATGGGGAGTCGCTGAGGAGTTATCTCGATCGGTACAACCGTATGTCGGTCAAGATAAAAGACCTCAGCGATGAAATCGCCCGACATCACTTCTCATATGGGCTGCAGCCGGGTGTGTTTGCAGACAAGATAAGCCGCATGAAGCCGAAGATGATGGAGGAGATGAGGGAACGAGCGGCCAAGTTCATTCAGATGGAGGACATGCAGGAGTTTAGGGTAAAGAAGAGGGAGAAGAAATATGCAACATCCCAGCAGAACGCCCCTCGACCGAGAAAACCCCTGGCCCGGCCCAACGAGAAGAAGATGCCTAAGTTTACAACGTACACCCCCTTGGCCGTCCCCTGGGCGAAGATTCTGCAGGAGACCTTCAGCGCCGACTCACTTCCAGCGTCCCGAAAGAAGCCCCACCTCCCGACGTCGATGGCAGCAAACACTGTCAGTACCATCGGATGATCAGCGACACCACTGAAGAATGCCACACGCTCCGCGACAAGATTGAGGAGCTAATTCGACAAGGGCACTTGAAGAAGTACATTCAGAAGGATCGCCTCCAACGAAGCCCGATCAAACACAGAAGCCCAGCACAGAGGCAAGCCCCGACCAGGTGGGAGAAGCGGAGAGAGCAGGAGCCCAAGAGGCGAAGGAGGGAACCGTTTAGGGCCCACCTGAAGCCCGAGGAGGAGTCGCAGCCGGAGCAAGGTTATATCAATACCATTTCTGGAGGATCCTTCAACGAATAGATCGTCGGGTTCTCGGGAGAGCGAGTAGACACGAGAGGTTACTTGGACCTCCACACCAGGATCGGCTTGCGGAGGGACGACCGGGAGGTAAGAGTTAGATTCTTGTTAGTTGAAGCTAACACTTCCTACAATGTGTTGCTAGGAAGGCCTTGCCTTAACGCTTTTGGGGCGATCGTCTCCACCTTACACCTGGCCATGAAGTTCCTGTCGGACAAGGGGACGATATGCACTGTGCATGCGAACTAGCAGATCGCCCGGCAATGCTACGCAACGGGGCTAAAAATCACTCCCTACAGTCGCCCCAGAAAACAACACCGATCAAAGGTCACCATGATAGATCTGGACCTTCGAACGAACACGGAGGATCGGATTCAACCTGGTGGAGATACCAAGGAGATCTCGATCGGGATGCGACCAGGTCAGGTCACGAAGATAGGGGGAGCTCTGAAGCCGGACGAGGAGGAACTCCTGGATGCAGTCATCCTGGAAAACTAAGACCTTTTTGCATGGTCGTCAGCCGACATGCCGGGTATTCATCCTGACGTGATGTCCCATAAGTTGGCGATCTTCAAAGAAGCCCGATCGGTCGCCCAGAAGAAGAGGAAGATGGGGGAAGAGCGAAGAAGAGCGGTCGAGGAAGAGGTGAAGAAGCTCGAGGGGGCCGGATTTATAAAAGAAATCAAGTATACCACGTGGCTGGCGAATGTGGTAATGGTAAAGAAGGCGAGCGGGAAGTGGAGGATGTGCACAGACTTCACCGATCTGAACAAGGCGTGTCCGAAGGACGCATACCCTCTGCCCAGCATCGATCGGCTGGTGGATGGCGCTTCGGGGCACAATTTCTTGAGCTTTCTGGACGTATACTCAGGGTATAATCAGATCCCAATGTATGGTCCAGATAGAGCGAAAACGATGTTCATCACCGATCAGGAAAACTTCTGTTATGAAGTCATGCCGTTCGGCTTGAAGAACGCAGGGGCGACCTACCAGAGGCTTATGGATCGGGTCTTCATAGGGCAGATCGGCCGATCCATGGAGGTATATGTGGATGACATGGTCGTAAAGTCGTAGACGGCCGATGACCACGTTCGCGACCTCAAAGAGGTCTTTCACGAAGTGCGCAAGTACAACATGCGTCTTAACCCTGAGAAGTACGTATTTGGAGTGCCGACCGGCAAATTCCTGGGGTTCATGTTGACCGCCCGAGGCATCGAGGCCAATCCTGACAAGTGCGCAGCCATCGTCGAAATGAGAAGCCCCAAAAACCTTAAGGAGATCCAATGGTTGGTTGGACGATTGACAATCCTCGCGCGTTTCCTGCCTAAGCTCACAGAGAAAATTAGGCCGATCTTGAAGATTATGAAGAAGCAGACCGTAGATAAATGGGACGATCAATGCGAAACGACATTTCAGGAGATAAAGGAGATGATCAACAGCCCCCAGGTTATGAGCCGACCGGTAGAAGAGCTTCCTCTGCAGTTATACCTATCGGTCTCAGACGGCACGATCAGCGCGACCTTAGTACAAGAAAATCCAGAGCAGCGATCGGTATACTTCATCAGCCAGGTTTTACAGAGCGCAGAAACAAGATACCAGCTGGTAGAAAAGATAGCCTTAGCGCTATTGACAGCCGCGCGCCGATTACGTCAGTACTTCCAGAGCCACCAGGTGATCGTCTGAACCGATCATCCTATAGCCAAGATACTCAGGAAACCCGATCTGGCCGAAAGAATGATCGCTTGGTCGGTTGAGCTATCCGAATTCGGCCTCAAGTATGAGCCAAGAGGATCTGTCAAGGGGCAACACTTGGCAGATTTCGCTGCAGAACTCCAGGGGCCGACCTCTTCATTGATACTCTTCGTTGATGGCTCGTCGGACAAACGCAACGCTGGAGCGGGGATTGTCATTGAAGGGCAGGGCGGCTTTACGGCCGACCATTCCCTGCAATTCAAGTTCAAAGCATCGAACAACCAGGCAGAATATGAAGCACTGATCGTCGGGCTGAGGCTAGCAAAGGATCTAGGCGCAAAAAAGATAAAATGTAATACTGATTCGCGACTTGTGGTCGGGCAGGTGCAAGGGGAGTATCAAGTTAAAGATGATCTGCTGCTGCAATATTATCACAAGGTGATTGAAGCCATGAAAGAGTTCGAAGAAGTAACTATCCACCATATTCCCCGAGCGGAGAATGCTAGAGCCAATAGGCTATCCAAGCTGGCAGAAGGAAAAGAGAAGGGTTAGTTGAAAACCATCATCAGGCAAACCCTGATGAGACCCTCGACAGGAGAATGCGCAGCGGTGGATCGGCCGACAGACTGGATGAGTGAGGTGCAAGAACTTCTGAGAAGATGCGATGCTGGGGAAGACATGAAGCCGATCGAGCGGCGTCGGGCGCTTCGATTTGTCGTTCAAGGAGAGGAGTAAGATCGAAGAGGTTCTTAGTAGACTCTTGGTCCCTACCCCCGAAACAACATCTATAACAACTATAATAACTTGAAATATATATAAGCAGTGTAGTATATGTTTAACATCAACAAACTATTTTCATGTCAAAAATAACCAAAACTATTAGGTATCAATGTATAACTCCATCAAGCCAAAACCAAAGTTGTAGTACCAAAACAACTAAAATAACATAGTCTTAGAATATTCTATAGCCAATAGATCCTACAAAAAAAAGAGAGGAAATTTTACTTGTCATCAACTAGATATAATATTAAAATGAAATGCTCACTAGAAATTAAAAAAAAAAATACTTACAATGCAAATTTCATAGGTACACATCAACCGATGCTCATTCTTTCAATATATATCTACAAAATAGTTACACATCCAAATTTAGATTTAAAAACATCAATTGATTTTCAAATAAACAATTGTAATCTACCTTAATTTGTGTCCACTTGATATTTCTTAATTTAGACTTTGAAATCATATGTCCTCTTTGAGCTCGGTAGTTTTGTATAACCCTAGTTAATAAATAAAAATAAAGCATATATAAGTAAAAAATAAAATAAAATTAAAAGTATACATATATTCATCCTGTAAATCAATATTCATCCTGCCTCATCTTTGAAGACATCATGATTTGAGTGTAATAAAAGTCAACAACTGCAAATTAAAAAAAAAAACTAAAAATGCAATTAGTAAAAATGAAAAAAAAAACTAGTTAAATTATAACATCTCATGTTTCATCCACCAATATAAATTTTTTTAATAAAACACCAACAACTATTATACCTACATTTTATACTATTTGAACATTTAAAAATAAATTTGTTTAGTAAAATTAGGTGCAATATTATTTTTTTTGGTCTTCATTAATTGTATACTAACTAGTTATCCTACTTTAGTCTAATGTTGGTGTTTTTAGGGAACTGGCATACTAACTTGTGTTGTGTAACTTTGGTGCAGCTTAAAAACTCGAATTCATTGAATTAAAGGTGATTAGAGGTTGATCAAGAAAAAAAATCCAGCAAAGGTGCTATTTTGAACTAATGCTCAAAATGACTAAAGATGCATAGTTGACCTCTAAGTTGACTTTTTTAGTTTGAGCTCCAATCCTCAAACTAGCTTTTCGAAACTAAAGGAAGTGGTAGTTCTAACTTGTACCAAGCTTCAATGCACCTTAGGAGCATGGAAATCGATGCAGAAATGAGAAAAATCATATTTGGCCTATTTTAGTGCTACAAAGTTGACTTTTTTTTCAAAGCTTTAATCTTCATTCCACCCCAACGGAATTTAATAAAAGCACTATCCTAACTTGTGTGAAGTCTACTTGCATGATAAAATCTTGCTTTTAGTTATTCTTGGCGTAGATTATAGTTTTTAGTTATAATTTTTATTTTCTAAGTCTTGGTTAGTTATAGTGTAAATTGTTAGTTTTTATAGATTCTAGTCTTAGATAGGATAATATAGCTTAGGTAAAGTATTAGTTGTTGATAATTCTTTATATGTTTTTAGATAATTAATCAGATAATATCAACTAAGAATATCTTCCAGATATTGTTCAAAGTGATTAATTATTTGAAAGATATTATATCAAAAGATAAAAGATTTCAGCAACAGAAAAAATCAAGTTCAAGTCCTTTCAAGCCCTATATAAAGAGACCTAGAGGAAGTATTTGGGAGTTACTTAGCAACTATCTGGTTTTGGCTGCTACCATTCATCACATTTCTCTCCTCCTTTCCATTCCCTTTTTCATAACTTTTTTTCTTTCATTTATCATGTATTCCACTCCATCCATGGAGGGCTAAGCTTCTAAGGTTGATTCCGCTATAATTTCTTAACTGGATTCTGAGATTAGATGAATAAATTTGTTTGTTCTTTTGATTCTTGTTGTGATTTATTTTCATCTATGTCTTTTGGTTCTTAATATAGTAAAAGTAGTGATTCTTACATTGTAGCAAGTTAACACAGTGTTAAATGTACATAACATAACAATCATATGAGTGCAAGAGTTTTTAAATTTTAATCGAGAAATTACTTTGGTTAATTTTAGAAACTTTCATATGATTGAATGAGTTTTTGCTAATAATTGAGAAGTTACTTCGATTAAAGGTGAAAACTTAGATTAGAATTAATCAAGAAGTTACTTTGGTTAATTAGCTTTTTACTAGATATAAGAGGTAAAAGTGTAAGACCCGGGAAAAATAAATAAATAAATAAATATTTATTTAATAAATGCGAGGACGGAAATTCCTAAGTTAATTAATATAGAGAGAAGTCAAGGAGTAATGGTAGCTCAAGTGGTTAAGAATATTTAACTATTATGATAGGACTTGGGTTTGAACTTTCTTTATGCTTGACCATGGTGCTTGATAATATAATCCTAGATGTATAATTGTTACAGTGCAATGAACTCATCTGTTAATGGTTCTGTTAATGGTGTTAATTGGAGTGTGCTATTAGAGCGGGACAATGTGGTTATGAATTTATTTGATACGAATAATTATTCTTTTTGTGGATCAAAATTGGTGAAGTGAACGTGAATTAAGCTTTTGGGTTTTTTTTTTTTTTTTTTTTTTAAATTACTGTGACTTGTTTTTGGTTTTGGTACAGGCAACTACGCAATTTTGTTACTTGAATAATATATTGGCACATTGTTTTTCTTCATCTTCTTAAAAGTACTTTCGGTTCTGGTAGAAAGGTGGTATGTTCTAGGGACATTTCAATGTTTTTTTTTTGTTTTGTTGTGACTATTGTATGATACTTTTTTATTTTTATTTTTATTTTATCGAGTTAAAAGTTATCTTTAGTTTGATAAGTAAGAGTTGTTTTATTTTTTTAACAAAAGTGCAATTATTTTTTTTAGTTCATGGTGCTTGCAATGAATTAGTTTAAATATTAGTTGTAAACGGATTATTTTCTTCCAGTGGGTGCAACATTTTTTTTTTCATGCATTAGAGTCTTAGGTGCATGAATATCCTTTTCCAAACGTTGCAAATATAAGCAATTATTATAGTATATCTAATATAAATTATAAGACTTTTATAATATAATAGTTATTGTAATCCGTGTGGCATCAATTCTCCTTATATTACGGGTTTTATATGTGTAGAAAAAGAATTATGTATGTGTGAAGCAATTTAAGTGTTCAATATTCGTATAATAAAGTATAAAATAATATTTTACTAATTTGGTTAATTTAGTTACTATTGGTTAGGAAATTGATATATATATATATATATATATATATATATTATATATATATATATATTATATATATATATATATATATATATATATATATATATATATATATATATATATATATATATATATATATATATATATGAATAGTGTTGATACAGATGAAGATTTAAAACAAAATGGTACATAAATAAGATGTAAATAATAATATTTTATAATATTGCCAGAATATGATACATCTTATTGATTATTATAATTTATATTATATGGATGGAGAAAGTTTCATGCTATATTTTATTTTATATATTTATAGACTTTGAATTCACATAAATGTATATTTATGTATAAATAATATTTTTTTATGTAGGTGAGTTTATTTATTTTTGGTTAAGAATATGTAATTATAAAGTATATGGTCGAAGTCTTTGGCAATTATGGGTGTGGGAATTTGTCTTATTTACATGGTTATAGGTTTGCGGAAGTTTGGTTTGTTATTAATCAATTGCTTTGTGACGTGGTGACCACATTTTAAGTTTAGTGGTATTGTACCTTAACTTTTATTAGGCTTGGGTTTTATAAGGTTTGCGGGTGCAGTGTTTTATTTTGGGCATATGTTAATTCATGGTTTTGGCAATTACCGTGAGGTATGGTTGTTTTATGAACATTTTAAGTGCTAATTATTAAGTTTTAGGTGGAGGTTAAATTGAAGGGTTGTATTTCTTTTGGAATGTTGCTGTTGCTTTTGTTTTTAATGTTGTTGTTTTCTATTATGCTGTTGTTTTTCTTCATGCTGTTGTTGCTGCTGTTTTCTTTATGTCGATGTTGCTGCTATTTTCTATTATGCTGTTGTTTTTCTTTATGCTGCTGCTGCTACTGTTTTCTATTTTGCTATTGTGTTTGTTTTCTTTATGCTGTTGCTGTTGATTTTTGGTTGTCGTTGTTGTTTTTCTTTTGCTGTTGTGGTTGCTATTTATAATTGCAATGGTGCTCTCTGTATTATTTGGTGCAGAATTTGTGGCATGTTTTAATGGATAAAATAATAAGTTGATAGTGAATGACATCAATAGTGAATAAAGACATGATCTCAACGGTGAAACCATTGTTTATATAAACGTGTGAATTGTGATTCAGTCATATGACTATGACTGGATAGGTATATGTGCCATTATGAACTATGTGTTAGGTGTTTGGGGTTCTGTAGAACCTGTCCAAAATGCCAAAAACCAGTAGCATTGGCACTACTGGTATGGTGTCTGGCGAAACGGGGCAAGTCGTCAGGCGATAGGGACCCAAAATAGTGGCAGTGGCCACTAGAATCGCGTGGCGCTTGGCGGTGGGGATGGTTTCGCCATGCAAAAATGGTTAGGCAGAGAACCCTGAAGATGCGTGGCGCCTGGTGGTGTGAGGTGATTACCAAGCGGCCTGGAGCGTGAGTGCACTTAGAGACGCAGAGTGAGGCGCCAGGCGGTTCTGGGTGTAGAGGTAGATTGCATGAGGAGGATTTTACACAGCTTTGGATGTAGGTCTTGATTCGATGCTTTGCTAGGGGCCTAGTTACAAGTGCAACTTGTATTGGGCTCACACATGGCCACTCGAGGTTGTAGCCTGGTGGTTTTGGAAGTCTAGTGGAGTGTGCGAGATCGTGGCTCGTACGGATGAGTTCCGGAAGATTGGCCCCCTCGGTGTTAGTTGACGAGTTGGTAGTCTTGGGACAAATACAGACTGCGGTTCGTATTCGGGAACTCCACTTGGTGTCACAGATCGTGGCCGTGGCAAATTTATTCCCGCGTGTGGACTATTAGGTGGTGGTCTGTAGTCGGAGGGGCGAGTAGACACTCGTGGCAGCAAAGATCGATCAATGTAATCATTAAAGGGTGTAGAATGAAGATGCGTCCAAGGGAAGTTTAGGAAGTCGAGGATTAAGGATTGTGGCTTGTGAGTCTTAGAAAAAGCAACGCTCTTACCGAGTTTTGGTGAATATGTAAGGGTTGTGCTCTTGCTAGGTTTATGGATTTTAAATATTTTGTAAACCCTTATCTTACCAAACTCGAAATTTGTAATCGACGATTATAGTTTGTGGATTTTGGTTTATTGCGGTATAACAAATGTTTTAAATTTTCCCACGTTTTGGGAAAAGGAATTGTCATAAATGCAATTTTATGCTTATTTCCTATTTTAATTATTTAAATTAGTAATATCCGATCGGGATGTTACAAAAAGAATAGACATGATTAGGTATAATAATATTTAATTGAGAAGTTACTTTAGTTAAATTTACTATGACTAATCTATAAAGTTCTTGTTTTTGATTGAGGAGTTACTTTAGTTAAAACTGAGGATGCCAACAAATTAATTGAGAAGTTACACTGATTATTTTGAAATCTTGGACAAGAAATCAATAACAATAATCTTTAGAAAACCAATGATGAATCCTATTTTGAAAAAAGTAGTGGAATTGACCTGTTTTACTATTAATGTGTTTATAATATTTTATTTGCTTGTCACTTATTCTTTAATATCAAAATCCCATCTTTTCGTAGTAACTAGTATTAATTACATTAGAATATATTTTTATAAGAATCAAATATTGAAAATCAATTCCGTGTTTGTTGGGAGACGACTCAAGGTTAGCTTAACCCTATCTAGTTTGATCACTACTAACTAAACAATACTGAAATTGCTATAGTTAAGTAGTGTTAATTTGATCGAATCAACGACAACATTATCACATACTAACTTCTGTTGTGTGACTTTGGTGCAACTTAACAACTGCAATTCAGTGAAATAAAGGTGATTTGAGGTTGATCAAGAAAGAAATCCAACAAAGGTGCATATTTGAACTGATGCTCAAAATGACTAAAGATGCATATTTGACCTCTAAATTGACTTTTTACGTTTGAGATCCAATTCTTAAACTAGCTTTTCAAAACTAAAAGAAGTGGTAGTGTTGACTTGTACCAAGCTTCAATTCACCTTAAGAGCATGGAAATCCATGTAGAAACGAGGAAAATCAGATTATGCTTATTTTGGTGCTATAAAGTTGACTTTTTGTTTCCAAACTTTAATCTTCATTCCACCCAAGGAAATTCAATAAAAGCACTATTATAACTCGTGTTAAGCCTAATTGCATGATAAAATCTTGCTTTTAGTTATTCTTGGCCTAGATCGTTAGTTTTTAGGTTTTCTAAGTCTTGGTTAGTTATAGTGTAGTTTGTTAGTTTTTATAGATTCTAGTCTTAGATAGGATAATCTAGCTCTTAGGTAAGGTATTAGAAGTAGGATATTAGAAGTAGGATGTAGTGTAGGTTTTGGTTTTTAGTTCTAGAATTAGTGCTAGATTTGGGCTATTTTGGTGCTACAAAGTTGAGTTTTTGTATATTTATAAATGTAAATATAAATTGGTTTAGATTTATCGAATGAGATTAGGTAAGGGTTGAAAGAAAGTAAGAATACATAAACTACTAAAACCAAACAATGCACTTCATCAACAATCACTAGTAAATTTTATAGATAAACTTTAAAGCATAGCGAAATTAACAAAACCAAAGTTAGGGAATATTTGTCACTAAGACCCATCATTTGCTGTATATTCCAAATTAGTAGATTTAACAAATTCAATCACAAACCAATCATTATTTAAAAACGTGGGTCCCATATAACCATTATCATGCATGTAGTCGTGTATTAAAAACCCATGTACCTCCTTCCAACTTATCAAATTAATAGAACTAGGCATATGCAGGGGTGTAACGTGAGAAACCTCCTATGTCCAAACAAGCATCAATACTATACACAATACCGAGCATTCCATGAAACCCAAACATTATATTAATCAAAACCAAAAGAAACAATGATGAAACCAAATGTTTAATGCAACCATTATAATTCAATGTGAACAAATAAAATCCTCAATGACAGTAAGTATACAGTTTTTAACCTTCCAAAACTTAAATTCAATTACCCTAAACAATTTTCATCAACTCTATTTGGTTTCAACAACACATCAATGACATAGAAAAGAGGGAGCATATTCATCTATATTTACATAAAATAACTCAAATAATCAAACCTCTAAACCCCAATAAAACCAAATTCAACTCTCAAAACTTAGTGATTAGTAATCAGCCAAATAATGTCCAATCGACTTTCAATCAACAAAACCAAATAGCAGAGTAATTAAAACAGGGAAGGAGAAATAACGAGGGGGAATATGAACCTCTTGTTGGCGTCGATATTGTGAAGGCAGGGAAATAAACCTAGTTGATGCCGCTGTAAAACTAATTAAGGATCTTTAAGATCTAAGATTCTTACACGATAAAATATAATAGAGCACTAACCTTGATCCATGAGAGGAGTTGTGAATATGCGTTCTTCAAATTTGTAATGTGCTCTTCAACCACCGTTTCCCAATCTATCTCTTTGCGTTTCTTTCTCTTCTCACACGTTCTTGATAAGTTACTGTGAAAAAACCTTATGGCCAGAGACAGAATCCCAATCCCTTTTTTATAAACCAACGTCCATCAAGTTGGTTTTTCTTTTATCTTTATCTTTATTTTATTTTATTATCACTTCCCATAATAATAACCAATAGATCTTTAAATTTTATTAAATCAGAATTGGGTCATCATAATATTTCAAATGAGTCACTAATAGAATTAATTCGTTAATTAATTCTAACATTCTCCCACTTGACTCATATGATGTCATAACATTATATGATTTAATACATAAACATAATGCGCATTAAAAGACCTTGCATAAATTGGTTCCATCAATATTCATAATTACAGATATAGAAATAATAAGAGTCATGGCGGTTACACATCATTCGGTCGACATGATCCCTTCCATGTACCACTATATCATCCCTTACTCCTTAATATGACCTTAAAACGAGAAGTCCATAATGGGTTCAAACATAATGTCATTTTACAAAGCAATAACATAACATAATTTGTTTTCTTCATCATAATTTGCATGCATAAACATAAAGAAGAAAACACGAATTTTAGAAATTTATACATTAGGGAGCTCAGAGTGTCGCATAAACATTAATAACATTAACAATTAACATTTAACATTCACTAGTAGACATAATGCCCATATTCTTTATATGACCAACATACAATTTGGGCGGTAACCCTTTTGTTAAAGGGTCAGCAATCATAAGATTTGTACTAATATGTTCTATTGACACTCTACGTTTATGAACTTCTTCTTTAACGGCAAAGTATTTCAATTCGATATGCTTAGCACCTTTGGAATACTTGTCATTTTTAGAAAAGAAGACTGTTGCGGTATTATCACAATAAATTTTCAGTGGCTTAGAAATACTATCAACTAGTCCAAGTCCTGAAATAAAGTTTCACAACCAATTAGCCTGAACTGTGGCCTCAAAGCATGCCACAAATTCAGCTTCCATGGTGGATGCAACAATGACAGACTGCTTCGCACTTTTCCATGAAATCGCTCCTCCGGCTAAAAGATACACATAACCAAATGTAGACTTTCTTGTATCCACATAGCCGACAAAGTTTGAATCTGTATAACCTATCACCTCAATGTGATCAGATTTTCTATAAGTAAGCATGTGATTCTTTGTTCCTCTTAGGTATCTTAAAACTTTCTTTGCAGCTTTCCAATGCTCCAGTCCTAGATTACTTTGGTATCTACCAAGCATACCAACTGCAAAGCTAATATCTGGCCTCGTATAGGTTTGAGCATACATCAAACTACCAACAACAGATGCATAAGGGATATTTTCCATTTGTTTCCGTTTCAAATCATTCTTTGGACATTGCATGAGACTAAACTTGTCTCCTTTCTGTATTGGAACAGGAGATGCTGAACATTTATCCATTCCAAATCTCTCTAAAACTTTATTAATATATGCATTCTAAGACAAACCTAACAATCCTTGTGATCTGTCACAGAATATTTCTGTTCCTATCACATAGTATGCCTCACACATATCTTTCATTTCAAAGTTATTAGAGAGAAACCTCTTAGTCTCACTTAATAGACCAAGATCATTAGTCGCAAGCAAGATATCATCAACATACATAATCAGAAATATAAACTTACTCCCACTGACCTTCAGATATATACACCGATGAATAATGTTTTTCTTAAATCTAAAGGACACAATAGAATCATTGAGCTTAAGATACCATTGCCGAGAAGCTTGCTTAAGTCCATATATTGATCTCTTAAGTTTACACACCATGTGTTCCTTTCCTTCTTCAGCGAACCTCACCGGTTGGTCCATATAGACATCCTCTTCTAAATCCCCATTCAGAAAAGCAGTTTTAACATCCATTTGATGCAACTCAAGATCATAATGAGCTACTAATGCCATGATAATTCTAAAAGAATCTTTCTTAGAAACAGGCGAAAATGTTTCCTTATAGTTAATTCCATCTTTCTGAGTAAAACCTTTGGCAACAAGTCGGGCCTTGTAACGTTCAATATTGCCTTGAGAGTCACGCTTAGTCTTAAAGACCCATTTACACCCAAGCTTTGTAATGGGCTTTCTCTTTGTTGCTACTAACATCCGTGATAGCAGCCGACTTTTCAACTTGAAAAGCTAGATCAAGATCCAACACACCTTAGTGAAATTGGACTTGCTCACTCCAGTTAGGGAAATTCAACCCATTAAAGACTGAAATAGACAAAACATGCGAGTGTAAAGATACCAGAACAAAGACTGCAATTAACACATGCCTAACATTAATGCTTTAAGTCATAAAACTAAACGTAAAAATATATTCAAACATAAACAATCATTCTATGCATACTAATGTTCTCCTTTGGGAGATCCAATAATACACAAACATAAGCATAATGATGCTAATCATATTATAACATTATTGATAATTAAAATATGCATCAACTAGAAACACCCACTACCTTTGGGTATATAAATAAAACTAGTGACGCATACAAAATTATCTACAATCATGTTCATTAATTATGAGAACAATTAATCAACCTTTGGGCGATTATTAAAAGCCTTATAATTAATGAATTTAAATTAACCCATAAATTTAATTATTCATATGGGTAATTGAAATAAAAACATTAATAATTTGAAATCACAAAAAACTTTAAAATTTTGGCCACTTTGGTGACTAACAAAATTTATCATAGTTAATTTCAAATAAATAAATACATATTTAATTGCTATAAACTTTATATAGCATCCTCATTAATTTTAATTTAACAATAACAAACATAAATATTATTACAAATTAAAATAAAATTATGAATTATTTATATAAATAAAATAAATATAAATTTGTTGGTGACGTAAACCAATAAAAACATTACTCTACTTTTTCACTTTACGTTACTTGAGAATGATCTCCATTCAATTTAATAATACTAAGCATTTATTTAATTTAGCAAAAGCATCCAATTCACGTTCATTGGTCAGTTTTTCATCAGTTTTTCATTGGCACGTTCACACTTCATTTCAATATTAAAATAAAAAACACTTTCACACGTAACGGTTTTATTATATTTTCGTTCAATGCCAATTAAAATAAAAACACCATCACAGTAAAAGCACACATACAATTCCAATTAAACTAATTAAGGATCTTTAAGATCTAGGATTCTCACACGATAAAACATAATAGAGCACTAATCTTGATCCATGAGAGGTCTTGTGAATATTCGTTCTTCAAATTTGTAATGTGCTCTTCAACCACCATTTCCGAATCTATCTCTTTGCCTTTCTTTCTCTTCTCACACGTTCTTGATGGGTTACTGTGAAAAAATATTATGGCAAGAGACAGAACGCCAATCCCTTTTTTATAAACCAACGTTGATGAGTCCATCTTCAAGAGTAAGGAAGCCAAGGAGAAGCCATGCGGAATTGATGAAGCTTCCATGGAGAATGATGAAGGTGCGGAAGCTAGAAGAGGAGAGGAGAAGTGGTGCGACACTGGTGTTTGGAGAAGCTCTCAAGTGAGGTTGGGCCAACACTTAAGGAAGTGGGCTAGAGGAAACCAAGAAGGAGAACTCTAGCCTAAGTTGATTCACAAAAAGAGAGGAGTCTGGAATCATCTCAATAGAGTTTCTCTACTATATTTATGAATGAAAATACAAGGATCCTAAGCTCTCTATTTATAGTAGAAAAGGAGAGCTAAGTGGTCTAAAAAAATGGAGGGAAAAAGGATCTAGAATGTGGTATTTGGAGCCAAAAAGAGAGCATGAGGCAAGTGTGACTTGCCACCTAAGCAAGTCACATGCGACTTGCTTCTAGGCGCATAAGAGAAGCTTGGTGACCAAGCTTGGAGCAAGAAGGATCTAGATCCTCTCACAAATGCGCTCTCCCTCTTGTTGGGCCAATTTCAAGCCCAACTCTTCTTTGGTCCAATTCTCTTCAAAGCCCAAAAACCCTCCAAGGCCCAATACATGGCCCAAACAAAAACCTTATTCTACAAAGCCCAAAATATAAGGCCCAAAAATAAACTCTATTCTAATATTTACAAACAAAGAGTCTTAGGCTAGGTCTTCACATCTTCCTTGGCCCATGTAAAGTTCATCTTGGGCCTTGTATGTGCATTGGAGGCCCATTCCTCTTGTATCCTCCTAGCCATTGCTCTTGTTGTGGGTCCCTTGGTTAGAGGCATCTCATCAAACGTCCATCAAGTTGGTTTATATTTTATCTTTATCTTTATTTTATTTTATTATCACTTCCCATAATAATAATAACCAATAGATCTTTAAATTTTATTAAATCACAATTGGGCCATCATAATATTTCAAATGAGTCACTAATAGAATTAATTCGTCAGTTAATTCTAACAGCCGCAACAAGGGAATACGAAGCCTAAGAACAAATAGCAAGCCCAAATAGAGGTAATGGAAAAAAATGGAGGTCTAGCCCTACGAGATTTAGCGATGGACGTTGGCCGAGAAAGGGAAGGAATCTTAGCTTTGCTTTGCACTAGGTAGAGAGAACAAAATGACTGGATCAAAGCTAGAGAAAATGAGAGTTATCCCTCCATTGTGAAGTACGTGTGTCTCTTGGAGGAAAAAGAAGAGACCCAAAAATCTCCATGCGATGGTGATAAAAAAGGTTGCTCTAATCATTCGTTAAGGTTGAGAGGAGAATAATGAATATGAAAAAAAAAAGTCAATTAGGAAAAAAAGAAGAGTGAAAGTTGTGCTAGTAGAAATGGAAGTAGAGAGTGAAAGTGGAGGTTGAAACAATTTTTTAGTGGAAACGAGGTGGCAAAATTATGCTAAATTAGATATGGTTTTTTTACTTAAACGTTGTCTATTAAGATCACATAGGTAGTGCTGAACTCTAAAAACACTCTCTATTGGTTTATATTAAAATATTAAAAGAAACTATAAAAGAAATATATATAGCGCCTTTTAAGTAAAGCTTTATTTATGGGTCGTCACTTTAATAGTCTTTATTTAATAAAATGATGCCTTTTCTGTTTTGATATATAACGTATAATTAAATAAGCGTTGTCTATTACTAATTTTGGGGGTAGTATCCATGTCATAATGTGTGGATATGGTTGGATTAGTTTGAATTAATGGATACTATATATTGTAGCGTGTGTTTACTTTTGGTCATGTACTATTCAAACAAATGGATTTGTAAGTGATAAAGTTTGTTTGTTTTGGTAAATTTGAAGGTGATTGAAGGAACTGATTTGCGAGAGAGTATCATATTTCCATCTTTGCATAATTGAAGAAATGAGCAAAGATTTACTATTTATCCAATGCAAATAACCAAAATTGTCCTTCACTTTTTTTCTTAAATTAACGTGTGCGTGTGGTGGTTGGTTTGTGGTGTGGTTTTGCAGGCAAGTTTTCCTTCACCATAATAACTAATAAAATTATTAATTTTTTAATTCAACAAAAAATTAAAACAATTTTTCAACCAATCACATTTTATTTTAAATTTATTACATATACTAAATTTTTATTCTAACTAAACTGATTATATTTTCTATTAATTCTAAATTAATTTTACCTAAATAAATTTTATTTTCTATTCATTTTCATTATAGGGACAAAAGAGTAATCTTAGAATTTAATCTATTAAAACTTTTTTTATCTGTCACATTCATCAAATTATTCACAATCTTTTTCTTCAAATCCCTTCATCTATCCCTAAAAACAAACAACACAACAATCACCTCTCTAACCCTTCAAATTTATCTACTCACTCTCCTTCAAATCCTCTCCTTAATCCAAACACAACTTTAATGCCCTTACCAAAGTTATTTCAATATTTTTAATATATACCTTTTAATATCTCTTACTCTTTTTATGAGGTCTAAAATGATGTAATTAATTTGTTTTATCATCGTACCATTCAAAATTGGGAATTTACGAGTCTTTAGGGAAGCCAAATAGATAAAATTCATTATTTTAATATTTTGTCTCCACCAATTAATAGATAGAATTAATAGAGATTTTATTATTATTTTTTACTTGAAATACCATCTTATAGTTAAGTTCTAGAATGTCCACTCACATGAAATTTTGACCCAAATAACATACTTTGCCTTTTTGCCCAATGGCACAATGTAGATTTTATGTGTATTTTTTTCTTGAAAATATTACCTTTAAACATTGGAGGTCCAATCTACTCGAGAGTTTGCTTGATCTTTGTCAAATTCTTCTAAGTTACGTTTATGAAGAAGAGTGTTTATACTTATTGGTTTACCGATGAGTGCCCTGGTTTTGGTCGAGCATCCTACTATTTTTCTGCCTACTTTTGGTGTTTGTCTTACCT
Organism: Vigna unguiculata; assembly: GCF_037176805.1. Classification (NCBI taxonomy): domain Eukaryota; kingdom Viridiplantae; phylum Streptophyta; class Magnoliopsida; order Fabales; family Fabaceae; genus Vigna; species Vigna unguiculata. The sequence goes on from NC_140793.1 coordinate 6,547,271, forward strand.
GGGCTGTTAAGTACCCAGTTTGGACTCTTGGATACAATAGATAACTAGTTGGTTTTCAAGGTGTATTAGGCTTTCCAGCCTCTTATGGGATTATTATGCTTCAAGACTTATGCTTGACCTTCATTTGAGGGATGGACAAGTTCATGACCTAAGGTCTAATCATTGGCCGGGAACTGGTCGGCCTTATATGATACATCTGTCCCCCAACCTTTTGTAATTCATTTGCTAAAGGTTTGAGGAGTTTTAATGGTCTTATTCATAGGTTATGCCGACATTTTGAGGTTTGTGCAAGGTCGAGTTGTCTATGGTTCCTGGTTTTTCTATCTTTCGTGTCCTCAAATCGTTTCTTATAGAAAAACAAAAAACTCCTAAATTCCTGTTTTTCTTTGGTCTACTCCCTATGGGTATGGTAGCCCCCAACCTCAAAGAGTGTAAATGACGTAAAGGTTTTATTAAGGGTGTGATATGACTAATGGGAAGGTGAGGAAGATGGGCTTGGCTTTGAAGCTGAAGAGTTTTAATGTAAAATTGCGTACTAAGCTTGGCACACAAATTGAAGGAAATGCGAAAGATGCAGAGTCGCGATATGGCTTGCATTACTATGGCGTTGGCAAAGATGTAATGATGACATTATGATGAACAAGAAGATGAGGGTTGGTGGGGTTGGCTTCAAATGGCAGATCATTTATGCTTATTTTGTTATTAAGAGCTACACTTTTGTCTTTGTTGCTAAGATATCTTGGAGAAGAAAATTGTATTTACCAATAACCATCTAACTATAAAGTATGTCTAATAGTGGTTGGAGTAAGGAATTTGTGGATGGGTCGGGTAGCTAGAGTACTCAACCTACTTCTTCTTTGGATGATTTTATGTTTAGGATCGATGGACTAGTGATAGAAACGGTTCTCGATGTTAGGGAAGATCCTGCGGAGGAGTTGGCCGGGAATAATCTGCCTCGTAAGGTAGGGTATGAGTGAGTAAACCCACTAGTCAGAGGGTAGTTTTCTTTGTATAGGTGGTCTAGGATACTAAACTTGTGGCTTTAAGTATTTAGGTTTTAGAGAAGGGTATATCATCGAACATAGTGTGTTGGAGCGAGTGAGTGTTGTTGATAATGTTTGCAATGGCCGAAAACACTATTCTAAGGATTTTTTTATATGTAGATGTGCCATTTTGTTCAACTGCATGTAATGTTACCTTTTGACGAGTTCTCTATGGGTGTGCACTGGCTTCCAAATGTTGTATCTACGCAACTGCACCCAAATAGCAGGGGTTGCCTTCAGGATTTTAGTTTGCTTTAGATAAGCAACTTGCTGTAAAAGGAGTTGAGGGACAAAGATAAGTCCAAGTGGGCAGAGGATTTATCCTTGTTTTAGGCCAAGTATGAGGAGGAGAAGGCAACATAGGCTAAAAGGAGAAGACTCTAGAGTATAAGAAAAAACAGTTAGGGACCTGAAGGGTAAGGTGCCTAGATTTTAAGAAAAAAGCTAAAGACTAGGAAAAAGAGTTAAAGTCACAGGTGGACTCATATGGAAGGGAAGAGTTGTTGAAGTGGAAATCGATTTGATGGATCTTAAGAAGTATGTGGTGGTCGAACATATTAATGCTTCAACAAGACTCTTCGACTGGTTGAGTTTTTCTATAGTGAATTGTTAGTGAAGGATACACGCTTCGATGTGAACAAGGACATATATGGCAATCGCCTCATTGATGAAGATGAAATCAATGTATTTAAGGCTTTTGAAGATCCTAAGATGACCATTGATGCGGCCGGTGCCTAGGATGATGGTGGTTCGGCCGACCATACAGCTACGGTGAGCCCTTCTCATTTTGGTGATGGTGATGAAGAGTTTGGTAACGCCGAGGAAGAGATTGTAGGAGACGTTTGATTTGCTAATTTCTTGATTAATCTTTACCTTCATTTTTCTTTGTTCGTTTTACATATGGTCGGGTACTATAACGAGCATTTGTTTTGTATATAAAACATTGTTACTTTGCTACACCAAATTTCTTCTTTTCTGTATTTTATTTTGTTGTTGAATATCCTTTGCTTTAATGAATAAAGGCATTTATGTGGTAATTTTGTGCGACTAGAACTATTTAGGCGATTGATGTGTAGAATGGAAAATTATTTGTTCAATTAGAATCGCCTAGGTAGGCGACAGGCAACGCATAGAATGTTATTTGTTTGACCAGGATCGCCTAGGTAGGCGGCAAGGAAAGCATATAAAATTATTTGTTCGCCCAGGATCGCCTAGGTAGGTGACAAGGAACACGTATCAAATTATTCGTTCAACTAGGACCGACTAAGTAGGCAATAAGGACATGTATAAAATTATTTAGTCGACTAAGACCACCTAGGTAGGCAACATGGAACTAAGAAAATAAATTTCTCGACAAGGACCACCTAGGTAGGCGACATGGAACACGTAGAAAATTATATTTTTGACTAGGACCACCAAGATAGGCGTCGAGGAACGTCTAGGACTTTCAGCCAACAACACATGTAATTTTAATAAACCCTTATTTTATTCGATAGGGGTGTCTCGTTAAAACCTTCCTGGCCAAAATCCCCCTTAGGAATAAAAGACTAGGTAAGGAAAAAGAGTACACCTAGGGTTACAAATCCCTTAGGTGATCGATGAATTTTTAGTTAAAGTAGAACTATAAATGTATTACATTCTAGGTGTTTTGTATAGGTTGCCCCGATAGCTGCTCCAATCGATATGCTCCTTTGTCTACGTCTTCACTAAATCGAAATGGTCCTTCCCAATTGACGAAGAACTTCGCTTCCTTTTTCCTTGCATTACTAGCCATGCACCACACCAGGTCTCCCTTCAAGAAGTTCTACAGTTGGAGCTTGGAGTTGTATTTTTTAGCTGCCATTCGTCTAGTATCTCGGATTTGCGCTTTCTCTTGTTGTTTCATCAAGAGATTGAGGCTTCTACTAATGCTTTCTTGGTTTTGGTACTCGTTAAAGTTTTGTCGTAGTAGGTAGGGCTCTCCTATTTCGAGAGGTATGATAGCCTGTGTGTCATACACCGAGCTGAACTAGGATTCATGTGTCAAGGACTAGGGGGTACATTGATAGGCCCACATGACTTCCAACAGATCTTCTGGCCACCGCCCTTTTGATCAATCAAGTCTTTTCTTCAACTTGACGAGGATGACTTTGTTGGCAGCTTCAGCTTAGGGGTTGCTTTGCTGGTGTTCCATGGAGCTAGTAATATGTTTGATGTCGAGGCCTATATAGAATTTCGACAATTCCTTATATATGAACTACCACCCATTATTCATAACAATTTTATGAGGTACATCGTACTGATAGTTGATATTCTTCTAGACGAACTAGTGAACTTGTTGAGTCGTGATAGATGCTAATGGTTAGGCCTCAATCCAATTGGTAAAGTCGTCAACGCTAGCTCTCAGGAACTTGACCTGCCCTTTTCTCGGGGTGAAGGGTCTGAGGATGTCCATGCCCCATTTAGCGAATGACCAAGGGGAAAAAATATGGTGTAGTTACTCCATGTTTATTTGTCACTATTAATGTTCATGCATTTGTTAGTTCTACCATTGGAGGGGGCCAACAAAGTTTGTTGGAGTAGGGATCTATATTTCATTTTTTTCTTAGTATTGACTACTTTGGATAATATTGCGAACTAGATGATAGCACTGAAGCAAAATGGGGTTTTTAACCTGGTACTCATTGTTTAAATGGCCCATGATAAGTCTAGAGTTCGACCGACACAACAATCTTTGGGCTTACTTCTTTGGCTAATGTCAACCCGGACATAATGGCTTTATACTCTACTTGGTTATTGATGTTTTAAAACCAAAATGTGGAGACTTTTCGATCAACACATGATTAGGTCCTTCTAGCACCATTTCAGCTCTTGCTCCCTTTGGGTTTGATGACCCATCAACGTATAATGTCCACCACTCTTCTTTTAGCATGTGTTGCTTGTGTAGTTTGCCAAAATCTACTAAGCATTTAGCCGTTATCGGTCCTCTGGGTTCGTATTAAATATTAAACTCAGATAGCTCCACGGACCAAAATGACATCCTTCTTGCCAAATGAAGTTTTTGAAATATCCTATGTATAAGATAATTAGTTTTAACGATGATGTGATGATTTTGGAAGTATGGTTTCAATCTTTTAGCCATGGTGACAAAGGAAAAGGGCACCTTTTCGACCATTTGGTACCAGGTTTCTGGGTCTTGCAAGGTTCTGCTGACAAATTATATTGGTTCTTGTTTTCCTTCCTTTTATTGGATAAGGATCATGATAATTGCATCCTTATTACAACAATGCACAATACAGGAAGGGATGTAAGCATCTGCTTCAAGTGATCAAATCCTTCTTGAATTTCTGTCCCAAGTGAAGATAGTCGACTTTTTTAGCAGTTTGATCATCAATTGTGTCTTGTCTGCTAAATGTGGCAAGAATGATGATATTGCCGTTAGTCGCCTTATGAGGTATTGTACCACTTTGATGTTGTTGGGACTTCTCATCTCATTGATTGCTCGTCATTTTTCAAGGTTTGCTTCAATTCTCCTTCGAGTTAGGATAAATCCTAGAAGTTTGTCGCCATCTACTCCAAAGACACATTTTTTCGGGTTAAGGCACATATTATAAGCTTTTAGGACCGTGAAAACTTCGGCTAAATCTTGGGAATGTTGTGTTAGGTTAGGAGATTTGACCACTATGTCATCCACATACACTTCTACGCTTATACTATGAAGGTGTCTCAAAACCTTGTCCATTAATTATTAATAAGCTTTGGCGTTCTTAAGACCATAGGGCATGACCTTGTAGTAGTAGTTAGATTGCTTCATGATAAAGGCTATTTTAAGCATTTCTGATTCTGCCATTGGGATCTGGTTATAGCTAGAATATGCATCTAGGAAATTATGATGCTATGGTTGGCGGATCTGTCAACAAGTTGGTCTATGCTGGGTAGAGGGTAGGCGTCCTTGGGGCATGCCTTGTTCAAATTAGTGTAATCCATGCATATCCACCACATTCCACTAGATTTCTTTATTAGTACAATGTTAGAGAGCTAAGTGGTATAGTGGGCTTCTTTGACAAAGTCAACGTTTAAGAGTTTAACGACCTCAACCTTACCCACTTGTTCCCTCTCTTCCCCTAACTTTCTCTTTTTCTACGATACAGTAAAGCCTCATGGAAAATGGATAACTTGTGTGAAGCAATTTTTGGGAAAGAACCTGGGAGGTCTGCGACTATCTAGGTGAACAAGTATGTGTTCTGGGTGAGGGCTCGACCTACAGTTACTTTGTCTTTTTCATCCATCGTGGATCCTACCTTGAAACTTTGTCCTTCTGGGAGAGGAAAGTCCTTTGTCTCTCCCACCGGTTCTATTTGTGTGTCACTTCTTAACCAAGGGTTTAGATCTTTGCCTATCAAGATGGTTTCGTTGTCAGGTGCTCGTATTATGTTTTTAGTTGCCAAGACGAGGGTCGAGTGTCGTAAGCTTGCTATGTAACATTATCTTGCTAACTTTTGATCTTCATGTATGGTGGTGATGTCTATGAATGCTGATAAGAATTTCATTGCATGGTGGGGGGTGGACACCACAACTCCCAACATGTTTAGTGAAGGCCTTCCCAACAAGATGTTATAGGACGTGTGCACTTCAATGACTAGGTACCAAATATGTATTATTTTTGTCAGGTTTCCCTCACGAAATATTGTGTGCAAATCTGTGTACCCTCTTGTAGATACATTTTCCACGAGAATCCATATATCGTCTTGCCGTACAACACCATTGCTTCTTCTGGTAGCAACAACTGCTTGTACTTTTTCTAGCAGAGAATGTTTATTGAAGTGCCTTGATTGATGAGAACTTTCTTAATTGTGAAACTTTCTTAATTGTGAAACTTTCTATTTCATTGGTGATCATCAGTGGGTTTTCTTGAACCATATCTACTCTTTGGAAATCAACATCTGTAAAGGTGATAGGCGGCATTCTCTTTCTTCGATAAGCTCTTGATATGACGTTAACCAACCGTATGACTTGTAGGTGTTGCTTTTTGGTTGATGACGATGCCCTTCATCCTGTTAATCCTCTTGATATAGTATTTATCGTCCCTATCAACAGTGGTTTCTCGTCCAGACACTTGTCTTCCTGCGGTGTCGCTTCTTCCTTCTTACCTTCTTTGTCCTCATCCGTTCGTTGGGTGTATCGGTTATCACTCCTTTTGTATCCGAACCTCGAACTTATTTTATCGTAATGTCTTACAAAGCGTTTGAGATGGCCAACTACTCTATTTTGTCTCGAAGGGTCGAGCATTCCTCATGTTGTGGTCGTTGTTGTAGTTATATTTATAGTATTTTCTCATGTAAGCATTTGGGAGGTTTAGAGACTTTCATGGTGGTGGTATCATGTTCGTTTGCAGAGCCTCCTCGAGGATGCGAGAACGTGGTGCATTAAGGGGGTCGTATTGCAAGAACTGGGGTGGTATGGGCTCCCTGAGTCGGGGACCTCCATTTTGTGTCATTTCTCGGTCAATTCCTTACTTCTTAGTTTGTGCAGTTTCAGTGCGAAGATTATTCCTCAATTCTCTCATTTCTTCAACGCGAATGTAATTTGCAGCCCCCAACCTCAACTTATTCATGGTGGTTAGGGGTTTCATGCAAAGGTTATTGGCGAAAGGGCCCGACTTTAACATCATAGCCATGTACTAGAGGACAACTTCTAGGCTCAGGTTCTTTATGTTTAGCACCACATTACTAAACCTCTCAATGAAGGCTTTCAACATTTCATCCTTTTCTTGGCTTACCTTGAGAAGTGACAAGGAGGTATGGGATAGGCGTGGCTACCGAAAAATTGGCTTATGAACAGGCTTGACAGGGTCTCAAAGTAGTCTAATGAATAGAGCCATAATGAGGTGAACCATTCTAAGGTCAGACCATTGAAAGTTGTGGGAAAAGCTTTACACATAACGACGTCTTGAATTGAGTAGAGGCCTACTTGGATTATATAAACAAAGATATGTTCGTCCAGATTAGTACTCTCATCATAGTGGTTTAGAGTAAAAACTTCCCATTGTTTAAGGAGCGGAGTTTTTGTGATGCCATCTATAAAAAGGTGTCGATTCTTGGTCTTCACCATTGTGTTGGTTTAGGCGATGCCAACGGTTTAGGGAGTAGGGTTCTACTCACTTTCTTCCTTAGTGGTGTGCGAGGTTTTGACATGTTGGTGGTTCTTGGAGTGGTCTGGGGCTTCCCTGTCCTTTCCCCTAACATTGGTCGTTTCAGCTTCTTCCTTTCTCCTAAGCCTTGACTTCTCCTGCCTCAGCGCATCCATCTCGTCGACACTTAACTTCCTAAATTCCACAAACTCCTAATGCATCTTAGCCTATCCTTGTAGGATAAAAACCAAGTTTGCTTGCAATTGTCCTTCTTCTCTCACTTCAGCCATTCTACTAATGGTGGAAACCATTTAGTAGTCCTTTCCTTGCGAAACATTAGTTGACCCCACAGTAAGTGCCAATTGTTCTTACAAGGCCAAAGTAGTACCTCATAAAGATTAAAAGACTTTTGAATGGATTTCTCTCTTGTAGGTGGTAGTCATCCTCTAAGTTCTTGTCCTTTTGTAGCTCAAAGTGTGTGGAGGTACTTTTCTTCTATGGTCAAATATCTAGGATTAGAAATTAATGACGAAAGTGAGTCTAATTATCTAGGACTACGTGTATTTATAATAATTTTTTAAGGATCATTACCTGGCATTTTATAGTATGACGTGGATTCTAACTTGGTCATGGACTTGGGCCTAGTTATGGGCTTTGTGGGCCTAACATTGGAGCCCAATCTGCTGGAAAGTCTGCTCGATATTTAACAAATTCTTCCAATTTATGTCTGTGGAGAAGGGTTTCATACTTATTGTTTTACCGACACGTACCCTACTTTTGGTCGAGTGTCCTGCCATTTGGCCGCCTACTTTTTTTGTTTATCTTACTTGGGCTATTAAGTACCCGGTCTGGACTCTTGGATACAACCATTAACTAGCCGATTATCAGAGGTGTATTAGGCTTCCCAACATTTTATGGGTTATTCTCCTTCTAAGCTTATGGTTGACCTTCCTTTGGGAGATGGACAAGTTCCTAGCCTAAGGTCTAGCTATTAATCGGGAATTGGTTGACCCTATATGGTACATATTGGATTCACACTAAAAAATTATGTTTTTGATTTGTTCATAAATTAGAGATAAGTATCATTCTTAAGTTTAGGAAGAATTAAGCTATAATAAATATATGCCAACAAGTATCATTTCAATTATTTATAGATAAGATTATAGGTACTCAATTAAATGATATAAATTTACCATGTTGTATATAAGGTTAGATAGATAATATAAAAATTAATTCGATAAAAACTATGTCAAAACTTTATAATAGAAATTAGAATTAGATAGTTTTCACAATTAGTTTATAATATATATATATATATATATATATATATATATATATATATATATATATATATATATATATATATATATATATATATGGAGAAAGAGATAAAGTTATTTGATATTAATGATGTGAACTACTTTGGGTAAGTTTGATGTGTAAATATATATAGTTATCATATTACAATATCATTTACTCAATCTTATTTAATTTTTTTGTCTATGATTGTGTTCTCTGAAAAAAAATCAAGGTGGTGTAGGAAAAAAAAATCTAAAAATTATATCATGAAAATTATGTTTTTTTTTCTTTTTCTTATTTATATATTTAAAAATGTAATATGAACATTTACTAAATAAGATGGAAAATAACATATATGTTACATTATATTATATTTCAAACTTCCTTACCTACAAATATTAATAAATTGTAGACAAAGATTCAATTATATAAGTCTTTGTTAATTTTTGTTTTGAATATTAATGTTAGCACGTAGATTTAAATTATGAGATAAAGACTCCGAAATTATGGTTGAATTAGCAAATATTAAGGAAAGTTCTTTTTGAAATAGTTTTTAATCGTCCAAATAAGGTGGATGGACATGGTGACCACACAAAGACAAAACAAAATCTCATTCGTTGTCTTATAAAATGATTCCATAGCACCATCATTCTTTCATCACAAGGGGAACAACATCAATAACCCATAAAATAAAAAATCCATTAATCACCATGGCAAGGTCATTTGTTGTTGTTGTCCTCTTTGTCTCAGTTTTGTGCTTCTCCTCTACATTGGCTCGCAAAATATCTGAAAAATTCTATGTTGAAGGCAAGATTTATTGTGATCCTTGCCACTTTGCATTTGAGTCTAGACTCAGCTTCCCCTTATCAGGTAACTTTCCCTAATCATGCAACACCCAATTCATTTACAGTTATACATGTTACAATTTATCATGATGAAGTTTATGTCCCTATCATAAGCCATTGATGAAGCATAAGGAATGCTTGAAAATGTGTTTGTAGGTGTGAATGTGACTCTGGAATGCATCAACGAACAGAATAACACAATGACTTATAAGAAGGATAGCACAACTGATGCAAATGGCTTATACCGCATCCCTGTCCGTGGTGATCATCAGGATGACATTTGTGTGGTGGTTGCAAAGTCACCAAATGAGGGAGAATGCCAAGAGGCAATGCCAAACAAGTCTGATAGGATCATCCTCACCAACAACATGGGTGCTGCCTCTAGGGAACGCTTTGTCAATCCCCTTGGGTTCATGACAGAAACAATTGATTCTCAATGCAACATCGTTGTTCAGGAATTAGGACTCGACAACCGTGATGACTAAGTGGAATAGAAAATTTTATTAAACTCCACCCACAAGACAAAAAATGTATCATTTTGGATCAATTGTCTTATATCATTTTAATTAACCATTATCCATGATGTTTGTTATTTGCAAACACATTAATAATGAAATAAACCATATTTGGAATTTGGTACATCACTCTCCTCAAGGTGACTCAATCTATAACTTACAGCATATATCATACATGGATTTTACACATATTTCTTGATTAATAAACAATCATAACTTTCAAGATTAGCTCAACTAATGAATTATCAAATTGGCCATTTAAGCACCTATGATATATTTTTGTCCCCATAACAAAACATCATCTAATTCAATATTATTCCCAATCAAAATTAAAATATATATTTTTTTGTTACTTTAGTTGAAATGTCATCTTATAGTTTTGTTTTCGGATGTTCCACTCATTTGAATAGAAGAACACTTTTTTCATGTGGAACTCATTTGAAATTTTTTCACCTACATAAAATACTTTACTTTTTTTACCCTATGGCACCATGTAGATTATATGTATAAAGAAAACTCGTCAGTTTAGAATTTATGTTAGAAATATTTTAATATAATTTAAAAAATAAATAATTAAAATAGAAATTCTACTGTTACTCATGTACTTATAAACCTTCAATTTATGGGTTAATGTTTTTTAATGACTAACGGCTATATTCTTATTACTATTTACTTCTTTGTCTCCTTTTTCTACCTATAAATACCACCTAGGTGCATGAGGAAAGACACAACAAGACAACAACAAAGACAACAAACATTAGAGTTTTCTCTGAAATGTTCTTCTTTTCTTCTCTATATTATCTTTAAGACAGTGGTGTTCATAAGGTTTGGAGATCCTTCACTACACTCGATCAATCTGACGGGTTGTTGTATCTTGGGAGAGAAACGCATCTGATTTGAAACACATGAGTGTGTATTTGTTTAGCCCTGTGCAGTAGGGGCGTTTTCTCTCTAAGGATAGCGCTATGCGTGCCTCAACCCAGGATATTTGTACTTCTTACCTTTTATCTATTATTTATTATTGTTAAAATAATTGTTGATCTCTGATTAATATTCATTGTTTTATATATTGTCCTAGTATTATTATTGATTTAATAATTATTATTATATCATTTTCTATTTTTATTATTATTAGTATTATTTGAGTAATCATTTTCTAACATTCTTAGAGAGAAAAACTTATTTTTGTTATTTCTATTTTTGATTACTCGTTTATATTCATTTCTAAATTAAAAACAATATAGTTGAAGACTGAAAACACATGTTATGAGTGTTTCTTATGGTTATAATTAAATCAGTTTCAACTAAGCCTAAAATCTTATGTGTAGAATTGTTTCTATTTCTATTGGTAACAATAAATGAAATTATGGATAAATGAAATTCCTTCTCATTGAACAAATTTTTGTGATGTCTAAAGCTAGTGTTTTTGTTGTTATATTAATTCATGCTTCAATATTGTCTATTCTTACCATTAATAAAGATGTTCTATATCATGTATATATTTTAAGTGTTTTGTATGAAAACAATTATAAAATAATTTGTCTTACTAAAATTACTATTGTGTTATGGAAAACACTTGAACTAAACTTTGCATTTGCAAAGAAGAAAAAATTAGCTTGATATTTATATGAAAAAAGTGACTAATAAATTATCAGATTTATGAAAAAAGAGTTTTTATGAAGTGGTTTTTTTTATTACAATAAATTATTTTCTAGACATGTGTTTTGGTTGGTAAATGATATATTTGTGATAACTTGTTTGAGTTAAGTGTTTTTATCTTGTAATAAAATATTTAGTAACTTTTTCTTTGGTTATTACATATGTTGAAAGTATTGATATATGACATGCTATTGTTATAATTGTTGAGAAGTTTGGTTAGAGACCATTCATATTATAAGATTTTGAGGTTCAAAATTAATTAAATAGAGAAGTGATGGTACATGTCTTTACAAATGAGTGTTTTTATGTAAAATTCATGGTATAATTCATTAAGCAACATTTTCATATGGTGTTAATGTAATGGTGCAATGAAAGAAAAAAATGTTTTTGTTTGATATGGTAAATGTTATGCTTCAAGTTCTAGCTTGCCTAACATTATATTAGTGAAATTCTATATCTTGCTTACCATATTTTGAACACAAAAGATTGTGATAAAACTTGTTATGAGTTATGAAAGAAAAAAGAATCACATTTAAAATATTTCAAAGTGTGTAGGTGTCTTGCAATGGTTAACATGCATGTTAATAAAAAAAATCTTGGTTATATATTATAAAGTGAATGAATATATACCTCACTGTTTTGCCATCTAGTGTAATATTATTTTTGTTTTTTCTAGTTATGACAATATGTCCAATTTCTTGAGATTATTGAATGATATATATTAATGTGAATTGGATATTGATTTTGGTGGCACAATATCAACTATTGGTTATAGTTATGTTTTAACCTTGGATGAAGGTGTACTATCATGAAAATATGTTAAAAAAGTTGTTGTCATGATCTACTATGCAAACATAAATTATTCCATTTGTTCAATGCATATTGACAATGAAATTGTTATATTTAAAGTTTCTAGTAAAAATGTCAATGAAAATTTGACAGACAATGATGAGAGACAAATGTATTAGAAACTTAATTACTTATGGTTATCTCTCTTGACTTTGTCAGGTTAGAAAGAAATATTGCAGATCTGCTTATCAAAGGGTTGATGCATCAACAAGAATTTAAGTCATCGAGGGGAATGAGACTATAGCCCATAAATTAGTTGCAACAATGGACACCCATCTCCACATGAATGGCGATCCCATGGAATGGAGTTCAATGGGTAACAACGAAGTTGTGGTTGACTAAAGTACACCAAATAATTTGATTAAATTTTATGTCTCATTCCTATGGCGAGGTGTACTATAAATTGTGGCAATAATAAGGTTGAGGTATGTGCATTATTATGCTTATTTTATAAAATACCTCTTAATAAACCCAATGGTTGAGGTATGTGCATTATTTTATAAAATACCTCTTAATAAACCCAATGACGATTATTGTAGGGGTGTGAGTCACAAACCACCCTTTGAGGGTTTACCTAGTGAGTGTGATGGTGGGGCCGCCATTGTGAGACATGGGCAAGTCTCTAAGTGACACTCATGAAACAAGATATATGCACAAGGCCGTAACGTGCACCCACTGACTAGAACCTATAATGAACACCGATATTTTATGTGTTATTTACTAAAACTTGGTCACAGGGGATGTAGTTCAAGACAATCAAGTCTCTGCATTTTCTCGGGTGGAAGTTTATAAGCACTAGGTGTAAGGGTCAGACCCGGAAGGTTCCTTACACTGAACTACAATATTTTGTTTAAAAAGATAATATATATTTTTTGTTTTATTTTATTTTTTAAATTATGTGGGGGATTGTTAGAAATATTTTAATATAATTTAAAAAATAAATAATTAAAATAGAAATTCTACTGTTACTCATGTACTAATAAACCTTCAATTTATGGGTTAATGTTTTTTAATGACTAACGACTATATTCTTATTACTATTTACTTCTTTGTCTCCTTTTTCTACCTATAAATACCACCTAGGTGCATGAGGAAAGACACAACAAGACAACAACAAAGACAACAAACATTAGAGTTTTCTCTGAAATGTTCTTCTTTTCTTCTCTATATTATCTTTAAAACAGTGGTGTTCATAAGGTTCGGAGATCCTTCGCTACACTCGATCAATCTGACGGGTTGTTGTATCTTGGGAGAGAAACACATCTGATTTGAAACACATGAGTGTGTATTTGTTTAGCCCTGTGCTGTAGGGGCGTTTTCTCTCTAAGGTTAGCGCTATGCGTGCCTCAACCTAGGATATTTGTACTTCTTACCTTTTATCTATTATTTATTATTGTTAAAATAATTGTTGATCTCTGATTAATATTCATTGTTTTATATATTGTCCTAGTATTATTATTGATTTAATAATTATTATTAATATCATTTTCTATTTTTATTATTATTAGTATTATTTGAGTAATCATTTTCTAACATTTCATTCTTAAGAATAGAGCTGTCGAAACGGGTAACTCGCCTCGCTCCCGCCCGGTTCAACCCACCTCAGGTTGATTACTTAGTGAGCCAACCCAACCCGGCTCACTTATTAGCGAGCCAAAAAAATTTGAACTCGACACAGTCCACCACGCGTTGGTGGGCTAAACGAGTTGATTCACACGCTTACTTAATAAATAAAATACCAGTTTTTAAAATTTTTTTTCAATCAAAACTAAATTATAATTATAATTAAAATCTAAATAAAAACTTCAATACAATCCAAATACAAACCAAAATCACAAAAATACCAAATTATCGCGGGTTCCAACCCATTTTAACAACTCTACTTAAGGATGAGCGAAAAACTAGCTAGAATTCTAAACTGGATGTCTTAATTGTTTTTTCTTTTGATTTTGAAAATAATGGAAGGAAATATTTTGTTAAAGAAAATAATTTTTTTAAAAAAATAGTTTGGAATGAAATTTGATAATATAGATTTAATTTAAAAAATAAGGGTGTGGGATATAATTGTTTAGACAAGTCAAAAATTGGATAAAGAATTTTTTTATAAATTCATATATCTCAAGGATATTTAAATTAGAAAAACATGTAAATAAAAAAACCATTTTAACAAAAAGAGAAAAGAAAGAATTATAAGAAAAAAAATGGAAATTTTATGATATAGTAGCAATTATTGAATCGTAAAAGAAATATTAATATTAAAAATATAAGTCTATGTAATATATTAATTTAGAAAAATAAATATTTGAAGAAATAATTATATACAAGAAGACAAATTTTAAGAAAATTTAAATTAAAAAATTTGTCTGTAAATAAGAATTGATTATAAAGAAGAAAAAGTAAAGAAAGAATCGTAAATAAAAAACTTGTGTGAAGTGTTTTATAAAAAATAATTATGAAAAGGAAATAAAAAATTTATAGAAATAAATTTGTTATTTTATGTTTAGGCTTATAAAAGTTATGTTTATGAATTAAAATGAATTTGAAATTTTTATAATAAGGAAATTGGAATCACAAGACCATAACAAGACATCATTTAATTCAATATTTTAATATTTTTATCTCCACCAATTAATAGATAAAATTAACATGAATTTTATTATTATTTTTTATTTGAAATACCATCTTATAGTTATGTTCTAGAATGTCCACTCACGTGAAATTTCGACCCAAATGACGTACCTTGCCAGTTTCCCCAATGGCACAATGTGGAGTTTATGTGCATTTTTTTCTTTAAAATATTGCCTTTAAACAAATAGAGAATATACAAAAAGGTAGCGTGGGTAAGTGGAGAAGAAGAGGACAATATTTCTGATAGATAACTTTGGTACTTCAATTTTACTCTAATGAATATTTCAAAGGATATTTAAACATATTCAACATAGGAAAACGATATTTATACGGGGTTTGACTGCAAATTCCTTTTCTAGGTTCAATTTTCTTAAACTCTGAGAATGAATCTTATGACATTTTTCTTTTTGCATTTTAAATTTTTTTATTTTGATGTTTTCCGTACCATTCATTATTTGGGTTACATTTGTGGAATTTTATTTTGTAACAGTGGTGAAAACAGAATTTAAGAAAACTAATGATGCAACACACAATAATGGATGTATATGAATTTTTATTTCACTAGCTAGTGTATGGCCATTTTCTGACTAATGCAACAGAGTAAAACATCACAAGAGACTTTACAACCAAATTGAGAAAAGAAGGTTCCTAAGGGAAGGGAGTGACATCACAACAATTCCATGTCCTTTCTCTCTTGATCATTTTGTTATTTATCTCACTCACGGCACGAGCTCACACAAAATCTGTCAGTTTAAAGTTAGTTATTTTTTCTTCTGTGCTACGCTTCCTTCCTCCTGATTCTGCCACGTGTCCTTCTAATTTTTCCTCATCTTCTCAATCTTCATTCCCACTCTTTTGTAGTGGTTACATTACCTTCCCCTATAAAAGAACGTTGTCCTCAGGGGTCCATTCCGGAAAGGCCATATGCACAGTTGCAACATATTCCCATGTATAGCTTGATCCCCATCTATGCCTTCCCACTTAATGAGATATGTGGCACATGTTGGTTGTTTATGAGGATAACGCGTGTCATTAGCACCACTTCTAGTTGTAACACTTGACCCAGCTCATAATTTGTAATAGGTAATGTCACGTAAGGTTGTTAACTATCCCCTTTACACAACTTCAGTTGAGAACAATGAAACATTGGATGAATACGATCACCAGCATCATATCACCAATTGATAGTTTAAAGTGCTTGTGTTTTTCATTTGCATACTTCTTCATGTGTTGTTGTGCTCGTTGCAGATTGCTCTTCAATTTCTGCAGAATAACACCTCTTTAAACTAGTTGGTCCTGAACACTAGGGGAATTTCGATTGTTGATTGAGTTATCAAAAGGGAAGCACCTTAGATACATCTACACATTTGTTTTAGGATGGTAAGTAGGGCTTAAGCTCAAAGTTATACCACTCAACTAACATAATTGTTGCCAAAAATGGCTAGTAAACACCTTAGTCCTGTCAGACACAATTGTCTTAGGGAAGTCGATAGAGGTTTCGAAAAACTTGAAGGTAAAGACGTATCATGTTTAGCTTGCTGACATATGAGAGAGCTTTGGACAAAATCTTTAATATCCTTTTGCATACCCATCTACTAGAATTATGATAATCTGATGTAAAGTTCTTGTGAACCCCTAACGATCATCAAATAAAGGATTATGGAATTCATACATAATCTTCTACACCAATTGATGTCCTTTTGGTAGAACCAAATGACATTCCAACATAATAATCAGTTAGACATTGCATAATTTAGGTTAGGAGGTTTGTTCTGCAAACATAATTGCATAATGTTGCAAAGTTGTGTATCTTGAACCAAAGCTTCTTTCAATTCTATTATCAAATGCCATTAAGGTTGAGAGACCTTCCACATACTCCTTTTTGGCTCCAAAATTCAGCTTTTTAGACTAGAATTTTCTTTCACTTTTTGGAGACACCTATCTATCTTTTTTTCCTATAAATAGAGTAGCTTACCTTATGAAATGTAACTTGAATTTGTTGTGCCTCTGACATCTCTTCCTCCACTTCCTTCTCTTTATACTGCTTCTAGCCTTCTTCTTCCTTTTCTTCTCTTCTTCTTCGTCTCTTCTTATTTTCACCACCAACTTAATTTATAATATCTATCTCGTCATATTTGGGCGCAAATTTTGCGCTCTTTTTACTGAATCTATCGACGGATTCGTCGATAATATGAATTTTAAATTACCGATAAATTTTAGGATATGTAATTACTAACGAATTTTATCGACGAAAAAATTCGTCGATATTAAAAATTTGTATTACCAACGAATTTTTTTGTCGATAAGTCCAATAACTTTTGTGGTGTATATTTATGCAAAAATTTGTTTGACTAAATATACTCATTTATGTATGTTCAGCAAAAGCTTTAGGATTCATATCTTAAACAATATTTTCATTTGTCCAACCAAACAACTTGCATTTGATGGGCTAGATACATCGCATCTAATAAGATATGATATACATAAAAATTAAATTTTATAGTTATTTGTTTAAACACATAATCAAAACTAAAACCATCATTTTTTTTTAAATTTCATTTAATAAATCTATGTTTTAGACATAAAGATGGAAAATATCAATTATACCTAGTGAAATGAAGGGATAACACGAAAGTAAGAAAAGGAAAATACGGAGAACAAAAGATAGTAGACATAAAGAAATCATGCAAAATTTAGAAGACAATATTGAAACTTTAGCTATTTTTCATTTTGCGTGTTCATTCTTTTTTATTCTTTTTTGTTTTTCCTTCCATTTATTAAACATAATACATTTGTCATTTTCCATATTTAAACCCAAACATGTTATAAAACTTAAACTATTTTTCGTACCAAAAGTAGCATTAGAGTTTCCCCTAAAAAAAAGTGGAGAATAAAATAAAATTGAGACTATTTTTCATTTTACATGTTTATACCTTTTTATTTCATGTTTTCTCTTCTTTTCATTTTACATGCTAATACCTTTTTATGGTATCGAGTGATGTTATATAGTTTATTGGATTTGCATTTAAAACTACTAATAAAATTAATATAAATTACGCATCTCTTGTAATCAATGAACAAGAAAATGTTTTATTTTCTTTAATCAATGAACTCCAATATTTGTTGTTCGTACCATATGAATTTAATTATGATGATAAAATGGGAGTGAATGTGAGAACCTAGAAATCATATGTTAAGAGTAACAATGTTTTAAAATAATAAGATCCTATTATATTTTAATAACAAACTGCTTATAAATAAATAGAAATTTCATAAAAGGACACTACAAGAAAAACGCGAATTACATACAAATAATTACATACAAATTTTGATCCGTATGTAAATTAGTTGTTACATACGAATTTTATATATGGATCTGGAAAATCTAGTTACATACGGATTTGTCCGTAGGTAATGAGAAATAAATTTCTTACTGATTTTTCGTATGTAATTTTGCCGCATTAGGGCGGGAGCTTTTTCGAAATATATTATCTATAGATAATGATAGAACTTTGGTAGGTAAATAAAAAAAATACCTGTTGATTTTACATATGAATCTAAACACAATTAATTATTGAAAATTAAAACTCAAATATGTTTACCTTCTCTCCTGCTCACGACACTCTCGCGCTCCCTCCCTGAAATTAAACTTGCTTTCATACTCACAAAGAAGAGTGTCTCTCACACTCACTCGCTCACCATTGTTCACTAACATTCTTCACTATTCAACCTTCATCTCCCTCTCGCGCTCACCATCTCGTGTAGGCTCATAAAGAAGAAGAAGCATGTTCTTCCAACGCTCACTCACTCTTGGTTCTTGATTCAGTTGGAGAGTAATCTTCTTCATTCATCCCTAAATCCCTAAATTACTAAAAATTTAAATCCCTCTCTTCCTTCTTACCATTGGTGCAGAACCCTAATCTTCTTCACATTTTATGTTTTCAAAACATTGTTGTAGTGTTACGAGATTGAAATAAAGGTGAGGGTGATGCGTTTTCAGAACATTGAGAGTGCTTTAAAGGTATGTTTCTTTATTTCAGTGTTTTTTTTTGTCTCTGCTTAGTTGCAAAGAAAAATAATTCATTTCTTGAAAATTGTCGATAAGAATGAAAGGAAGAGGCTGAAATGGGTTACGAATCAAAACTCTGTGAAGAGAAAATGGGTTAGGATTTAGTGGAAGTGTAGGGTGAGCTACTAGTTTAAGGTGAATTTAGTTAAGTTAAATTTAGTTCATAAACAATCTCATCAATATATAGTTGTAATCTCTAACTAAGCAGAATTTTGGTAATTGTTTATTTGAATTTAAATATAATTTTCAATAAGATCCCATAATATATAAGTTAATTGATTTATTGACAATCTAATGTCTCCTTCAAGAAAAAAGGGTCGGTGGAAGATAGGAAGAAGGGGTGAGGGATGCATCAGTGGAGGAGAGAAGAGGGCAAATAAGTCTTAAACCTATGGAGGTGCAACAATAAATCTACACAAACTTAATTGTCAGAAAACTTAGAATGATCATTTAGTAAGATCATTAGGTGTTGATTTGGGATTTGGGTTCCACCCATTAGTTGTGTTTATTGTTATTTTCATTTTTGATTTGTCAATTTCGATTCAAGCTCTAAAGGTGCTGATTATTGAAGAAGAAACAAAACTCTCTCACTTTCTCTATATCAATCTTAATTCTTCTTTCTTATTTTAGTTTATATGATGTGATTATAATGGTGGAGCTTAATTAGTTATTTTGAGTTATGTAATGATCATTATGGGTAGGTAAACAATAAAGACTACAATTGCCAAGCAAATTTTCCTCTAAATAATTTATTATATGATAATCATTGCATTATTTAAATTAATGGGTTTTATTCTATGATGTACAGATACAATATGTGTATCAGATATGACAATATCTTGATACGTCAATACGTTTATTTTCAAAATAATAGGATACGATATGTGATAGATACGTGATATATGAATATTGAAAAGTGTACAATAATTCATAAAAAATATAATAATTATATGATTATTATTGTGTGAATCCAAATTTTCGAATTAGAGACCAATTATTTTTGTAGTCAAAACATGGTAGCTAATGTCTGTGACCAATTTAGAAACCAATTCATAATTGAAACTATTCTAAATATCAATTTAGAGACCAATTATAATTTTTTGAAACTATTTTAGTTGTCAATTTGGTCACTATATAATGGCTAATTATTTTTTGTCACTAAAATTGGTCATTATTCAAATATTTTCTTGTAGTATGCTACGACTTTATAAATTAAATACTTCATTGATAAGTATTGATAAAGTATCTGTAATGAAAGGAATACCGTTACAGGGGCAGACAAAAAATGAGCAGGACACCGTTAGTGACAATTTAATGAGAGGAAAACACGTGGCGGTTAGCAAGGACAGCAATAGAAGCACACGAGCCAAGAGAGAAAGCGTGTGGTTGAAGGACTACGTAGCAGTGCAGTAAGGGTTTAAGAGAGGAGACCGTTAGAGGAGAGAGGGGGAGGAAAAAGATTCGGGAATTCATCTCTCTTTTGATTCTCTTATTTTCTGGAACGTTTGGTGTTCTGCAGAAAGGAACTTTTGAATAAAATAATTCCTTGGCCTCTCTAGTGTTGCTTTTTTTTTCGTTCAAATTCTCTGGTCTGTGTTACTGTTCCATTGATTGCAGGGTGGAGGTGCTTACATTGGTGCTTTCATCGTAATTCATGGCAGAGAATACCAGATTGAAGGAACTTCAAGGGGAGCTGACTCGCATGAAGGAATCAATGGTGGACGTGCAACGCTTGGCTTCCACAGTGGCTACGACAGATAAGGATTTGAAAACCTTGATTGCTGCTCTTCTAGAGCGTCAACGTGACGACTCTACTCGTTTCGAGACACTCGAAACTTCGATGGATTCCATTTTGAAGGCAATCCAGAATCTTGATATAGGCCACCGCGTTTCCTCTTCTTCCCCATCATTCCAAGTTCGCAACGTTAAACTGGATTTCCCTAAGTTTGATGGGTCCGACGTGCTCCAATGGATCTTCAAGGCAGAGCAGTTTTTTGATTACTACAATACCCCCGATGATCAACGTTTAATTATTGCTTCAGTGCATTTGGAAAAAGAGGTTGTCCCCTGGTTTCAAATGCAAGCTCGAAATCATGCATTCCCATCCTGGGTGGCGTTCACGAGAGCTTTGGAAATGTCATTTGGGCCTTCACCTTATGAATGCCCCCGTTCAGATTTATTCAAACTCACACAGTCAGGATCAGTGCACGAGTATTACGTTAAATTCACAACCCTAGCAAATCGTGTTCAAGGGATTACCTCAGAGGCTCTCCTGGACTGTTTTGTAGGCGGGTTACGTCAAGACATCCGTCGCGACGTACTGGTTCAAGACCCCAAAACCTTGATGAGGTGTGTGTCCTTGGCCAAATTATTCGAAGAAAAGTATGCTGCTCAACACAAATTTTATGGTCCCAAGAGTTCTCCGTCGAATCCATTACTCCCTACCGCAACACACTCACTAAAAACCACCGCGTTACCGCCTCTGTTAAACAAGAGCACTCCATCTCCTCCGGTAACCAAGGCTATGATCAAGAAGTTATCTCCTGCCGAAGTTCAATTACGACGTGAAAAAGGCCTGCGTTTCACTTGCGATGAAAAGTATTCGCTCTCTCATAGATGTCCCAACAAACAGTACTTATTGTTGCATCTTGATGAAGAAGATTTCGCGACTAATTCCACACTTTCAGACAGTGTTTCGGAAGACAATATTGAGCCTCAACCGCCACCTGAACCACACCTGTCGTTTAATGCCCTCAAGGGCTCTCACGGTCTTGCCACCATGCGATTTAAGGGGGTTATTAATGGATTGCCAGTTCAGGTTCTATTGGACAGTGGGAGTTCATATAATTTTTTACAACCCAGAATTGCGGCTTGTCTTAAGCTCCCAGTAGAACCAATTGCCAACTTTAAAGTTCTGGTGGGTAATGGAAGTGCATTGGTGGTGGAGGGTCTCGTTAATAACTTGCAGGTTAACATCCAAAACCACACAATCCAGTTGCCAGCATACTTACTCCCTTCTCCGGTGCAGATTTGGTTTTGGGCACTTCCTGGTTAGCCACGTTAGGAGCTCATATTTCGGACTATAGCAATTTATCATTGAAATTCATGTTAAATGATAAATTTGTAACCTTACGGGGAGAACAACCAAAGCTACCCGCTCCAGCCTAGTTTAATCACTTCAGGCGCATGTTTCACACACATGCTATTGAGGAAATGTATTGTCTTCAATTTCACACATCCCGCACGGCACAGGATCAGTTTCTCGAACTTCCACTTGATATGGAGCCTGAGTTAGCTCTATTGCTACATACCTATAAAGAGGTCTTTGCAGAGCCCAGGGATCTTCCTCCAAACAGATCTCATACACATACCATTCCTTTATTACAGGGTTCAAATCCGGTTAAAGTAAGGCCTTACCGATACCCGTTCAGCCAAAAGCAGCAAATTGAAACTATGGTGCAGGAGATGCTGGATACTGGCCTAATTGTGCCCAGCACTAGTCCTTTCTCTTCTCCAATTATATTGGTTAAAAAGAAAGATGGGACATGGCGCTTTTGTACAGATTATCGGGCATTGAACGCAATTACAGTGAAGGATAGCTTCCCGATACCTACAGTGGATGAATTGATTGATGAGCTTCATGGAGCAAAATTTTTTTTCCAAATTGGATTTAAGAGCTGGCTATCATCAAATCTTGATGCAGGAGGAGGATAGGTATAAAACTGCCTTTAGAACACATCAAGGCTTATACGAATGGAGGATGATGCCCTTTGGGCTCACCAATGCACCGGCAACATTTCAGGCTCTCATGAATAATATCTTCCAGAAAATACTCAGGAAGTCGGTTTTGGTGTTTTTTGATGACATCCTGGTTTATAGTCCATCTTGGTGCATGCATCTAAAACATTTGGAGAGAGTATTGCAACTGTTACAACAAAACAAACTTTATGCCAAATTCTCCAAATGCTCCTTTGGACAACAGCAAGTACATTATCTGGGTCACACAGTTTCTGCTACAGGCATTACGATGGATGAGAGCAAGATCAAAGCTGTCATGGCTTGGCCAGTACCAAAAAACCTCAAACAATTAAGAGGCTTTCTTGGATTGACGGGATACTATAGACGCTTTATCAAGCATTATGCAACCTTGGCTGGTCCACTCACGGAACTATTGAAAAAGGATAGCTTCCACTGGTCTGAAGCAACAAAAAAAGCTTTTAATACCTTGAAAACAGCTTTAACACAAGGTCCTGTTTTGGCTTTGCCAAATTTTTCCATACCCTTTCACTTAGAAATTGATGCTTCTGGAATGGGTATTGGGGCGGTGTTGACGCAGGGCAAGCATCCGATTGCTTATTTTTCCAAAAAAATGTCTCCTGCCATGCAAAGGCAATCAGCTTATGTGAGGGAACTCTATGCTTTAACAGAGGCAGTTGCCAAATTTAGACACTACCTTCTTGGTCACAAATTTATACTTCGAACAGATCAAAAAAGCTTGAGAACTTTAATGGACCAGAACTTACCAACGCCAGAGCAACAAAGATGGATTCATAAGTTACTTGGTTATGAGTTTTCTATAGAATACAAGCCCGGAAAAGACAATATACCAGCGGATGCCCTTTCCAGATCATTTTATGCAGCTTGGTCTCAAGCCGTACCTACTATAGTGACTCAATTGCAGCAAGCACAAAGTACGGACCGCGACATTTAGACCTTGATTACGGAGTACGTCAACAATTCGGGGGATCAGCCTAATTATTCTATACATCAAGGGTTGTTATTATGGAAGAACAGAATTGTCATTCTAGTGGGCCATGAGTTAATTCAGACGATACTAAAGGAGTTTCATAGCTCTATCATAGGAGGACATGCAGGAGTTTCTCGAACGCTGGCCAGAATTACAGCCTAGTTCTATTGGAAAGGGATGGCTCAAGACATCAAAACTTATATTCAACAGTGTTTAGTTTGTCAACAAGCTAAGACAACTACTACACTACCCGCAGGCTTACTCCAGCCACTGCCAATTCCGAACCAGATTTGGGAGGACTTGGCCATGGATTTCATTACGGGCCTTCCTTTATCGCAGGGTTTCACGGTCATATGTGTTGTTATTGATAGGTTATCTAAGGCGGCCCACTTTATTCCGATGAAACAAGACTTCACTAGCAAATTAGTGGCTGAACTATTTTTTAAGCACATCGTCAAATTACATGGATTACCCAAATCCATAGTATTCGACAGAGACACGGTTTTTACTAGTCAATTCTGGAAGTTTTTGTGGCACTTCAGTGGTACTACACTCAAAATGTCATCCGTGTACCATCCACAATCAGATGGACAATCTGAGGTTCTCAATAAATGTCTAGAACTGTATTTACGATGCTTTACTTTTGATGCTCCCAGGGAATGGTCGAAGATGTTGTCATGGGCGGAATATTGGTATAATACAGCATATCACATAAGCACGGGTATGACTACTTTTCGAATAGTGTATGGGAGAGAGCCCTCGAAGATACTCCCATATGTTCCGCAAGCGGACGACCCTCTCTCAGTCCAGGAACAATTATTCTCTAGGGATTACTTACTTCAAAAGCTCAAGTCCAATTTGCAGAGAGCTCAACAAGTCCAGAAGAAATATGCAGATAAAAAACGAATTGATGTGGAATTACAGGTGGGAGACTTAGTTTTGGTGAAACTTCAACCCTATAGACAACATTCATTGGCTTTACGCAAAAATCAGAAGTTAGGCTTTCGGTATTTTGGGCCTTTTAAGGTGATAGATAGAATCAGGAAGGTGGCTTACAAACTTCAGTTACCCACATCAGCGAAGATTCATCCCGTTTTTCACATCTCGCAACTGAAATTATGTCGTGGCCAACATGATCAGCCATACCTTCCCTTGCCAATTTGTGACAGTGAGATTCCTCCTTTGATTCAACCAATGGCTATTTTAAAGTCCCGGACAATCATTCGAGGTGAGCAACAGGTCCAGCAATCTCTGATCCAATGGGAAAATGGACTCCCAAAAGAAGCCACTTGGGAAGATAATTTGTTGATTGCACGGGCCTACCCTCATTTCAACCTTGGGGACAAGGTTGATTTTGATGGAGGGAGTATTGTAATGAAAGGAATACCGTTACAGGGGCAGACAGAAAATGAGCAGGACACCGTTAGTGACAATTTAATGAGAGGAAAACACGTGGCGGTTAGCAAGGACAACAATAGAAGCATACGAGCCAAGAGAGAAAGTGTGTGGTTGAAGGACTACGTGACCTAGCAGTGCAGCAGGGGTTTAAGAGAGGAAACCGTTAGAGGAGAGAGGGGGAGGAACAAGATTCGGGAATTCATCTCTCTTTTGATTCTCTTGTTTTCTGGAACGTTTGGTGTTCTGCAGAAAGGAACTTTTGAATAAAATAATTCCTTGGCCTCTCTAGTGTTGCTTTTTTTTTCGTTCAAATTCTCTGGTCTGTGTTACTGTTCCATTGATTCAGGGTGGAGGTGCTTACAGTATCCTAAAGTATCAGACACAATACATGATGGACACGGATACATGATCCAAATTGAAGTATCAGTGCATCATAAGTTTTATTGTATAGAATAAAAAGTTAATAGCTTTTGTCTTTGTGTGCATAAAAGTTATATGTTGTGCATCAACTTTAATTTTTAGTGTACACTTTATTTATACTCGTTAATTTTATAATAAAAACTTATTCTTCATTTATAAATGACCGCATAACTCATTCTTCATAATTCATTAAAGTCAAATAACATTTTAAACAAGAAATGCTAGAAAGAAAGAAAAAAAATTCTAAGTTAAATATTTTTTACTATTATAATTAATCAAACTTTATCGTTTAGTTTAATCTCTTACAAATTATGAATATTTTGAAATGTTTGATCATTTAGTATGTATTTTTGATCCAATTATGTTTGGATTCTACCTTATCATTATTTTTGCAGTTTTTTCTTCTTTCTCCTCCATACTTTCTTCTTCTATCCTTTAATCTAAAATAATAGTTAAAAGACCTTTATCACAATATACTTCGAATATTCAAATAGCATAATGTGCTATAGAATTTCGAAATCCAAAAACTGGTTATGGATCAAATTACGTAATCCAAAACAATATTTGTAGTTTCATAATCTATAATTAAATTACTTAATTTAAAATAAGATTAAATGTCATACACCAAGTTTAGATTCATAAAAACAATTTAGGAAATCTTATAAGTGCTGTTACGTTTTGGTTTTGTCCCCTCTCCCAACTTCAGCGAACATGAAATCATTTAAATTTGAATAAAAAAATTTATGATGCACTAGTCTTTTTTTAATTGTATTTAGATTAAGCCTTATTAGGCCAGTTACTATGTAGCCTTGTAGCAAGCTTTTAGTAGGGCTTATGTCCTTATAAGACAGTTGTAGTTGTAACTATCAAATAGTTAGAGGTAAATACTTATTGTTTAGACAATTAAAGTCTACCTCTTCAGTCATTCTACTAATGTTGGAAACCATTTAGTAGTCATTTTCTTGCGAAACATTAGTCGACCCCACAGTAAGCGTCAATTGTTCTTACAAGGCCAAAGTAGTACCTCATAAAGATTAAAAGACTTTTGAATGGATTTCTCTCTTGTAGGTGGTAGTCATCCTCTAAGTTCTTGTCCTTTTGTAGCTCAAAGTGTGTGGAGGTACTTGCAAAAAATAATCCAACGCTCAAGTCAACAAAAAGCTTTTCTTCTACGATCAAATATCTAGGATTAGAAATTAATGACGAAAGTGAGTCTAATTATCTAGGACTACGTGTATTTATACTAATTTTTTAAGGATCATTACCTGGCATTTTATAGTATGACGTGGATTCTAACTTGGTCATGGATTTGGGCCTAGTTATGGGCTTTGTGGGCCTAACATTGGAGCCCAATCTGCTGGAGAGTCTGCTCGATATTTAACAAATTCTTCCAATTTACGTCTATGGAGAAGGGTTTCATACTTATCGTTTTACCGACACGTGCCCTACTTTTGGTCGAGTGTCCTGCTATTTGGCCGCCTACTTTTTATTTGTCTTACTTGGGCTATTAAGTACCCGGTCTGGACTCTTGGATACAACCGTTAACTAGCCGATTATCAGAGGTGTATTAGGCTTTCCAGCCTTTTATGGGTTATTTTGCTTCTAGGTTTATAGTTGACCTTCCTTTTGGGAGATGGACAAGTTCCTAGCCTAAGGTCTAGCTATTAATCGGGAATTGGTCGACCCTATATGGTACATATTGGATTCAGACTAAAAAACTATGTTTTTGATTTGTTCATAAATTAGAGATAAGTATCATTCTTAAGTTTAGGAAAAATTAAGCTATAATAAATATATGCCAACAAGTATCATTTCAATTATTTATAAATAAGATTATAGGTACTCAATTAAATGATATAAATTTACCATGTTGTATATAAGGTTAGATAGATAATATTTATAAAAAATTAATTAGATAAAAACTATGTCAAAACTTTATAATAGAAATTAGAATTAGATAGTTTTCACAATTAGTTTATATATATATATATATATATATATATATATATATATATATATATATATATATATATATATGGAGAAAGAGATAAAGTTATTTGATATTAATGATGTGAATGACTTTGGGTAAGTTTGATGTGTAAATATATATAGTTATCATGTTACAATATCATTTACTCAATCTTATTTAATTATTTTGTATTGTGTTCTCTTAAAAAATATCAAGGTGGTGTAGGAAAAAAAATCTAAAAATTATATTACGAAAATTATGTGTTTTTTTTCTTTTTTATTTATATATTTAAAAATGTAATATGAACATTTACTAAATAAGATGGAAAATAACATATATGTTACATTATATTTTATTTCAAACTTCCTTACCTACAAATATTAATAAATTGTGGACAAGGATTCAATTATATAAGTCTTTGTTAATTTTTGTTTTGAATATTAATGTTAGCACGTAGATTTAAATTATGAGATAAAGACTCCGAAATTATGGTTGAATTAGCAAATATTAAGGAAAGTTCTTTTTGAAATAGTTTTTAATCGTCCAAATAAGGTGGATGGACATGGTGACCACACAAAGACAAAACAAAATCTCATTCGTTGTCTTATAAAATGATTCCATAGCACCATCATTCTTTCATCACAAGGGGAACAACATCAATAACCCATAAAATAAAAAATCCATTAATCACCATGGCAAGGTCATTTGTTGTTGTTGTCCTCTTTGTCTCAGTTTTGTGCTTCTCCTCTACATTGGCTCGCAAAATATCTGAAAAATTCTATGTTGAAGGCAAGATTTATTGTGATCCTTGCCACTTTGCATTTGAGTCTAGACTCAGCTTCCCCTTATCAGGTAACTTTCCCTAATCATGCAACACCCAATTCATTTACAGTTATACATGTTACAATTTATCATGATGAAGTTTATGTCCCTATCATAAGCCATTGATGAAGCATAAGGAATGCTTGAAAATGTGTTTGTAGGTGTGAATGTGACTCTGGAATGCATCAACGAACAGAATAACACAATGACTTATAAGAAGGATAGCACAACTGATGCAAATGGCTTATACCGCATCCCTGTCCGTGGTGATCATCAGGATGACATTTGTGTGGTGGTTGCAAAGTCACCAAATGAGGGAGAATGCCAAGAGGCAATGCCAAACAAGTCTGATAGGATCATCCTCACCAACAACATGGGTGCTACCTCTAGGGAACGCTTTGTAAATCCCCTTGGGTTCATGACAGAAACAATTGATTCTCAATGCAACATCGTTGTTCACGAATTAGGACTCGACAACCGTGATGACTAAGTGGAATAGAAAATTTTATTAAACTCCACCCACAAGTCAAAAAATGTATCATTTTGGATCAATTGTCTTATATCATTTTAATTAACCATTATCCATGATGTTTGTTATTTGCAAACACATTAATAATGAAATAAACCATATTTGGAATTTGGTACATCACTCTCCTCAAGGTGACTCAATCTATAACTTACAGCATATATCATACATGGATTTTACACGTATTTCTTGATTAATAAACAATCATAACTTTCAAGATTAGCTCAACTAATGCATTATCAAATTGGCCATTTAAGCACCTATGATATATTTTTGTCCCCATAACAAAACATCATCTAATTCAATATTATTCCCAATCAAAATTAAAATATATTTTTTTTTGTTACTTTAGTTGAAATGTCATCTTATAGTTTTGTTTTCGGATGTTCCACTCACTTGAATAGAAGAACACTTTTTTTCATGATGTGGAACTCATTTGAAATTTTTTCACCTACATAAACTACTTTACTTTTTTTACCCTATGGCACCATGTAGATTATATGTACAAAGAAAACTCGTCAATTTAGAATTTCATTCTTAAGAATAGAGTTGTCGAAACGGGTAACTCATTCTTAAGAATAGAGTTGAAACATCAAAAATCAATCCGTATTGAAATTTATAAAAAAATTTCAACCCAATCCGGCATGAACCCGTGGTGGGCCGGTTGGATCGCGGGTTCCAACCCATTTTAACAGCTCTACTTAAGGATGAGCGAAAAACTAGCTAGAATTCCAAACTGGATGTCTTAATTGTTTTTTCTTTTGATTTTGAAAATAATGGAAGGAAATATTTTGTTAAAGAAAATACCATTTTTAAAAATATAGTTTGGAATGAAATTTGATAATATAGATTTAATTTTAAAAATAAGGGTGTAGGATATAATTGTTTAGACAAGTCAAAAATTGGATAAAGAATTTTTTTATAAATTCATATATCTCAAAGATATTTAAATTAGAAAAACATGTAAATAAAAAAACCATTTTAACAAAAAGAGAAAAGAAAGAATTATAAGAAAAAAACGGAAATTTTATGATATAGTTGCAATTATTGAATTGTAAAAGAAATATTAATATTAAAAAATAAGTGTATGTAATATATTAATTTAGAGAAATAAATATTTGAAGAAATAATTATATACAAGAAGACAAATTTTAAGAAAATTTAAATTAAAAAATTTGTCTGTAAATAAGAACTGATTATAAAGAAGAAAAAGTAAAGAAAGAATCGTAAATAAAAAACTTGTGGGAAGTGTTTTATAAAAAATAATTTTGAAAAGGAAAGAAAAAATTTATAGAAATAAATTTGTTATTCTATTCTCTTTTATTTTAGAATTTAGGCTTATAAAAGTTATGTTTATAAATTAAAATAAATTTGAAATTTTTATAATAAGGAAATTGGAATCACAAGACCATAACAAGACATCATTTAATTCAATATTTTAATATTTTTATCTCCACCAATTAATAGATAAAATTAACATGGATTTTATTATTATTTTTTATTTGAAATACCATCTTATAGTTATGTTCTAGAATGTCCACTCACATGAAATTTCGACCCAAATGACGTACTTTGCCTGTTTTCCCAATGGCACAATTTGGAATTTATGTGCATTTTTTTTAAATATTACCTTTTAAAAAATAAAGAATATACAAAAAGGTAGCGTGGGTAGCTGGAGAACAATAGGACAATATTTCTGATAGATATTGGTGCTTCAATTTTACTCTAATGAATATTTCAAAGGATATTTAAACATATTCAACATAGGAAAACGATATTTATACGGGGTTTGACTGCAAAGTCCTTTTCTAGGTTCAATTTTCTTAAACTCTGAGAATGAACCTTATGACATTTTTCTTTTTT
Organism: Vigna unguiculata; assembly: GCF_037176805.1. Taxonomy (NCBI): domain Eukaryota; kingdom Viridiplantae; phylum Streptophyta; class Magnoliopsida; order Fabales; family Fabaceae; genus Vigna; species Vigna unguiculata. The sequence continues at coordinate 6,578,032 of NC_140793.1, forward strand.
GCATTTTAAATTTTTTTATTTTTATGTTTTCCGTACCATTCATTATTTGGGTTACATTTGTGGTATTTTATTTTGTAATAGTGGTGAAAATAGAATTTAAGAAAACTAATGATGCAACACACAATGATGGATGTATATGAATATGTTAAGATCTTAGGATGCCATATAGATATTCTTCCAATTTGTCAAGGTGTGTTGATATCAACACGAAAAAGGTGACAGGGATGAAAAGCCATGATTGTCATGTATTCATAGAATGCTTCCTTCCTATAGCATTTAGTTCTTTACCAACTCATGTTCTAAACCCCATTACCGAGATAAGTCATTTTTTAGAAATTTGTGTTGTGCAACATTGAATGAGGACGACCTTAAAAGCATGGAAGAAAATATTCTAATCATTCTATGCAAGTTGGAAAGAATATTTCCCCATCATTCTTTGATTTTATGGAACATCTCTCTATCCATTTAGCATATGAGGCAAGACTTGGTGGACTAGTATAGTATAGGTGGATGTACCCATTTGAAAGGTAATTATACGACCTAGTCATCAATTTTGTGACTTATAATTTTCAATCCTTTAATACCACTTTTATAATTGTAGGTTCATGGGATATGCTAAACGATTAGTTAAGAGTAAAATTAGGGTTGAAGGGACACAACTCATTTTTGTTCCCACTATTTTAACAACTTTTATGTTAAGACCACAAAGTAGTAGAAATGAAGTTGAAATTGAAAGTGAAAGGCTTCCGACGACCTTAGAGGTATTTGACCAACTGGGCCGTCACTTTGGGAAGGAATCAACCCATTGGTTAACTGATGAAGAATTGACCTCAGCACATGTCCATGTATTGATCAATTGCACTGAAGTTCAACCTTACCTTGAGTAAGCCACCCAAATGTTGATTTTATTCAAAATACTTTATTGATTTTATTAAATTGTTGTTGACCCAATATCATCATATGTATGGACAGCTCCTTCTTACAATCCAATCAAATTTCTGAATCAAAAGCTTCAACTCATATACATGCAAATTTCCCTTTGTGATTCAGGGAACAAGTATGTATAATCAAATTCTTCAATTTAATTTCTACATGGCTTCTTTAATAATTCATTCAATAGGTTCACACATTTCATGTTTGTAGGTTCATAAGGATCCTTTAAGTGTGAGTAACCAACATCTCAAAGATTTATCACTTAGTCCTTTAAGGTGTGTAAAAGAATGGCACACTTTCTTTGTAAATGGATACAAATTCCATACTCATGCATGGAGCCAAGGCAAGAAAACAATAAATAGCAGGGTTCATATAAAGGGTCTTATAAAATGAGGTGAAGATGATTTCTATGGTGGGATTAAACAAATGTATAAGGTGGAGTACAATTCTTCAACCTCTGAAAAGAAAGTTATATTATTTTATTGTGGTTGGTTTGATCCATCAAGAAGAGGTACAAGAGTGGATTCGAAATATGGCACTGTGGATATTAAAATGGATAGAAGATATGTGTTGTTTGATCCTTTTATCATTGCACATAATGTACAACAAGTGTATTATGTACCATATCCAGCATCAGGAACAAACAAACGTGGTTGGTGCGTTGCAATAAAGACCAAGTGTAGAGGTTATATAGATTCTTCTGATGTAGAAGCCAAAGTGTCATACCAAGTGAAGGAAATTTCACATGTTAATGAGATCATTTAAGTTGAAGAAGTTTAGGGATTGCAAGATGTACAAGTTGGTTTTGAAGAAGTGGACCCATCATTGTATCATCATTTGAAGGTCATATGGATGAAAAAACAAATGAATGGGAAGAATGCAACAAAGAGGAAGAAAGTGAAAATTACTATGAAGATGAATTTGATAACTCTAACTCTGAATAGATGTAGGCTTGTTCATGTATTTTGGATTCAACTAAACCAAAACTATCACAACAGAAAAATGTGACCTTTTAGAGTTGTGTTTTGTCTATTTTATGCACATTAGGAATTTTGGATTGTCGTGTATCAAAGGCTTCTTAACAAAGTAATAGAGTTTGAGAGGTACTATAGTTTAATATTAACTTTCTTTTGTAAACATAGAAATGAATGCTAAACTAAGAAAAAAAAATTATAATCGTACTACTCATATTCACTAAGAACTCAAAATCTACCTATGCACCTATAAATTTCAGCACTATAAAACTAGTAGAAATGGCCCAATACGTGTTGCATACATCTACAATTTTCAACACTAAAGTCCTAGCTAGTACATAAAACTAAAATAGCAAAATATGACTACATGAACCTAAGGAACAAGCCAAAACCTAGTAGAAACAGGACATAAACCTAGCTAATCCTAAAACAGCAACTAAAAACCAATTAAACTGATTCCTTCAAGTTTTAAACACCTAACTAAGACTAGCAACAAAGAAAACTAATGAAAACTATAGAAAATTCTATAAGCTGAAATGCAAGAACTCTACCAATTCTAAGAATCAAAATGTTAATCAATAACCTAGACATATTCTAAAATGGTAAAAGAAAGGTAAAGACTAAACTAGGAGTCTAATAAAGCAAGGAAATAAAATATTTGTATATAATACCCATAATTACCTATTTAATAGCAAAATAAACATATGACAACAACTTTTCTACTACAAAATTTAAAATGCATCTAACTATTTTCTAAAATGTAAATTTTTAGCTATGAAAGCAACCAATCCTACAATTGCATGAATGTAAAGAGTTAATTTCTCTCCCCTTAATATGGTACCAGTGGTACCATGCTACATATAATGGGTTTACAGAAAACTAAAGAACTGGAAATGAGTTATTTTGAATTCAAAACCAAAACTGAGTTATAATCATTCAATCTTCACTCTTGACTGACAAACATTCATCTCTGAATTGTTGGAATACAAAGATCATTTTAGATTCCTTGGAACTCAATTCTTGATTAAAAAACCAAGTCTAGTAATGTGCAAAGTTGAAAATCAAGTAATCATTACTCAATCATTTGATTCTAATTCAGAACTAACAAAATGGGTTCTTATATGAAAGATGGAGTTTGTATTGCCTGATGCCATACGAAAATTTCAACTCCACATTTCTCTTTCTTCTCCCAATATTTAAACTAACATCTTGAAAATTGTCTTCAAAATACAAAACTCTCCTTTCGAGATCTGGTAGCCAAAATACAATTTTACACCTTCCAAACCAGGAAAATCCATTCTTAGCTTTTGATCAATATCATTTTCCAATACTCGAACTTTTAAACAAACGATTCCATATCGCAATCCACTTAAAACGATTTTAGCCATCGATATCATAGATGCAACACACTCTTCTATGGTGAATTGAATAATAGTGAATGCTCTTCGAACTCAACCTTTACCATGTCTTAGCTTCATAACTGCAATACTTCCTTTACCAGTATAACTCTCCACAAAAGTCTTCACATCAGACACTGTCACAAGAAGCGAAATTCCATGCAACATAATTGTTTTAATCATCCTAAATGCTAACTCTTTTTCCTTTCTTGGAAGAAGTACAAGAAACAAATTTGAAAAATGAAACAACAATGTCGCACCGAGTCATTCAAAGATATGTATTTGTATTAACAAGGAGATTCACATATTTCTAATGAATAAAGCAATGAAAGTTTATGCATGTTATTCAAGCACATTTACATTCCATTATCTATTCAAAGCACTTATCCACACAATTAGTTACATTTGTGACCTCTACACCTGCAACAACTTAATAACTTATTTATGATATAAGTATATATTAATGACTACACATTAAGTTCAGGGTAGGCCTAGTTGAGAAACATTCAGTTCTTTATTGCATATCATTATCCAAATATTGTTACATTTGGTTTGAAGATAAGACTCGTTATCTTATTCCCTAGAGAGTTGGAAGATTAAAAAAGATTATTCAAGACAAGAAGGAGTGTTGGACACATCTAATATGTGTTTTGCCAACATTGTCTAATGCATATAGTGTTTGATGCTTGTATCATCTGATACAATAGTTGGTTAGTTATAATTTAAAGGATTTATTTTCTAAGAAATAAGATTTAGTGAATAATTATTGAACTAGAAAAAATATTATTAGATATTAGGAGATATTCTTGAATATTACTATATACTAGATATTGTCACAAATTAAAAAATATCCTTATATATTGTTATATATTATTGTTAGATAATAATAAATGATAACAAAATATTACAAATCCCTTTGAGATATTAGGCTTACAAATATAGGAGGACAAGGTTTAGGGAATGAATTTTAGTAAAAACGTGGCAACTCAAGGAAGAAGGAAGAAGTGAAAAGTAAGAGGTAGGGGTAGCTATCAATTTAACTTTTTATTCGTTTTAATTGTTTTAAGATTTTTTAACTTGTTTAAACTTGGTTTTTTATGTCTTATTTGTGAACAAGTTTTGGTGGTGTATTGGTTTTGTGTGAGAAATCTTGTATGGGTAGGGGATGATTGTTGATACGTTTGTGTGTGAATCTCAGTAAGAGGTAAAGTCTTGGTTCTTGGCTACAATTGGTGAACTTCTCGTAACTCTCTCCAAGGGAGTACTGGGGAGTGAACTCTATCCGTAAGACTCTAGGAGCATTGAGGAGTTCTAGGTCTAGTGGTGAGCGAATGGTTAGTAAGTTACGTGCATGAGTTACAGTTGACAACCTGTATATTGAGATCTTTGCGTTGGTGACATCACATGTGTTTATAGGATGTGTTATTTGAGTTTATGATTTTTATTGAAAAGTATTTCTTTTTAACTTATAATGTGATGAAAACTATAGTTAAGACAACTATTATTTACGTTTGCTCACCCCTTTGTTTGTGATTGTGATTTCCACCTACAATGATTGTATTTTATATGGGAGTAGATGATAGTACATGTGCTAAGGAAGATGCACGACACTAGGGAGAGTGGTCAATATCGGGAAATATTTGGGATAACCTTTTAGTCTTATGTTTTTACTTTTCAATAAATTTTGTTTGGAAAAAATTTTCTTTTTATTGAAATTTTCAATAAAATGGGAATGAAGTTTTAATTTAAATTATGTAATTTGTATTACTTATAGATTTTACATATATAGATGACTCATTTTTGATGGGGTATTGTTCGATGACTTGTCTAGTCTATATCCTTTACTCTATCATCTAACGCGTTGAAGGCACATTTGGACCAATTGTCGAGTTGTATTTTCTCCAAGATAAAAGTTGTTGATTAAAGTGTTATTCTATCTGAAATTCAAGGGATAGTTTGACATGAGATAACCTTGGAAATAGAACAAAATTCTACAACAAAATCAACTTTGGACGTGATTTCAAAAGTAGTAACTGAAAAAAGGTATAATGGATCTTCAACATGGCTTAATAAGTTGTTAACCTAGGGAAGATAGCCTAGATGATTTGATGAATCCAACACACATGGACTTGGAGCACAGAATATAAAGCTTGAAGAAGTCGTCCAAAGATATACTAGTAGTTATGTTGATGTATTAGGATATATGATATTTAAATCTTTGATAGAATGTTTGATTAAAATCATATTTGATAAATAAGTATATTTTAGTAAACTAAAAGTATAATTAAATCTGTTAAAATGTTCTATAAGAATATTTTAACTGATTAATTCTACTTTTAATTTGTTCAAATAGCTTGGTTATCAAGGTTTGATTTCTGGTAAATATTTTAGTCTGTTAAAACTAAATTTTAATAGGTTAAAATGCTCTACGCTTGTGGGATGTATACTATGGACAATTCAATCGACTAAAACAATTGTCAATCAACTTATGTCGTTAACTAAGTGAAATCAATAGATTGTTTGTTACTCTTAATTGATTAAACATATAAGAGAATATATCTATAAAACACTTAGCTCACACGTGAGATAGATTTTTCAAGAATTCATTTTGTAAAACTTGTTGGAGCTGAAATAAGTGTTGTATGACATGAAGTGAAACAAATCAAATAGTTCTTAAGACAATTTTGGCCATATCGTTGTAGATTTCTCTCGATATAAGATTTTTGATAGGTTTAGCGAATCAATTCTCGGGTTGAGTTGTTCTTTAACTTTATCTTATTAAGTTCTTTGTTATTTGGTAGATTCCATAGGTGAGAAATAGTGTTTTGTATGTTTGTGTTGACTTCTTGTAGGGTTCCAAAAGTGTGACTGTAGTATTGTGTCTTGTTTGTATAATAAATTTGTAATATCTTGATTTTTAGTGGAACACTTTGCTTAGGTTGCAAAATAGATTGGATGTAGCAGTTAAAGAGTGAACTAGTATAAATCTTACGCTTGTTCTATCTATCTTTCTTTAAAGTTTCATGCAATTAGAAGTTTTGTAAAATCTATCATAATTGATCTTTAATTTCATATTAAAGTCTTTCGATTAAACTAAAGCAAAGCATAACATTTAACAATTTATGCAAGTATGATAACTTGATTTATCTACGATATGAGTTTATTATGATTGATATGTTATTCAAATTATCAATCAACTAAAATGATTTTCAAACTGACTGAATAAATGATCTGTTTACATTTTATCTCATATACTTGGTCAAAAGAAAAGCAATAAAGATTGTTTTTGAAAAAAAAAATTAGAGTGAGTTCAATCCACCCCCTCTTGAACGTTGTCATATGGTTTCTAAATTGGTATCTAGAACTGGTTCTTGTAAAATATTCAAAAATTAGATGTTGGTTTTTTTTTCTGAAAAATGATCAAGAACTAGTTGCCTTTTGATAAAGAAGCCTTTATTCATAGGCCTCATATGTTTAATTGAGTTAATTATTAGTTTTGGAAAGTTAAAATGAGAAATATTTATTTAGTCCATTGACCAAGGTATATGGATGCATTATAAATGGTTCCTTTATTCCAAAACATGTGGTTAACAATGTCCAAGTAGAAAAGTCCTAGAAGATCTGAACTGAAGAAGGAAAGAAGAAAGCGTAATATAACCGTACAATAAAAAATATAATAAGTTCAAACTCAAATTTCGATGAATTTTTTAGCATATCGCAATGCATTTGTGCTAAGGAGATATGGGATGTGCTTCAGGTTACTCGTGAAGGAATAAGTGATATGAAGATGATGCTCCTCTCGAGTGAATTTTTTTGCTAAAAATGGAGAAGAAAGTGGTGATGTGTAGTATTAAAGTGGAATGGAATTATAGAAGTTCATAAATTAATGAATAAAGTTAGGGGATGTAGATGGAACGTGAGGTGACGGAGTTTTTAAGAGAGTTGTGAGGTTGCAATGTGGAGAGTGGAACAAATGGTGGTAAGGAAGAAAAACAAAAACAAATGTGGGTGAAGATAGAGGATAGGTGAATAGAGGTGGTGAGAAAGTGTTAGAAAATTTGTTCAAAGTGGGAGAAATGGTAAGGAGACGTATTGTTAATGTGTGAAAGAAAGGTATGGTAGGGACACGTATTCTCATACTCACTAAACAAAAAAAAAATAGAAAAAATGGATTATAAAAAGATTAGTTTATTGGTCCAAAAACAAAAATAAGGGTAGTTTTGTATAACATGTTGGACCATAAGCTCAAGCTCATGATGGAGGAGAGATGTAAATATAAATAGGAGTGTAGCAAGCAAAAAGTATAAAAGTAACAAAAATGGATCGGACTCCATATTTTTTTTTATCTTTCTTCCCTTTTTGTTTGTTTTATCAATTTTTGTAAAAAGGACTTTCTAATTTTTTTTTATTAATTAATTAAATATTATTTTATTTGTTTGAAAAGAAAAAAAAACATTTATTTAACCTTTTTTTATTTTCTTTTTCTATTTATGAATTTTTGGAGTACATAAGAGTGAGTCTGAGAATTGAGTGATTACTTCCTCTAAAATATTGTATTAAGAGGTTTTTTCGAGCTTGACCGAGATGTCTAAAGGATGTAAAAATAAGAGATATGATTTGTTAAAGAGTATTTGTCATTTAATCCATTATTACGATATATATGCAGGTGCTTACCTGAATTTATGGAATTGTAGTAGATTTTGTTGATATTTAAACACCGTTAGTAAGGACCAAATTGACCATAATTTGACGAAAATGAGGACCTAATTGAACACAACACGATAACAGGGACCAAATTGAATAAAAACAACAAAAATAGAGACCAAATGTATATTTAAGCCTATATTATTTGAATAGATAAGTAGGTAAGACTTTAGTAATTAATGTTAGAAACCAATTTAGATTCTAATTTACTAATCAATTGTAATTTTTATTCATAGTATATACTATTTTAGATACCAATATTTCTTAGTTTATAAAATTGTAACTAACTTAGTAAATTTAGTGACTAATTATTTTGGTCTCTAAAATTGGTTGCTATTACATGTTATTATATATTATTAGATATTTTTCATTGCACCCATAACTTCCACATTGCTTAGGAGTCAAGGCTAAGGAGATTTTAAACATACATTCCTCCTTTAATCCTTTGAGACAATTTTTAAGGATAAAATTGTGATAAGAGTTCCACATGTTCCAAAGTAGATAATACATTGGATGCGGTGATTGACCCTAATGATGTTATCTCAAAGAACTTGAGGTTGAAACATTGATGACGTTTATGGAATGGAAATGAGGTTCCAAAACCCCTTGTTCCCCTTATCCCTCGACTAGGACAATGGCGATCTTGACCAACAATTTAGGGAAGCCAAAATAATAACTCAAAATTTATATATTTAATTATTGTCACTAATACAATAAAAATGAGTACATAATTTAGTATAAATGTTTTTATAAAATAAAGAACATATATCTAAAGCATTGTCCTTCGCTCCTTCAAAATCTTGAATTCATCGATAATTGAATAAGAAGTAAAAGTTTTAGTTTTTTTTCAATGTAAATAATCATATTATCCACAAAAACTTCATCTTCCATTTTATTCAGTTGTTTTGTATTGATAATCTTCATTGCAAAATATGATCTTTATGTTGTAGTTGTAGAAACGGGAAAAGTTAAAATAAGACGAATTAAAATATCAATCAAGTAAAATGTCACTGAATTTATTGTTCTTGCCAAAGGTTGACATAATTCAAGCATAGTTAATAAATTCCTGAAATCTAGATGGTTAGGAGCATCAACAATAATTTTGAAGTTGTATTTGAACCCCATTTTAGATAAGCTCTTCTAGTTTCATCTCATTGACTCACTGGATATTCTCAAGGACATTTCTTGGATCATATTGCAACGAATTAATTTGAATCCCCCTCCCTTTTTTCTTTTCTTTGTTCTTATCTCTCTCTCTCTCTCTCTCTCTTTCTCCCGCTAGTGCCTCCATCACTTTTTACCTATCCTTTATGTCTCAAATTTCACCTCCAATTTTTACTTTGTTTTCAAAATAAAATTGCACCACAATGAAATTGAGGAGCAAAGGAACATTTTGGACTGATTAATTTCATCTTTGGAGTAAGTTAAATTTTAAACCATTTTTCATTAAAGTAATATATTTTCTCCCTTGTATGGGGCTTTCCCTTAGTTTCATGTGGTCTTTCTACCCTCTAGGTAGATCAATATCTATTAGAGATCATCAAATCATGCTCTGATCATTGATTGAACTCATCTTTGTGTAGATAGAGCTACTTTAGACTTTGGACTTGTGTAAGGGCAGAGGAATATTGAGAATTTACCTTAAGGTAAGGGAAACTAGTCATGTGGTCTTTTTTAATTGATAATTATAATTATAACAGCGGAAAATGGAAACCTAATATAAACTTAAATTGAATATGAATTCTGGATTTTTAGTGCACTATTGTGTGGATATGGTTAGCCGTTTGAAGGTTGAATTATAAATATGTCTTGAATGTTAATTTTTTGAAATTGTTGAAGAATGAATGGAAAGTCTGTTTTATGCATACTGATGTATCAATATAGAATGAAAAAGGTATTGAGAGGGTTGAAGCGTGGCTAGAATATTGTATCTAGAAAGATATTGAAATGGAGTATACCTAATGGAATTAAACATATATGAGAAATATGCACTAGAATGAGAATCATTGAATGGGATTTGATATCACTACAAGAAAAAAAACATATTACCTACAACAAAAATCCGTATGTAAGTCAGAAAATTCGTAGGTAAGACAATTTTACCTACCGACAAAACTTCGTAGGTAAATTAGTCACACATAACTTACATACATATTTATCCATAGGTAATTACATACGGATTTATCTGTAGATAATTACATACGAATTTATCCGTATGTAATTACCTAAGAATTTATCCGTATGTAATTATCTACGGATTTATCATTGTATAATTACCTATAGATTAATCCGTATGTAATTACCTACAGATTAATCCATAGCTTGTCAGCTTTAGTGATTACTTTTTTCCTATAATACTTATGCGGAGCAAGATATTAAAGTTCATCATTATAGAAAATTTATATAATATCTAAGAAATCATTAAAGCAAATAATTTAAACATAAAATATTCGAATCTAGCTTTAATAACCTCAAAAATTCAAATACAAGTATTTGAGTACAAAAATATCTAGTCATGTTATAATATATAAGCAAACATTTCCTAACATATTAATAAAGTACAAAGTTTCCTAACATTAATATGTTAGAACAATGTAAATTAATTCTTATATGAATGAAGATTACGATTGGTAAATAGTACTTTAGTATGGATGAAAGTATTAAATGGATATTATATCTAAAATTGTTACCAATATGAAGTTTGTATAAATGTAGTTATAAAAGAGATGACTTATTTGAAATTGTTGAATGAGTGTGATCTTGATGATGGTATGTTAAACTGGTGACCTTATGTTTGAATTATTTGTATGTCTTTGTTGTGCATTGCGATTGTACTTACAACCATTATATTTCTTGAAAGTTATAGCCTAAGGATATTAAGTACACAAACAAATTTAAGTAAAACTCGGTTGGTATGTTGAATCTATTTTGATTGATGAAAGGCATTGTTTTGGGAATTATATAAATGGTGATTAATGGCTAGAGAGAGATGAGAATTATCTAAAGTTAGATAAGGCACTTAATTTACACCAAAACCCAATTGTTGTTGCATCATTATTGGGTGTTAAGTAAGCTCCGTCGAGCACCACTTTAAAAATTTGCAAGCAGAGGCGTTCCAGGGATCTCACCACTAGGTGGTGCTTAGTTGTCGACGGGTGACACTTGAATATCGTCGGGTGTTGGTGAGATAGTGAGCCCTTGACTGTGTGGCATTGGGCAACAATTACTTAGCATCAGGGGGTTAACTTTGTAAGACTTTTTCATACTAGATGTGGTTTATATTTTGATAAATAGTTTTCTTTGCATGCAACAAATTATACTTATGATTGTATTGAGTTATGATTGATAATGTAGGATTATTTGTGAAAACTTTAGTGTGTTTTGGTTATCAAAAGTGATTTCCAAGGGAAAATGCTAATCTAGGGTGAGCCCAAGTGTATTGAATGAGACTTTGGGGTGGGGGGTGTTAAGACTATCCTAACTTAATTGATATCTCACTCATGGAGTCTAATATATAGTGGTGTGAGTCAAATGGGGCTCCATATGGCAGACAATATGATATGAAAGAGGATCCCAGTTAGGGAGCTAGTGGGGTGAACCCTGTCATGGCTTGGTTAGGGACATTGCAAGTGAGTGTTGGAAGATCACTAGAGGATTTGGAAGCAGGCATGATCTGTAAAGTTTCATGAGTCCATTCAATACACTATTCTTCCAGAAGTAGTGTCTAGATGTATTTCTTTGTTTGAGTTATTTAGGCTTAATGTACTTCAAATTTTGGATAGAGTTGTGTGGGCTGATGTTGGATAAATTATTTTAGATAAATTTGAACTATTTTGTGCTTCGTGGATGGTTTTTATTGAGAATTTTCATTTGAATAAATAACCTGAGAGTTTTTGTAAGGCTTTAGGGCTATAGTGGGATTGTTGAATTGGAACAAGAACAAAGAGACTAGTCTTGATAGAGATTGTATGCTCTACACATATTATAGTAGTAGTAGTAGTAGTAGTAGTAGTAGTAGTAGTAGTAGTAGTAAAGGAAAATTGAGAAAGATTGAACTAAGAATTGATTTTATTTCCAAAATATGATTTGAAAATCTTTATAATAAGTTATTATTGCTTCTATATTGAGTTTCTTCTTTTAAATACATTAGCTTACCCTTATCTTTTCTTCTTTGTGTTTGTTTCTTTTCTTTTCTGCAATGATTGTATAATTATACATAAGGAGAGGTAGGAACAAATGGTGGTAGTAACACAAGGGTAAGGGAAGGTCACCGAAATCCTATAATAGTAGGAACCTTGCTGATGATGTCATAGTTTAAAATATCTCGAATGTAGTGAGTCTCACCTTAGAGGCATACAATCAACAACCTCTGATAGGAATCTTCTTTCACATAAACACCAAATTCAACCTTGCTTTTGACAAATTCCTACTCATAGAAAAATGAGTCAATGAGTTTATTCCAAGCTCGTGGTGCTTATCGAAGGCCATATAAAGCTTTCCTCAGCCTGTATACTTTCATCTCCTCTCCTTTCACCTTAAAGCCCGGTGGATGCCTCACGTACACTTCCTTTTCTATAGGACCATTTAAGAATGTTGATTTCACGGTTAATCGACAGATTTGCTAATTTCTCCAACTAGCCACAACAACAACTAGTCTCATTGTTTCAAGTCTCGCCACAGGAGCATAAACATTAGTGAAATCCAAACCATATTTTTGCAGAAAACCTTTTGCGACCAACCTGGCCTTATGTTTGGCTATGGTTCCATCATTCTAAAATTTCACCTTAAACACCCATTTAACATCAATTGGGTGTTTATGTAGAGGTAAATCCATTAATTTCCATCTCTTATTCTTTTCTATAGTCTTTAACTCCTCCACTATTGCATCTTTCCATTCCTTAATTTCAACTACTTATTTCCACCTGATTGTTCCATGTCAGGAAAGCTAGATGAACTATCTCGCATTTGTGATCTTCTTGTCTCTCCCACCTCTATTGCACTTGCTGCATTGCAGCTTTATCTTCAAAAACACAAGGAATTCTGCTTTCCAGCTAACCTTTCCACTTCCACGATGAGGCTTCATCAATAACCATATCTCTACTAATAAGAACATGGTGATTCACATACCTTATAAATATAAACACTGCACTTTTATCATTGAACTTCTTTCTTCTTTCATCTGGTACATGTCAATAGCCCAAGGATCCAAAGATTCGTAAATGGTGAATCATTGGTTTGTGTCTTGTCTAGGTTTTCTCTAGTGTAACTTCATGAAGTTTCTTTGTAGTATAATGATTTAACACATAGGTTGCGATGGATACAACCTCACCCCACAAGTTGTGTCGTAGACCTTTGCCTTTAAGCATACACCAGGTCATATCCAATAATGTTTTGTTTCTCCTCTTTGCCAAACTGTTGTGGTATGGCGTATAAGGGGTTGTTTTTGGATTTTTAATAAATTTAAATGTATTAGCCATTATGGGTAACTAGCCGTTGTAAGAAACTAGTTGTTGTATGTAGTTAATGCACTAGCCGTTGGAGTCTAGGTAGTTAATAAGTTAGCCGTTTATAGCCGTTTATAGTCGTTTATTGCCGTTGAGAGTACAACGATCAGAAAATGTGAGTTTATAAATTGTATTGTGTATTGTATGAATAAACAACAACAACAAGAGGTGAATAAAGTTTTTTCACAAGTAAAGAGTTGTTGTCTAACAAAGTGGTATCAAGAGCCAATTAGCTTGAGTGTCTGAGTGCAAAAGAGCTAAAGAGCTTGAGTGTTTGAATAAAGAGAGCTAAGTATTTGCGAAAAAAAGAGAGTGAGATGGCTAGTCTTACAAATAGTGTTTCCTTGCCCAAGTTGACAAAGGTTGTCAACTATGACAATTCGAGTTTAAAAATGAAGGCTCTTCTTAGCTCCCAAGAAAATTGGGAGGTTGGTGAAGATGGTTTCGATGAACCAGCCAACACTACAGGTTGGTCAAATGCCCAATTGAAAGTGTTGAAAGAAGTAGGTGTGAAGGACAAGGCAACTTTGTACATCCTGTACCAAGTTGTGGACGAGTCCGACTTTGAGAAGATTGCAAGTGCTAAGTCTTCAAAAGAAGCATGTGACATATTGGAGAAGGCGTATAAGGGGGATGACCGAGTGAAGCAAGTGCGACTTTAAACACTCAAGGGTGAGTTAGAAAGCATGAGGATGAAAGAGACAAAAGGAGTAGCCGAGTACATAACTCAGGTTGAAACCGTGGCGAACCAACTTGCTAGAAACAGAAAGACGTTACCCGCTAGCCGAGTTGTGGAGAAGATTCGGAGGTCATTGACAAATGATTTTGAGAACGTGGTGTGCGCGATAGAAGAGTCCAAGGACCTATCAATGCTCACGGTTGAAGAGCTTGTTGGGTCACTTGAGGCACATGAGCAACGGAAGAAGAAGAAGAAGGCGGAGCCACTTAATCAACTACTTCAAATGAAAGGAGAGGCTCATAACACTTAAGGTAGAGGACGATACCGAGGAGGTATAGGAAGCGATCCTAGTGGTCAAAGTCGAGGACAAGAAGAGAAAGAATAGTCAAGTCAACAAAATTGGCATGGAAAAGGACGAGGTCCATCGAGAAGAGGTCGATTAAGCAACTCAAATGTTGAGTGCTTCAAGTATGGCAAGTATAGCCATTATGCGAAGGATTGTTACTCAGGCAAGTGTTTCAATTATGGTAAGGTCGAACATTTTGCAAAAGATTTTCAATTTAAGAGTAGAAAAGAAGAGACGATTAGCCTCACAGAAGAAGGAAAAGAAGAAGCAAAATTCTTGATGATGGCGCGTAGCTCGGGGGCCGAGCATAAGCAAATGGAGAACTCAGCAAGAAAACCGAGTAGCATGGAGAATTCAGCAAGAAGGTTGAGTATAGTTGATAACTCAACAAGACAGTCGAGTAGCGTGGATAGCTCGGCAAGACAACCAAGTAGGTTGCATAGGATGGTGAGACATACAGATAGCCCATACAGGGTGGTGGAGCATGTAGATAACCCAGACAACATGGTGGAGCATGAGGCCAACTTAGTTAACTTAGTGGGGCGCCTACATAGCTCGGTTAAGTCGATGGAGCAAGTAAAGTACTCAGATAGCTCAATGGAGCATGTGAAAAGCTCAAGTAGCTCGAAATTTGAAGATAAAGAGCTTGTAATTCAAAGGTTAGAGATTGCACAAAGAGATTTGCAACACATAATTGAAAAAGGAGGTTAAAGACAATTCAATTCTACAAGCAAGCGTAGAGAGAAGGAAATGGGCTTTGCAAAAGTGGCGCTTGAAACTTGAACAAGATATTTCAAGTTTGCAAGAACAGTTGCAAGTTGAGAAGGATCTAAGAGTTGCATTGGAGGTGCAAGATGAGAAGTGGCGACTTGAAATGGATGAAGAGATTGAGCGCAACAATACGTGGGTGTGGTATGATCTTTCAAAAGGAAGTCGGCCTATTGACAAGAACTCAGTTAAACGACAAGTTGGCCACAGAGACAAAGAACCTAATGAGTAACAAGTCGGCCAAAGAGAAGAACAAGTCTACCACTAAGAATGCAAAAACTGAGAGAGCAAAGAACAAGTTAGCCACAGGAAAAGCGAAGTACAGGTCAACCACGGACAAAGTGAAAGCGAAGGCAGCCATGAAGAAAGTGAAGAACTTGACTATTCATGAAAGGGACAAGTATAATGTGAGAAAAGTTATTGAACATGGGAAGCCGGGATAAAGAATAAAGGAACGAAGACAGAGAATAAAAGAAACATTTAAGTTTACAGGGGAGTTTTGTTGGATTTTTAGTAAACTTAAATGTATTAGCCATTATGGGTAACTAGTAGTTGTAAGAAACTAACCGTTGTGGGTAGTTAATGCACTAGCCGTTGGAGTTTAGGTAGTTAATAAGTTAGTCGTTTATAGTCGTTTATTACCGCTGAGAGTACAACGATCAGAAAATGTGAGTCTATAAATTGTATTGTGTATTGTATGAATAAACAACAACAACAAGAGATGAATAAAGTTTTTTCACAAGTAAAGAGTTGTTATCTAACAAAGTGGTAACAATTGTTACCTCATGTTTTATGCCTTTTGTAAAACAAAACTCACCAAACTCTTTTGAATTACCATTAGTTCTGAGTATTTTAACTCTTTATTTGGTTTGTCTTTTCTTTTCCTTCAATAGGTACCAATCCCAATGGCTATTTAGCTCTTCTTTTTTTTTTATCAGCAAAGAATAAATTTAAATTAAAGAGAGCACTTGAGGAGTGTTCTAACCCTTTAACAAAACATTTTGCACACATTGATGCTCTAGGTTGGCATCATAGCTCCACCAAACAAAAAATTGTTCCAAAATCAAACCCATGTGAAACAACTTTGGTGATTCAACAGTAGGGAGTAATATCAGTGTGTATGCCTCCCTAAACTTGTAGATGTACATGTTTCTCTATCTTAAATTTGTTCGTGGTGGCAGATATTGTTTGGAATAGGCGAAGAGAACCCAGTTTGGAATAGGCTCTCTGATGTGCTGACTTCTGAAATCTCTTTCTTGGTTGTTTACCAACCATGCATCGTTCACAAATCTCATTATTATGGTGAGTTATTGAACATTGAAAAATAGAACAAAGTGTATCTACTTACTATTTCAATCTATCATATTTATTTCGTACAAATATACCTTGAAATTTGTAAGAAAATTTTATATCAATGAAAAAAAATTAATATGGAACCTAAAATTTAAATGGGTTTATTTAGTCACATTATTTACTTTAAATTTCTCAAAAGAATTATTACCGTTCAAAGTTTCTGAAAGGTTTGTTTGAGGAATAAGAATCTTATTTAGTTTTCTCCAATATAATAATAAGAGTTATAGTATACGATGTTGCTTTATGTGGTCCTAGCAATATAAATTTTAACACTTTCATCCAATTCCAATTTTAATGCGAAACTTTAAAGACAGACATTTTAATATTACTTTTATTTTAGTTTAAATTTTTCAAAACTTAAATAATAATTTTTTTATTTTTGTAGATCATTTGAAGTCTCGAATTTTGTATGACATCTACGTATTTTAATGAAAATGTTTTACAATAAAAATAATTTTAGGTAATTTGATTGAAGAAAACAGTTTTGTTGAATGTATGGATGGAAAGAGCACGTCAGCATCAACCAAATACATTTTCAGTATTGTTTTTGGATGTCAACAACATGGGATGCTGCCATTAAGTTTCGTAGTGCTCCTTCTGTACCCGTCTAACATATTTTTGTGTACAATATCTTTCTTTAGTCATGGTGTTCGTGTTTCTGAAAACAACAGTTTTAGATATATTTTTCTAAAAATTGTGGCAGCCTTACATAAACACTAAATGTTTAAATATATTTTGTTTTAAATATTTTATCATTTGATTTTTTTTTTATAAATTAGATTATACGACTTCATTTTATTTCCAGATCATGGGTCAATTCCGTCTTTTCTTGTTTTAGGACGAATTGATTGAAAAATTGGAAATGATCAAATAAAATATATAAAAGTTAATTGATGAATTATTAGAAATAAAAGACGAAGTAACAATTATTGTATTGACTGATTGTAAAATCAAATGAGAAATACTTAAAAGAAAATAAAAAAATTTAACTATTCTAAAACAAAATTTTGTAATAAAAACTAGAATTAAAAATACTTAATTTTATTTATCATATATTAACACTAACTCAGCACTAAATTAAGCTTTTTTAGTATTTAACAGAAATACACTTTTGTTTCCTAAAAAGAATTATCCTTAAGATACACCTTGTACTTTTTTCTATGAATATGGAGTTCATGAAATATTTTCCATGACAAAAATTTCAAATGCCTACTCAATTGTTTTGTTGGTGAAGAGCCAAGTGGGTAGCATGTTTCAGCTAATAAAAAAAGAGAGAAATAGTGTTACATATGACAACATGATGGTTTGGATATTTTTAATTTTGATCAAATGCATTTTCTACAATAAAATAAAGTTTTCAATTTATTTTTTTTCAAAATCAAAAAGCAACCAACCAAAGATTATTCGACAAAAACGATGTGATCTGCTATGAGAAATTGTTTTTTTTTGAATTATTTTTTAAAATGCAAATCAGTGTTGACTGCCTTTATCTTTAAATTTTTTTTTTGTCTACACATTTTAAAAATGAAATTTAGTTGTCATCTCTTACATATGTGGCAAATTGTGAGACATGATTCTATAAAATATGTCTTTAAAGTTATGCTTTTTTTGGTTATTTTATTCTTTGAAAGGTTCCATCGCTATGCAACTTAAAATACAGTTTACACTTTGTTTGACAATTTTGTATGACAAAATTTTCTTAAATATTAAATTATACAGACATGCACTTTCTAAAAACCAGAATTATCCAACTCAACTTCAATAAAAATCAAATATTTTAAAGGACAATTTCATGTCTTGAGATGCATGATTCTTGCCTCTCATACACCAAGGCTTGGAAAAGTTCGTAAGCTTTAATGTTCAGAAAATTTATGGTAGTTTTTGAGTAAATCCGATGTAACATTTCTCCATTGACCTACCAAACCTCTACCAAAGAAGCATTGAAATGAAATAGACTTTAATAACTACAAAGCCATGGTTGAAGAAAAAGCAATAAATAAAAGACATGTTTTTTTGAATACTAAATTCTTAACAGAAGTACAAGCAGAAACTGACATTGCAACCCATGGAGCATGGTGCAGTAGCTACAACAAACATGAAAACAACAGTGCAAAGAAAAAGCTTGATAACGGAAATTGAAATAAACTAAAATAAGCCATTGGAAATGCAGGTCTCACTGTACAGTAGTACAATTACCGTAAATTCTCAACTCTGAAGAGAATGGAACTAAACATGAAAAAGCTTAAAAAGCTTTACAGTGAGAACATCATGAGGAGGCTTGTACAACAGACATGTCTGTTGGAGGATGAGAAATCTCAGAGCCTGAGAGTGAGATCAGGAGTTGCAGGTGTCTGTGGTGGAGGTGCAGTTGCCACAAACCTAGTACTCGGATTGAAAGCATGTGCATCAGGGCTCAGATTAACACCAAAAACACCCCTTCCTTCCCTCTTTCTGAAGCTGCCAGGCCAAAACACACCACCATCATCATCATCCACGAAGATCGGTGTCCGAAAATAGTCTTTAGTGAATTTTGGAGCAGGTAGTATTTCAGGAACCCTCAGTGACTGCATTTGTGCTTGGTGCATTGCAGCATGAGCTTCAAGGCCAAGGGAGCGAAAAGAAGTACCATGCAGAGGCAGAGATGCTAAGCTTGTGTACCTATCAGTGAGAATCCCCATTCTCAGTGCACGCTTTGCCATTGTCCTCTCCCTTTTGTGAGCATTCTGGTGGCCACCTAATGCCTGAGAGCTGAAGAATTTCCTCCGGCAATAGTTACAGGAGAAAACTCTGGGAATTGCTAGAGCTGGGGGATGAGTTTCAGCTCCCACTTCACTGTTTGTGTAACTTGCACCTTTGAACTCTTCATCACTGTGATTAAATTTGAGAGTCAGGTCAAGGGACAGAGAACCTGAATCAGGATCAGCCTTTGTGAGACAGGAGGAGCTGGTGTTGTCCATGAAATCTTGTGCTGTTTCTTGTAGCAGTTCATTCGATCCAACTTGGCTGCAGATTTTGAAATCTTCTTCAGGTTCCAGGTTCAAGTTTGGTGTCATCATCATCATCATCATCTGCTATCAGCTAACTTCTTTCACATCTGCATTCATGATGAAGCACATTATTTGTTATGACAAAGTAAAATCTCAGATCATACAAAACTCTGCACAAAGAAAGCATGCCTGAGCAACTCTTTCTCATAAAAGAAAACATGCAACCTGTTTTAGAAACTAAATCACAAATCATCTTTGCAGAAAAAGCATAAAGACTTTGTGAGAATCTCCTTCCATAAGATAATATTAAAAAGGAATTTAATATTACTGAAAGTGTAATCACAGATAAAAAAAAAAAAAAAAAAATCTTAAGAACAAGTAACAACTGCAAAATAAATTTCATCTAGATGCTGGCTCATTTGATGAATCTCTCTAAAGAAGCAACTCTCCAGCTCAAGAAAATTTAAAAATAATGCATGCAGATTTTCTGATGTAGAAACTGTCTCATTTTTCTTTTCTTTAGACCGAGAAGTGATACGCTGCAAAGGAGAAAAACATCAGAACAGAAAAATGGCAACAAAAACAACTCCCTTACCTTTGCTCCCGTAATACCTAACTCAAAGCTGTTAAAATAATGTCTGGACATTACTATGTTTCACTATTATTTAAATAACAGTTCATGCAAACACCAAAACAAAATTTCCAGTTAGCCATGCAGGGTAGAAACATGTACTAAAAGGAGTAATAGAATATGTAAAAAAAAAAAAAACAAGGAGAAGAATCAGGATTGCATGAGGAAAAGAAGTAGAGATGATGAAAAAGTAAATATAGAAACGTTTTTTTTCTCTTGTAGCTGATTCAAATCTTCTGTGACAAAGGTTTGATGTCTTTTTTGATAGACCAGCTCTCAGCAAGTTAAAACAGCGCTCTTATCACAGATGCAGAGTGTCTCACAATGGATGATATGCATGCATATTTCATGAGCTTCCAATGACTGTGTCACTTTGTCCAAATGCATTTCAAGCATATTTTTATAAAAAAATTAAAAAATACAAGAAGCACTTCAATCACTGAAAAAAAATTAACAGAGTTCACATCATAGAATGAGTGAAAACATAGATGAACTCATGCATGGAAATATAGACGGCAAATCTTGATTGTTGTCTTCGGTGACTAGCAAGATTTTTATCATTTTTCAGTACCCTTATGTGCCATAATTGATTTTCACCCATCGGCATTAGAAAACACTATTGGACACATCTGAAAAACACCCACCAGGCTTGGGCATTATTACAGCCCTAAAGTATACGTTACACACTTTTTGGGATAAAGGATAAAAACATAAAATGGAAAAAAAAAATTCCACATTTCAGCCAACAAATATTGGAACTGAAAACCAAAAGCTATCTGAAGATGCCAACCAACAGATTCCCACATTACTCATCAATTCGTTCGAAAAACTTTCTGATAAAAAACATCTTTTGCAATGGCCCAAAACCACCCAAGGCTTGTTCAAAACAATGAAATCAAGCAGAAAGTTGAAAAATTGCACAAGCTGAAAGGAAAGAAGATAAGTACCCCCACCCCACCTCAATCCACCGAGTTTGTGGCTGAGTCTATGAAAACAAAGTTTGAGAGAAACTGAAATTAATATTTCCCCTTTAGATCTAATTTTTAGAATAAAATAGCAGGCACAATGCATCCCTGTCATGAAAACTTAAAACAAAAACAGAGGTGAACACAGATTCCTGAAATGAACAGGCAAAAGTTTTTACTTGCAGAAGGTAGAGAGAGCCTTCACTGAACTCCGCAAGACCAGAGAATCAAAACCAGACCCCAGAAAAAGTGAGAAAACAATGATTAAAGCGGGACAAGGCTTAAAAATGCATGTAGGAAATAGAAGAAAGGGTGAAAGGAAATGCAAGTGGAAAGAGGCACTTACATAGTACTGTACTATAAAAAAAAAAGGGAGAGAATCTGTAGTGAGAAGCTACTTTGGACTTTGGAGAATATGAACTATACAAGAGGGGGGACGCAGGTATAAATATTGTACTATCGTTGGGACTAGTTTTTTGAAAAATTCACCACAATGAGGTGGTGAAGAGAAAGAAACGAAAAAGAGATAAGATTACAGAGAGAGAGAGAGAGAGAGTAAAAATTATGGAAAAGCTGAGGAAAGAGAAATGGGAATGATGAAGGGAAGTCAGAGAAGTCAGATAACATGCATAAACGCTAGAACCACTTCTTTTGTCCAATTTTGAAGTTTCTATATGCAGCTCCATTTTTCTGTGCTTTTAGGTCTTAATTAAGAATCAATGAGGGTGTGTGAGACCAAAAATATGGACAACCAGAAAGACAAGGAAATTAATTTGGGTGCTTTGTGTGATACCCCACACAACCAACCAACACAACAAGACATGGCCATATCATATCATAATATAGTGTGCTTCTTCGGCTTCCACTAAGAAAAAAAAGGAACGGTCCATTATATTCAATAATAATAGTAACAACACAGCATTTCAATTCCCTTAGGCCACATAATAATACTATACTAATAAATTTTCTCTTGTTTATGTAGTTGGAACATCTTTCTCCATGCTATCATTAACCTAGCTCCCCTTGTCCTACTCAGATATATGTTACACCATGGACCCCATAACTCTTTTTACCCTTTCATCACAATCACGGAATTAATTCATGTGCCATTGTTTTTCAATCAGTAGTTTTGGGATTATAACAATTTCAACTACTTTCACCAGAATTGTCTGCTGTAAAAAAGTACATGCAGAATGCAGAAGTCTTTTATTTTTTATGCAGAATGCAGAAACTTTTTTTTTTTCCAATATTCGACAGAATGCAGAAAATTGTAATTCAGTGGTTAGAATGAAAACAATTACATTCTGAATCTGTCATAACCTGTTTTACTCAACTTAATTAATACTGTGTTTGTTTTGAAATTTTTTACAGGTTGATGTAATTATTTTTACATTTTACATTCATTGTTGTTGGTTATCAGAGAATCTATATACCCTATTTTCACACAAATGAAGTGAATTTGGAGAAAAAAACTGTGATAAGTATGCATGTCGAACGTTGATGTGCACATTAAAAGAGACACACCTGTTCTCCTGCAGAGGTGTGACACAAATTGCTGAACAGTAAGCAACTTTTAGGGTTTGTCGTTTTGGTAATGTTGTTTTTTTATATGTCTAATCTAAAGTACATATTTATTTGACTTGCACAGTTAGAAAATACCTCAGTCGAATCAACGCAGATGATGTGTTGGGATTACAAATTGGTGAACCTATCATATGGTTTTATTTCTGATTTTTTATTTTTTTTATTTTACATGTACTGGATTATTTTTCAACTTTCTTTAATTTATTTTCAATTAAGTTAATTCTTAAGATTGAATAAAACTAAAGAGTTTGAAGAATTTTGGTGTAACAAAATAGGAGCGGAGGGTCTTGAATATGAATAAATATACTTTCTATGTTGAACTCAATCCACTTAAGAGTATTCAATAAAAAATGTAACTTTAATTAAAATATATACTAAGATATTTTTAATCGACCAAATTCTGAGTCGCTTGATGTCCTAACATTGGTTACTTCATTTAATATATAACATATTAGAAATAAGAGTTTTTTTTTTTTTATTAGAAGCTCATGTTAGATAACATTATGTCTTTGATATCTTATACTTATCCTCAGTTGTCCTGATATCCTAAAGTACAAAAATATTAACTAATAAGTATATTAGGTAAAAATGAACTTGTGACCCCCTTTTATATTAGAACATAGAGTTGAAAGAAAAAGAATTTATAACCGAAATATATTATAAACATGATGATCTTTGAAGGAAAATGAAACATGATTTTAACCTATAAAAAATTTTAAAACTATGGATCTTCTGCTTGCTCAACCTTTATATCATTCTTTAACATGAGACTTAGACTAGTATTTGAATTCTGATTATGTTATTCATGATGACACATAATCTTATTTATGGTGTCAAAGCATTTAAATCATAGAATAATACACTAAAAAATGACCTACACTTATTATGTATTTATCACTGGTTCTTTAGCATAGAGACATGTATTTGCCGTCTTTTCACTGTTATTAAAAGAAAAGATCTGGTGAAACCACTACAATCCTTTCCTTTTTCTGCACAAACTGCAATCTTAACCCTGTTGGACCACCAAACAGGTACGAGGCGTTCAAAAAGCAAACAACTTTAGCACTTGTTTTCTTTTCTAGATACAAGATTAAGATAAAGAAAGGGACCAATTTATAAAGACAAAAAGAAGGACCACACTCTAGTTGCTGCATTTAGTTCATGTTACACATCCCCAGATGTTTTCTTACACGGTAATGGGGTTTTTGATACAGAGTAAATGCATAACAATTTACCTTTTCGAAATAAGTAAAATATTTAAATTATGCAACATATTTCATGTGTACTTGGTAGATCTCACATTTCACACTTATTAACTCTATTTTGCAGAACTCTTTTTGGATGATGAGTTTGCATGTTTTGTCCTTATTCAAGGTCCCTGACACTCATCAAAAGTCTTTTTCACCTCTTCAATTCTTCAAACAAAACTGGTTAAAAAGCTGTAGTGTCATAAAATACCTTATTGCAAATGCTTAACCACTAATTCATTTCTAGCTCTTAACATTCATTTTGATGCTTTTTGGCTAATGTATACTTTCATATATGGTTGTATACAAAATTTTAAAACCCTAATCAAACAAAGAAAAACATTCAAAATGGTTGTTAAACCCAAACTAGTTTATTGTTTTCCTTTTCTTATTTCATTTTGAACTAATAAGTTATAAAGTGCCCTTTTTAAGTTATTCACACATCCTTTTGATAGGCAATAAGCAACTTTTTTTTTTCTTTTGTGATGATACTTCTTACACGTACAAATTGTTATGACCTTAAGATAGTCATCGAATTCTGAGAGATTTTTACTTTGGCGTTTAGTGACTACTCGTGATCTTTGTTTCTATTAAAAATCTTAAGCGAAAAGAGAAAGAAAAAAAAAGTTTTTTTAAACCATCTTTTTCAAGTTATGCAAAACTACTTTTTTATAATTAAATAAGAGAACAGAGAGATTACTTTGCTTCTGTGTATGGCTCAAATAGTCATTTTACTAGTAAAATGAAGAGTACTTTAAATGTAAAGATTCTAATATAACATGCTAAAAAACAAATACATTGGTTTTATCGAAAACTTTTAAGTATATAATTAAACGAAAGAACCAGTAAATGGTGTACGATATAGCTGTATATTAAGATAAATTTTAAATAAATAAATAAATATTTTTTTAATTTTCATTCTATATTATCTCTAAAAAAAAAGCTCTGATTTGTTACTGTGCTATCAAATTATCTCCATTAGAAACTGAAAGGATGAAGATTAATATGAACTTGTCAGTTCTTGAGTTTAGATAAATAAATCATTCTCTATCAAGATGTTTTTTTTTTCTTCTCATTGGATGATTTGTTAAGCGAGAACGTTGTAAGGTTTGATTTGAGATTTTGAAAGTACCACAAGAGAGTTTTTCAACTTGGAACACTTCAATTTAGTTAAAAGGAATTAATAAAATAGAAGTGAGAATAAACATATTTGCATTTATGGAATTGGAAGATAGGTTGATTATATTAAATATTAGTATTCTTTTTAAAGCATTATAGCAACCCAAATGATGTTTAGAATGATTTGGAAACATAATATGATACTGTTTCCTTAGTTTTTTTTTTTTTTCCTCTATTGGATCGAACAACAGTGTAATCATTGCACTCATTACTTTTCATCACTCAAGCTCAAGTGATGTATGTATGTTCAAACAAGATGAAGTGTGTTTCTGAAATGAAAACATCTAGTTTGAGGGAGAGAATGTATCATATTGCTTAAGAAACGATGAACATCATGCATAGTAATGATCAAGATTCATGCATATGGGTTATGACATTCAAATGACTGTTGATCACTTATTTGAACTATTAGATGATCTCTAGCTATCAAACGGCATCAAATATATTTATGACTTTTAATAAGATTTATTGAGTCAATCATCACAAATTATATACATCTTTTTCATTTTACTCTATGTAGGATCAAACTCATACTTAAAATCTTAACATATAGCTAGTGTGAACTGTCTCAACCTTTACTAAAATATTTTGAAATTTTTTTCAAAACTTATTTATAATAATAGCATGAAATAATCTCCTATTACTACAAGAAAATTTGTAAATAATTACCATTTATACTGAATAAAAATAATTAATCACTATCGTGATCAATTTGGATACCTTTATATAAATTTAAAATTATTAGTAACTAAAATAATTTCTATTATAAATAAAAAATTATAATTGGTTTCTAAATTGGTAATCAAAATAATTTTTATTATGAATTGGTATCTAATTAGCCACTAACATTAGCTACCAATGTTTTGACTACCAAAGAAATTTGTCTCTCTAATTGAAAAATTAAACATATTTTTCATTACTTGGTCATTATTATAAACATATATAATGTCTTGTTATTAGAAGAAAAAAAATGTTTCAAAAACTATTTAAAGTCAAACTTCTTTATTTACTTTCAACTTGATCATCCTCACCCACCCGATGTCGAGAAAAAGAAAATACAAAACTTTGTATGTAGGTTTGTAAAAAAAGTAGGACTCATAATGGATAATGTATATCAATGAAAGTTGACTATGTCCTAATAATGTCGTATCTAGCATGGTCCCATGCATGTATCAGTAATCGATCAGATATAATTTATTTGTCATTATACTAAATCGGTGGAAAATTTATATAACCTTGGACCATGTAACAGTTAGATGGCAGCGTGTCGATATGCATGCTATCTATCGCCTTACTTTTGGATTATGCATCTTAGATATAATTCGAGGTCACTCTGATGCATAGCAGGGTAAACTTTGAAAAATGTAGATAATCCAAATATTGAAATCAGTTTAGAAAGAAGATACGAGTGAGAAGGAATAGTGATAGTTTTGGTGATTTCAACAAAAAAGTTATGAATCCAAATTAGTTTTGATAGAGATTTGAGTTGAGTTTTTAATTCTCTTTTTCAAATTTCATTTTTTTAGTTTATACCTTCAAAAATCAATAAAAATAAATAAATTTTAAAGATTAAGTCAGAAAGTAATAAAAGGTAAATTTAAAATTAAATGATAATTTACTCAAACTCAATTAAAAATATAAGAGATCAAATAATTGTATTTAAAATAGGTATAAGTGACCACTATAAATAACAATAAACTTTCAAGAAACAGAAACTAATGTTTCTCACAGAAACATTATGATTGAAAATCTAATATTCTGGCTATCTGAATCTATATACATTAATCTATAATTAATATAATATAATTTGTAAAAGGGTACAATACATTAGTTTTTTAAAATTATACATAAAAGTCGAGTTCTCACTTAATTAACAGTGACATTAGAAAAAAAAATCTATTAATTATAATTATTAATAGATTATAATTATTTGTAGATATATGCACAAAAATGTTATATATATGTGACATAATGCTTCTTAATATTATACTTAATTACAAAAATTATATAAATTAAAAAAATTAAGAATATACTATTTTAATCACATTAGCTTAAAATAAAAGAAATATGTGACCTGACTAATAATGTATTAATAACTTATTTTAAAAGAAATTAATATTATAGCACTTTCTTTTAAACTTTTTTATATAACATAGTTCCAATAAGAGATGGTTTAAGGAATGGAATGCTGTACACTCTTATATGATGAACAAATTAGTTTTTCAAAAACACATGTTTAAATTTTGATTTTTAATATTTTAAAAGAGTTTGACCTGGCATATATGCCAATAACTCTTTATCGTTTACTCTCGGTCGTCACACCTTTCAAGGACGTACAGTGAAACGTTTAGTTATTGCTTCAAGAAATTGATAATTCCCAGAGATAAAGATATCGATGGAAGAGTATGAAATAAAGATGTAATAAAGTTAAAGGTGACAGAGCCGAGTGAAACAAAAATAACATAAATGTTTGTGAAGACGATGAATGGCGCAGTTACCATTTTCTCAGAAGAAATTGAAAGCGTGGCACAGCTTTCATGCAACTGCATGCATGCATGCTTTGCGTCACGATCGTCTCCCATTTATGCTCAGTGTGTAGAACAGAGAAAAAAAAAAAAACACTGCTACATTAATTGATTTAATAATCTTTTGAACATTTCTATATAAATGATGAAATCGGTGAGGATAGAGTTGTTTTTATAGTTATCAGAATACTAAATTGTATTTTTAATAATTTAACTGAGGTGCAGTTAATTTTTTATTTTTTTTCTTTTCAATTACGTCCATCTAAAAATTCATTCTTTCTATTTCTATTTTTTTCAATTTTTATTTAGTTCTATATTTAGTTTCTAATGGAAAATTAGCTTCTTCTTCTTTTTGTCTTATTGATTGGCAATGCACACGTACACATTACAACTTTAGTTTGTCGCCGCGTAGCATTAACAAGAGGGAAGTCAGAGTGAAAGAGCTATCTATAATAGAGAAATAATAACATAATTTTGGATGAATCTTTTATAATATTTCTGTACTGACTTAAAAGTAATCAACTTCTTTCATTTCAATGCTAAATATATATATGAAAAAACTCATTAAGTTGAACTTATATATAAACTTGTACTTTTAAGGATGAGATCTAAAATTTATATATCATGATTTGTTTTTTTCTTTCTAAACAAAAATATCATCATTAAAACTAGTTTTTACTCTTTTTTTTATTGAGTTAAATATAATCGTAATCTCCAAATTTAGAAAGTTAAATTAATATTGTCTTCTGAACTCAACTTTTCTTTTTCACGTGTTTAACGGTGTTTTAAATATGTTAAATATGGTATAAACAGTAGTTTGAAACACTATCTATAACACGTCAACAAAATTTAACAAAATTGGCTTAAGAGAATTATATATTTATTCATTTTAAAAGTTTGAAGATTAAATTATATCAAAGTTTGAACAAATTCCAAATTCGTATTAAAATTTAAAGATTAAAAACATATTTAACCTTCTTCATAGAAAATTAATATCTTCTTAAATATAGTTTGATGAAAAAAAATGTACTCACCATTAAGAGATAGTTCTCTTATAACAATTAACTTATTTGATTAGTTTATAAGTTAGTTTTACTAATATAAAGTGTTGGTAAATACCTCATCAATTGTGTGGGTCAAAATAGTTTATAAACTAGTCAAATAAGTTACTAGTTAACCTATTGACTTTACCAAACACCTTTTTTTTACCAAACACCTTTTTTTTTTACCAAAATGGTGTAATTTTTATATGAAATTACTAAAATGTTGCAATTTAAAAAAAAATCAAACTTTAACAAGTTGTACCAACTTGGCACGACTTTGTAATGAAGAAGTCATGTCATGTTGAAGCAATTTCATTGCAAATGCTTTGAAGTTGTGTCAAGTCTCAACAACTTCTTCGGAATAGTTAAAATCATCACATGCTGAGACAACTTTGATTAAAGTTAAGAATATTTTAAGCTAAAAAACAAAGAAGTCGTCACAAAATAATGACTTCAATATAATCCGTAAACACATAAGTCGTCACAGTATTGTATTGATGGGGAAAACAACAACAAACAATATACCAGAGAATGCAACGGATATAATTTTCCCTAACTTCCAAGAATCTATGAGGAGCAATAATCAAAGAGCAGCAATAATAAATCACCAAAAGCACAAATAAAGGCACCAAGATTTTTAACGTGAAAAACCCCTCAAATCAAGGGTAAAAACCACGAGTCGTCCAGACCAAAGAAATAGCTTCACTATGATCAACAAGAGTACAAAAGAGTCTCAATCAATAGCACAAGTTAGTGCCAACACCCAACCAAATAAAAAAGTAACAAAGCTTTCAAAATAGAGAAGAACAAGAGAGGAAACCTCTACAAATCACTGCTGCAGTGCGAAATTAATATCTCCCAACTCAGACCTCGTATCAAAGATCCGACCAGTCAGAATGAAGAGCAATGAGTTCCGAACCTGCTGTAAAAATTTCCGCCCGATCCAACGGTGAACGAATCCGCAGCGCCAAATTTACTGCGACAGCTCTATGAAAAACGTGAACAAAATTTTCCCTCTACCTCTCCCTCTATGTGTTAGGGCTTTCAGTGTGTTCTGACTCTATTGTTCTGCCTCTCTCTTTATTTTATAGCCCCCTCTCCACTAGGTTAAATGAGACATGGGCTTCTTAAGTTTTGGGCCTTTTCTCCACATAGGAAGGGAACCCAATACCCAACAAATCTCCCCCTCACAACTATGTGGAGATAACCGCATCTCACAACAAACTTCAAACTTCCCTCTTGGCAATGCTTTAGTCATCATATCAGCACCATTATCATCTGTATGAACTTTTTCCAACTCCAACAACTTAGCATCCAAAGCATCACGTATCCAATGATACCTCACATCAATATGTTTGGATCTAGAATGAAAAGTTGGATTCTTACCAAGATGGATAGCACTTTGGCTATCAACAAACAATGAATAGTTATCTTGCCTAAAACCAAGCTCCTGCAAGAATTTCTTCAACCATAACAGCTCCTTGCATGCTTCAGTAATAGCAATGAACTTTGCTTCTTCAAACACTCAGGTTCTCCACCGTCAGTCAAGGTTATGTACTCATCACAAGAATACCTTGTAGAAGGTTGTTTCTGTCTATTAGACCTCCTGAGTTGGACTTGAGATGGTTCAGGTACATCACCAAGATCATCATCATCATGTTCCTCTTGAGCATCATCAATTGGAACCTCTACTCCACTTCCAAACTGTTGATCATCAACATCACCATGTTGCTCATTGTCTTGAGCTTCCGTTTCAACATTCTCCAAATTGTGAGCGGGCAACCTCATCGGATTACCATCAGTGAGATTACTATCTTTCTCGGGTGTGGTCTTCTCCACCTTATCAATGTCTTCAATGGTCTGGTCTTCCATGAATTGTACATCACGGCTTCTAACAAGCTTCTTCTCAACAGGATCATAAAACCTGTAGCCAAATTCATCCTCACCATAGCCAATAAAGATACATTGCCTTGTCTTTTTATCTAACTTGGATCTTTCATCCTTAGGAACATGAACAAATGCCCTGCAACCAAAGACACACAAATGATCATAGCTAACATTCTTACCAAACCAAATTTTGTTTGGCACCTCAGTATTCAAACCAATTGCGGGACTGAGATTAATAACATGCACAGCTGCAAGCAATGCCTTTCCCCAAAAGTGCTTAGGCAACTTTGCTTCCGAAAGCATACATGTAACCCTTTCAACCAAGGTCCTGTTCATCCTCTCCACTAGACCATTCAACTGAGGAGTTTTAGGAGGAGTCTTCTCATGTCTAATACCATGGTGCCTGCAATAAACATCAAAAGGTCCACGGTACTCACCACCATTATCACTACGGATGCATTTCAGCTTCTTGCCTGATTGCCTCTCAACCATAGCATGAAATTCCTTGAACTTTTCAAGTACTTGACCTTTCCGCTGAAGAGCATAGACCCATAGCTTCCTGGAACAATCATCAATAAAAGTAACAAAGTAAAGTGCACCACTAAATGACTTTATCTTTAATGGGCCACAAACGTCAGAATGCACCAATTCAAGCAATTCTGACTTCCTTGAGGGTGGATGCTTCTTAAAAGATACTCTGGTTTGTTTACCAGCCATGCAATGAGAACATTTCTGCATTTCTCAATCCCATAAGCACATTCTTTTTAGCTAAGCAGTTAAGCCCTTTCTCACTTATATGACCAAGCCTTCGGTGCCACAAAGATGCCTCCATATACATAGCATTCACACTGTCTTTAGCAACCAAAGCTTTAGTCCAATACAATTTAGATTGTTTCTCCCCTCTGGCCATAACCAAGTTACCTTTAGTGAGCTTCCATTTACTAGAACCAAAGTGATTGTCATAACCACAATCATCAAGCAACTGCACAGAGATTAAATTAAAACGGACATCCGGAGCATGTTTGACTCCTTTAAGCAACAACTGCACTCCCATGTTGGTTTGCAAGCAAACATCACCAACACCAATCACTTTAGACTAACCATCATTACCCATCTTCAACACTCCAAAATCACCAGAAGTGTAAGATGTGAAGAACTCCTTCCTAGGTGTAACATGCAGTGTAGCACCACTATCAATAATCCACATGCTCTCATCAGATACAAGATTAACGGACTCAAAGTCACGAAGAAGAACAAGATCACCATCTGTAGCAGTGGTGACACGATCATCATCATGATCATTCTCTCTCTATTTGCCCTTCTTGTCTTTGTTCTCCTTTTTCCACTTAAAACAGTATTTCTGAATGTGCCCAGTTTTATGACAAAAATGGCACTCTAAATTCTTGTATCTTGACTTGGACTTGCTCCTACTCTTCTCTCTACCACCTTTATGTTCCTTTTTCTGACTTCTCCCCCTAACTTCTGTAACAAGCATCTCAGACTGAGATGAAGAACCATGTGCCTTCCTTCTCATCTCTTCATTAAGAGCATCGCTTTTTGCCATCTGAAAAGAAACAACACCATTCGAAGCAGAGTTCGTAATTGAAACCCGAAATACCTCCCAAGACTCTGGTAGAGTATTAAGCAACCATAATCCCATAACTTCGTCATCAAACTTTATGCCCATTCCTGACAATTGATCTAGGAGCCCTTGAAACTCATTTAAGTGATCAAAAATAGAAGAATTCTCCCTGTACCTCAAATTCATCAAGCAATTTAACAAATACAATTTATTATTGCCCGACTTAGAAGCATACAAAGACTCAATCTTCTCCCACAAAGCTATGGCATGTGTCTCATTAGCAATATGATTATAAACATTATCTTCAACATATTGCCGAATAAAACCACATACCTGTTGGTGCTCAAAGTCCCATTCTTCTTTAGACATAGAATCTGGCTTCTGTGTAGTAAAGACCAGAAGATGCAATTTCTTGCCAAATAATAAATCTTTCATCTTGCCCTTCCACAAATGATAATTTGTACCATTCAAAG
The DNA here is from genome assembly GCF_037176805.1 of Vigna unguiculata. Lineage (NCBI taxonomy): Eukaryota > Viridiplantae > Streptophyta > Magnoliopsida > Fabales > Fabaceae > Vigna > Vigna unguiculata. The sequence continues at coordinate 6,610,793 of NC_140793.1, forward strand.
CAACCATCTTTGCATTTGCCTCCATCATTCAAGCAAGTAAATATAGCCCAACCAAGAGCTCTGATGCCACTCTCTGATAGGGAAAACAACAACAAACAATATACCAGAGAATGCAGCGGATATAATTTCCCCTAACTTGCAAGAATCTATGAGGAGCAATAATCAAAGAGCAGCAATAATAAATCACCAAAAGCACAAATAAAGGCACCATGATTTTTAACGTGGAAAACCCCTCAAATCAAGGGTAAAAACCACGAGTCGTCCAGACCAAAGAAATAGCTTCACTATGATCAACAAGAGTACAAAAGAGTCTCAATCAATAGCACAAGTTAGTGCCAACACCCAACCAAATAACAAAGCAACAAAGCTTTCAAAATAGAGAAGAACAAGAGAGGAAACCTCTACAAATCACTGCTGCAGTGCGAAATTAATATCTCCCAACTAAGACCTCGTATCAAAGATCCGACCGGTCAGAATGAAGAGTAATGAGTTCCGAACCTGCTGTAAAAATTTCAGCCCGATCCAACGGTGAACGAATCCGCAGCGCCGAATTTACTGCGACAGCTCTATGAAAAACGTGAACAGAATTTTCCCTCTACCTCTCCCTCTATGTGTTAGGGCTTTCAGTGTGTTCTGACTCTATTGTTCTGCCTCTCTCTTTGTTTTATAGCCCCCTCTCCACTAGATTAAATGAGACATGTGCTTCTTAAGTTTTGGGCCTTTTCTCCACATAGGAAGGGAGCCCAATACCCAACATGTATGACTTCAATACATTTCATAGCAAAACTAAAGTCTTGCCAGGACTTTGCTTTTTGACTTACAAATTTAATTAATCTTAATCAAAGTTGCGATTTCAACTTTTTCAAAGAAGTTGTCGAGACTTGGCACCACTTCAACTCATTTGCAATGAAATTACTTCTGCATGGTAGAACTTCTACGTTATGAAATCGTGTCTAGTTGACTCGACCTGTCTAATCTCAATTTTTTTAAAAAAATTATGCTATTTAGATAATTTTAGAAATAAATTACACTAGTAAAAAAACCTATGAAACACTTTTATGTCATCTCATAATAGTTACTTGAGGTGAATCCTTGGTAGATTAAACCATTTAGATGTAGCAACATTGGTAACTTGGGAGTGAAGTACAACAGCATTTGTATCCTACTAACTAATAAGATATTTACGAGAATTTTACGAGACACATGGTTGGATTAGTTGACGGGTGACTTTATCTCTTCTTTGAAGAATTTTTCTAAATTATTTGTCGTCAAATTAAAAGAAAAAAAAATAAAACCTCAAGTATAGGAGTTCTTTTGGCATAGCACAAGGAAAGGAATCTCTAAAAGAATATTTGAGACTTTTGTAATATGATCGTGAAAATTCCTGAATCGAATGAAGGAATGTTTATGGGTGTGTTTATTGAAGAACTTTGTATTAATCCGTCATAAATTTTCATTCTAAAGTAAGGTAGAGAACATGGTCAAAGTCAGATATTGTGTTGTTTCCCACGTGGAAGTTGAAGAAGTGATGACACAAAAAAAAGGGGTCAAAGAAAAATATGTACATAGAACATAAAGCATTCACACTATGAGGATTTGAAGAATGAATGGTATCATAATGGTGGAGCTCTAGTCAAAATCCAATGAGCACCATTATCAACCATATAATAATAAGCATGCTTAGGTATCTATTGGACCAAATCCCCTACAATTATAAAAAGAAAATTATTAAAAGACATGAATATAATGATGTTGCTCCACTTTTTGGCAATGTTCAATAAACAATTTGGTACTAATTATCACGTATGGTGCGAATTTCATATATAAAGTGATTCTTGAGTTTTCTTCGGTTATCCTTTAGGTTAAATTATAGTTGTGTTATTTAAGATATGTTAATGAGTGTTTCATACGATAATCCATTGAAAAAAGCTTTTGTATCCATTCATACTTTGTTTGGCCAAATTGCTTAGAAAAATTATGAATTTGTTGTTTGATTAATCTAGTTTTTTGTTAATCTTTTTTTTTTGAATTTATGTTTTTATTCTAATTTTTTAGAGTTATAAAAATATTAAAATATTTTTTCAAAAGTCTTCTTAAAATGAACATGTTTTTGATTGATTAAAAACTTACAAACACATGGATTTAAGTGATGTATATAGATTAACATATGAAGTTTGGTATTCTTTATTCTTTTTATTTCACTTGGGATGTTAAAAAATTCATACTCGCAGTAGTATTCGCATATAAAACTCACAACAGGTAGGAAATGGATATTGTAAATAGATATTTGCGGGTAACGGGTACGAATATTTTTTATACTCGTATGTTAACGGGACGGGTGCGGGTATCATAGTATCTGTACCTGTGGACACCCGTACCTGCTATACTGTAATTTAAATTAAATAAAAAACATGATTAAAACATTAACACATTAATTTTCAATCAGTTACTTTTTATCAATTAGTTTTAAAAAATCTTCATTTCTTTGTAGACTGTCATTCAACACTATTTAAATGGATTATTTACACTTTGTTTAATATTAATGAATGTTATGCATTGTATTTTTATTTGAATTTATGATTAAAATATGTTGTTAAATATTAAAATTTTCTTTTGTAAATATTCGCAGGTATCCGTGGATATTAAAAAAAATATGTGGGTACCTGCATAATGGATACCTGCATAGATATGGGTATAGTACAACACAAATATTTATCCAACGGGTAGAGTACGAGGGAGTTATTACCCGTACCCTACCCAGCCCGTTGACATCTCTAATTCCATTTAATTGAACAAGATTATACCTTTTAAATTAAAATAGATCATGCAAAGGCTTCTAAGAAGAGTAGAATGATTTGATTGGACCATAGTTTAATACTAGTCTTACAATTCAATCTAAACTAGTGAAATAAGATGAGTTGTAAATTCATCTAAGTAACAAACACAAATCAAACCTCAAACATTTGAATGAAATCATAGATAAATATTCAAAAAGTAGAAGTACAGAGAATTAAAATTGAATACATCTAACCTCAACACGAGAGAGTTCAACTACTCATAGAATATTGTAATGCAACTCCAACAACATCTTCCATCAAATCTCCAATACAACTCAGTTAGGACTATCCTATAAGGTGTCACTAATTCCAAGCACTAAATTCAAAGAAAACTCTACTTCTATCTTGGAAAGTGACCTTCTCATTTCTGGAAACACATGTGTAAATTTCCACATTGTTAACATACTACTTATCTAACCTTCATAATCAACCTCTATCTCAAAGTACAACATGGAATAACTTACCTTAACTTACAATTCTCTCCACACTATGCAACTATTCACTACATTTTCTTCTAATATGAAGATATGATTTCTATTCATCACAAGTTATAAGAATCCAATTAACAAAGTGTCAATCCATCCTAAAGATGATATCTAGATCCTTCAAAGGTAAATATCTCAAATTCACTTGCAATTTATATCTTTCAACAATGACAAAACACCTACAACATATATAATGCACCACCAAAATGACTTTTAATCCAAAAGACAATTTTAAACTCTACAAATAAAACACTCAATTTAATGGAACATCTTAAGCTAAAATCAAATATATTTTGTAATTAACTTCCCCATAATATAGAAACAACCATTCAAAACATGTTGCATACTATAGAAAGCATATGACTATCAACAAACCACTCACAAGTAAAAACGTTCAGATTTAGTCATAAGTGTGCACCTTCATCACTCCATCAAGATTCTTTATCTACTAATATTGTTGTTTTTACTAACCAACTTAACAAAGCTTGACATAATAGTTATACACATTACAAATGCACAACAAACTCACAACCCTCAAGTTATCCTAAGAACACTACTAGAAATTCTCATATTACTTGGGATTTTTCTTGCAAATTTGTTAAGAAAATTTGCAAGAAAAGACTTTTTTTCTGCCATTTTTTCTAAGAATTTTAATTGACAAGTAATTCTTTCGTGGGTAATCATTTCCTACAAATTTATAAAATTTGCAAGTATTTCCTACAAAATTTGTTGCGAAAAGTGTTTAATACAAAATATTTTGCAAGAAAATTGGTAGTAATTTCTTGCAATTTTTTTTCACAACAAAATTTGTAAGTATTTCCTACGAAAAAAATTTCAAAACAAAATTGGCATGAAATATGAGTTTTTTTAGTAATGGAATGAAATGCTCTGATACCATAATTGTAACGCCCTAAAATTTAAACTATCAATTATATTATAGTACATCAAAAAGCTTATACAAAGCTTATATCCATATGAAATGCAAATCTAAACTTACTCAAATATATATAAATACAAATGTTTACAAAAGATAAATCAAAATAAAATCTTTGTCCTCTTCCAAATATTATTCCTACATTTATACCTATATCTGAGTCATCGCATGTCACACCACAATAATAAATGCAAGGGTAAGTTATAAATGTTAAAACATATTACATACAACTTTGTCATCATAACCTCAATTCAAATAATGCACATTATGTTAAAATAAGATACAAAAAATTTTTACTGAAACCAAATAAGTTAACAAAATAATAATTGTTCGAAACCAAACAATATAATTGAATAAATAAATAAATAAGACTAGCGTAACTAAAGAAAAATATAATTAAATAAAAATAAATAGTATGTAACTAGAGATAAATATAAAAAAATAAATAAGATCAGTGCATAATTGGAATTAATGTAAACAAATAGGTAGAACTAGTGTGTAACTGAAGCTGAATAAAAAAATAAATAAACAGGACCAATGAGAAATTGAAGGTATAAATAAATAAAAAGGACTAGTGTTAATCTGGAGTTAATATAAATAAATAAACATGAATAGTGCAAAACTGGAAGTAAATATAAATAAATAAACAAAACTAGTGTGTAACTAAAAATAAATATAAATAAATATACATGATCAGTGTGTTATTGGAAGTAAATATAGATAAATAAGTAAGACCAGTGCATAACTGAAGGTAAATAAAAATAAACAAATAGATAGGACTAGTGTGAAACTAGAGCTAAATATAAATAAATAAGTAGAACCAATGTGAAACTGATGGTAAATATAAATAAATAAATAAGGACAATGCATAATTGAAGATAAATATAATTAAATGAATAAGACCAGTACATAATTGGAAATAAATATAAATAAATACACAGAACCAATGTGTAACTAGAGATAAATATAATTAAAGAAACATGATCAGTTCGTAACTAGATGTAAATATATATATATATATATATATATATATATATATATATATATATATATATATATATATATATATATATAAATTAACAAGATTAGTGCATATTACTTTAAGGCCAAGAACACGCACCCTCTGGTCATGCCTATCTAAGTCTTAAATAGCTTGCTCAATTCCTTGACACAAGATCTGCCTAATACTTGCAATATGAGTTAGAACATTGGGGGCCAAACGCACAATTTCATCCTTGGTTACTGGTTTAATTTGGTTTTGAATTAGTTAGTTCCGCTGCTGAAATATCCTTCTTAGGACCTTGCAACAACTATATCATGCTCTAAGGCGTACCCCTAGACAAACATTAAGCTTAAACCAAATCAAAGGAAAGTATAAACATCAAAGATATAATCTACATAAATGGAAAGAAAGTATAAGAAGATTACTGCTCCATTGATATCACCAAGAGAAATCAGCTACTCATGGAATAGGATGATGCAATACAAATCCAGCAGCATCTAGACATATAATATTACACCAAGAACATAATCTTTCTAAGCTCATAGACTCGTTCATACTCTACTACTACATATTTGAGCCTCCACTCAATTCCTAGAATGAAGGCATTAGGTCTTTATTTATAGGAATTTTTGGGTGGTGCTCAACCCAACTTTTGGTGCTCTTTCACAAGCATTTCTTCATATGTGGGTTTCCTTCTCAACTAAGCTCCTTGCCCTGGTGCTTAGCATGTGACCTTTCCCTCTTGGAAGGGGGGATAGGGGTTTCTTGGCTGCTCAAACTCATGGATTTGTGCTTCAGGTTTCCTTGCAAAGAAGGTTTCCTCACGAGGCTTGGTTCCATTTGTTGTGCTCAACTAGAAAGTCAAAATATGTTGTCCTGTCTTTTCTACTTTCATGACTCAGCTCAAATATTGTGACTCAGTTGCATACTTGATATTTTCTTTCATATTCACAACAAAGCAGCAAAATATCATTGCAATTCATAAAACTCCAATTCTCAATAACTCATTCTGTATTTTAAGCTTAAGGAGGTTTGTTTTATATATAAATAGAACCATTTGATACATGATAAGTGTCAATTTCAATTAGAAAATTAACTTTTTCTTGACACAAAAAAGATAAGATGATAATTATCTCCTTCCTTATCTTAAAAATTGTAGAACATATATTGAAATGTATGTTATCTTACAGGATAAGATTATTGTGATTAAGATAAGATTCTACTAATTTATGTATATCCCTACATAACATTTATCTAGTTTTTTTTTCTTATGTTACAACACTAGTGGTATAATGTCATGCCTAAGGTCATTAGTTTGGATATTGTTTTTCACAATAGGTATCCTCTACCAATGTTTCATGAGATGTATGCTTTTTTTTTGTATTACTTTATCTTGGAGTTGGTGTTGTCCCCTTATGTTTTATATTCTTTATTTTATTTTTTATTTTAATAATTTTTTAATGTGATTAAAAATGATTTATGTACTTTGGAGTGCCATTCTAATCGAGATATCAATGTATAAATGATATCTAACATGGGCTTATTTTGAAAAGGATGACCACTACATGAAATTATATAATTATTCATTGATTTTTAGCGAAGGAAATAAATATTTTGGTAAACCTAAAGTTACCGATGGATGTTACCACGAATTTCATAATTTAAATTATCGATGAATATTTTTGTCAATAATGAATTCGTTAGAAAAACTCGTAGGTAAGATCTATCAATAGAATTTGTATTATCGATGAATATTTACATCGACAAATTGTCTGACGACCAATTTTGTCAGTAAACTTTGCTAGTAACTTGTAACTCCTATTATCGATAGACATTTTTATTGGTAAATCTGTCGATAAATTAAACAACAATTTTTTCGCCAAGTCTGATGATATTTTTTATATATTAAGGGAAGATGGCTGAGAATACGAAGAGAATGAGGAGGAGGAAGAGGACGTGAAGAAGTTGGAGTTGGTTGCAATGGCAGTAGCAAAAGCGTGATGATGGCGGGGAGGTAAAACGATGGTGGTGGCCGAAGTTGGAGGAGGAAGAAGAGAAAAAGGAAGAGGAAGAAGATGAGTCGGAGGTGTAGCTATGGCAGTGGGTGCAAGGCGATGACAATGACGGTGGAAACATGACAAGGAGGAGAGGAAAAAGGAAGTAGGGAAAAGGAAAAAATAAGGAAAAAGAAGAGGAAGAGGAGGGGAAGAAGAATAACTCAATCTCGATTTTTATCGACGACAAATTTATTCGTAGATAAGTGTTGCTAGATTTCGAGATCTATTATTGACGAGCACTCTATCAATGAATTCATAGTTGTCAGTAAACTAGATTATCGACAAATTTTTGCTATAACCGACAACTTATTTTCGTTGGTAATACACGATTTTTTGGTAATGGACTTTAGTAGAAAATTGTTATCTAAGCTATCTAAAATAGTTTAAAAAATAAAAATTAAATAAAATTACAAATAATTTAAAGTAAAAGGGTCATAATTACTATCAACACCCAATTTCGTCCGGGTAAATGCATTTGTTTTGTTAAAAAATATATAAATAAAAATATATATATAAAAAATAATAAATATGTTTTTTATTGATGGTAGTTTTTTTAATTTTAATTATACCACGAAAAAAAGAGAAGGGAGAATCTAATTTGTTTTTAATTATCACATCGTTTTTATGAGCCAAATGTTTTGTATATACTTTCACCCCCACTATTTACTATTTACACTCCACACATGACATGTCAGAAAGAAGGACATCTTATAATCTCTATTTTTTAGAAAAGGGCAAAATATTATGAGCAATATTATTCATAATATTTAGAATAAATATCTTGAATTAATGCTTATGTGATGTCTCTCATTGATTTTTGAAGATATTATTTTAATAATTAGAAGCAAATGTCCCCGATAATAATGTTTTTTAGAGAATGGTACAATTTTAATAATTGAAAGAAAATATTCTTGATAATAATTAGAATCAATCATATGAATAATATGTTATGATTTGATCAAGATCTTTATGTGACGGAAAATATGATTCTAGTAATTACAAGCAATATTAATATTTCGTTAATAATTATAATTAATACTGTGGATATTGTGCGACCATTTAATTTATGTAATATGTTTCATCAAGACCAATTCCTTCCTCATATATTTTATTATAATTAAAGACTAGGATTTCTATGGTACCCCAAGTGCCTATATAAGCACAAAACTTCTCCCATGCAAAGGACTGAAAAAATTTTTGAAAAACCCCTCTTCTTTCTTATTACCAGAGCACACACGCAAAAGACAGTCACCTTACTATCCTTTCAGTTAGTTTTGCTCTATTTGTGACCCTGAAAGGTAAATTCTCTCTACTCCTAATGTTATTCATGTACTGCTCAGATTCTCTTATAATATCAAATGTATGAGATTGACTGTTGTATGACTAAATGTGTTTGTTTGGGGTTCGAACATTAAATGATTTTGGGTTTGACTTTGTCATTGATATGCTCAACACTTCTATTTCCTTTCATTTGGAATGCCATTATCTTGGTAATTAGAAAGGTTTTTTTCGTAGACTTTAATTCTCTCTAAAAAAATAAAAAAAAAATAAAAAAATAAAAAATTATAGGTTAAATTACCCTTTTGGTCCCTCTATTTGTCATGAAATTTCATTTTGATCCTCAGGTTTTTCGTTGTCTCAATTTGGTTCTCATTTTCTAAAAAATGACTCAATTTGGTCCTCACCATTAACTTTGACCAGACGGTGTTAAAGTCAACGCCGCATGTCAATTTTTGTTTTTTATTTTTATTTTTTTAATTTTTTTTATTATAAGTATTGAATATCATGTCAAGTCTCAAACTTGCTTGATAAGCAAAACACTCAGGCTTTCAATTCTTTTTTTTTAAAATTAATAATAAAAATAAATAAAAATTATAAAATTATTTTTGAATATCATGTCAAGTCTCGGATTTGCTTGATAACTAAATCTTTTATCATGTAGAATTTCAGATTTTCTTGATATATATATATATATATATATATATATATATATATATATATATATATATCTAAAATTTAGAAAATAATAATAATATCAAACAATATTTTTATAAAGAACTACGTTATCCCTGATTTTCCAAATGGAAATACGTAGGAGCAAGGTACAATCCTCGTCGGGCAAAAAAAAGAAAAAAATAATTTTGTTTTTAATTTTTATTATTTTTGTATGTGTTTTTTATTTTGTTTGATTTTTTGGGGAATAACAAATATTTTAAACATCAAATTCTATCTTGCACACTTAATTAAAGAAAGAACCGTCTTAAGACGGGCATTATGGGGTGCTAATGCCTTCTCCATACGTAACCGACTCCTAAATCCAAATTTGGTTTCGAAGACTTTTCTTTTTTAAGGTTTTTCTATAGTTTTCCTTAATAAACTATGGTGACTCCTCTATTTTTTTTTAAATTATTTTCGCCGTCCCGCCGCGATCTCGGTTGTCACATATGGCGATTCCATTGAGGACATGTTTGAGAGTCAATCCTATTATTTGTGTGTGCAAAATATATTTTTATATATTCGTTTTCCCTTTGTATTTTGTTTTATTTCATGTATATTTATCTATCTTTGCTTGTCTTGATGCCATGTTTACTCTTTAATGTCCTCATATGATTATATTGTTGAAATTATTACATCCTAGGGTAGAAGACAATTGCTATATCTATTTGGGAATTTTCTGGTTATTTTGCAGGTTTGGGTTTGGGTAGTCTTAGGTTACTCCCTTCACACACTACACATGGTAGGCTAGTGCATTCATTTTAATATTGGGGTCCTATACCCGGACTTGAGTTAGCCGTAAGGAGTGGAGGTCCAACGATTGTTATGCTAGATCTCATATCTACTTGACTATTGGGAAGACCTCCACTAGAGTTTGCTTCCTCTTGACATGCCACATTTGTTAGGTTGCCTATCGTTGTGGATTATGTCCTGAGGTTGACTTCAGCTCTAGAGGCCTATGAGATAATTTAGATTTATCCTTGGAAGAATCATATGAAAGTCCATAGACTCAAAATAGGTTTTCTCCACACCTAATAGGACACAAAGTGGGAGCATGTTTTATACCTCCATATCCCTCAATCCTGTTGTTATTGATGATATTATGTAATTAATTTTCAAATTTATCATCTTTGCATCAATATATTATATGAATAAGAACCAAGCATGCATTGCATCTCACATTAGACTTAGGCATGTCATTTATATTGCATATAATTCATGTTTCATTGAGAGCATGATCATTTTACCAACATATCATGTGGATGAATGCCTCTTAAGGCACGAACATACATTGCATCTCATTGCATAAGTTATTCACATATCATGCATGTTTTTTATAAATGCATCACAATTTTCATAGCATTTCGTGTTGTGAATAAGTACCTTGTGGGGCACATATATCATTTGCATTAAACATTCAGTTTTCATTCATAATGCGATGTACATAGTTTCATACACATAGCATTCATATTGAATTAATGTTGTATAATGCATTTGTAGGTTGATATTGTTTGTATACACATAGTGAGTCTCCATGCATTTGTTTCTACAATCATTGGTCCATGCTAATAAAATAAAATAAAAAACATAATGACACCTGATAGGACTTGCTAAGATCATGGAAAATACAAGAGAAGTTCACAAAGGGATGACAACCGAAAATCCAACAATTAAAGGAGCAAATGAGCCCCATGTTAGAGGTCTTGAAGGCATTGAAAAGTAATAGAGAAACTTCTGTTTTGCCACAACAACAAAGAGCTCAAATGATCTAACCTCCATATGGTCTCCCTCTGAAGTACACTCCCCCTATTGAAGATAACTCAAAGCAAACATACACCCAGAAAGCTGTAAACTCTATTGATACGGGAGCAAACGAACTAGGGGCATTCATTTTCACATCCAATAAAGGAATTGTTGAATCAAATACAATATGCAAAGAGCCAATAAAGCAACCTGAGGTGAACTATTTACCCCATGATACCATGCCAGTTGATGTTGAAAATACCAAGGGAAAATTAGAAATGTTGGAGGAAAGATTGAGAGTCATAGAAGTCAAAGGAAGTTTTGAGTTCGGAGATACGGTAGGATTATGCTTAGTTCTAAATGTGGTTATACCGCCAAAATTTAAAGTGCCAGAATTTGAATAATACAAAGGGATATCCTGCCCAAAAAGTCATATAACTATGTATTGTAGAAAAATGGCTCCTTATGCTCATGATGACAAGTTGCTGATTCACTTCTTTTAGGAAAGCTTAGCTGGCTTGACACTGAATTGGTATATGCAGCTAGAATCAGCTCGCATTCGTTCATGGAAGGATTTGACTAATGCATTCCTGAAATAATATGAATACAACAACAATATTGCGACTGATAGAATGCAATTGCAGAGTATAACTAAGGGTGAGGTAGAGGCGTTCATAGAATATGCTCAGCGATGGAGAGAAATGGCTACCCAAGTGGAACCCCCATTGAGTGATAAGGAGATGGTAATCTTGTTTATAAGCACGTTGCAATATCCATTCTATGAGCACATGATAGGCAATGTGTCCTCTAACTTTGTTGATATTATCATGATTGCGGATAGAGTTGAGGCTGGCATAAGAAATGGGAAAATTGTGTTTGGCTCAAATATGGTAGCAAATATGAACGAGTGTGGATCTAATTCTGGGAAAAAGAAAGGAATAATAGTTAATCCTCACCCCATTGTCCATATTCAAACATCTCAATCCCGAAAATCCAATCAGGCCACTGTGCAAAAAAGTTACGATTAGGACAAAAATACTGTGAATGTCACTCATATTCCAATGACTTACACAGAACTCCTACCAAAGCTTCTTCCCAAAAATTTCATAGAGGTTTGCAACACCAGGCCTGTTAAACCTCCATATCCAAAGAATTATAATCCAAATACCAAATGCGATTACCATGGAGTGGCGTCAGGTCATTCAACAGAGGCGTGTGTGGCTTTTAAGAAAAATGTGCAGTTGTTGATAGATTCGGGATGGATAACCTTTGAAGAAGGACAACCCAATGTTGAGAGTTGAAGACAATCCACGCTTGGGAAGGAAGACATTTTCGTTGAAGAGAGTTTTTGTAAAAGTGAGTAATGTTATGTTTTTGACATTTCGTTCAGATAACTAGATTGTCTTCCACACATTGTGGGCACAAGGATTTTGCTCAAATTGCATAATTCTTTCATTCGTGAATTTCAAAGCATATGAGAGTTTTTATTTTTCATCTACAAGCAAGTCTTAGAAGGTGTTGTTAAAAAAAAGCAAAAACAAGATCATGGTGTTTTGAGTCATTTATTTTCTTGCAAAACATCAGAGTCAAGGGTTTTCAAAAAAAAATGAACAGCTGAAAAAAAAAACAAAAATGGATAAGAAAAATGAAAGAATTACTAAAAGATGCCACTATTCTCGACGGTCAAGTGTTTTATTGATGAATGATAAGTTGATATTTCTTTTATGACATATGTGTGGGTGTTGTTTGTAAAACACTAGTCTTCTGACCTCCCAATATTAAAGGATTTGTCCTAAAAACATTGATCCTCTCAAGGCAATAAACACAAACTTTTACACTAGGGCACATTTGCCAAATTTATCTCTGCTTGCGTTAGTCAAGTAATCCCTGAATCTGTTATGGCAAATAAAAACATTTTCAAAGGAAAAAAGGAAACGGAAAAAAAGAAAGAAGGAAAAAAGGTCCGGTAGACTGAAAGCCCAAGAGGATGGTCTCGGCGAAAAAGGACAAAGCAAAAGAAAGAAAGAAAAAAAGTAAGTCGTGTTGAGGTCATTGACTTCTATCGCATGGTTAATCTTTTTGAAGATAAAACAATCAGGATTTGAAATGACGTGTGACCATCTTTCTTCACAAAAAAAGAGAGTAAAAAATATCCCTCATTACCCCATTGAGCCAAAAGAAAAAAAAATAAAGTTTCCTTCGAAGTATACCCAAACAAGGTTGTCATTACGGTACATAACAAAAAGCATCAAAATTTTATGAATCAAGAAGCAAGAATTCAAAAAGTATCATATAGTATAAATCAAGGTGGAAAGAAGTCAAAAGGAAAGTCACAAAAGTGATGAAAATTCAGATGACATGGTGTGAAAAAAAAAAAAAGAGGAAAAGTTGAGATAGAAAGATGAAGTTTTTTTTTTTAAAAAAAAAAAAGGAGTAAAAAGTGATTCAGAAAAAGGTTGATATATAGATGATGCAATACCGAAATGGTAGCCTTTGTTTCAAAACATAATAACCAACGAACATTTACTTGGGCCTTCATATCATTATTTTCAAAACCCTTCAACCCCTCGCCACGTTATAAGCTTAACAAAAGTCCACACAGATTGAAAAATGATTGCTCTTGTCTTCACAAAGCTTAATTATGCGATAAGATGACGTGACTAATAATACAATCACTAAAAAGAAAGAAAGAAAATGAATAAGAGAAAAAATGTGAAAAAAGAAAGTGAGTGAAAAAAGAGTCATCATGAAGAGGGGAATACCATGTTAACAAACCAAAAGCAAGCAAAAAGAAAATGAATCATTGGGACAATCCTTTCCATATCCATTCCATTTTGAATCAAACAACTTGTGTTTCTTTTTATCCCCCTACCCTTTTGTGCATATCAAAATTGGGCCAGCTTTGTGGGTCTATCAGTTTCTTCTGTCCTAAGATTCATAAAAAGTGTGTGAGGAACATACCCATGTGGTTGTCCCAGTCTCCTCCTAATCATTCCAAAATCCTCCAAATATTTTTCACCCACTTGTGAATTCAAGCATGTGTGCACTAATGTCATAAAAGAAAAATTCAAGCATATAGTCATTTTATCTCGAACATTAGACCTCAGGATTGATTACATTCTTCACTTAAAAAAACAGTGAGGGGAGGGAGAAGTCAAACCATAACTAGTTAGTCATCATACATTCATGCATATAGAAGTTTCAATGTAGGCACTAAGGTTTTGACACCTTGAGCTAAACATAACAGGTAGACAAGTAAACAATTTTTTTGTCATGCATTCATCCATACAGTCATATGTGTCAACATATCATGTTCAAATCATAGATATCATAAAATTATAAGAAACATGAGCATAATCAAGCATCAAAGTTCTTCAATTGAAATATAAAAAGTCAATATTCAAGTTTGCTTCTCTAATATTTCTCGGATTGATGGTCCTCTTCATTCATATGAATGACCTACATATCCTCAAGCCCAGCTTTGTCTGGCCCAAGCCCAGTTCATCTTACCACCACAAGCCTAGTTTTATTTGGCTACCTCAAGCCTAGCTTTGTCTAGCCCCCAAGCCTAGTTTCGCACTGGCCCCACAAGCCCAGTTTTATCTGGCCACCTCAAGCCCAGTTTTATTTGGCCACCTCAAGCCTAGCTTTGTCTAGCCTAAGCCCAGTTTCGTACTAGCCCCACAAGTCCAGTTTTATCTGGCCACCTCAAGCATAGCTTTGTCTAGCCCACAAGCCCAGATTTATTTGGCAACCCCCAGCCTAGCTTTGTCTAGCCTCCAAGCCTAGTTTATCTGGCAACCCTAAGCCTAGTTTTATCTAGCCCCTCAAGCCCAATTTCGCACTGACACCTTAAGCATAGTTTCATCTGGCCACCTTGAGCCTAGCTTTGTCTAGCCCCTAAACCCAGTTTCGCATTAGCCCCTTAAGCCCAGTTTCATCTGGCCACCCCAAGTCTAGCTTTGTCTAGCCCCTAAGCCTAGCTTTGTCTAGTCCACAAGCCCAGTTTTATCTGGCCACCCCAAGCCTAGCTTTGTCTAGCCTCCAAGCCTAGTTTATCTAGCCACCTTAAGCCTAATTTTATCTAGCCCCTCAAGCCCAGTTTCGCACTGGCTCCTCAAACCCAGTTTTATGTAGCTACCTCAAGCCTAGCTTTGTCTAGCCCCTAAGCCCAGTTTCGCACTAGTCCCTCAAGCCCAATTTCGCATTGGCCCCTTAAGCCAAGTTTCATTTGCCACCTCAAGCCTAGTTTATTTTGGCCCAAACCCAGTTTCACACTGGCCCCTCAAGCCTAATTTCATCTGGCCACCCCAAGCCTAGCTTTGTCTAGCCCTCAAGCCCAGCTTTGTCTGGCCCAAGCCTAGTTTATCTGGCCACCAAGCTTAGTTTTGTATAGCCCTCAAGCCCAGCTTTGTCTGGCCCAAGCCTAGTTTATCTGACCACCAAGCTCAGTTTTGTATAGCTCTCAAGCCTAGCTTTGTCTAGCCCTCAAGCTTAGCCTTACCTTGTTTTTGGTATTAGTCAAGGTTTCTACACCTTTCTGTGTTTCCAAGGTTTCCACACCTTGTTTTTGTGCTAGTCAAAGTTTTCACACATTGCCATCGTTTTTTACACATTATATTTTACGTTAACAAGGTTCCCACACCAATTCATCTGAGTCATCTATTTTGCTTCATGTATATAACCTGGGCAACTTTTTGGGTTTCATATTATACACTTATCACATGATTTGTCAAGAACAAATATGAGTCTCTTTCTTTCATGAATTCACAAAATTCAATTTAACTTTCACATGTAAATTTCATATTAGGACCTTCTTTATCGAATGGTTACAAACTTTCATTTCAATATCGACCCTCTGTGAGACAATGGTTGAGTTCAGATTTTCTTTTGGTATATCAGCCATCTGCAAGGTAATGGTCGAGTTCAATTTTTCTTTTGTTATATCGGTCCTCTGCGAGGCAATGGTCGAGTCTAGGTTTTCTTTTGGTATATCGACTCTTTACGAGACAATGGTCGAGTTCAGATTTTCTTTTGATACATTGAGGCCCTCTACGAGGCAATGGTCATCGATCTCTTTAAATCAAGACCCTCTGCGAGGCAATGGTCATTGATTTCTTATGTCACATTGGGACCCTTTGCATGGTAACAGTCACTAAGTTCCTCTCCTTTAGATATATTACCCTCTCCTTGGGAGTGGTCATGTGTATCCTTAAATATGTTTGTTTCTTTTTCACTTATTTTATTTTCTTCGATATTCCTCTTTTGAAACCCACACGAAATTAATGTTTTTATCTTTACTTATCTTTTACTATGATAATATGAAATTTTCACTCTCATATTATCTACTCAAATCTAAGTAAAGAGGGGTAGCTGTCAACACCTAATTTTGTTCGGGTAAATGCATTTATTTTGTTAAAAAAATATATAAATAAATATATAATTAGAAAGGTTTTTTTCGTAGGCTTTAATTCTCTCTAAAAAAATAATAAAAAATAAAAAATAATATTATTTCTTTTATATAAGTATTGCATATCATGTTAAGTCTCGGACTTGCTTGATAATCAAAATACTCCTTCATAGGCTTTCAATTCTTTTTTTTTAAAAAATTAATAATAATAAAAAATAAAAATTATAAAATTATTTTTGAATATCATGTCAAGTCTCGGATTTGCTTGATAATTAAATCTTTTATCATGTAGAATTTTGGATTCTCTTGATATTAATAATATATATATATATATATATATATATATATATATATATATATCTAAAATTTAGAAAATAATAATAATATCAAACAATATTTTTATAAAGAACTACATTATCCCTGATTTTCCAAATGGAGATCGTAGGAGCGAGGTACAATCCTCGTCGGGCCAAAAAAAATAAAAAAATAATTTTGTTTTCAATTTTTATTATTTTTGTATGTGTTTTTTATTTTGTTTGATTTTTTGGGGAACAACAAATATTTTAAACATCAAATTCTATCTTGCACACTTAATTAAAGAAGGAATCGTCTTAAGACAGGCGTTGTGGGCTGCTAATACCTTCCCCTACCTTCCCCACATATAACCGACTCCCGAATCCAAATTTGGCTTAGAAGACTTTTCTTTTTTAAGGTTTTTCTATAGTTTTCCATAATAAACTATGGTGGCGACTCCTCTATTTTTTTAAAATTATTTTCGTTGTCTCGCCGCGATCTCGGTTGCGACAATTACATAAAGAAAATTCAAAAATAAAAATTATGAGATCAAAATTTCATTAAAAGAAATTAGAAAAAAAAAAACAAAAGGTTAAATCATTCCATTGGTTCCTATTTTCGTAAGGAAATCTAAAGTAGGTCATTTTTTTTTGACTCAATTAGGTCCATATTTTGGAAAATTCGTTGCAATTAAGTTATTTCCGTTAGTAATACAATAACAATGTTAAGTATATGTCACATGTCAGCACGTGGTTTTTATTTTTATTTTTTTAGTTATTATTTTTTTAACTTTTTTTAACTACAAATTGCCATGTGTCAAGCTGACGATGTGCTATGTGACAGAGGCAGTGTGATGTGACAACGGTAGTGCCACGTGTCACTATTGGATGTAAAAAATCTCAATGTAGTCCTTTTATTTTTTTTTTGTCTCATTTTAATCGCAATTTTTTAAAAACTGAATCAATTTCATCCATATACCAAATTTAATTTTTATATAAATTTTACAATGATATTTTTATTATAATTGATATTTATAACAAAATTAAGTTTACTTAAATGTATATTTTGCATTGAATTTTATTTAAATTTTGTTTTAAATATTTATATATCTATAATTATTGATAAATTCTAGAGTTGCTTTAAATATAACAACTTTATAAATTTAAATATTAAATTTTAAAACAATTTTATAACAATTTAAAATAAATATATTTATTTAAAATTTTACAATTCAATTTATAAAATTTTTATTTTTAAATCAATTCTAAGATTTGTCTATAAATTATTGATATGTAAATATTTGAAAAAATATTTAAATCAAGTTTAATGTAAAATAAAAACTTACTCTTATTAAAAATATCATTGTGACATTTATATAAAGGTTAAATTTTGTCTCAATTTGAATAGAGATGAAATTGCTTGAATTTAAAAAAAATAAGTAGAACCAAATTGAGACAAAATAACAAATACATGGACTAAATTGAGGATTTTCACGTTCAATAGTGACATGTGGCATTGCCACTAGGGATGGCAACGGGGCGGGGCGGGTACGGGTATCATGATCCCATCCCCATCCCCATAATAAAAATTCATCCCCATCCCCATCCCCAAACCCAACGGGTATACAACTTTTGACCCATCCCCATCCCCACCGGGTAACGGGTATTTTCTTATACCCATACCCATACCCATTTTTTTATTGTTCCATATATCAATTAAATATTTTTTATAAAAAAAATTTAAAAATCACACCAACGGAATCATGATACTATCAAAATATTCAATATTAAAATAACATACTCTTTTTGATTTTCATGATGTCAAATATTAAGAAAAATATTATAATAGTATAAATCTCAAATTAAAGTATCAAATAACAACTAAATAAAATTCAAATAATTATATAAAAGCTAAAAAATTACACATTACTAAAATTTTATAATAACCAAAATATTTATTAATTTTACAAATGATCAGTGGTTTCATTTGCATTCGATCCACCTACACATAGAAAAAAAATGAAAAATTAGATATGATATAATAATTGAAATTGAAAATTTTAATTACTAGAATATAATGTACCTTCTTCATCAGATTCATTTTCACTCATGAGAACATCTTTTCCTTTTAATTTTTTAACACCTACAAACACCAAATGTAGAATATTAGATGAGAATTCACAAAAAATACTAACAAAAAATATTAATAAATTTGAGTAACTTACCTAGATGGTTTGAGTTCCATATCCAACTTCTTGTACACATCAAAGCCTCTATAGTAATATGATGAAGTCGACTACGGTGAGAAGTTAATATCTGACCACCAGTACTAAAAGCAGATTCAGAAGCTACAGTTGTTATTGGAATAGCTAAAACATCCCTTGCAATTGCTTGAAGGGTTGGAAACTTTAACCCATTTGTTTTCCACCATGATAGGATATCAAATTCTTGTGTAACCGGCAAATTATCTTCTTCCAAGTAATAATCCAACTCTGTTTTCATAACTGTAGTTCTAGATTTTTTCTTTTTTGCCATAAACTCTAAAAATTCATTCGCATCATTATCAACATCCTTTCCCAACTCCAATGATGTAGCTCTATAAGAAGAAGTTTCATTCTTTTTTGATTGATATTCCAAAACCAAATCATAGCACATTTGACGAATCCTACTAAGTTTCAGATCAAAATCATTACCATACAATTTATAAAAATAATATTCTAACATGTCCATCTTGTACCTTGGATCTAAAACTGAAGCAATTGCCAATATATCATGAATAACACTCCAGTAACTTTCAAATTTCTTTAACATTTGTATTGCCATATTTTGAATGGTTATCTCAGGAGATTTAACCCAATCATTTATTGCAATCTTGATCTCACAAATCTTTGGGAAAAAGATGTTGGCAGTTGGGTATTTGGAGCCAGAAATGATTTCTGTGATGTCATTAAATAATTTTAGCCTTCGACAAACATCCTTTGCAAATTCCCACTGCATATCAGTTGGCAAAGAAGTGTATTGAGCTTCACGTTGCTTTAACCTAAAAAACACATCCTTATAACATATGGCAATATCAAGCATCTTGTAAGTAGAATTCCATCTAGTTGGGCAATCCAAACTTAACTTTTTAGTGAAAGAAATTCGCAATTGTCTAGCTGTTTCCTCAAATTTTTCCATTCTTTTAGGAGTTTCTGTCCAATATGCTACACTTTCTCGAATTTTTTCCACCCCTTCTTTTAGGACGGCTAACCCTTCTTTCACAATCAAATTAAGGATATGTGCTGAACAACGCATATGAAGCAAAGACCCTTTCTTAATGAGTGTGTCCAACTTCAACTTATCCTTAATTTTTTCAATCATGCTATCATTTGTGCTGCAGTTGTCTAAAGTGATAGTAGACAATTTTGTATCAATATTCCAATCGAACAAACAATCAACTAATACATTGCAAAGTCGATCAGCTGTGTGAGGTGCGGGAACATAAATGAACCTATAAATTAAGCAATATTTTGTAAGACATATAATCTTTCTAGAGGTGCATAAAAAAAATTACTGGAAAATTTATAAATTAAAAAAGGTGTACCTCAAAATTATATTTTGCAATGTCCAATTGTCATCAATATAGTGAGCTGTGATAGACATATACCCTTTCTTTTGATTGCTTGCAGTCCACATATCCGATGTAATTGCTATTCTTCCTTTATTTGTATCTATCAACTTCATAACAACTTGTTTTTCATGTTCATAGATGCCGAGTATCTCTTTCTTTATCGTATTTCGTGAAGGAAGTTGAAATAATGGTTGAATTGTTGTCACGAATCTAATAAAACCAATATGGTCCACTATTGACAATGGATATTCATGCAATATAATCATTGTTGCAAGTTCCCTCTTGGCATTTTCTTCATTATAAGCTCCACAAGCCAATTCCTTTTTGCCACTTGAAATCTTAGAAAAAAGTGTTTTTTGTCCCTCTTTTCCTTTTGCTAAAGCCTTCTTTTGAATACATATGTTTGTATGATGGTGCAAGTGCTTTGTTCCATTCTTTGTTTCTCCACCAAGCAGTTTCTTGCAATAGTTACATTTAGCTTTGTATTTTCCATCAACTTTTATCTTTTCAAAGTGTTCCCACACAACACTTTTCAATTTCCCTTTCTCAGGCTCTACTTGTGTTGTTGAATGTATTTCATCATGAACTTCTGAAGGTGTTTGCGTAGATGGATTCAATGGAGATTGACTGTCATTATTGAAACTTTGAAAGGGAGTTGGTTGTTGTGAACACTGTGGTGGACTTGGTACCTGCAAATCTTGATCTCCTGTGCTCATTTTCTCTAGAAACTAACATACGTAACAAAAAAAAATCAAACAAAGTAAAAAGGTTAATTTCTTTTTTAACAAAATATAAAAGGAAAACCAATAATCAAGTTTAAAAATATTTCAAATATTTTTTATACTATTAAAAATTTATATTATACCACTTAAACGAAATAGCACAAATAACAAAATTAAATTAATAATAATTCAAATTTAAACATAGATTCTTCATCTTTTGATCTTGAATTAAATTAAGGATTTATGCAATTGAGCACTTAAAATTGAGAATTAAACATTATCATGAAACAAAAAATAAATAATAAATAAAATTATCATAAAGGAGTAAAGATAATTAAATGTGTGACCCAAATTTGAGAATATCCATTTGAACATAACATAACGGAAAAAAAATGTATAATTAAGATTATGATAAAAGGAAAAGTACCTTGAAGATCTGCTTAAACCTTAAAGAACAAGCCAAACAATTAAAAGAGAGTAAAAAAGTGTATAACCAAAGTAACAAAAAGAAGAGCTACAAAATAAGAGTCAAACATTTTCATGAAAATAAATAAATAAATAAAGATAATCAAATGTGTAACCTAAAAATTATTTCATAGAATGAAATTGAGGAACACCTATTTGAACATAACCATGTACAGAGAGTAAAAATTATGTAATAAGAAGAAGAAAAATTACCTTCAAAATTAAATCTTGAAAAACAAACCAGACAATTGAGAGAGTAAACAAAGTGTATAACAAAAAACAAAGAGAATGAGAAATATGTTATATATATATATATATATATATATATATATATATATATATATTATATTATATTATATTATATATTATATTACTATGTATATATATATTATATGTGTGGATATCTTATGTTTATATATATATATAATTATTTATATATATTATATTATATTATATATTATATTATTATTATTATGTATATATATTATATGTGTGGATATCTTATGTTTATATATATATATATATATATATATATATATATATATATATATATATATATTTATAGATATATATTTATTTTAAGTATATATTATATTATATTATATAATAATATAAATATAATAATATATATTATATTATTATGTATATATATTATATGTATATGCGTAGATATTTTATGCTTTTATATATATATATATATATATATATATATATATTTCTTTTAAAATTTTTATAAATTTGTAATGTTATAAATTTGTTTATAAAAGATCTCACTAGTTAAATGATTAATTTGTTTTATACGTATATATTATATATATTATATTATATTATTATGTATATATATTATATGTATATTATATTATATTATATTATATTATATTACATGTATATGTGTAAATATATATATATATAAGTATATTTTATTTATATGTATATATACTATATTATATTATATTATATTATATTATATTTTATGTGTAAATATATTATTTATTTATATATATTTTTTAGATTATTTAATAAATTATAAATAGTTTAGTAATTTAAGCGGGGACGGGTATTTGGGCGGGTATATATATATCCCCATCCCCATCCCCATCCCCAGTTGAAAATTTCGGGTATTACCCATACCCATACCCATACCCAGTCAAAGCGGGGATTCCCCGTCAAAACGGGGACGGGTTCGGGTGATACCCACGGGCACGGGTTTATTTGCCATCTCTAATTGCCACTGCCACATCACACTACCTTTGCCACGTGGTACAACGTCAGCTTGACACATGACAATTTTTATTTTATTTTTTAAAAGAATTAAAAAAACATTAAAAACTAAAAAAATTAAAAATTAAAAAAACTACGTGCTGACACATGACACATAGTTGACTATATGTTAGTGTACTACTAACAGAAGAAACCTAATTACAACGAATTTTCCAAAATAGAGACCTAAGTGAGATAAAAAAAAATATCTATTTGAGATTTCCTTATAAAAATGGGGATCAATGGAATAATTTAACCAAAACAAAACTACGAATAAAAAAATTAACAAAATTGTAAAAAAAATGAAAAACTAAAATTATGGATTTTTAAATCATAGGACGGAAATTATAATTAAAACTAAAAATCATCCCTGTAATATTCCACATTAACATATCTCAAAAAGTAAAAGAATAATTTCCTTTATTAAAACTGGATCAAATAAAATAGAATAATAAATAAAATTAATAATTAAAATACATTATATGAGTTTGAAACATTCTATAAAACTAACTGACTAACTGACTTATATAGCATTGCCATTGATAGTCCATTACCATATTTTTGGTTGGCCCAACATTAATATCCACTAACTCAAAATTAGGGGTGACAAACGGGCCAGCCTGGCCCGTTTTGGCCCGGCCCGTATGTGGTCCGTCAAAAAACGGGTCGAGACGGGCTGGCCCGTCAAACAGAAACAGACCAATAGTCACAACCCATCCCGTATAGGACGGGCTAACGGGCCGGGCCGGGTTGGTCCGTCTAGTTTTTTTTTTTAATTAGTTTTCAATTTTTTTAATTTGTTTTATTTTTTAAATTTGTTTAAATATACATATAAATTATTATTAAAGTCATATTTAATCAAATAAAATATTATTTTAACTTTTAATTGATTAGTTAATGTTTTTAATTAGATAAGTTAAAATAATTATTAAATTTACATATTAAATTATTCAATTATAACTAATAATTCAAACTTAATTTGTAGGTGTTAATGATTTAAATTACAATACTATTATATATTTATACATTTAAAATATATAATCTAAAAAATTAATCTTTTTAATTATTTTTATTTTATTTTAGTTTTTTAAAACGGGCCAACGGGCCAGGACGGGCTGGTCCGTACTTTGGCCCGTCAAGTTGACGGGCTAGACGGGACGGGCCAGAACGGGCTGACGGGTTAAAATCTTCAACCCAGCCCATTCCTTTTAGCACGGGCTGACGGGCTAGCCCGTTGGGCCCAACCCGTTTTGCCACCCCTACTCAAAATATCTTCTCCATTGCTAAAGCATTCAAAAAAAATCTATCTTCCATACTTTATCATACACAATAACAACAAATCATGATTATCAATTATCAACACCATCCATGTATAGGTTCTTGATTTTTCTTACGTATGTTTTTTTATTATATGACAATTTTCACATATATTTTATTATAAAATTAAATTTTAGTTTCATTTCAACATAACTTTCATGTTAATTTACAAAAGCAAATGTGTACATAAATATAAAAGAATTTATATTTTTTATTGTGTGTTTAATATTATCATTTTCAAAAAACTAATTTTGATATTTTAAAGTATATTAAAAAATTAATATATCAAAATCAGTATTTTAAAGATAAAATAAAGTGATAATACGAAAAATTTAATAAATATTTTTATGATCTCTAGTTGGACCTAGTTAATTAAGGCGTTCACAAAGGTATTTAAGAAATGTCTGAGAGGGATACAATTTATTGGAACATTCTAGGAAGTTGTGGGTTTTTAGCAGCAAACGAGAAAGCATAGCAATGAAAAGCCTAAATAAGCTGAGATCGGTAAGGAAACTCATTATTACATTGTGAATGAACTGGATTTTCCTACTATATCACAACAATAACATTTTAACGATGAAAACAATTAAGATTAAACAGTGTAAACAGATTTGATGGATAAAATAATGTCAAAAAAATATATCAGAAACTTAAAGGCAACATATTCTTAGAGACAAATGAGTAGGTATAAAAAAATAAAATAAAATTGTTGCTCGCAGGTCAATCTGTCAAAATAGGATGGACTAACTTTGAATTTTTAATTCATCTGCTCGTTTCAGTTTGGTCCATATAATTTAACAAATTGACAGACCAAAAACGATCTTCATCCGTTGGTCCATTTTATTTTTTATTTTTTATTATTTATTTTTTAAAATTTAAAATTAAAATAAAAATAGTTAAAATAATTAAATTTTTATATTATAATTTGTAAATATGTAATATCATTATAATTTAAATAATTAGTTCTTACAAATTAAATTTCAATTATTAGTTATAATAAAGTAATTTAATATATAAATATAATAATTATTTTAATTTATCTAATTAGAAATGTGAATTAATCAATTAAAAGTTTAGAAAATATTTATAAATATTTATAAGCTTTAAATATGTATTTATAAGTTTATATAAAAACAAAATTTAAAAATAAAAAATAAAATAAAATAAAAATAAAATAAAAAAGTGGTACGTAAGCCTACTTGCTCGCTCTGTGACTAGGAATGTCAACGGGGCGGGTAAAGTACGGGTAGTAGCTCCCACGTACCCTACCCGCTGAATAAATATTCGTCCCGTACCCGTACCCATATCCGTCGGGTATCCGTTATGCGGGTACCCATTTATTTTTTTCATATCTGTGGATATCCACGGGTACCCGCGGGTATTTACAAAAATATTTTAAAAAATAAATATTTAACCATAATTAGTGCTTGGATCAAGAAGTCTATTTTCTCCGATTGATTCTTGAAAAACAAACAAATAAAAAATCACAACCAATTTATATTGTAGTTTATTTTTGAATAAAATATTAAAGAAATTACTAACTTCATCAATGTACACCTCTTGCAACATTTTATAAAGTTTCATGTTGTCCAATTTTAATCTAGAAGAGCCTGAAAACATAAGAAGTTCATTAAAAAATTCTAACAATCACTTAATTAAAATATCTAAGTAAAAGTGTTAATTTCATTACCTTCCATGTTGGTCCATAACCAGTTTTGGAGACACATTAATGCCTCCACAGTATCTGAAAGTAATTTACTCGGTTGTGGGGTAAGAATCTGACCACCATTATTGAATGAAGACTCATAATATTTTTTACTAATATATATATATATATATATATATATATATATATATATATATATATATATAAGGGTATTTTTCTAAATTAAAGTTTAGCGGGTACGGGTATCCACGGGTACGGATACTATGATACCCATACCCGCCCCGTTAACATGCGGGTATCAAAAATACCCGTACCCGCGGGTAGCGGGTATCCATTTTTAATATCCGTTTCTTACCCGTTGCGGGTTTTATCCACGGATACCCGCGGGTACGGATTTTTTTGACGTCCCTATCTGTGACTGGACGAGTTATAACACCTGACCCGTTTTTTTTTTTTTTTGCTGGTCAACTAGGTCCAATCCATTTTTGGTGGGTCAAAGGTGAGTCAGGCAAAAATGGTATAGGTTGGCTCGTTTTGTCACCTCTATAAATACGCTTAAAACTTGTCTGACCAAAGATTAAAACTTGTCTTGGTTTTTTTTCTTCTCAATTTGTACTATATACCAAAACCAAATTGTGTCATTTCTTATAAAGTTTATTATAAACATTAGAAAATGATGTTATAGTACTTAAAAGTGTAGTAGGCAAAACATAATTATTTGATTGTCAATTGACCTAGTTAGTATCTATTTTGGAGACAATTGATGCCACTTACAATACTTATTAATAAAGAAGTATAGTTTTCACATTGATCACTTTCAAGAGAAGATTCTATACATCGGTTTATCAAGGTTTTACTTGTTTTCTTTATCCATTTTTTGGAGGATTCTTGAACATATTTCCATCTATAAATAAGAGGTTTTCCCTCATGTATTCTTCACACTTAAAATTTAATGAAATTAACTTTTGAAAATTTTAAGTGTTTTTTTTTGAGAATATGACACTATTTTCCAAGAATTCTTATCTTAGAGGATTTTTTCAAATGGTGAATCATCGTTCTCTTATCCTTGAGTATCCTTATAAGTCTGTGTGCTCTTTCAATTTTTTTCCTTAATCCTTTTATTTTTGAAATTTACATTGTCTTGTTTTTGTGTTTTAACCTTGGTTGAGAGCTTTTCATATCTTTCATGGAGGATGCTTTGCTTTAAAGCCTTTTTGAGTTGTTAGATTCTATAGTTGTCCAAGGGAGAGCTATGTTAGTCTCCTTCCAACAAAATCTTCTTAATTGTATCTATATCATTAATCTCAAATTCGTTACTAAGTAATGATCTCAATTTTTTAATCTTGGCCTCATAACGAGATGATATCACCATGTCGCCTAGATACAAAACAATTTTTCACCTTCTTACAACACAACACATGTATCTAAACATTTTTGTAAAGGAGAAAATAAAGAAAGATGAAGTGAACATTTTCATAAACTAAAATGAGCTTATCACATGTTAATGAACGCCTAATCAAGAAACAAGGAGAATAGATTATTCCCAATAATTTCATCAAACAATTGTACTAAAATAGAAAATGAAAAAAAAAAAAGGATCAAAAGATGAAGGACAAAAATTGCCGTAAATGGGCTCTTAGTAGTTTCAACCATGGAGATGGAAAAGATTAGAATTTTGGTGGACAAACGTGAAGTAGTTAAGGCTAATATCCGAAAGGAGATATTATAGGATGGACTAATTTCATTATTGAAGATAAAAAATTAAAACCTTAACATAAATCATAGTTGATAAGTACATGCTTATGGTATTAGCAATTCTTACATCATTGACCACAATACATAATATTCTTGCCGAAATAAATGTTCTCGGAGTTCACTAGGCCAGGTTACTTAATGATATAACTCGATCAATCCTTAGATTAGATTGAGTTCAATTTATAATTCGGTTAAATCCGATCTAATAAAACTAACTCACTCTTATAAAATTTGAATTATGAGTTTAGTATTTCTAGCCCAAGATTCAATCCGGGGATATCTTTATTCTAAAATATTGTGTTTTTTTTTTTGTAAATTAGTTTGTATAAATTTATTATGAATCAACTTATTATCTTAATTAGAGTCTTCAATTAATTTTGTTAAATATTATCCTATTTTTTAATTAGGTTGATATTTGAACATAATACTTTTTAACAAAAGATAGAAGTTTTTCAAAATTTTAATCCAATCCAATCCAACATAATCAAGAGTAAATTGAATTAAATTGAATTTCATATATAAAAATTTCAGAAACACAACGGAACTGAATCCAATATTATTTTAGAGAGTGAGATAATAAATTTGGACAATTTCTTCATGCACCCCGTCAAATTTCTTCTCCCATCAAAATGCTTCCCTAGTAGAAAGAGTGAATGTTTGCTTTCTGGAAATACTTTCGGAATTATTTATCGTATTTCAGAAAATAAATTACGGAGGGTGCAGGAAGCAGTTGTCATAAATTTGTCTAAATTTTAGACAATCCAGCCCAAGAACCCCAATGAGATAGGGTGTAACGGGCCTCTTAAATGTGTACTTCTTGAAGGCTTGAAAAAAGAAAAGGGATTTCTCCCTCCCAATGTCTTTTTAGTACCCCCAAGTTTAACAGTTATGACAATTAAGTCCTTACCTACCAAAGCAGGTAAGGTAATTAAAAAAAATATTACTGAAGCATGCTTTTTAACGGATACTTGCACCTCCAAAATTTCTCACGTTTTCAACTTTCCTTTCCAACTTCGTCCAAACGAACGTTGTTCTTTTCTGATACATTTTATTGTTCATTAGTATTGTGGTCTCTGACACTGTAGTCCTAACAAATGTTGTTTATTGTTGTTTGATATTCATTTATCTTATTTTTAGTTGATAAAGTCTTAAAAAAATTGCATAAGCATACCGGATCTGGTAGGCTTATCATACCAAATCTGGTATGCTTATCAAATAATCGGATGTGGATATTCGTTGCATTTGAGTATCGGTTGTCGACATCTGATACTCATTAAAGAAAATAGTTTTGCCTATACCGTAGGTGGACATCTGGTACCAAACATAGCCGGATATCGACTTTCGATACACTTTGGTAACGAATGTCAATTTTACTGAAACGAATGTGGACATTCAGCACATTATGGTCATGAATGTCGACATCTAGTGAACGATGGAAACAGATGTCGCTTTTAGCAAGTCACATATGTAGACTTCTAGTTAACTAAATTATCGGTTGTTGACATCTGGTCATGGCTTGAATTATATATATATATATATATATATATATATATATATATTTTAATATTGTTATTTAATTTGTTGGTAATGATGTTATTTTGTTTGGACATTTTTTTACGCTATATATATATATAATTATTTAAAAATTGTGCTTTTTAATTAAGTATTTATTTTGTATTATAATTTTTTTTTCATTTGGGCACAAAAGTAGTTACGGATGTCCACTTCCGTATTTTTTTTGTTTTTTTAACAATTTTTTTTACTGATAGTGCATTTTTAATTCCACCTTTTTTTTTAATTTCTTCTATTTTTCTTGTTAGTTTTCCAATGATTATTTACTAATTATTTTATTTACTTATTGGCCTTTAGATCAAGCTTGGAGAAGGAAGCAAGGTCACGCCCCTTGGATCTTGGCTTGAAGAACAAGAAGGATTCTTAGCCTTTAGATGTGATGACCAACCTTAGTCAACCCATGAAGCAAAGGAGCCTCCTTGCCTTGCCTTGATAGTCTCGGCCATGTATGAAGAGAAATGGGCCGAGCCCAATTTGAACCCCATCCTACGTTCCTTTCATGTCTTATGTATTATTGGAAAGCAAAGCCCAAACAATGACCCAATTTAAATCTACACTACTAGATTTACATGAACTTCTTCAAGTCTTTGTGATCTCTTTGGCCCATTTAAATAATGTGAGAAGCCCATTGAATTTGTGATCATCTAATGGGAGGCCCTTTTGAATCTTCTTCATCATTGATCTTGTAATTGGGCCTTTAAATGGGCTTGCATTTGAAATGAGGCTTGAAGGTGCACTTGGGCTTGTTGGGGTCACATCAAGAAGATCGACTATAGTGTGTGGTGCCACCTTGTGTCCTAGGCCTATCTGTAAAAATATAAACAATTAACTTTAAAAAAAATCAAAAATAAAAAATCAAACATATCGGATATAGACTTGGTAACAAATTACATCAAACCAGATGTGGACATCTGTAAGAACTAAAGAAAAAAAGCCTTATGGATGTCACCGAATGTCAACATTTGTAATACCTACAAAACTAAAAAAAAAAATTATGGACATCCATAATTCAATGCAGTATACTGAATGTCGATATCCGTAACACCTAAAAAACTAAAAAAAAATATTACGGATGTCGACATCTATAATACCTAAATATTAAAAAAAAAATCTTACGGATGTCGACGTCCGTAAGTCACTGCAATATATCAGATGTCGACATCCATAATACCAAAAAGTTAAAAAAGAAAAACTTATGAATATCGACATCCATAATTCAATATACTATATCGGATGTCCACATTCGTAATACGTCAAAACTTATAAAAAATATAACTACGGATGTTGACATCCGTAATTCTAATTACCACATCGGATGTCAACATCTGGTTTTATGCTTCTTCGAACAAATAACAGATTTAGTACACATGAACCAAACGCAATAACACATATGTAAAAAATGGGTACCGCCAAGTCTCACTACAAGAAAAAGTAACTATAGTGATACTAATATTCATCACTAAAAGTTATAAATATGTCACAAATATCATCTTGTGACAATAATTTAGATGTCACTATTATCTTTGTCACTATTGTACTTGTGACAATAATTTTAAATGTCACTAAAATCAAAGTTTATTATGACAAAATTAATTATCACTAATAATTTTATGTAATAGTGACAATAATAAAATATCACAAATATATAAGACAATAGTGATACATTTATTGTCACTAGAGTATTATATGTAATAGTGATAATAACTAGATATCACAAATATAAAAGAGAATGAAAATAAATTGGTTGTAACTATTATTAATTATAATAATAATAATAATAATAATAATAGTTATTCTTATTCTTATTATATTTTAAAATTTTATGTGATAATTATTTTTAATTATTAATAGTTTATCATTTATTATTATTATTATTAAAAATGATAATATCAATTAAATAAAAACGAGGTATCAATTAAAATAAAATAACATAAAATGTAAACACAAAGTATCCATTACATTTAAAATAATAAACTAAAATGTTGAACAATAAATCTAAATAATACGTGAAATGAGATCTAATTACAATTAAACTAAATAACTACTTAAAAATAACAATAAATATATATAGTATCTTCAAGGATTTTGATCTTGCCTCCAAGGATATTGATCCTGCAAAATAAAACAAAGTAAACCATTAATATCAATAAAGGAAATAATTAATAATACTTTAGAAATATATAAAGATGAAATTATAGACACATTAATTAAAAAATTTAAATATTAATAATACAACTTACTTCATTTTGAGGAAACATTTGATCCACTAAATGATAGATTTTCTAATAAATTAGCCATTTGACGTTCCATCTCTATTTCAATATCTTGCTTCATTAGATCACGTTGAGTTCTCAAAGCAAGTTCTTGATCTTCAATTAATTGTCGTTGAGATTGCAATTCATTATGAAGTTGAGTGTTGGTTTCTTCTTGATTTTGAATGATGCTATTCAATTTTTGAACTTCTAACTCTAGATCACTTGCTCTTTTTTGTGCATTCTCCACTTCATTTTGTACAATTTGTCTCTCTATATTTTTCTTTGTGATTGATATAGTTCCCATACCTTGTGAATGATTTGGTGTTGTTCCTAGTACAAATGAAAAATGTTTAACCAATGGTACAGGTGCTTTCGAAATTTCTTCCTCGTACACCTCACCCACATTTTTTAAATTATCCTGTACAATATTAAGACAAAATAATTAACATTTAAAATATTTAGTAATAGTAAAATAAAAGCGTTTTGAATTTGATTAGATCAAATAAAGAAACATATTTGCACAAATTAGTAATAATAAAATATAACTTGTATATATTAAAATAAAAGTTAGAGTATTTTCTTTACTTACCATAATTTCTTCTCCATTGGGAATACACCAATTTCCATTAGATTTCATACGTGTAGCCTTCCATACTTCCACTGCACTTGGCCATTCCTCACTTTTTGATTCTTCTTTCTTTTGAAAAAATAAAAAAGAAGATAATGTGATGTTAGATTAAATAAAAGAACAAAAACAAACTTGTATATGTGACATATAAAACAAATCATATAAAACCTAGTCAAAATTTGCACAAATTAGTATATATAAAACATAATAGTAGCTTTACCATCTCAAATGCCTTTTGGACAATTGATTTTGTGCCAATAACCGATTTAATCTTTTGTTTACTTTGACTAGCTTTATTTTTCAAGCTCCTTTCCTATAAATGTAGAAATAATTTAGTATTATAATATAAAATTACAAAAAAATTAAAATTCAACTTTAACATATAGATATAAAAAGAGAATAACTTTACCTTAAACTTTGAATCATTCCACTTGTTATTTATTAACCAATTCCAATCTTGAGGATGTATGCCATTTGGTCTACCTTTATTTTGAATGTATGTTTGATACAAGTGGTGATGTCTATTCCTATATTGCTTTTGCAATTGTTTCATTGCATGTTCTTTATCCTCTTCCTTCAAACATAATGCATCCTAAATGTGATAAAAAAAATAAAAAAGTTTCAAATATATCTTTGCCAAAATACATCAAATACATAAATAAAAATTTATTAAATACATTCACATTAATAGAGTTATACTAACCTCCATATGTTTCCACATTATAGTTAAATCATCCTCAGGTATCTCTTTCCATGTTTTAACTTTTAAAGGAGCTTTGTGACGTATACATACAGTAGCTTCAGCCTTGAAATATTTTGCATGTTTTCCACAAAGCTTGAAGTAGGGAGGAGGAAATTGGATATCAAAAGTTTTACCCAATACCATTAATTCTTCTCTTTTACTTGGGAGTTTTGCATTAATGATATGTCCACGTCTCTTTTTAACTACACGTTGATCTAAATGAAATTCGGAAAAAGAAATCAATACCAATATTAGTAATGGTTAATTTAGTTTTAGAAAAAACATGTTATACAAATACCTGGACATGTTTCAAATTCCTGAACCTTATCCAACTCAACCTTCTCTAACTCATAAGCATTGACCCTTTTAGAATTTAACCTTAATGGTCTAATTATCTACAAAATAAAAATAATCATAAAGAAATATCATGAAACTAAACATAAGCATTTATATATTCTAAGAGTCTCATTACATACCTTTTTCTTATTGTACTTTTCATCTTCTTCACTTGAAGATTGTAACTCTTCTAATTCTGTGGGCTTATACTCTTCATCATTCTCTTCATCTATTCTTCTTCCCTTCTTATTCTTGGTATTTTGAGTTAACACTCTCAAAGAAGAAACTTTACGTGATATTCCCAAAGCCTCAAATTTTGCTTCATTTATTGCAATTCTTTGTAGCCTCTCTTCTTCATACTTAGACATGTTTTTCATCTAAAAAATGACATATTTACATTACTAAAAAACAATGTTTAGACAGCTACAACTCAAAATAATTACAATTTAAAGTAATAAATCACAGTAATGAAAAATAAAAATTAATAACTTGGAGGGAAATTAAAACATGATGGAACTCATACCTTGGAGGATGAACCTTGATACAATAACTTGCTAAAATTTGTAGAACCCAACTGTAACTACCCCATAAAGACAATAAATTAGAAAGAAATAAAAGATATAAATTTACAGTAATGCATTCACTATGAGAAAAAAAGGGTATTTTGATATAACTTTATATTTATTGCATAGTTAAAATACAATGCAGAAATATATATGGATGACAATTTTTTTTATAAGAATCCAGTAACATCATATCATAAGCACAATCACCGTCCGTTTTGCTTTCGTACGCTTGGAGCTTGGAGAGATGATTAAAATGCAACGTTGAGTTTTAATATCACTCAACTTAAAATTCAAACGTGCAGGACCTGGAATTAAAATTGGGAGAAAAACAAAATAAAAATTTGACAAAAAGCCAAAGAATGAACCAGAATTGTGCAGCAATTTTTCACAGAGGAAGAAAAAAAGACTCATCTACCGGTGGCACTCATTGCAACGTGAATTGTACCTTGAGAAATTAATATCTTAAATGGGTAAAATTAAAACCTGAAAGATGAAACTCATACCTGAAAGGAGGAATTTGAAACTGTAACTTGCTAAATTTAATAGAGACCCGAACTATGATTGCACCAAATTTTACAGCCCCAACTACGATTGCACCAAATTTTAAGAAATAATGGTTGAACCATAATTTTGTTTCTAAACTGAAGAAGTAAAGATTTACCTGAGGGTGAGAAGGAGACGTAAATGTGAAAAATTGGAGAGCAGGGAATTTTTTGGACGTGAATGTGAAAAATTGGAAAGCGGGGAATTTGAGAACTTTTTGGGTAACTGTCACAGGTCTAGATGAACACACCTTTTTAATAAAATTAATTAACATAATAATTTATAATCATATTTATTTATTGTTCAATTACTGAATATCAAATGTCTCTTTGGTTTGAGCGCAAAATCAATTGATGCTATACTTACTTTATTGAAAAAAGCATTTCCAGACAGAAATAAAGTTCCCAACTCATATTTTGAGGCTCGAAAAATTATTCGTGAACTTGGGCATGATTACACAAAAATAGATGCTTGTGTTAATGATTGCATTCTTTATCGAGGTGATTATTTGAAATCCACTTCTCGCCCAACTTGTAAATTTTCTCGATATAAAGATCCACAAAAAAAGTTACCCCAGAAAGTTATGCGTTATTTTCCTTTAGCTCCAAGGTTACAACAATTGTATATGACATCGAATACGGCTAAAGAAATGAGGTGGCACAAAGATAGGCCTTTTAATGAAGATGGGAAAATGAGACACCCGGCTGATTCTATTGCTCGGAAGAATTTTGACTCACAATATCCATCTTTTGCGTCAGATTCACGCAATGTTAGACTTGGTTTAGCAAGTGATGGTTTCAATCCATTTGGAAATATGAGTACTTCATATAGCGTGTGGCCAGTTGTTCTAATTCCTTATAATTTGCCACCTTGGATGTGCATGAAAGATCCTTATTTCATAATGTCAACACTTATTCCTGGTCCCAAAGCTCTTGGAAATGGCATTGATGTGTATTTACAACCTTTGATTGATGAATTGAAAGAACTTTGGGATAATGGTGTACAGACATACGACGCATCAATGAAAGAAATGTTTCAATTATATGTCTCTATTTTGTGGACTATTAATGATTTTCCCGCGTATGGAAATCTATCAGGGTGGAGTACTAAAGGAAAATTTGTTTGTCCTTGTTGTAACAAGGATACATGGTCATTAAGTTTACCAAATGGAAAAAAAATTTGTTATATGGGAAGCCGTCGATTTTTGCCACTTGTTCATTCTTGGAGAAATAATGCAAAAGCTTTTGATGGCACTAAAGAAAGTCGTCCACCTCCTACACAATTATCTGGAGACGATATAGTTCGACAATATCAACAATTTGACCAAGTTAGTATTACTATATTTTTCTTAAAATCATTATTTCAAACTACTCTTATTTTCTATTATATTAAAAAGAAAATCTTAGTTAAAAATAAAAATCAAAGTAAAATATATTATTTAAAAAAAAAATATTTAAATATTATTATTAGATAATTTTATTAAATGACATATTTTGAATATATAAACTAATGTAATATAATATGTAATATATTATAATTTTATCTTATTTTTGGGAATTATTTTTAAATTTAAATAATAGTGATAGATAATATATTTCTTCTTCAACGTGAATCTAAACTAATCTAAGTAAAAGATAAAATAATATTATTTATGAGATAATTGGATTCATTGGCATTTAAATATATAAATTTAACAATATCTAAATTTTATTGTATTATGTTTGGTATACTTTATCCATATTATCAATTTTATCTTAGAATTATTTTTAAATTTAAACATTAGTAATAGATAATATATTTCTTTTTGAACGTGAATATAAATTAATTTAAGTAAAAGATAAAATAAAATAATTTTTTATTTTATCTTATATACTAACCAAATGGTTATATTTAAATATTATTTATTATTAGTATATAATTTTATTAAATGACATATTTTGAATATATAAATTAAAAAAATATCTAATTTAAATTGTATTAATTAAATAAATTAAAACAATAATTATTAATGTTTCTTAATTAATGGTGTTGTTTTTTTTTCATTAACTAATTCTTTATTTTTGTATTAGAATTAGTATATTCATATTTTTATTAATGATAAATATATACAGGTGACATTTGGTAAATTTGTCCAGAAAAGAAAGCGAGGAAAAATTCAACTACCAAAGAATTGGAAGAAGAAAAGTATTTTTTTTGAGTTGCCTTATTGGAAATGTCTAAAATTACGTCATAATTTAGATGTCATGCATATCGAAAAAAATGTTTGTGATAACATCATAGGAACATTGATGGATCTTGAAAAAAAGACAAAAGATAACATAAACTCCCGATTTGATCTTGCTCATATGGGCATACGTTCAGAGCTTCATCCAACAATGATTGAAGAAGGAAAATACACATTTCCATATGCATGTTATACCATGTCATCTCAAGAAAAACATGCATTTTGTCAATTTTTAGTTGATTTGAAGGTTCCCGATGGTTATTCATCCAATATTTCTCGGTGTATAGACGTTGAAGGGGGGAAAATATATGGGATGAAATGTCATGATTGTCATGTATTTCTACATCGCTTTCTCCCTCTTTCAATTCGTGGTGTTCTTCGAAAGGAAGTTTGTGAAGCCCTAATTGAACTTAGTCTTTTTTTTAGAGAGCTATGCTCTAAAACATTGAGTCTAGACACTTTACACCTACTAGAAAAAACTATAGTTGTAACCTTGTGCAAGCTAGAGAAAATATTCTCTCCTTCCTTTTTTGACATAATGGTCCATTTACCCATTCACTTAGCAAATGAGGCTAAGATTGCTAGCCCAGTGCAATATCGTTGGATGTATCCAGTTGAAAGGTATCTTCGTAGGCTAAAATCATATGTAAGAAATAAGGCTCGTCCAGAAGGATGTATAACTGAGGCTTATATTGCACAGGAGTGTGTGCACTTTTGTTCGAGGTATTTGGATGGGGTTGAGACAAGATTAAACAGATGTGGAAGAAATTATGAGGGTGATGTACATCAGTTAAATAAGTCAAAGCTAAAAATTTTTCTACAAGTTGGAAAAGCATTGCATACAAAGAAGTATGTTGAGTTAACTATAGCCGAACAAGAGCAAGCAAGAAATTATGTTCTCCAAAATTGTGATGATGTTTTGCCTTTTATTGGGTAAGTGATTTTCTTATATTGCACATTTATATTATTGTGGTTTTATGTAATTCAATATAATGATGTCTTTTTGTGATCAGACTACATAAACAGGAATTGGAGAAAACAAACTCACAAAATCTGGAACAAAGACATCAAAAAGAATTTTTTCAGTGGTTCAAAAAATATGTAAGAATCAATTAAACTTGCTTGGTTGTTATTATATAACTCAACCACATTTATCATTCTTATTTTTTTTATCAGGTTGCACATTTGAAAAGAGAAGGCAACATAAACAATGAGTCATTGTTTCACTTGGCTTGTGGACCAGATTCACGTATTTTTCGATATACAAGTTATTTGGTAAATGGTTGGAGGTTTAATGTAAAGGATCGAGATATGTACTTGAAATCACAAAATAGTGGAGTTTTAGTTAAAGGTGACGAGAATGCAGGTAACCTGGATTATTTTGGCATCTTAACAGATATTATTGAATTAATTTACTCTGGTGGAAATAATGTCATTTTATTTAAATGTGATTGGTGGGATGTGTATTCTAAAGGGAGAGGATACAAAGAAGATAAGTATGGATTTATTCTTATTAATAGTAAGCGCAAGTTGAAGATGAATGAACCATATGTTTTAGCTAGCCAAGTTCAACAAGTGTATTATGTTAAAGATACCAAAGACCCGAATTGGCTTGTAGTAGTGAAAACAAAGCCTCGAGATTGGTATGATATGCCAGAAGAAGCTATAAATGAAGCATGCCAAGAAAATGAAGAGATTGGCTCAATCTCATTTATATCCAATGAGTTTGACAAAGAACACGAGTTTTCTTTAGATAGAAAAGACCTAACTCAATCCACAACTGATGGAAATCCAATGATGCCTATGGAAGTTATTGACAAAGACGATGAAGAAAGCAATGATGAAAATATTGATTTAACAGAGGATGAAGAAAATGATATTATTGCTGAAGATGATAGTGATGATAATTAATTATTGTTTTATATAATTTCGTAACACAAATTTTGTTATTAGTTATGTTTATTTTA